>NC_134578.1:38315000-38915000 GCF_050947875.1 Dermacentor variabilis
TTTGAGCAAAACACAAAAACGTTAATGCGTAAAGTAAGGCCATTTGCTTTGTTGCCCCAAAAACACGCATAACACAGGTACCACACTGTTAGATAGCCCTTGTAATATATGATGCCTTGGTGTAATTATTATTTATTTTGGCCCGTAGTTGTATTTCAATCAACATTTCACATTAACTCTTGCTTGACATACTTGCCACAGGTTTCCTTTTTCTTCTTGAAATGCTGGTGAAAGTGTAGGGGATCCTTGGAACAATTTTCCTAGATTGCGGAAGGTGTCTATTTGATAGGGGTGTTTGAAGATCGATACAATAGACTTCTGCCTTCAAACTTGGATGCCAGATGTTACCCGCCGTGGTGCTTTAAGTGCTATGTTATGCGCTACTAACAATGTGGTGGTTGGTTCGAATCTGGTTACAACATTTCCATTCTGATGGGACATGGATCGCGAAAGCGTGGGTATTTAGGTAAGCGGCCCCAGGTGGTGAAAACCGATTCGAAGCTCACTCTCCTGCATCGTCCTACGAAGCCCGTGCGATGCTTTCCTGACGTTAAACCCACTGACTCGGCTTAGATGTAAGGTACAGCTTATGGGAGCCCAATTAATGTTTCGAGAAAGAAAAAAAGGGGAAAAAAAGATAGCCAGAGGCACATGCTCCAGCTATCTCCAAAAATGGTAGGCGACCCTAATACTTGATTCAGGTGCCTCTTAGGGGCACTCCCACCTCGGTGTTGGTCTCCTTTAGGTCAAATTTATGCGAATGCAACGCGCGAACCGAGCTCGGAGGCAGGTGCTTTTCATTAATGAGCCACCTAAATATCACGCCACCTTCTTGTGTATGGCGTCACTAGTGACGTCATTACTTTTTCTTTCTACTTGCGTGTTTCTAGGAATTTCGCCAAAGTCGTGCTCACGTCACGGGTCTGTGCTTTGGTGTGCGGTAACTAGTGATTTCTAATCGTTTCTAATTTTTCCGGACACTTCAGTAACTGAACCTGTAACTAAGCGTATGCTCTGATATCATATTCATAATGAAACCTAGTAGTTTTGTACTTTGCCTTTTTACTTTTTTCTGATTTATTTTGAATTTCATTCCCGATCGTCTCAGTGATTTTTAATTAATTCTAATTATACCAGACATTTGAGTAACTCAAGTTGTAACTAAACTGATGCTCTGATATCATATCTATAATTAAACCTATACATTTTGTACTGTACTATTGTTTTTCTATTCTTTTTTTTATTTATTTTGAATTTCGTCCCTGGACGCCTCAGGAGGTGAACCGAAAGCACTGCTCAAGAAACAAGAGTGTCACTCGATGCTCGTGATACTAGAAAGACAGAGCGATTATAGATTACAAATTCCGGCTTGCTAACCTGCGCTGGAAGTAGGATGCAATAAGAATGGAACGACCGGCAAAAAATTTAACGGATACTCATTTCACACTCCATTTTTCAACATGTTTTATCTCGTTGGCTCCAGTACTTCTTCAAGTAGAGCTAGGAGAATGATACGCTGTTGTTAAGATACAATGATAACAATCTGGAGCGCTTGTTTAAGAGACTTGGCTGTTTTTAACAGAAGTAGAACTTTGCCTACTCACCGTCTAAAGTCTGGCCTCTATTATACGGAAATAGAAATACGTTTACTTGCTTACTACACTGAGGACACCGCTGCCACCTCGTACAAAACCCTCACACAAAAACGAAGGCTCTGAAATTATTTGCAGAGCTCGCAATTAAGGCAGAAAAATAAAATTCTCCGCATATTACATTTAACGTACCGCCTGTTGTCACTAAATGTTAATTCAGCATGATATAGAGCTCTCTCTGGACAGCGGAAACAAAGACAATAACGGCCGTATCAAACTTTCGAGCACCTAATGAAGGCGTTTAGTGCAAATGGTCTAATTTATGAGCACACATATGCTCTCGCACACGCATTTGTAGTACGCCCCCCCGCCCCCCCGTTTTTTTAACAAACTTGATTTTGCTGGCATTTGTGGTTTTCCCAGTATGGGGAGCTAAATATAGTGCAGTTCCCTAAGGCACACTTACACCATGCAGGAGGACTTGCGCGGGTAATTTACTGCAAAGGCTGCAACTGACCCACGCACTACTCATTGTGTACCCGTAACTTTCCCCTATTTTTCAATAATTGCTATATATATATCACTTAGTTCAGCAAGGTGATCCCGCAGACCTACTACGCGAATCGTAAAGGACATGAGGATAGGCGCAAAAGAATTAATTTAGTATTTATTTTCACAGCTCCTAAATAAATCAGAAACGTTAAATTTCAGCCACGCACAACAGTTTAAATGCGCCATATTTTCATCAAATATAACCTGAATGTGCATGTGCAAACATAGCTGATAACGGCCATACGACGCTTTTGGACACTTGCGTTTTGAATTTCTGGCGATGGCTTTCATTAACAGATGCCTTTGGAACTCTTCCCACATCACGCAGAAGTTGTTTGCCCAATTTCGTTTCAAGTTCAACCTTGCGTTCATATGCCCTTTCTTTTATAAATATACTCATACTTTCGATGTTGTTCGTGAAATACGCTTTTAAAGCTCTGGAACGAATTCACAAGTAATTTTTACAGTAGCTGCTGTAATCAACCACAAACTTCAAACGTTCAGTAGACGTCACATTAACATGGTTCCCTCTCCCATACTTCTCCAACAACCCCGGTCATGTACCAATTGTGGCCATGCCGTCCCTGCAAACTTCTTAATCTCATCCGCCCACCTAACTTTCTGCCACCCCCTGCTACGCTTCCCTTCCCTTGGGATCCAGTCCGTAACCCTTAATGACCATCGGTTATCTTCCCTCCTCATTACATGTCCTGCGCATGCCCATTTCTTTTTCTTGATTTCAACTAAGATGTCATTAACTCGCGTTTGTTTCCTCAACCAATCTGCTCTTTTCTTATCCCTTAACGTTACACCTATCATTCTTCTTTCCATAGCTCGTTGTGTCGTCCTCAATTTGAGTAGAACCCTTTTCGTAAGCCTCCAGGTTTCTGCCCCGTAGGTGAGTACTGGTAAGACACAGCTATTATATACTTTTCTCTTGAGGGATAACGGCAACCTGCTGTTCATGATTTGGGAATGCCTGCCAAACGCACTCCAGCCCATTCTTATTCTTCTGATTATTTCCGTCTCATGATCCGGATCCGCCGTCACTACCTGCCCTAAGTGACGGCGGATCCGGAGTATGGGAGAAGTATGGGAGAGGCCTTTGCCCTGCAGTGGGCGTAACCAGGCTGATGATGATGATGATGATAACATGGTTCCCATTGACAAAAATATATAATTGCTATTATTTTTTTCTCAGGGCCGCGGCCAGACTTCGCAAGTACCTGATACAACAACTCCAAAGGGGTAACAAAAAAAAGATGGTCTAGCAATTCTCGCTGAGCCCCTAATTTAAGCACATGCTTTAAAGCCTTTTTACAGGTCCAACCTTACAGGTCACATATACTCTCTGAATGGAAACTATGTGAATTGTACAGTTCCTCCTTGAGTCTGCGACGACGCGCCATATAACAGTTTCGAGCCCTTCAAAGCGCTAACGGAGATCTTGCTCTAGAATCCTCACGGACAAAATAATGTGCTCGAAACGACAGCATGGTATGTTTTAGGATGCAATATCACATGTTACATCTAAGAGATGTCGTATTTCTAAAATTAAAAACTTTTATCTGTTCTAGTCTATTTATCAAGTTAATATTTACATTGTTGGTGTCAGACGAGGACTGACTAGAAAATACAGTAGGCCTCATAGTCTCATTTGTAACATTATTTTAACAGCTTGGCTAACGTTAGCTGGAACACCCTGCACCTCAGTTTAGAGCTCTATTTTTTTAGTTGGGTGAATATAACGAATAAAGCAAGGGAGGAGGAGGAGGCAGGCTGCATTTTGAACGCAGAACGAAAAATTTATACCTAGGGCCTGCAGCCGTGCCCCATCATCGTTTTTTTTCTTTCTTTTTATTTAATCTCTCAGTATTCCTAATTACGCTGGTATGTGGTTGACGCCTTTGAGTGTCGCAGTAATTACGCAAATGCTAAACGGAGTGGCACACCCACAGCCCTCATGACAAATGAGTGAACTGCGGCGAGGCTAGATTTCGGAACAGTACGATGGGAATATAAAAAACATAATGCAGTTCAAAGGAGCCAAGACGAACTGCTCAACTAACTTTTCTTGGTGAGGGCTGAAAAGCAAACTGTTGTTGCAGAATCGGACTCCAGTTTGGCGTGGTAGATTGTCCTCTCAGTGCCAGATGTCAGTTTCTATGGTGTGCGATGGTCTAATTATCAGCCGCGACAAATAATACGAAGCTTTCCACTTTTGAACTACCGCCATAAATAACGCCACGCGAATTTCCTAATTTCGAGGATAGAGATATTAAATTAAGGGTAGCTTTCGTGGCTTATGTTGGTCACCGTAGGGAAAGAAGTTCGGCAAGATCTTTCAGACCAACATTTCCCTGTGTCTTAAATCTAGTGCAAGCACCTGTCGTGTTCACGTTAAAAGAAACTTTATCCATCCAGGCGCTCTCAAAATATGCGACGTAAAAAAGACAGCGTAGACGGTGATAATTTCTATTGGTATACCCTTTGAAATGAAGCGGCGGCAAATGGTAACATAGCCTGCTTAAACGATTCAATGTTATGTACATCTATTGCCGTGCAGAACTTGGCCCAACTTGATCTTTTCCGTCTTCAAGAAAACATCAATCTCTATAATGTACAGTATTGTACCTATGTCCTGTAACGGCTGCGGTTGCATAAACCTCTTGCCTTCTTTTCTTTTTTTTTTGCTGCCAATACTCCAAACGTTTTTTGCTAATCTCGATTGCTGACTGGGTAATGGCTCCATCGGTTTTGAATGCCACCGCTTCTGGAAGGCGGACGTTCCCTGCGGTTCTGGCAGGGTCAATGACCCGGTGTTCCACTAGGATGTGCTGAGTCGTATGCGGACTTGTGTTGCAGCACACACGGGCCTCTTCTTGTTGCGAATATTTGTTTCCCTTATGTTCTTGTCCTGAGGCAGTCAGTTCAGGCGTCGAAATGCAAGGCCTTTGGGATTTTTTTGTTGAGATATTCCTCTACCGGTTTCTTTATTGCCGCATTAGTAGATCTCCGTGAACGGTCTTTTTTGCCAAAAGAACTTATTTTGGGGATTGTTGATTACACATCCTAGATAATTAAAGAGAGCGTAAATAGGTCCCTTCTGAATCACATACACACGCAGGCACACTAGACACATTATACACTGCATGCACTAGTTGCATTGTTTGCAAATTATCTTCTTTGTTTGTCGCATTTTTTTGGTGGCTCCGGATTGTCCATTTAGCCTTTCCATTACCATTTACATGATTGCCAACTTTCCTGACTTTTTCCTCCCTTCCATGCACACGCTTTTGAGGTAGAAATATTTGTACACTGTAGCCGCTCATTTATTTTATTCCACATTGCTGAGCCTTTCTTCAAAACTAATTTTAATGAGCGCTTGTCCGAGTTTAATAGAGGCCCTGTAGAGGTAAGGTAGGAAGCCGATTTCTATATACGTACTGACGTACAAAAGACTAAAAAGAAGCTCATGTAAATTCCACGAGTGACGCTGTGTTACTAAGACAGCGCATTGCTCAGGAAGAAGGCCAGAAAAAAAAAAGCCAGAAAGCTTCCACAAAAATAATAATAATACAAATAGAAATTTAGAAGAAGACAGACAACACTTCAAACTCATCAGCTAGCCAGATTCCGCTGAAAAAAAAACTATTCGGGGAGAGAAACCAAACACCTTGATCGGTGCAACAAGCATACTGCGTTTTGACGACGAAGCAGCGATGTGCGCATCGACACCTCGTTTTCGCATGCGACGCCGAACGTGAGCAGCAGCATATGGCACACTGGCGACTCCTGTCGACGGGCGGCGTTATTAATGAGACGCACGTGCGCTTTGGGACCGGGCAACTCGATCTTGGAAGCAAAGCAGCAAGGAAGCCGAACGCACGCTAGAGAGAGAGAGAGAGAGAGAGAACGATATCGTGCAGGTTGCTGCGCAGCCAAGCGTGGCAAAAGGCAGCGCCAGCCTGGCAGCGTCCACGCGTAGAAGCGCGCGAAACAGCCGCCTCGGCAGTAACTCAAGCCCAGCAACCCAGTGAAACTAAACGTCAAACACAAACGGCAAACACCCCGCTGCCAAATACAGAGACAGCGCGGTAACGTCCATCTACCGTATCCACTCAAATCTAACGCGCACTTTTTTTGCCGAGGAGAATAGCTAAAATTGAGATGCGCTGTTTTTCATTGAGATTTAAATAAGACAAACACGTTTAGTCGAACATCAAATGACGGCTGCTCCTCTTCACGTAACAGTAATATCATGAAGAAAAAAATTAGGTAACGAGTAACCTAACAGCTTCGGAAAAGCTAGAGCGGTCTCATACGAGATGCTAAATGAAGTCTAGGTATAGTCTGGGGCACACACCAGCAAAAGGCGAGGATAGGTTGTACCAGACCATTCCCCCACAATTCGGGGCAAAATGTGTTATGTATAAGCCGTCCCTTGCCGTAACCTACAATTAAGGGTTTTTACGTTTCAGCGCAATGGCATTGGAATATGTACTTCAATAAGCGGATTAATATAATGAAGGTTGGAACTCGCCGAATTTCGATCAATCCACGTCTTTCAAAATTTTTTGAATATTGGTTTTTGAATGGCACTATGTGCTTGTCGTGCTGCTCCAATCGCTGCTGTTTTGCCTGTAATATGAAGCTTTTCTTGGACTTTTCTACCCCTTTGTCTGTTGCCTGTCTGCATTGTCGTTACAAAATGCAGCTATGCCTACTCGCCTAATCTATTTTGTTTTCTAGTATAGGGCAGAAACTGTACGTTCCTTAATTGGCCTCCGGGCGTTTCCTCTCCGTGCTTTATCTTTCGTTCCTATCCCTCATACTTTGAAAATTGGATTCCTGTTACACTCGAGGACGCTCTACAATCGAATAAATACGGTAGTTCTTCAAAATTATGGGGTTTTACTTCCCAAAACCACTTTCTGAGTATGAGGCACGCCGTAGTGGGAGACTCCGGGAATTTGGACCACCTCGGTTTCTTTAACGTGCACCTAAATCTAAGTACACGGGTGTTTTCGCATTTCGTCCCCATCGATATGCGGCCGCCGTGGCCGGGTATCGGTCCCTCGACCTCGTGCTTATCAGCCAAACACCATAGCCACTAAGCGGCACTTCTTTTATTCTTTCAAAGCGCGCGGGCTGTATTGCAGCCATAGTGTCGTATTACGTCATTCTCCTCATTATGTAGCAAGTGCACTGCCACATTAAATTTTAATTTATTATTTTCAATGTGCTTGCACGTTCGAAGCGGGGAACCAGCGTTAAAGGTGCCGCGGAGCGAAGTTTGTAAAGAAAACGATATTTTGAACCTCGAATGAACAATCACCCGGCAGGCGTTACGGCAAAATAAGAAACACCAGCGCCTACGTCTTGACACAGAACATAAGTAAGCGTCGCAGCAAGAACCTATTCCTCAAAATTTTCTTGCTTCACACTAGTAATACGCTGTCTCTGGATGAAGTGTCGAGGGACGGCTTGTGAATCAGTGAAGGTTTTTCTTCTGTTTTTGTACTTTATTCAATTAGAGCCTATTCATCTCTGCAATAGTTTCCACAAGACGCATCGCATTTATTAACTCCCTTGAATATTAGGCCGCGCGTGTCGTGAGGACAATTGTTCACTGCTGTCCTTCGAGCCTTTCGTTCGTCTTGGCTTGCTGTCAGCTTCACTAAATTTATGCACCGCTTCCAATACTCAATGTCATCGTGTATGGAGGTTGAAACATGTTGTAACTATTCAGGCGCTTGCCAACAATACTATTATGAATGGAGGGATACCACATTCATGCAGTGGTTGATGCACCTGCAACCACCAACATCGTTCGTTATAATTTGTTTTACCGCACATAAGAATAACGTATTCATTTTTACGTTTTTGCGAATTGTGTAAGTATATGCTTCTTTGCAATGATGATAACGTGGCCTACACTGTGAAAATCTCATCCATAAAAGTAAATGCCAGTGTATCTCGGTTTACAACTCATAACCTCACGCCCAAGTGAATAAGGGCATAAGTAATTTTACCATGTAGCATTTTGACTACTTCAGGCATTTTGAGCTTGCCTATCTATCTATCTATCTATCTATCTATCTATCTATCTATCTATCTATCTATCTATCTATCTATCTATCTATCTATCTATCTATCTATCTATCTATCTATCTATCTATCTATCTATCTATCTATCTGTCTATGCGTCTGTCCGTCCGTCCGTCCATCCACCCATCCGTTTACGCCAACCAACTGCACCAAGTTGTCTGCCCGCTCAGGATGAGATTCTACTTCTCACTGCCATGGCCAAAAGTTCGAGGTGCGAGATAATCCCCCTCTCCTCCTCCCTCCTGTAATTGACGTTTAGTAGTGGAGGCCGTCTGCAAAACTCATTCGCCTATTCCACCACTGAAAAAGCAGAAAAAGGTAAAGCCAGTTCCACGCAGTGAAAGCTGTCAAAACAGCGAATCTGGTTGTCGTTTTCTCAAGTTTGAACTCGTGTTTAGAGCGATTTTCATCAATGTCCCTGGTCTCACTGTTGTCGTTTTTGCTAAGATTCGAGCTTCGGTTCCGTATTGCACAGTCTCTTGAGTTGCATGAGGTTGTGGTCAAACCAAAGTCGCTCACACAACTTGCAGCTGTGGCCGCACCCATGGTCGACTACTTCTTTCTTGAACCGTCCATCAGCACCCACCGTCGGAGAAATCACTGCTTCGACGTCTCTGTTCGGCTTCCTACTCTCGACGTTGGGGGTCAGCTTGCCTCTGCTGGCGCAGGGCTTGGGTTTCTTCCATTTCCTCTGCCGCTCTTCATAATAAATTTTACTTTGAGCTTATCTCACTTCAAAGCTTGCCCAGCCCATAGCACCATGCGCAGCCTTATTTGTAGTCTTCCTACCGTCGGCCCGCCCACTGGCGGTGAGCTCCGCAACCTGCCACCCTGCGTGACACCGGATGCCAGACGGCGAAGGCTCGGTTTAGAACAGCTCCGCGCTTAAAATCGATTGCGGTAGATGCAATGTCCCTTGTTGCAAACAACGAGTACTTAGAGCGAAGCTTTGTGTACTTGCAGAAGGAGTTCTGAAACCTGAGTTAGCTGGTGTATTTCTGCCATGCCAATGCGGGGTTATACCGAAGGCCCGTGCCTGATCCTCATCATTCACATTAAAAGCTCTCCGAACGCCACCCCTTCGCATCCTCAAGGGAACGCCTGAATGCGCGCTCTCGCATCAGTGCTTCGCAGTGTTACACGCTCGCAATCATCTAGACGAGCTAGATGGCGTTGGCTGGCGCAAAGGCTATGTACACGCGATGGTGACCTAGTGGTTAGATCATGGGGCCACTGTGAAGTGGGACCAATGTTATATTACCCAGGAAGCCAGGCTCCACTTAAACATGTTTAATATACTCCATCAAGCCAATATATATATATATATATATATATATATATATATATATATATATATATATATATATATATATATATATATACTGTGAGGATTATTCATACGCTTCATATTCTCATCTATACATACTCATCACCAGCGTTTTGTGGCCTGGTGGTGGGGCTGTCACTCGAGATATTAAAGCAGGGACTGGCTGGCTAAATCTGGTCTCACAAGTGGTGGAGGTGCTGTGCGGTTCCTTCGTCCTCTGCAAACTTTCTTTCCAAGCCCTCAAGCAAGCATTAACCACCAACCCTCTCCCCTTTCATTTCGATGAGAACGAACCAACTTGTTTGCGCACCGATGGTAGTGGCCATAGGATCGGTGATGCGCTTCTAGAGCGTGATGCCACCTCACGAGATAGAGTTGTTGCCTAGGCCAGCCGCGCATTAACGGCGGCCGAAATGAACTACTCGATCACAGAGCAGGAATGGCTCACAGTAGTTTAGGCCCATATATAAATTTCGACCATATATTTATGGACAACCCTTGACGGTCATAACCGACCATCACGCCTTATGCTCGTTGTCGTCAACCAAAAATTTGTCTAGACGTCTTGGTCGCTGGGTGGTCCGCTTACAAGAATACGAGTTTCACATTGTGCACAAGTCTGGGAAAAAACATCAAGATGACGACGCTCTCTCTCACTGCCCCCTGTCACTATTATCTTCGAGTACATCTCTCCATTGCTCGCCACTTGATGATGAGACTAAGTCTCCTCTTCCGTTATTTCCTCTGGCGGTCACTGGCAAGTTACCTTCCAATCACGTCCCTCAGCTCGCCTCGTGTGAATGTTCTGACCCCTGCTGCAACAGCATTATGCAACGCCTGTGCGGAACTACTTCTGCACCAAATGACAGCTTACGTCGACAACTGCGACTATTTAGGCTTGACAACGATGGACTGCGCCGCTACATTTACAACCCTCAAACTAACGCTTAACAGAGCGATTTCATCGCACACTAACAGATATCATATCAATGTATATCGGGCCAAACCACGAAAACTGGGACAAACATTTACCTTTTGTAACGTTTGCTCACAACACGGCTATTGAACGAACTACTAGTTACTCACCTTTCTACCTAGTTTACGGCCGTTCACCGACATTCACCGCCGACACCGCTTTCTTCAATCCCCCAACTAACACCTCGGCCAGTACACCCCAAGAGTTTGTCTCGAGACTTCAGGAATGCCGTCAACGTGCTAGCTTCAGCACAGAAGTCATTCAGGTAAATCGCAAGCAACGTTACGACATCTCTCGTCGCGACGTCTCCTTTCGTCCTGGAGAGGAAGTGGTCCTTTTGGACGCCCATTACTACACCACGTTTGTGTGAGAAGCTTGAATCTCGCTTCCTTGGACCCTATATTATTAATGAACAAAGATCCCTCGTGATCTATTGCGTTACTCCCGTAGATGTTCCTTCGGACGATCGTTATTGTGGTTCGGATATCGTTTACGTTTCGCGTCTAAAACGATTCGTTTGGCATTTCCCTCCTGGCTAAGTCGCGACCTGGCTGGCCGCTTGCGCGCACGGAGAAATTAGTTTGAACAATATTCATACGCTTCATATTCCCACCTATACATACTCATCGTCACCGTTTTGGCGCCTGGTGGCGGGGCTCTCCCTAGAGAGAATAAAGCGGGGACTGGCTGCCTAAACCTTTTCTAACAGGATATATATATATATATATATATATATATATATATATATATATATATATATATATCCAATGAAAGTTGTGCTAAGATTAAGCAAAGGGCACACATTCCGTGGCAATGCAGAACCAAGCCTTCAAATATAAGAGGGAATTTCGAAAAGCAACAAAGAATCAACCTGAAACCTGTGATGTAAGATAGATTCTGAAATTTTCAAATTTATTTCTTTGATGACTGCACATTGATGATGGAAAGAAGAGCCACTTATCGATTCAGCGTCTCGGGTGGAGACAAATGAGAGTAAAAGAATGCAAGCTTGAAAATGTAAGAATTGTCGCCAAAGGGTTACACACGGGTGTGGGGAGTGGGAGAGGTTGGAAGATAAGAAAGGCTGCGAGAAGTCGCCGGCATCTTATACGAATTTATGTGAACGCGTGATCGAACGCGGTCCCGCAAAAGTCGATGTGGGCGAGAAAAGGTCTAATTGGATTTCGTCGACGCAATTGCAAGTTGACTTCCTCAGGGCCTACTTTAGATTTCCACTTTCTTTTCTTTTTATCTCTATTTCAATCTCCTTCCATCGCATCTACCCTTTCAGATGTGCTGAAGCCCAGTGAGTTCTAGCCGCCGTAATACCTTTCGTCTATAAGAAAACCATCGGAGAGTAAGGAAAGCAAAAAAAAAGAAGCCTCGAGACCAGGAGACAGGCTTTGAAGAAAAGGGTTGATGGCATTCGGCTCCCATCGCTATCAAATTTATTGACTTCAAAGGTGTAGATTGAGCGTGTTTGGCAAAGTGCCTCGAACACTTTTTGCGGCTGCTCGCGAAGAAACTTTTGCCCTTTCGTAGAGAGTGGGTGTACGGAGGGCACTGTGGCAATTGAATTACTTGTTCGCCAATGATTTCGCCCTCTTATTTATAGAGGGAGCGATAACCGCGAACACCGTGAACTTTCAGAGTTTGCCAATGTGCCACCTCGCGCACTGGGAAGACACCTTCGGTTCGGTTACCCATGTATTATGTTCTTCTTCCCAAGGACTGATTGTCAGTGGTGACATCCATCTCTTTTCTGAAGAAAGAAGTCAAAGAGCGGCTGCATTAGCATATATTCACCATTTCAATGATGGTAGCCTTGGGTGAAAGATAATGAACAACCACAACGGTAGCCCGGCCAGAATGGCATCCAAAAATATTAAATATAAATACTTCGAAGTTGTTCTTCTTCATCTAACGTTCATTGAAGGAAACGTCACAATTATCGCTCACGAAAATGAAATTACTCTGTGCGGTCAGTATAGCAGGAACATGGAAAGTGCGTTAAATGTCATTTGTGCTTTTGGCACATATCAGGAAGCAGCGTGTGCTCAAGACGTGGCACGAAAACATGGCGTCTACGCTGAAGGCTACAACGCTTCGCCTCCCCCTATATCGCGCACAATATTTGGCAGAGCCTACTCCTACGTGCAAACCATTATTTGTACCTCCTCCCAAAATCGAAATACAAAGAAAGACGTAGCGCGTGGAGGAGGAGGAGGAGTAAATTGGCGAGATACGCTTCCAGATGACCTACAACCACTTATTTTGATTCTCGTGATCACTATTTATAACAAGCGAAGGTATTACTGCGAATACCATTCAACAACAACATTAAGACCTTCGAAGATCTTCATCTCCGTGACAACCTGAACGACAATCTTATGGGCATAATTAAGGAGTCCGCAATAGAAGTCGGTGGCAACTCCGTTAGACAGGATACCAGTAAGCTCTCGCAGGAGACGAAAGTTGTGATCAAGAAACGCCAACGTATGAAAGCCTCTAACCCTACAGCTAGAATAAAACTGGCAGAAATTTCTAAGTTAATCTACAAGCGTAAGACAGCTGACATAAGGAAGTATAATATGGATAGAAATGAACATGCTCTCAGGAATGGAGGAAGCCTAAAAGCAGTGAAGAAGACACTAGGAATAGGCAAAAATCAGATATATGCGTTAAGAGACAAAGCCGGCAAAATCATTACTAATATGGATGAGATCGTTCAAGTGGCTGAGGAGTTCTATAGAGATTTACGCAGTACCAGTGGCGCCCACGACGATAATGGTAGAGAGAAAAGTCTAGAGGAATTATGAAATCCCACAAGCAACGCCACAAGAAGTAAAGAAAGCCTAGGGAGCTATGCAATGGGGGCAGACAGCTGGGGAGGATCAGGTAACTGCAGATTTGTTGAAGGATGGTGGGCAGATTGTTCTACAAAAAATGGCCACCCTGTATAGCAATGCCTCATGAATTCGAGCGTACCGGAATCTTGGACAAACGCTAACATAATCCTAATCCACAAGAAAGGGGACGCCAAAGACTTGAAAAATTATAGACTGATCAGCTTACTGTCCGTTGCCTACAAAGTATTTACTAAGGTAATTGCAAATAGAACCAGGAACACCTAAGACTTCCGTCAACCAAAGGACCAGGCAGGATTCCGTGAAGGCTACTCAACAATAGACCATATTCCAGCTATCAATCAGGTGATAGAGAAATATGCGGAATGTAACCAACCCTTATATATAGCTTTCATTGATTACGAGAAAGCGTTTGATTCAGTCGAAACCTCAGCAGTCATGGAGGCATTGCGAGCCAGGGTGTAGACGAGCCGTATGTAAAAATACTGAAAGATACCTATAGTGGCTCCACAGCCACCGTAGTCCTCCATAAAGAAAGCAACAACATCCCAATAAAGAAAGGTGTCAGGCAGGGAGATACGATCTCTCCAATGCTATTTACAGCGTGTTTACAGGAGGTATTCAGAGACCTGGATTGGGAAGAATTGGGGATAAGAGTTATTGGAGAATACCTAAGCAACTCGCGATTCGCTGATGATATTGCCTTGCTTAGTAACTCAGGGGACCAACTGCAATGCATGCTCACTGACCTGCAGAGGCAAAGCCGAAGGGTGGGTCTAAAAATGAATCTGCAGAAAACAAAAGTAGTGTTTAACAGTCTCGGAAGAGAACAGCAGTTTACGATAGGTAGTGAGGCACTGGAAGGGGTAAGGAAATGTGCCTTAGGGCAGGTAGTGACCGCGGATCCGGATCATGAGACTGAAATAATCACAACAAGAATGGGATGGAGTGCGTTTGGCAGGCACCCTCAGATCATGAACATCAGGTTGCCATTATCCCTCAAGAGAAAAGAATATAATATCTGTGTCTTACCAGTACTCACGTACGGGACAGAAACCTGGAGGCTTACGAAAAGGGTTCTACTTAAATTGAGGACGACGCAACGAGCTATGGAAAGAAGAATGATAGGTGTAACGTTAAGGGATAAGAAAAGAGCAGATTGGGTGAGGGAACAAACACGAGTTAATGGTATCTTGGGTGAAATCAAGAAAAATAAATGGGCATGGGCAGAACATGTAATGAGGAGGGAAGTTAACCGATGACCATTAAGGGTTACGGACTGGATTCCAAGGGAAGGGAAGCGTAGCAGAGGGCGGCAGAAAGTTAGTTGGGTGAATGAGATTAAGTTTGCATGGACAACATGGCCACAATTAGTACATGACCGAGGTAGTTGGAGAAGTATGGGAGAGGCCTTTGCCCTGCAGTGGGCGTAACAAGGCTGATGACGATGATGATTTCCGTGACACAATAATGATCAATGTTGTTGCTGGGCATGGCGTAGTGACGACTTCAGCTGCTGCACAGAGTGATCGCGAGCTTCGAAATACACTCTTTTGAATAAGCGCCAAGTGCGTTATTTAGCATCGACATCTGTGCACCGCGCAAAAGATGAGGACTGAAGGAAGAACACAAACAGGCACTGACTTCAACTTATCTTTATTTGCGAAATCGCCAGAAGTATTTACATGACCAAAAGTAATGAAAAACCACTTTTGCATTAGGTCACGCATGAACCACTATTGCATCACAGCCAGGTACTTCACTTCGTTTTTGGTGAATGCAATAGACGGCATGCTGACGCAAAGGTAACGCAGCCGCTGTATCTTGTCAGCCTGTATGATTTCACGTGTAAGCTGTTTTCGGTGTTTGGAGATTTCGACGTAGTTTTCAAATTCAGGGTCGCAAGGGCAGTCTCTGCAGTGAATGACGAGATGACCTTGCACGGTGATGTAAAGATTGCAGAAACGCTCTAAAATACTCTAGAGAGAGAGAGAGAGAGGAAAGGGGAAAGGCAGGGAGGTTAACCAGAGAACGAGATCCCGTTGGCTACCCTACACTGGGGAGAGAGGGGAGGGGGAGGTAAAGTGGTAACAAAGTAGAGATAAGGAAAGGAAGGAGCCTAGACACACAGTCACCATCGGTCACTGGCACCGAATACTGTCATCGCACAGCACAGTGACACTTGCCACACTATCAACATTTGTTCAGGCTACAGCCACCTGTCCAATCCTGTCGCCCTCAAAAACCGCAACAGTGCCCTCGTCGCCCTCTGCTGCGATGGCTTGTGATGGCGGTATTGTAAAATAAGTTCCTCTGTGAGAGGTCTTTGGTCAAAGCGCGCTATCGCGGTTGCGAGTGATTGTCTCTGTAAATTATATCGAGGACAGTCACAAAGAAGGTGTTGAAAAGTCTCCTCGTTACCACAGTCCTCACACGTGGCGTCGTCGGCCCATCCAATTCGGTAAGCGAAAGACTTGGTGAAAGCCACCCCTAGCCATAGTCGACAAAGCAGGGTAGCTTCGCGACGGCAGAGTCCAGCTGGAATACAAAGGCGTAGAGAGTAGTCAAGATTGTGGAGTCGGTAGTCGTGAAAACTTCCAGCGTTCCACAAGGAGAACGTGATGTCACGGCTGATCATTCGAAGTTTTCGAGCGGCATCTGTCCTTACGTCCTCTTCATACAATCATCGTCATCCTAGCATCGTTATCTCATTGTCGTCAAGTCGTCGTCGTCATTCTGTCTTTATGATGGCAACGGTATTTCGTCTTCTCGATATAGTAGCATCAGACCATAGTGTTCATACAGCTATCGTCATGCTGTCACAGTCATTATTCCATAGTCGTAATTCCGTTGTATGACTCGGTGCATTCGCCTGATTTTGTGCTTACATCCTAAAATGGGTGGTAAGCGGTGCAGCGAATAAACAAAAGCTGCGCACAAAGAAGTTGTGATAGTTATTGCGGCGCACGAGATGGCGTGCTGTACTAAATCACTTCTATGCATCGCTTTTAGTTGCAGTACATTGCATTAACTACTACACTAAAACATCGCTTCCAATTTCCATATGTGTGCTGGGTCTGTATAATGTTTTTCTCTGTAAGTGGTGAGCGCCGTCTGAAAGGGCCAATAATTATACATCTAAGAGAAAGACAGAGAAACGGACGGATGCACTGACTGACTAACTGACTGACTGACTGACTGACTGACTGACTGACTGACTGACTGACTGACCTGACCCGACCCGGCCCGACCTCTACTCACCTCACCTCACCTAACCTAACCTAAGCTAACTTCACCTGACCTTACCTAACCTGACTTCATTTGGCCTTACCTGACTTGTCTGACTTGACTGATAGATAGACAGAAAAATAGACAGACCGACAGACAGACAGACAGCCAGACAGATAGATAGATAGACAGACAGACAGACAGACAGACAGACAGACAGACAGACAGACAGACAGACAGACAGACAGACAGACAGACAGACAGACAGACAGACAGACAGACAGACAGACGGACGGACGGACGGACGGACTGACGGACGGACGGACGGACGGACGGACGGACGGACAGACAGACAGACAGACAGACAGACAGACAGACAGACAGACAGACAGACAGACAGACAGACAGACAGACAGACAGACAGACAGACAGACAGATCTGAAACCACTATTTTTTCTGTTAGGTTGGTTTATTCAACTCTACTCACTGTAGTGCAGCCGCCCAGTAGTTATGGGGATTTAGTAATTAATAAGCTTTTGTTGTTCGACATTAGTGGACTTTCAGTTTACATCACGGTACAGTTGCCAACGTTAATTAATTTATTACACTTGCACCATTCCTGACAAACCTCACACTGCGTGTGCATCTTAGCGGAGCCGCAAATCTCGCTGCTCCTACGCAATTTCTGGCTGCCTTCTCAATCCACAGCGCGACGTCATTGCCAGCTCTCAGTCCGGCATGTTTACTCCGGCGGAGCCGATCCAAGAAAGGTTTCGCGTGCTTGATTTAAATTCCAGCGATTGCCCACTCGAAGTCCTGCGAAGGTCAGTGGCGTACAAAGCGCGCGAACTTGGCCGAGTATTGCAAAGAGCGCGCATCTTGTCTACTGGGCGCGGAGTTCCACGAATGCCTGTTTCATTTAGGCATCCACTTTTCACAGAGTACAAGCGGTACGAGCTATGCAAATGACTGCATTGAGAAATCGCGAGGTCCTTCGACATACGTAGCGCGAGATATTCGAGCTGCATCGAGCGGTTTAAGCGTGAAATGTTTTCTCGCCGTCTTCTCTCGAGATTGTTTAAAAATAGTTTCACAGAAGGTGCAGTGCTTCAAGACGGGGCACAAGGGAAGAACCACGCGCAGACACGCTTCGTTGTCTGACGACTGCGTGTTTATGATATTGCTGAGCATTTTATATAGGGCACTAAGCCAGTACCAACAAGGCCATGAAAAGAAGCACACCTGTGTCAAAAAGAAAGAAGGAAAGAATGAAGTCGCAGAGTCAAGCAATGCATAGACACCCCGATAAATGCACCAGGGAATTTTTACAGCCTTCTGAGATCAACCGCTCAAATGTTGATTACGTCAGCATCCAGTCCCTTAGGCTGTCCAAGAAAAAATCAATTTTCTTGATGCTGCATTGCAACGAGAATGCGCTGGGCGTGAGGTCTTCGGCCTTTTGTCGTTTTGACCTATAGTCGGACACAACTTTAGAAAAAAGGGGGCGTTTACACCTCCGAGGTGGATGCACACGAGCATCCACCAATGGGCGCGCACTCTGGACCGACGTCATGAGCCAGACGGCCGGTGACCCCGCCGTCGGAGAAGATGGCCACCCGGGCTTCGAACTGGGCCAAGTCGCGTCAGCTGTGCGCGTCAACGCCTCGTCACAGTGAACTCCCAAACTGTTTGTGATTATTTATCATGCCGGAAATATTACTGCGAGCTTACGATGCGGCATTTGTACCGCGTGCGTTTATTCTAAGCCGTGATCCGGCGAAGAAACACTGCAGCGAGCATCGCTGACGCTGTGTTACGCTTTGCTTGAAAACAGGATCCCACGGCGATCGCTGCAACGCATGCTGCCTGTTTGTTCCACATCCTTTTTATTTTCCTCCCGAGTGAAGTTACGACGAGAAAAGTTTGCCACCCGCCGTGGTTGCTCAGCGGCTATGGTGTTGGGCTGCTGAGCACGAGGTCGCGGGATCGAATCCCGGCCACGGCGGCCGCATTTCGATGGGGGCGAAATGCGAAAACACCCGTGTGCTTAGATTTAGGTGCACGTTAAAGAACCCCAGGTGGTCAAAATTTCCGGAGTCCTCCACTACGGCGTGCCTCATAATCAGAAAGTGGTTTTGGCACGTAAAACCCCAAATATTATTATTATTATTAAGAAAAGTTTGCCAAAGTCTGGTGCCTACTGTCAGCGGCGGGTGTGTTCGTGTACTGTGTCGCTGCGTTTCTGGTCGGACGGGGTGAAGTGATGGAGCAAAACCATTCTCAGGAGAAATGAGAAAAGCGTGTGCGCATGAAACAAACCTACGAGCGTCTCAACAGAAAATATTTGCAAAAGAAGGCTCCAACGCAAAGATTTGTCGCCGTGAACTTAGCGTGACCGATCGTTGTCAGCAGTGAGATAGCCGAGCGTCTCACGGCGGTGCTCGTGCGTTGTGTGGCACCGTCGATTGATTGCTTTCCACCAGTGCCCACCGCGCGCGCAAGCTGTAGATTGCGTGCTGTGGAACAGTCACGCATAAGTTGTGTTGCCAGCGCTCGCTATGGTTTCCCACAACACAGCTTCGCGCCCCTTTTCGATTCTCGTTATATGTTGCAATTAAATATTCTCAAGACACTGTTAAGAGAACGGTAAAACAAAAAAAAAACATACGAGAAGGTAGGCACAGCAGCTTGTGAACCCGCTCCTATAATACCTCGACCCACGTCTGCTTGTAAATGTGTGTAAGTTTTCTTGCGTTTGTCATTTTTTTTATTTCCCACATTTCTTTGTATTTGAGTTTTTCTTAGTTTTCGCGTTTGTGTATGCCTATGTGCCTGTTTCCATGCGTGTTTGCGCTTACTCTTATTTCTGTCCTTCTATGTTATGTTAGCATTTGTTTTTGCTAGTTTTCTTTCAGCAAAGTCTTTACACATTTTCATTCACCAATCTCAATCAAAGCACTAATTCCTGTACATTGCAGGGCTGGCCTCTTCCATCTCATTAAAACCTTTCGCACTGGTCTACCTCGTCGTCTCAATCTGCCTACTCGCTGTGGTTTCTGTCCTTGTTTCTTTTGTTGTTGCTGCAATGTGATTAACCAACTCGCTCAACACAAATTTTCATCACGTGTGACAACAGAAAGGTTTAGAGATACATTTTCTTAAAAGCGTCATGTGGGTTGTAAAGTAACTTTGCTTCTTGCCTCTGTTCATGTTTGCGCATCAGCGCATGTGACAGCTCACCAGAAGTGCACATGAAAGGCTGCATATTGCGAAACAACGCCTTGCTATGCTGTTGCAGTTTTCATGCATTTAGTCTTAGTAAACAGACGGTTTCGCTGGCCATCACATATGCTGGTAAAATTTTCAACACGAATAACATTGTGCAGTGGGGTGTCATTTCCTGTCTGACGCTTTCGTCGTTGCAACGACATTTTTCAGTGAATGAGGCCCAGCAGAGCAGTGCACTGAGAGCTTTTGCAACTTTCACCATTTATTACTTCACAAAGGTAATTGTCTGAACCTGGCCGTCGATCGCTATGCCGATGACTTGTGAAATAAATAATTGCCTCAATAAAACACATTCAACTTCACTCAACATTTTTTGGTACAAACAATGCTAGCAGAGCCATTCAGGGTGAATAATTGTGCTTACATTGGTCTTACTCGCCCTGTCAGATAAACAAATACAACAATGACTGCGGCATGATTGATTTGATGTGCAGACTGCAAACGGTGCCTTTCAAGCGTGCCCTCGGCTACTGCTATTAATAGCTAACCAAATGAGTTTTCTGGGCCTCACTAAGCTAACGATGTTAGATAATTGTTCTCTTATTCGCATTACTTACCTGGGCCAGATAACCAAAATAAACAATGCCACCTCATGAAAGGGCTTTTGCATGCAAGCTGCCAACAGTGGCTGTCATTCTCGCGTTGAATGCTGCCGTTTCACCAACAGTGGCGACGGCTTGACTGCGCTTTGACGTGCAGACTATTAATGGTGCCTATCAAGCGTGCCCTCGACTGCTGCTATTAATAGGTGCCCGAATGAGTATTTTGGGCCTAACTAAGCTAATGATGTTTGATAATTGTTCTCTTATTCGCATAAATTGCCTGGGCCAGGTAACGGAAATAAGCAATGCCACCACATTAATGCGTGTTTGCATGCAAGCTGCCAACAGGGGCTGTCATTTTCACGTGGATTGCTGCCGTTTCACCAACAGTGGCGACGGCATGACTGCGCTTTGACGTGCAGGCTACTAATGGTGCCTTTCAAGCGTGCCCTCTGCTACTGCTATTAATAGTTACCCGAATGAGTATTTTGGGCCTGACTAAGCTAATGATGTTTGATAATTCTTCTCTTATCCGTATTACTTGCCTGAGCCATATAACTAAAATAAAGAATGCGGCCACATGAATGTGCTTTTGCCTGCAAACTGCTAAATGTGGCGGTCAATTTCGCGTTGACTACTGCTGTTTCACCTACAATGGCTACGACATGGCTGCGCTTTGAAGTGCAGATGCTAAACGGGCCTTTCAAGTGTGCCCCGACGACTGTTACTTCACCACAGGGCCCGTCATGCTCGTAGGCGGCTGCCCAATAGAGTATTTTGGGCCTTATGACATTGGCATTATTCATCTCAACGGGCTGGAAAAAACAGTAGGGGCAGCACAGCTGCACGCAAAGCACATTGTGCTTCGCGTGCAGTTATCTGCTTTGGCGCGCAGGCTGCTAAGAGTGGCTGTCAATTTCACGTTGACTACTGCTTTTTCATGTGAAGCTGGACAGTAGCTGCCCGAATGAGCACTTTGGGCCGCACATAGTTATCCAGGGTTAATAACTGTATTTGCATTCAGATTTTCCAGCACTTCAGCACGTTTCCGTGCCAATACTTATATTGAGCACGATCTGTGCAAAACGTTGCTTTTTTGAAATTGGGCTTCCATTAAAAGCGATATGTCACCAAATGAACTGCTTATTTATTTGAGAGGTCATGGGAGAATGCTTGGCTGCTGTGCTTGACGCACAGTACACCGCTTCAGTGTTGGGAGATCCATTGTTGTGTGTGCCGAGGTATGTGTGGCCGGCAGGATGTCTGGACCCAACTTCACGCAGAGTCAAAGACGAGGAGAGCTTTCTCAGCGAAGAATTCTTTATACAACGTTTACATGTTGTCTTCGTTATCAGGAGAGAGACCAACAGAGCAGCTACAAGCTGCTTAAATAACACCCCTCAGTCCCCAGATTCCCCAGACAGTCCCTAAGGACGAAACAAGGTCGTGAGAGAGAGGGTCCTGGCAGCCTCCATGGCCCTAACGCCGCTCTCGGTGGCTGGGGCTTCCTCGAACGGCGCTGCGGCGTCGGGCCGATCTGGCGGTCGGTCAGGATGGTGCGCCCGGGTAGTTTTATAGCCCGCATAGGAAAAGGGAACCAACTGCAAGGCACGGGGTCGAAACACAGCCCTCCTTTGGAAATCGTCCCAAACACAGCGGGAGTCGTTCGTGGTGTGGGCGCCGCCGGACAAAGGATGGGGGGTTGCATTGCTGCCGGCACGGGGAGGGGCCGAATAGCAGTCCGTGATTCGGTGGCCGCTTGAGTCGTGGACGCCGTGCAGCCGCGAGGAAACCCGAGCCGTGCACGTTGTCGTGTGCCCGAAGCAGGCACCATGCGGGAATGATTGCTGCCTCCACGGTCGACACACTATAGCACTGGCCTTCCGTCAGGCAAATCCCAAGGCACACACATAACACCATAAACGCTTCGAAAACTCGTTAGTCATCTTCTCGACCTTCGGTATCTCGTTGCGGCGAAAGAAATCATGCACACGACCTCGGCGCGCACCACGTGCAATACTTCGTGCTGCGTCTTCTTTTCTGTGGATTTCGTGGACGCTTTCGCGAAGGCTTCGAGGGTTCGTCACCGGAAATATGCGAAGCTTTGTCCTCCCTTCTCACCTTGAACACTGTGCCTTCGCTGACACCGAGCATCTTGAGTTTGTAATGGTTGCGATAAATGCATTGTTTTATATAAGTACTTGTTCAATAGCAACTGATTCACTTGAAGCTCGGAACAGGAGTAGTAAATGTACCGTGTACATGTCAACAAGCGCAAAAGCAATAGAGCTGCTTTTTCTACTTTCTTGACATGCAATGAAGTTAAAGAGCAGACGACGGGCAGCGTTGGGGAAGGCACGAGGTTATTTTTCTGTCGCGATCCGGCATGTGCTGTAGCACATGAGAGCTATACTAAACCAGTCATCAAAATAAAAAAGCCTTTATTCATACGCAAAATTGCGCGTTTTAGAAGTACGATTTTTTGAAAAGGATTATTTTAGTCACGGAGGCAATCGGACGTCGCGCTTCGGTTGTATCCGACTATAGGTGTGCTTCTCTTCATGGTCCTATTGGTATTGCCTTAATGCTCCCTATAAAACGCTCAGCAAAATAATAAACACTAAGTTGTTAGTCAACGCACAATGTGTGTGACTCTTTTCTTGCTTTCTGCCTTGAAGCGCTATTCTTTCTGGAATAATTAACCACCAACTGGCCCTTCAGTCAATCCTTATTAGGAAAGAGAGAGGAAAAAGTACACGGAGAAGTTTAGCGGGCGGAGAGCATTGCATGCTTCAGGACGAAACACTCTTGCGTTGTAATGGCTTGGACTAGCAGTTACTAATGCTCACTCCTTCCTCATCGAAATGTCAAGAAGTCGCGAATGTGAAGTCTACGGGTGCACTTAGACGATCGCGCACTTCTTGTGTGATTGTTGTTTGTGTCAGTAAATAAAGTAAACGAAAAAGGCTTTACACCACGCTTGGAAAGCCTGACAATCATCCCCTCGTAGAGAGAGAGAGAGAAATACTGGTCGCAGCTAACTTCAGCCCTAGTTGCTTCAAAAGCGCTTGTGTGCTTTCTTAATTGCTTCGGAGCTGAATAAGAAACTACGAAATTGTTGTCGGTTGACTTCCTTGCGTGTGTGCAGACAAATTGCTTTCATCTTTTTCTTCTGCTATTGTTTTCTGTTCTTTGCCCACTCCTCAAGGTAAAGTGCCCAATAAGATTCTTAATGTGTTTTAACCCACGGCCTTTATAGTTCCTTAATTTATCTCTCTGCTATCGGTTTTGAGCAAATAAACATAATTAAGCAATGCTAAAACACACCGACTAATGGCACGTGCAACCTCAGGCGCGTATAGGCACTCATTCTTTATTTTGATGTTTCGAGGTCAAGTTGCAGAGCAACTAGAACGCGGCCTTTAGAAATTCTGCACATGATCAGTAAACAATCTTAGGCAGATAAATCACGTTGCTAGACATCAAGAGCATTACGCATTAAACAGGATGGCGAGTCTTATATAATTAAAGCTTTTATTTAAAGGGGTCCTCAACGATTCTTTAGCCTTGGCGAAAAAACGCAGTTCACAAAGAGCGCAGGCTGCTGTGAATGTCTCCGTTAAATTTTGCAGTCGCTCGCAGCCCATGGAGCTCACAACAAGAGCAGCGCGAAGTGACGTATTTCTCAAACACTTTGTTTTCGAACGAGGCCTTCTCCTCAACCACCTCGCAGCTTCCGGCGGTTTGCATATGTCGCCATATGGAAGATACCCACAGACAGTTACTGTTGGCTGATGGATGGCATCAAACAAAAAGGGCGCTTTTATTATTGCGTTCCTTCCTATCGCTACTGTGCAGTTTTTAATTAACATGCTGTCATAAGCGAAAATCTGCTTTCAAATTTTGTTAAAAGTTACGTACTTCCGGAAGCAGCCGGCCATCGTATGCTCATGCTCGGCCGCGTCCGCCCGCGTAGGAATTAACCTCTGACCTCAATGCCTATCGTTGCCGTAGCCGTTCGATCTGGTTGATTTTTATTAGTTTTCAACTCTCAACTAGCCTCGAACCACGCTAAACTTAACGTCATTCCACGCCTACGCTTGCTTCAATATTGTTCAATATTGGGCGCTCCCGGCCTTGACGCCTTGGGAAATATCGCTTCGTACTGCATTATTTACAGCGCTTCACAATACGCAAGTTGGGTGTGGCTACTATCCATCTGTCGAGATGGTGCCGGACAAAGCCGGTCGGCACCACCGAACAAGGCCAGACTGGGCCACATGAGCGCGAGCATGCATTCAAGCCCTGTTGTGCGCAAAGCAAACGCTGCGCATGCGCACTACTGCTGCATGTAGCTGCCGTCTGCTACGTAGCGTGGACAGTCCCGCCGCCGCGAGATGTATTCCAGAGATCGCCACTACGACGTGGCTCATGATCACATCGTCGTTTATATCTTTTAAGATCGCAGAATTTCAGTACATATTGTTAGGTTGTACTTGAAAGGAGTATAAAACATGATCTGCTCGCTGGAAATCTGCTGACTATCAAGGCCTTGAAGCTACATAACCAACTCCTTAGAAAGTGATAAGTGCTACTAAGTGTGGAATACCGCGGAGAGCTTGCTATCACCACTCCTGTGTACTATCTTCCCTATAGAATGAAAGTTACTTTTATATTAGAAAACATATACGCCACTTTTGCCTTTTATCAATAAACTCACATGACCCTATGGGATTTCTGGTATGTTTCCGTGCAAACACAAATGATGATGTTAGATTGTAGCTATAGGGCTTGTTGATTTTGCAACTTAAAATATTGTAGAAGTGCAAATACGAACACCGACACAATGCGACAAGAATGCTTACACAGACGGCAAAATTGAAACAGCATTTTCTTTAAGTTGTAGTTTCGTCGCTCCTTGCGGTAGTCGAATGCCTGAAACAAGGTTATCAACAAGGCCGCGTTGCAACTCTCATTGGTTCCGTAATAGGGGTCCGTTATATTGGCATTTTCGTTCACACACTCCAAATCAATTAGAAGCCGGGCTCTTTGATGTGCGATGCGTGGATTTTTGACACGTGCCCTTGAGGAAACTCGACGGCAAAGGCATCACGAGAGCTTGATGTTGGGTTAGCTAGTATTTGGTATTAAAACGAAAACAGCACAAGAAGGGAGACAACCGAAAGAGACCAACCTAGTCTCCCTGTGTTGTGCAGTTTTTTTTTTTTTGCCGTTAGCTTTTAGCAAAAGAACCTTACACTTATTTCTTTTTCGACAGAAACTGTAGGTCTGTGTGGATTTGACGTAAAGTCAGAAGCTTCATGACCGTGAATCGGGAAGCACATGCCGCTCGATACAGACAAAGCGCAATGGTGAACGACTAGCTCAATCTCATAATTTGTAGGCTTAGTGGATGGCCTCCCTGATCGCCGTCATGCGTAGTGTTTTAGAGTCTATAGCCGAACGGAAGTAAATCGGCATGTGCATGGCACTGCATGTTCTGTCCTTTCCAGGCGTCGCGTGGCAGTGATTGTAGCGGACGACATGCTAACCTGATTAAGGAGAGCGTCTGCTGAACCTAAAAACAACGAGAGTGGTCCAGCCCCTCACCAGAGGACTATGCCCGCACCGGGGGCTATAGGGGCTCCCGTGTTCACTGACATCAAATTTGTGACTGTGCGTGACAACCATTACTTCACGGCCGCCGCTGAACCTCCGTGGGTGGTCTCACTAACTCCGAAACAAACAAAAAGAAGTATAAACGAGAACTCGAGAGTCTGATTGGATGCTTGAAAGAGGAGACAACAAAGCTATTTTTTCCTTGTTTTCATTCTCCACAGACTCTGTTTGTTGCTGCGTCTAGAGCGAAGCCTTGCGAAGAACCAACCGACTTTCTTCGAGAACCGCTCGAGACGACGACATATCCCAAGGGCGACGCTCAAATTAGTTGGTTGCGGCTTTTTTTTTTAAGAAAAAGTAGCAATTTGAGTCGCTACTATGAGAGGGGCCAAAAAGGCTGGCTCGAGGAGCCGGCAAATATTGACCGCAGCTGGAGCGGGGATGCTCGACGTTATAAAAGAGCGCAAAGCGAAGAGCGGACAATTCAGACGCGGCAGTGCCGGTATCTCTGGCGCCAGAGTTTGGGGTTATGGAAATGGTTCTCCTTGACTACGCGTGGACATCGCTAATGCAGCTTTCTATGACTAGAAGAAAAAAAAGGCGGGTGGTGGAGTAAACTCTGAAGGGCCTGCCTAAGCCGAAAACAGATTTTTACGAGGCAATGTTGGAGAGACTGCAGAGGTAATAGCGCTGCAGAAAATAAAAACATATGCCCTTGTATCACAAAAACGCGTCAAGGACACTTGTATACCACGCTACCAAACTATTGAGCTTTCTAAGCCGCAGGCGGTAAGCTTCATTTTGGATGTGGCTTCTTATGGATTAGTAAAAGGAGATTCCACGTTGTCAACGCTGCACAATGTTAGGTTTTGTCATCTTGATTGTTTGTTGCAGTGAACGAATAGCTAAAGGTATTAAGGACAAGGGTACCAAGAATTAGAATACCGCACCAATATCTGAATAAAAATCCGCAAACACACACAGAACGAAACAGCGGATGCATTAGCAGAGTGCCTTCAGTATTGCAAGTAATTATTATAATTTTATAAACATATAAGGACCAGACAAAGAGAGTTAGAGAAGTGGGCTGGCAATTTTCTTCTATCACGGACCCCACACTCCCTGACTTGAGAGAAGCGAACAAAAAAAAATGAAAAGAGACAAGGAAGTTGCCCCACAACACATCAAATCAATCGGAGAGTACGAGCACTGCAGAAGTGTCTCAGAATAGAAAGCAAAAAAGAAGCGTAAAACCATATATTGTGGGCTATATGTGGCGATACAATGTTCGTCCTTCTATTCCAGGTTAAGATGAGCTATGGTGGATACTACATCAAACAAGTGGAGGAACGCGAGGGAGGGCACCAACAAATTTCCTCATTGAAATGTTTTGTTTTTCCAGTTCAGTCGTCTATATTACTACTTTCTACAAGACCTGAGGAATGCACGTCTTACAGCGAACTAGAATACCGAAGAATGTACATTAGAAAATTTTGAATTCCTCATAATTTTTTTTTGTTTTCGTACGTTTCCTCAACTGTCAAGACGTAATCTCCTTTCTCTAAGTCTGATAAGTTTCCTAGCTCTAGTTTTCACGAGGCATTTAGGCTGTCTAGCTTGTCTAGCCCATCTAGACCATCCTCACGTTCATTATCTCATTGTCTCACACCGTAATCGTTATAGGCCTTTGTCGTTCCGTCGATAACCTGCCTTATGCGTGAATTCATCGTCACTGCGTGAGCACCACACAGTTGTCGTCGTGCCTCCATGCTCATGGACGACCTTGAGATGCGAGTTCTGTAGCAAAGTGGGACGCTATCGGAGAATGGTACATGTAGTCGAAGTAACGAATCCATCAGAGTTACCACTACACGTGGCAAATGAACGTGACTTCAGAAATGTTGTCTGTCGCTAAGTTGCTCGATCGACTGCTATTCTCATTACCGTCGACAATCACAGTGAGATGAGTTGTACAGTATACTTTTTTACTTAAGAACTATTCAGAAAAATAGCGACAAAACCAATCAGACACTCTTAGGAAAGCCTGAAAGGATTCGTAAACAAAGCTTCCCTTATTCTGAGATCGACGTGCTGGAACTGCCACTGTAGGTTATGAGGGAAACCGTAGAGGAGGGCTCAGGGCTAATTTTGACGAAGTGTGTGTGTTTTCACGCGTACCCAAAGCACAGGGCAAGACGATTTTTGCATTTCGCTCCCATTGGAGTGCACCGGCGGCTGGTGATCAAACCCTCGACCTCCCTACTCGGCAACGCAACGACATACATATCCGCTGAGCCAACGCGGCAAGGAACCAATAAATCAGACGCGCCATATGCCTTAGCCGTGCATAAATCCACATTTTTCGTGCAGCCCGTGTCGCTTCAACTTTTTTCGATAACTGTACGCAGTGCAAGCACCTACAAAGTGCAAACACCGCAAGCGCGCTGACAACCCCACACAATAACGCATCGGAGACACTTTATCGGGAAGCTTCTGACGTCATTCCAGAGATGGCAGCACTAGCTAACAGAACGCTCCAGAGGGTCGATCGATGCTGTGCCGCCACGTGCTGGGAATGCGTGCGTGCCAGTGTAACTGTCCTGCGCTTGGCCCGGATGTCACGCCACTCTATCGTTAGTTCTCGCAGAAAGCAACAGGAGGGCTGCTTCGCGCTCAGTGCAACAGGTGGCAGGAGGGAGCAGGTGTAGGCCTGTGTTTCGACGCCAGGCGCGAAGCGCATTTTTGCCATCCGTTGATGCGGTTGAAAGGGACAAGCAAGAAAACGGTGACGTGGCATAAGTAAATCAAACTTTTGCAGCAGCATTAAGTTTTCGTGGAACGTGAGAGAAATCCTGGTAAGTAGAAAAATAAGGCAAGCAAAAAAATAAAGAAAGGAAATGGTAGACTAGTGGTGGTGTCGCAGTTGTTTTTACTCCGGCTTGCCGTAATATCATCAACTTTGATGGTGCCGACTAGGTTGTATCTATTCCGTTTACTGCAAAAAAAAAAAAACAAGCATACACTGTGTTTCAAAGGAACGAAAAAAACAGAGAGACGAAAAACCTCAACAGAAGTTTTGAGAACTTTTCCGGACCAGAAATGGCACGAATACGTTAACAATATTGCAATATGCAATGAGGTCGTAGTGCGATATCGACGTTGAGGTTTCCTAACAAAATTAGGAGAAAATAAAAATTTTGTCTTCATGCTATCCAGTTATGACATACGGCTCTTCAATAAATTATTGAAAAGCATTTGAAATAATATTTTAAGTATCTTTTCACAATAAGTTCCCACTGAGTACGAAATGAGTATAAAATGAGTATGAAATGATTCAGTAGGGTTGTCAGTATACTTTTAACTTACTAAAAGTATGCGAAGGCTACAGAATACGCTTCGGCGAAGGGCGCTAGATAGGCTTTACTACCTATCAGCACTGAGAAAAAACTCTGTAAGCAATCTTTTGTGAGCTTTGTTCTGTTAATCTCCATAAAACGTATTAGGTTACGCAGCTTAAACATGTTCTGTTTGTAGGTACCATTAATTTCATTACGAACACAAACAAGTCGGAGGTGACTAGCATGCGTCCTTGTATTTTCAGATTTACCTGCATTTGTTACAGTGGCCTGAAAACATGCTAAAAACCCGCATGCTAAAAAAAGTTCATGCGGGAAAGCATCAAGCCTCGAAAGTTGCTACAATGTTTTTGCACGTCGTTCTCATACGTAACTACATGTCGCCATTGTACTTATCACTATATTCTTGATCCCGTGTCAGTATATCCTGATGGCATGCATGAAACCGTGTATTTCAGTTATAAATCTCGCAATCCTGAGGCGTCTTCTAGCACTATACGTTAGACGGCTCCCAGCCACCTTACATTCTCTCTTTTTTAGCGTGCCACAACATGGCAAGTTGAACAACGAAAAAAGAGGGAAGAAAATTGTTCAGATCTTTTTGTACCTTCAGGAGGAGGATGGTGTCTTCATGAAGACTCTGAAAAGACCCGGAATGGGTACCCATTATGGAACTAATGATGGATATGATGTCAGGCTTACAACAGAGAGAGCGTGGCTGCGACCGATTTGCTTATCTCGTGAATACAGCACAATAGGCCTGCCCTGCAGAAATTCGCGTTGTGAAGAAAACTGTAAGTGTCGAGGTGGGCCAATGTTTCCTGCCGTCAGGTCGAAAGAACTCGTGCGTTCCGACTGCGAAAGTATATATTTAATCATTTGAAGGAGCAACAAGCCGCAGGCTCGGCTCGCGCTTGTGCCACGCGCTTGCGTCGACGCCGCGCTGTGAATTCGGATTGTTGCGCCGCGTATGTTTTGCGCTTGTATGTGTGCATAATTTTGTGCGAGTCTCACATGAATGCAGAAGCGTTTACGCGTGCGCGTTCAAAGGACTGACCTCCCTGTAGCACGATTTACAAAGGCCAGTTCAATGCTTTTCAAGCAAAACAATTGAAACAAAACATTTACTGGCCCGCTTTTAGCTTTGCTTCTGCCATTAGGACGGCAGTGCTGATGGTCGCCGCCAAAGCCCGACTGTATGAAACGTTTGAGGCCATTTGTCATGCATAGCCATGAATGGAAGCAGTCTCATTTTGCGGGAAAAGATAAAGAAAAGCATTTGCCCCCGCGATGAATAGGGAAGAGAGTGAATGTATGAAGGAATAAGATTCGCATACTTGCCGTTCGCGGTTATCGATTTCGTGCCTCGTTCTCTGCCGTAGTTTTCTCGTCTACGCATAGCGTTACAGAAATCTGATGTATATGGCTTCAGCGGAGTTGGCTTTTGCTCAGTTCCTGCACCCGTACTACGTCAATGTTCGTAGCGAGAAAGCGCCGTGCGAGGTCTTTTTCGTGTATCCGTTGCTTCGTATTTCAGCTATCATTACTTTTGCCCCTGAATATTCTAGTACCGCGATTGTGGAACATGGTTTGACGTCCAGTGAAGAAAGCGGGCACATGATGTGGTTGTGTGTTGAAAATATGAAATTCGCAGCCATAGCGTAGAGTCGATTGACGCAAAGCAGGGATAACTTGAGATAACTATGACATGCCTCTTCGTCAGGCAGGGGGCATAACATGGGCTGATGAAAATGCTCCCGACGCGTCGATGATAATGACGGTAATAGTGACAGTGGTGTTCGCCGTGATGATGAAAGAGGTACACACCACACAGGAAAATGGGTGCAGTCACCAGAAAAAATGTAAAGCGACATTCATGTTGCAATAAAAGCGCGGAGCATAGACGCAATTCACTGACACAAAATAATGGCACGTTAAATTTTCAATATAACTTTGCTGAATATTGAAAAATTACAGGTTGATGTTATTTTGCGACATAACCAGCGATGCTTCATTGCATCAGTTACAATATATGCACAGAATTATCGGTATAAAAAGTGCCAAAACTCACAGGAAGATTCGCAGCAATTTATCAGTGTTGTCTTTATTTGCCGCTTTAAGTCGCTGTGTACTTATTTGGCAATGAAAATACGAGTAAATAATCGCAGGATGAAAGGGATGCGGAAGGCAGCTATAGTAAAACGTGGATCACTTTGGGTACAGGTATACAATAAAGGAGGTCAAGGAAGAAATTTAGAAAGGAACAATGGTGCCCGCGTGAACTTTATTAAATATCATCGTGCACCTAAAATAAATTAGAGAATTTATCGGGGTTCTAAGTTAATCAAAGTTCGGTGGACCAAATGGCATTCGGGGTCGAATGTAACAATTAAAATAACGCAGCGCAAGGCAGCATGAATTGAACAACTTTTAATGTTCCAAAAGCACAAAGCAAAATTAGTTTAGAAGATTCAGCAACATGGATAAACAAGTGGGTGACTGAAGCGCATAAATATCTGCACCTCAACTCGTGGACATAGAGTGGAGGTAGAGGTTAAGAAGGTTGTCAGCCCAGTAGACAGTAATTGAAAGTGCAAGTATACAGAGCGAAGTCATGAAAGAGAAGCTGAGAGAAACCAAAAGGGCAGATTGTATGGAAAAAAAACCCATAAACACTTACAAATACAGCAAGATAGAAGCAGGATTGAACGTTACACAAACGGCAATGCCTTACTGCTCGAGGCTCGAGCTGACAGCTCGGACCTCGAGCTGACTGTCTCTATAGAGATAGAGAGAAACGATATAGGAGACATAGACGAAATTCCCGACTGGCGTAGATATAGTAAAATTTGAGTCACTCAAGCACATTAGATGCCTTTTGCTGCCACCCCATCTCGAGGGAAAACTCAATAAAAAGTATGATCATCATTAACTAGCCAACTGATTAATTGGGCTGCTGCTACTACTGCTGCTGAATACACACACATACATAGCAATCGGTTTATGTGTAGTTCCATCTGTAGTACCGCTAGACCGCTACAGATGGGCTGGTCAGTGGATCTCTTTCCACCAAAATAACACCATAAAACAACAAAGGGTAGCTTAATATCCTCTCAGCAAACCCTGTGCTTTTCTGGCGCTTAATTATTTTGTAAAACTTGGCTTTCTCTGTCTTTTGCCTAGGCGTTTCCCACGGCTGCTCGCTCGCTTTATCCTCGTGTAAGATGAACTGGTCCTGTAGCTAATGCAATAGTGAATTAGACCGATTCCTGATACCACGTAAGCTGCGATCCCGTGGATCGCGACGTCAGTCGCTTGGCGGGGGCATCGTGTAATTGCAGCTTTTGCCACTCGCAAGCGCAACTGATACGTATCAAAAAGACGGTGCGGATAAATAGAAGTCATAACGTATACAAGTACACACTTCTCAAAGCTTTGCTTTGCATAGATTTCAACACACTCGTTTGATCTGCACAATTTTGTGTGCGTGTGTTAAAGTTCACACAAGTTTTGAGACATGAGTTCTCAAATTCTGCTACGAAATGCAGTCGCATTCTAGTTAAACTCACTCTGCGCTGCTTCAAATGGCTTTTAGAGGAACCAATTGAACAACCCTGCATTTCTCCCCACGTTTGTCGTACCTCAACCTTAAGCTGGGGCAAGAATCGAAAATTGTTTCGAATTTGGCGTGTGTAGAGATGTAAGCGGTTCTAATTCGTGTGTTGCACTATGCTGACTAAGTTAATTAATTAGTAATGCATAGTTATTTATACAAACGAATCTTTTTTTCATTTCATATGCAAGTAATGTCCGTTTTTTGCGGGGCGATCAAGCTCAAGGTGTACAACTGCGTTATCTGTCACAGGCGATTGTCTTTCAAAATTCTGTGCAGGTAAAATCAAATACCGGATATTTTTGTGTGCTTAAAATTTATAGGATATTCACCACGATTTTCACCAGACCATTGTTGTAAAGATCATTGGGTAACAGCAAGAAAGAAAGAAAAGGAAATGCTGATATTACAAGTGGCGGTATTACGGCAGCCGAGCGCAGCAAATATCCGTGTTCTACGTCATCAGGATGGGTTGCGCACTTTCGTCAAGACTTTCATGAAAGTAAAGTGTTGCCCACAGGACCAAATATATGTAATTTACTAAAGCACCACCCGCAAAGGGCCTGTAGAAGCCTCGCGCATAAAGGTTGAACGTAATGGAAAATGGGGCTGGATGGACAATAAGCCGACTAGAGAAGCAGAAAATAGACGCCAGTGACTGTTTTCCCCATTCCTGGAAAGACGTAAACATGGAAATTTCCTTGCGCGTTTGCGTCAACATGGCTGCTAGTCGTGTACACGTTCATTTCGTGGAGCTATAACTTTTTTCAATGCACTACGCGCTTAGCTCGGCGCTTTCTGCCATCCATGGTCATGTTCTACGGCTGTGCTGTAAGTGCCAGCCGCATTAAAGCGAGCCGAAAGATTGGTATTATCATTCCAATATTACCGTTGGAGGCTCCCTCACTGCACAAACCCAACTTTTCATTAAAAACTTTGTTGCAAGACACGCAGTGCTTTCCCCATCCCATACAGCGACGTCTGTTGTGGCTTCCGAGATATATGCACAGACACAACCGAGTTCGGAGTTAATACGGCTCGCCAAGCCACAAAAAAATTAGAAAGCGCCACATCAGCGTAACAGCACACTGGTAACTGCATCAACAATGCCACTGTACTGAATATTACCAGACTGCAAGTAATGTTTTCATGGGGATTACTTTGGGCATTCGATGATAGTTGGACAAGATGAAATGGGCATGCGTTTTGTATTGCCTCCACGTCTTAAAGTAAATGTTCATCAGCTGAATAACTTTAAGTAAGGTACCGCAAACGAATTAGTTTTCTAAGCATTATCACGACGGAGGCAGTCGCATTTGCTGGCTATGGCCGTCATGTTTGCCATTTAAAATTGCTTCATAATTTCATTGCCTGTTCCTGTAAAGCGTGCTTTCCCATTCACATGGTAGGCATGTGGCAGAGCTAAATAGTGCTACAAATTGAGAGATTCATTGATTGAAGAAGTGTTGTAACCAACAAAGGAAGATTTCCATTTTTTTAGTTTGTCGGCTTGATAGTGTTACGCGAAGGACGAGTCAGTAAGGCGAGTAACTATTTACAGGCTATATTTATAACAGCGGTTGCAGCGCTGACCGGCTAGATTCATAGCGCGAGCCCAGTTCGTTCCTCCTCTTTTCTCGAGTGTTGGCACCTACGCGCCTCGTTCAAACAATCAAATACCACACGCATGTAGCATAATCTCTCGGTGGTAGAAGCGACGTCCCGGAACGTCTGAATGTCATCACTAGGAGGGCGATACTGCTGCATACGTGTAACGTGCAGGATATCACTGGACGGGGAAGCAGAGGGGCCGTCAGGGGCGATCTCGTAGGTGACGGGAGTCACGGCACGAAGCACTCGGTATGGGCCTGTGTAACGAGACAGCAGTTTTTCTGACAGGCTGACCTGACGCGACGGAGACCATAGAGGGACCAGTGAACCAGGAGGTAAGTGCACGTCTCGGTGTCGCGAGTCGAATAAACGCCTTCGATTCTCTTGGGATTTCAGATGGCGGTCACGGGCAATTTCCCTTGCGTAGGCATAGCGGGCGATGGCGTCAAGTGCATATTCACTGGTGGATGCCGCGTGAACAGGGACGGCTGTGTCGAGGGTCAGTGCTGGTTCTCGGCCGAAAAGAAGGAAAAATTGGGAATAACCGGCTGTGTCGTGGCGTGAGAAATTACAAGCAAATGTGACAAACTGTATAGCGAGGTCCATATCAGTGTGGTCTGAAGAGACATATTTCGCGAGCATGTCTATGAGAGGACGATTGAGACACTGCCTGATACCATTTGTTTGCCGATGGTATGACGTGGATAGCTTGTGCCTCGTGGCACAGGACTGCAGGATGCCCACGATAATTCTTTTTATTTATTCAATACTGCCGGCCGCCTTTTGGTAGCCAAGGCAGGAGTGGGTACATGACGTTTACATATTAATGGTCCATCAAGAAATAACTTTTGATAGGAATGTCTGGCCACGGTCTGTGAAAAGTTGTCGCGCAACTCCATGTAATAAAATCACGTCGCGTAGAAGAAACTCGTCGACATCTGTGGCGCAGCTTGTAGGAAGCGCACGGGTGATGGCGTAGCGCGTGGCGTAACCCGGGGGCACAGCGAGCGATCTACCTGTTCCCAGAAGTAGAAAGAGGAAAAGGGTCAAGTCAGTCCAAACCAACAGGAAATAATGGTTCAGCCGGAATGCCGAGTGGTTGAAGGTACCCAGAACCTCCACCACAATGTTACGCGAAGGACGAGTGATTCAGGCGAGCAACTATTTACAACAGTGGTTGCAACGCTCACAGTTTAGATTCACAGCGCGAGCCTAGTTCGTTCTTCCTCCTCTTTTGTCGAGTGATGGCCCCCTCGCAGCTCGTTCAAACAATCAAATAGCACACGCGTGTAGCAAAAGGATGACGTGGAAAGAGAGGAAATTGTCTTAGAAGGTGAACACGTTATACAGAGAACAGGATCTAGAGGTGGTGTAGGAGCCAATATTTCCTGTGAGGATTCAAGAAAGACTATTCTCAGCTCCTTAGTACCGAATTGGGCACATTGCTTTTAATCTGTTTCAATGTTAAAGCACAACGATTTCTTAACATATTTATTCAGCATATTAACTCAAGTACATGCTTAACTGTGTTAACTGTGCTTTAGGTCCATCATTGCCGCCACTTCTGTGACATTTCTCACCTATTTGGCAAAAGCCATTGTGTCGCTGTCGGTGTTGGGCTGCTAAGTGCGAGGTCGCAGCATCTATTCCTGGCCATGGCGGTTACATTTCGTAGTGGGTGCAGTGTGAAAACACCCATGTAGTTAGATGAAGGTGTACGTTAAAAAACCATATGTGGTCAACAATATTCCACAGTCCCCGATTACGGTGTGCCTTATGATCAGATTTTGATTTTCGCTCGTAAAACGCCATCATTGAGTTATTTTCTGTCGTTACAAAACACAAAAATCGCCTGTGAAGTTCCTTTCGAACACCGAGGCTTTGCAGGGAAAACAGAAGTACAGTATAAGTATGTCCGCCGAATCCTATTGACCCATCTTAATCTGTCCGTTCAGTCGAATAAAACAAATTTAATGACAATAATCATGATGAGGCTGTTACTTTCGACGCTTACATGTAGTCAGGCCTTTTGTAGATAGCTAGGCTTAAACAACAGATATTTCTTTCTTTAAGTTTGTAATATACCACTCAAATATAAAAAACAATTTTAAAACCATTTGAACCTCTGAGCGGTCTTCACGTCATAGAAGTTTAGAGCAGCACGGTATCCTTTAAGCTCATCCACGAAACAGAATCGTTCAACCACTCTTGTCTCTCCAAATTCTCTTTTCTAGATCGCGAATAACTTTTTTTACATCTGTATGCTAAATATCCCATCGACATACGTGCCGCGAAAAAAGAAGTGTTTTGCAAAGGTTTGTCTTATAGGTGCTATTTCTGGTATCACAACGAAATGTTTTTGTTATGCTCTCACAAGCGAGGAGAGCATACAGTGCATCCCTAACCCAGACTGTCTCTTTCGTTTGGCTGCTATCAAACCTTCCTGCTTGGCTTTGGCTATTCCCCTTGTCTTCTGGCATATCGTTGCCATTTCCTCTCCGTTCCTCTAGGAGGTGCCTGCACACACTGCGATGTCGTACCAGAATCCGCGCGAGTGAAGCATTATAACTTAGAATAACATTTTCTTTATATCTGTCCTTGCTTGGAAACCAGCTTCTTCGAAGGTTTGCGTTCACATGGCTCCATTATATGCTCTAAAGCTCGGCACCAAGTACAATTAAGCCATCAGAACATCAATGCAAGCTCATGATAGTCTAATCTAGGAGTAATAGCCACAATAAATCTCAAGGGATAACCGCCAAGGGCCTGTAAGGTATTTTGACACAGTTCTACATCATGTCTGCAGAAGCTTACTTAAATGTAGTTGGAAGCTTTGAAAAGGCACTCATTGTTAGAATTGCACTGGATTGCAGAGCAGCTGTTATCTTGAAAGGCCTAAATGGACCTCCAATCGAATAGCCTGTCTGAATGTGGTTGCAGTACTGGATTTATGTTAACCCTATTCGGGGCGTGCGCGGTGTTTCAAATTCAAAAAAAATTATGCTAATGTAGCATGAAATAACGCATACATTCACGGCACAGCATAAACATTTCTACTGAAAGACCTGCGCCCGCGCGGTTTAAAACTTCTGGGTGTACTAACCACGTTGGAAAAGTAAGTCTCCATTCCTGACACGATGGCTGTAGTGATAGCGTTGCAGCTCAAGTATTATCAATGCCAAATTCCAGAGAAGTAGATTAGGCCTCACTTTATGCCCGTTTCGTCAATATCACAGCATGATCAGAAAACTGCATTCGCGTTCATTGTATGGGCATTTCTTTTGCAGCACGACTATACGAATACCGTGTTAGAGGTCGAGCCTGCAGAAGGAGGTGGATAATTGCGGTTGATTAAACTCGGACCCCATTGTCCATTCTTCGAAAGCGTCTGCCTGCCCAAATAACGCCGTGTAAATGGCTGTCCGTCCGCACTGTAATAATGTCATTTCTCTGAGCGCCGACTCGGTGTAGGTGATATGAAAAACATGACATTTATTTAGCAGGTCTCAAGGGCTGCCTGAATTAGCACCTTCCTGTCGTTTCTTACGTGCCATGTGTGTGCGTGTGTCTTTTAAGAATTTTTGTTTTGTACAGGTGTATCACTTGAAAAGGAGGGCGCAAAACGTCACAATGGCCAGGCGGACAAAGAAAAAGTGTCACAAGTTTTGTCTATTCACTTCACAAGACATGTTTTTCTTCCGAAATTCATTCCGACCAGTAGTGGAGCAGTGGGGAGCATTAGCGAAGCAGCACTTTGAACATCAAAAAATATGGCGCCACTTTCGAGATGTCCGCTTCCAAAAAAAATGTGCTTTGAGAGGCATTGGCGTTAACTATGGGAAAATATAAATCGTAGCCCTCCTAAGCAACTAGCATCTTGAAAGGAATGTTAGTATCACAATGTCTTTATGGGCACACATTACTTCGCTACTACTCAAGCTCCATTTCGCAATAGGCCCGTTTGAAAACTCGCAAGTGCGCTTCCCTGCATTCCCCATTTTCCCAGAGAATAGCGGCAGCAGTCATAGTTCAAATGAAGATGAGGTGATATAGTTGCACATACCGGGGCTTGTTTTTGAGCATGGTTTCAACCCGATAACCACGCCGACATTTTTCATGTCGCAAGACAAGCAAACTGTGCTGATATGTGCGGATTTCTAAAATGGCTGTGGCCATTTGTTGGACAAACTGCCTCGAGGAACAGTCGGTCTTGCAGTTATGAAAAGGGTCAACGACATGTGCCCTGAAGTGAATTACAAAAAATGTCATTGACCTAATCTTTCTAAATTAGCAAATTGCAGATTGCGACCTGTCACAGGGGTAACGCGCACATTTTTTTCATAAACGCACCAGTGAAAGGGCAGCGAACTTGCCATAAGTTGTTTTGAAAAAGAACGGGGACGGTTCAAACTAAAAACAAAATAAAGAATTTGGTATAACATAGAGGATTTTGTTGGAAGCTCGTGATATTAGCTTAGCGAAGTGCTTCACATGCTGCTACCGGAGATTAGTGTGAAAGTTGAAATAAAGAAAGCTACAACGCTTCTGAGAATTGTCTACTAATGCGTAAGTGTTTGGCCCGGCTGCGAGTTCGTTTTGATTAGTTTTGCTTACTTGCTTATCCTAGCTTATGCGCGTATACCCATGGCTTCCCAATGGCAAACAATGCTGATGATTTGGTAGACAATTGTAGTATTTTCTCGCCGCACTCCGTCTCTTTAGTGCAATCGTACCAACCGAGCCCGAGCATCAGGCCCAAGCGCGCCGCGACGGAGCAGAGTGGTGGAAATGGAACATCAGCAGCCGCAGTAGCGCGCGACGCATAGCGTTGGGCGGGGAGGGGGGGAAATGCGTACCAGCGATGCCATGTCACTTTCAGCGTCGCTTTCGCAAGCCTGCGTTATGCGCGCGGTCCTTCTCCACGTAAGCTCTCGCCTGCATTCTGGCTGCGCCTCGGTGAGACACAATGAGCACAGCTGGCTCCGATGCCGCTGATCATGCCAGCGTTCCCACACTGCCCCTCGCGCTCGTGCCACTGCTTGAGCGTTCGTCATCGTCTTCCTCCACAGCTGGCTGGCTCTATCTTGAAAGTGATCCTCTTACGCGGAGGCCGGACGGACGGACGCACGGACAGGTTCTCGTTGGGTAAGCATAGAAATGCTACGCAAATAACAAAGCACACGCACAAGAGAAGAAACGTTTTGAAAAGGAAGTAAAGTTAGGAAAAAGAAACGCCTGCTAACACTCATTTACGAAAAACAAGTAAGCTTGAGAAGTATTAAAAGAAGCGAAGATAATTCTTCCGATCTACTGAGTGTATTCTCCTTCAATAAATTATTTAGTCTGCCGCGCATTACTATCAACGTCCCGCCTAGGACTAGCTATTGCTTCCTGCAGAATAGACACTCACAGCTGGAACGAAGAGTCTTGTTGATTTAGGTATCATTTCCGTGGCCTGCTTGTACCCCCTGTGGTAGCTCAGTTGCAATGATATCCCCATATAGGGAACGATGTCACCTTTCGATGCGCGACAATGGTGGTAGTATTGCGGTGTTAATAAAACTGAAAAATGTTCGCGCGTAAATAAATCTCAGTTCCCATTCTGAAAAGCGGTTCTGTTTATTATGCCATCTCTCATGCCTAAGGCGAACTTAGAAAAATCGACATCTTACCAGTAAGACTTGATGCTGTGATGAAGTATTGGGACCAAAGGCATTTGGGCAAAATTTGGCCTGCCCTTGCTATTAATATGCATCGAGTGATGATGGTTTCCGGCAACTGTGTACAAACGTCAACTGCCACGCAAATGAGGAAGTTTGTAACGAAAACTGTAACATATTAAATTGCGAATTATAGGTTGCAGTGGTACGTAAAGAGATGGTGCTACGGAAGTCAGAGATGGAATTTCATGCTGGCCATTCATCCGAAAGAGTGCGATTTGGTCGCAAAAGGGATCGATAGCGCTCCCGATGCGTGGCAACATAGTCGGTGCTGCTGTTTTCTAATGCGAAATCAATCTATGCGCCATGAAGTGGAATATCCGGCCATAAGCCAGCGTTAATGTCCGATGGTGCAAAAACGCACGCCACCAAGTGGTGACGTCACGTTCTTGGCGCTGAAGTTGCTGCGGCTGGCTTCGCACCGACGCCTTGGCACCCACCCCAAAAATTGACTTTGCCCAATTCGAAAATTGAGTTCAGCCACGTTCAAGACCGACCCACGTTTAACATAGACTTGGCGCACCCCGAAAATTTCGGTTGCCCACCGCCAAAAGTGGCTTTCCCCAATTCAAAAATTCAGTTGACCAACGTTCCAAACCGACTTGGCCCACTCTTAAATTTACTTTGCCCACCCTAACAATTGTCTTTGCGCAATTCGAGCACATGACCAACTGAAGAGTGTCGCGCCTTAGACTCAAAATGCTTTCGCATACAACTCTCGTAAGGAGACGTAGGTGCCTTTGAAACTTTTTTTATATCAGGACCTAATAATTTATTCACTTTCCCTTTCCTTCTCGCCTTTGTATGCACCTTGATGGATAAACTTTCCTACGACGGCTTCACCCGATAAAGCTGCATTTTTTAATATGCTACTGGCTCTCGTGTGCTCTTCTCAATATTAGTTTCTGTCAATTTCTCTTTCTTACCTATTTTTTTCTCGCAATCTAATTAGCCCTTTAAGAAATGCCTCCAAGGAAACAGCAGCGCTCAATATTTCCTGAGTCCTGACAACTCTGAGTGAGTAAGTGGGTGAGGGAGGGACACCGGCTGAATTCTTCCCTTTACACAATGCCTTCCTTCGTGATCGATTTTCCTCATCGTTGTGACGGTAAGCAGTCTTCCGTTTACAGGCACAACGATCATCTATGTTACCTTGTGCTTACACTCAATACGTAGAAAATACTTGCGCATGATGGCGCGTACGTCGCTACTTTGTTAAGCTTTCTAGAACAAGAAACTCGTGCCCTCTTACTCTGAAAACTGAGAAAACAAACGAACACAAGCAACCCTCCGAATACCAAACCCACCCAAAGAACTGAAAGTACACTTGCATCGTCCATGTGACACGACAACCAGAATAAATACAAAATTAGGTACCGAAAGATAAGCTTGAATGCACTGTTTGTGCTCGACGCGCAAGAAATATCGGTGAACCCTTAACCTCAAAGCTTCCTTTGAAGTAGGGTTTTGTCCTTTTACCTCGTCCCACTGCGCCTAGGCCCTTGACGCCCCAAAGATCAAAGGACGCGGAGGAGCATCGCGTCACTCAAATCGTAAGTCGTCCGTTGAGACAAGCAAAAAGAACAACTATGCTACGACAGACTAAAAGAAGAGACGAGTACCGTTGAGCACACTTCGCGTACGAAGCACGGATTTGGTGCTTGGAATGGATTTATGGCACGTAAACTAGAGATGTTGGGCCGCCTAGGATCGGGTGATCTCTCTTTTCTCAAAGCGCAGGCACTGGTGGGCGTATCGGTTAAGCTTGTAACGCACTGAGGTTGCGCATTCGACGTGATCCGGGTATTTCCGCTTCCTCGAGTGGGAATTGCCCTGTTGCAAGATGCTGGTGATAACACCTGAATGGTTAGCGCGCGCATAACACAAATAGAGTACAGGAGCAACTTATTTTATGGTTTCTTAAGAATTATGCGTACTTCTGTGAAATGCGACGAAACATAACTCGCCTCAAGTAACAATGATTTAACCACTGCTGAAGCGTGTAATTCCTAAGATTGATGGGTACTGAGACTAGTTCTATGGCGCTTAGTCGTTTAAGCTTATATCTGTGTTGTCTAATTAGTTTCTAGTCGTTCTGCTCTTCTGATGTTGCTTATTTCGAGCGACTATACAGCTCATTACAACAAAGATGGGAAATAATTACTCATTGTCCTGTCCTCTGTCATTCATTGTGGAGGTTCATGTCATTTCAAATAGCAATGAAATAGAGTTGGTTATAAACAGTCATTATGTGCGATATTATTGCACCCAGTAGCCTAATTTATGCCCACGGTGAAAGAAGAAGGTCTTGCACAGAGATTCCAGTTACCCTTGACTTCTATGCGATGATGTCTGTAAATGTTGTGCTTTAATCCCACTACTTTGTATTGCAAAGAGATTCCAGTTACCCTTGACTCCCATGCGATGATGTCTGCAAATGTTGTGATTTACTCCCACTACTTTATGCTGGGCTGTTATCTAGTAAGTTTGATTTTGCTTAATATCAGATATATTGCTCTAACATGCCCCAGGTTACATGGTCTATGAAGTTACATGACCTGCCTTTCTTTCGTTTTAACTTCAACTACAATATAAGCCATGCCCCTTTGTCAGTACCTTGCTCCCGCCCTCTCCTCTCTTTTTTTCTTCCCTTAAACCGCTCTTTTCGTGTAGGGTGGCAAACCGGACGTGCATCTGGTTAACCTCCTTACCTTTCCTTCATTATTTTCTTGCTCCTCCTACACCACTGTCTTCCTGTATCCTAAGGTTACACCTGTCACTTTTAAGCTATAGGTCATTGTGTACCATGCACCCAATTAGTTGGAGGTCATTTTGGGGTTGAGATTGCTGTGAACTGTGGACCTCCTGTTCTGGTCTGCAGAATAGCGTGGCAGAGCTTCGATTCCGGCTGAATTCTCCGATTCTAGGTTATAATATGTAAAATATATCTCTGCTGTTCAGCATTTTATAGTAAACCTGCTGAAGGCATTAGCCTTCATGCAACGTTGCAGCTACAGATACATATGTTTCGGACGTATTTCTCGAAGCACTCTCGTACTCATATGCTCATCTTCAACATTATACAAACACTGTTGCGTATGCACACAATGCTCGTGGAAGCATCGGAAGGCAAAACACTGCCCTCACACCACTACAGAGAGGATTGAGCGCAGCATGACAGTGCTTCCATGTTCATTCGTCGCTTTTGCAGCCAAATGCGTTGCTCGTTTCTAAAGAGTAAAGGCATCTACATTGGGGATGAGTAATAAACGCCTACACTGGAGACCTCTCAGCTTCCTCACGAAGGCCACACATGCGCCGTTTATACATTGGGCAGTTAGAAGCTTGTGGACACGGCATCGGTGGCACGACAGCGCCTCAAACATAGCTTAGTAAAAGATATCCGCTCATTTTTTTATGCGAAAGCATCAAATCACTCATTGAGCGAGAGAAGCCGGCGTTTCTCCGTCTGTAGTAGCAACTAAATTCTCATTGACTGCGATGCTACGTCAGGACCACACCGTGATGGCGAAAAGCAGTAAAAAGGGCACACCTGCTGCCGCAGTAGCGTACCAGGTGTTGCGTGAGGGGAGAGGACACCGCCGCGACGCCACGTCAGCCTCGCCCTCGCTCTCAGAAGACTGTGTTACTTGCGCGTGCCTTGCCCACATAAATTCTCGCCTGCGTTCTAACTGCGCCTCTGTAAGGCAGAATCGAAATGCACCAAGCGTTCCAACGCGCGCGCTTGCCCGCTACGAGTTCATAACTCGAAGGATCATTAAGCGGCGTTCAGCTGGAGATTACTAATTTGGCATTCACAACTCATAGGTGCTTAGGTGTCCTCAGATATTCTTCTTTTTATATTGTATGGTCCCCAGCAGCTGTGAAACACCTGGCCAAGGCGGCGGTCAGACCTGTAACGGAGCAGAGGGTGCTAAGAACCTCTAGGTCCGAACAGGCCGCCAATGGAAACTGACCCTGTCAACCTTTAATTTCCGAACTTTGTCGAGTGAGGCTAGCTTAGCAGGATTCTGAGCAGGATTAGACATTGTTTGGGATATCATTGGCCTTAGTGATATTAGATGAACTGGTGGGGATTATACATTGCTGAATAACGTCCATGTCCTCTGCTATAGAGGTCTGCCAGATAAGAAGCAATACGGGGTAGAATTCCTAATTCATAAGGATATAGCGGGCAACATTGACGAATTATACAGCAATAATGAGAGGGTACCTGTAATCGCAATCATACTTAAGAGATATGGATTAAAGGTAGTACAAGACTACGCTCCAAGAACCAGTCACGTTAATGAGGAATAGATCAGTTTTATGAAGATGTTGAATTAGCGAAGACAAAAGTGCAAACTCAGTATACTGTTGTAATGGACGACTTCAATGCAAAAGTAGGGGAAAAGTGGGCTCGTGAACGAGCAATTGGCAATTACGGCGTCGACTCTAGGAACGCTAGAGGAGAGATGCTGGTAGAATTCGCCGAAAGGAATAAGCTTCGAATAATGAACACCTTTTTCAGGAAGCGTAGCAACAGATAGTAGCCGCGGAAAAGCCGTAATGTTGAAACAAGAAAGGAAATTGACTTCATACTTTCTGCTGATCCCAGTATAGTGCAGGATGTAGAAGCGATAGGTAAAGTAAAGTACAGTGATCATAGGTTAATGAGGGATAGGATTCCCTTCAATTTGAAGAGAGAAAGAGTAAAATTGGGAAAGAAGAAAACAAGTCAACCTAGAGGCAGTAAGGGTAAAAGCGGTAAAAGCAGACAAATTCAGGCTGGTACTTTAAACAAATATGCAGCCTTAGAATTAATGAAACCGCAACTAGGCTGGCTTCAGAGGCAGCAATTGAAGTGGGAGGCAAGGCACCAAGGCAACCAGTAGGCAAGCTCTACCAAGTAAAGAAGGACCTAATAAAGAAACGAGAAAAAATGAAAGTGTCTAACTCAAGTGATAAGATAGAATTCACGGAACTGTCAAAAGTGATCAACAACGCGAAAATAAGGGTTATGGAGAACTATAACGCGAGAAAGACTGAAAAAGTCGTAAAAAGTGGACGCAGCCTGAAATCAGTGAGAAAGAAACTTGGCATAGGACAAACCAACATGTATGCACTGAAAGATATGCAGGGTAATATCATCAGCAATCTAGAAGATAAAGTAAAAGACGCGGAAGAATTCTATACTGACCTGTACAGCACCTAGAGCAGTCAGGAAAACTCCATTAGAAACAGTAATGAACAGGATACAGAAACTCCTCCGATAACTAGCGATGGGCCTTGCAAGACATGGAACGAAGAAAAGCGCAGGAGAAGATGGAATAACAGTCGATCTAATCAAAGATGAAGGAGACAAAATGTTGGGAAAACTGGCAGCTCTATACAAAATCTCTGTCGACTGCAAGGGTCCCAGAAAACTAGAAGAATGCAGACATTATACTCATCCACAAAAAGGGAGATGTTCATGAAATGAAAAATTATAGGCCCATTATCTTACTCCCAGTATATTATAATATATTTACCAAAATATTCTCCAATAGAATAAGGGCAACACTGGACGTTAGTCAAGCAAGGGAAAAGGCTGGCTTCAGAAAGGGATACTCTACAATGGATTACATCCACATGATCAATCAGGCTGTCGGGAAATTCGCAGAGTACCATAGGCTTATCTATATGGCTTTCATAGATTAGGAAACGGCATTTGATTCAGAAAAGATACCAGCAGTCATAGAAGCATTATGTAATCAAGGAGTACAGAACGCTTACGTAAATACCTTAGATAATATGTACAGAGGTTCTACAGCTACCTTAATTCTACACAGGAAAAGCAGGAAGATACGTATATAGAAAGGGTCAGACAGGGAGACACAATGTCTCCAATGCTCTGCACTGCGTTATTCGAAGGGGTATTCAAGCTTTTAAACTTAGGAGCTTTGGAGTAAGGGTCGATGGCGAATATCTCAGCAACCTTCTGTTTGCCGATGACAGTGTTCTATTCCGCAACAGTGCAGACGAGTTACAACAAATGATAAAGGACCTTAAAAGAGAGTGCAAGAGTGGGGTTGGAGACTAATAGGCAGCAGAAAAAGAAAATGATGAATAGCTGGGCAAGGGAACAAGAGTTCAAGATCGCCAGTCAGCCTCTAGAGTCTGTGAAAGAGTTCGTTTACCTAGGTCAATTATTTGCAGGGAACCCTGATTATAAAACTGAAATTAATAGAAGAATAAAAATGTGTTGAATCGCATACGGCAGACATTGTCAGCTCCTGGCTGTAAGCTTACCATTATCATTGAAAAGAAGGTGTACGATCAGTCTATTTTACCAGTGCTGACATATGGGGCAGAGACCTGGAGACTGAGAAAAATAGCTGGAGAACAAGTTTAGGACCGCGCAAAGAGCAATGGAACAAAGATTGCGTTAAGAGACAGTCATAGACATAGACATAGTCATAGCGTTAAGAGACAGAAAGAGAGCGGTTTGCATCAGAGAGCAAACGGGTAAAGACGATATTCCTACTGGCATCAAGAGAAAAAAAATGGAACTGGGCAGGTCATGTAATGCACCTATTAGACAACCGTTAGACCATTAGGGTGACAGAATGGGTACCAAGAGAAGGGAAGTGCAGTAGAGGACAGGAGAAGACTAGGTGGTAGGATGAAATTAGGAAATTTGCGGGCGCTAGTTGGAATCGGTTACCGCAGGACAGGGGTAATTGGAGATCGCAAGGAGAGGCCTTCCTCCTGCAACGGACGTAAAACAGGCTGATGGTGATGATGCTGATGATGCTGCTGCTGCTGCTGCTGATGATGATGATAATTCTGCGTCTTGTATTTCTGCACAACACCGCCATTTTGTGGCTGTAATGTGCTGATGACTTGTTTACCTAACTGTCATTGTAATATTTCACATCGAAATTGAAATTCTCTCCGGAACATTAATTTTTTTATTATTCTGTCTTATTGCTCAGAGTGAAGTAATGTATATGTAGCAGTATTTTGGAGCATTTGTGTTGAAATGCGTCTAACCACTTGATACGTAAAAAAAAAACTGCGAGTTCTGTATACTAACCTTTTCGTTTCCTTCAGTCATTTTTTTTCTTGTCACTAACCGCCGAGTGCGACCCCGACTTCAACCATTCAAACTGCACAAGTAAAACTTTAGGCATGAAGGACGTTTCTTGAGTGTAATAGAAAAAGAATAAAATAATTTGAAAATTCGACCAACGCAGACATCAAACCACAGCGAAGCTGTGTAAGACAGCCATAACACCCGGGTCTGTTTTGACCATGCCGGATATCTATCCGAGACATAGAAAACGCTTAACCATGTACGCTGCAATTCATTCTATATGCCCAAGCCTTTAATTGTGCTATACTATATCGAAATTTCGTAGAAAGACTTGGATTTTTTCTTGAAGACAACTAAAGAAGGAAGCTGTATGGCATGAGCGCATACACAAGAATGCGTACTAAAAACGGGAAGCTTTATTGAACATTGAAATGTTGAATGAAATTTGCAGCAATTAGATGAATAATGGCAGCAATAGGATGCAGGGGTCGAATTCTGTACGAGAATGAAGAGTGAACGCGTTCATTATAGCACGCCACGTAAATCTTTGAATCCCCAAGAAGAGAGAGAGAGAGAGAGATGAAGAGGGAAGGCAGGGAGGGCTAACCATATATTAGTCTCCCGTTTGCTACCCTACACCGGAGTTGAGAGATGGGGGTTATAAAGACGACAGAGAGGAAAGGGATAAAAAGCCAAAATAAATAAATATGCACACAGAGAGACACACACGAAGGGCGTTCCAGTTAGAGTCGTTCACAAGGGCCGGTAGATCTCCAGGAGTGCAGTAGCGCTTGCACGGCCTGCTTCTGTGACGTTAGGTCCCGTCGATGGCATAGGATTCCTTCCCCCAATAGTGGTCGGTCGCCGAGCGAGCTGAGCTCGTCGCGAGAGAGAGAGAGAGAGAGAGACAACTTCATGTAGTCGCCTGCAGAACGACACCATGACTAAATGGCGCCGTGACGCGGGCCCTGACGTCTTCTCAGCGGGTGGTCTCTACTCAACTCCAGCGCGTGTTACTCCCGCGGTTGGTCGCCCTGTGGGGCAACGTTCCGTCGGTTTCGCTCGGCCTTTGTCTTTCAAGAGCCGCCGAGACCTGCTGGACGGCCCAGGTTTGGCTTTCGTGGTCGTAGCATTCCGCCGCAGCCGCGAGTCGCGGAGGAATCGTTGTACTTGTCGAAGCCTCATTGGGGAACTTGGTGCAATCCCATAGGATGTGCGTCAGGGTGGCCCTCTCCCGCTGGCACACGCGGCACACATCACTCACATATAATTTAGGGTATAGATGAGTCATTAATACTGGGGTGGGTAAAGAACCAGTTTGCAATTGTCTGAACAGCACCGCCTCCGCTCGGCTCAGCCCCGGGTGCGGGGGTGGGAAAGTCCTTCGAGCGAGGCGGTAGAACTGGGTAAGTTCGTTGAACGTCGTAATGCGGTCCTTGGCACTACACCACGTTGGACGGTCGGTTGCAGCGGCGCGGTTGGTTAGCGCTCGCGCCACTGCGTGTGCCGTCTCGTTGTGGTTATCGTGCTTCTCGGACGCGTCGGTGCCCGCGTGCGCCGGGAACCACTTGATTCTAACACACCGATTCTGTCGTTGCAGGTCAGCCGAGCACAGAACGCGCACAGCCTCACCACACACTTTGCCCTTTGCATAATTCCGCACTGCACTTCGGGAATCGCACAACACCGTCTGGCACCCGGGGTCGGCAATGGCCAGGGCAATGGCCACCTCCTCCGCCTGACACGCCTCGCGGACCCGTAAGCTCGCCGCTGCCCTCGTCGCGCCGGACGACGCCTCGATGACGGTAGCTACGAACGCCGCGCAGTCTCCCTGGTATTCTGCCGCATCCACGAACCTTGCGTGCTCGTCCTTGGCGTGAAAGTCGATGAGGGCCTTGACCCTCGCCGCTCTTCTCTCCTTGTTGTACTCCGGGTTCATGTTTCTCGGGATGAGGTCCACCCGAATCCGGCGCCGGGTTCCGTCCGGGACAGAAACGTCGCTACTCGCCGCTTTCGCTCCGGGCGTGAAGCCCAAGTATTGAAGTATGCGCCTGCCGGCTTCGGTCATAGAGAGCCGCTCCAGCTGGGCGGTTCGTTGCGCTTCCGCAATTTCGTCGAGGGTATTGTGTACCCCCAGGCTCAAGAGCTTGTTGGTGCTCGTACACTCGAGTAGTCCGAGCGCCGCCTTGTAAGCTCGGCGTATCAGGGCGTCGATTTTATTCCTTTCACATTGCATCCAGTTGTGGAAGGCTGCAACGTAGGTGACGTGGCTGATTACGAAGGAGTGCACAAGCCGAATCAAGCTTTCCTCCTTCATCCCGGCCTTGCGGTTGGCGACCCGTCTGATGAGACGTATTGCGTTGGTAATCTTGGCTGTAAGGCGGGAAATAGCCTCGCCGTTGCCCCGACGCTTGTCTATGATCATGCCGAGCACCCGGATTTTGTCGACCTCCGGGATCACGTGGCCGTTCCTCGTCACGATCTTGATGGCCTCGTAATCCCTCGCTTCGCTCCTCTTACGTCTGACGTATTTCGGTGGTAACACCAGCAGTTCTGACTTGCTCGGTGAGCAGATCAAACCAGAACCGTTCAGCTGGTCTTCAATCGCGTCGACGGCTTCTTGCAGCGTGCTCTCAATGTGACCATCGCTGCCTCCCGGAACCCACAGCGTGATGTCATCGGCGTAGATGGTGTGCCGGACGCCCTCGACGCGAGAGAGTCGCTTGGCCACCCCGATCATGACGAGGTTGAATAACAACGGCGAGATGACCGAGCCTTGGGGGGTCCCGACACTGCCGAGCCTCTTCTCTTGGAGCCGTAGATCGCCGGCGCAGAGCTCAGTAGTCCGTCCCGTCAGAAAGTCCTTGATATAATTGTATGTTCTTGCGCCCATGTTGAGTCTGGACACCTGGGCTAGGATGGCAGAGTGCTTCACCTTGTCGAAGGCGCTCTGCAGGTCCAGCCCCAGAATGGCCTTGTTGTCTTTCGTTAGGGTATCTTCGTCAATTATATCTGTAGACTGTACTGCGGGCAATCGCACAAAATAGTCACCGCAGTGGCCACAGGTTGCGGTGTCGAACACCCCTATGCGGAACGTATAGGCTTTGGTAAACGCAACGCCCAACCACAACCGATGCACAAGCGTGGCATCTCGACGGCGAAGCTTTGATGGGACTCGAAGGCTTAATGTGCGATCAAGGGAGTATAATCGGGAGTTCCTGAAACGTGGCTCATTCCATTGTGACGTCGTGCACTGGCCGTCATCCCTATGGGCTGAACAGGCAGCTTGATCGGCCCAACATTATCAACATACAACATTAAGTCTTCGAGCGCCATCACAGCTTCGCCGTGGAGACACCACGCTTTTGCATCGACTGTGGTTGGGCGTTGCTTTTGCCAAAGCCTATGCGTTCCACATAGGGATAACCGACACCCCAACCTGCGACCACTGCGGCCATGAAGAATCAATTGGCCATATTTTGTGCGCCTGCCCGCAGTACGGTCCACAGAGGGAATGCCTTCGCCACGAACTTGAATAACTGGAGGACCAACAGCTATTCGAAAAAAGAATTCTACAACATCGAAGGGAGCTAACGTCACAGAAGAAGGCCGTGCAAGCGCCATTGCTCTTTTTACGATGTACCGGCCTTTGCGAACGCCTTTAACTTGAACGTCTTTTTTGTGTGTGTGTCTCCATGTGTGCGTGTTTCTTTTTTTATTTTTAGCGTTTTCTTCTCTGTCATCTTTCTAACCCCTATCCCCCATCCCCAGCGTAGGGTAGCAAACCGGAGACTCATATCTGATTAACCTTCCTGCCTTTCCTCTTCATTCTCTCTCTCTCTTGATCGGCCCCTTCACTGCCGATCATCCTACAGTAACTTGGAAGCCATTGGAAAGTTATTTCACGGCCTACAACACTTATATGGTGCATCGTCTCTGAAATCGGAAATACTAGCTGTTCGTGCCGTCTGCGTCGTAAAGGTGACAATATAGGCTGCAGCGCCGCCTTTGAATCGCAGAAGATCGCACACTTGTGTGGCGGTTCATCACCAATGTAATGAGGGGTGGTAAAGAGCGCTGCGAGCTGTGCGGCCGTCGATGTTTTTGGGCGAGTCGTCTTAAATTCGATACTTGTAACTTTCGCTGGTATCATGATTGCTGCAGCGAAGCTTGTTGGCAGGACAGGTCCATCAGTGTATATATGTATACATGCGTAGAGTCACGGTAGTTCTCGCACAAAAATAGCAATGTGAGCTCTTTAAGTGCTGGAAAACTGCCGCACTAATCAGCGTACTTCCCATGTTTACTGAGCTACGGTGTCGAAACCATTCATGCCGAGGCAACAAATCTACTCGCAATTAACTTGTACGAGTACACGATAGCCGGAAATGCCAATGACTATTTCAAACATAATGATGAACTGCTCCCAGTATATTTAGGAATAAAAATAAGCGCTTTGACGAACAACCATTTGTAAGAGCTCGGTAGAATTGGGGCTTCGAAAATTGCCTCGCCGTATGTCCACGGAACGGCTGCTGCAGACGTATTAGGAGATACTGCTTCGACACTGAACAGGCTTGCTCAGCAACTGAACCAGGCCCCAGGTGAGACTCTTTCCAAGCACATATTTGACTGCCACTTACACCACCATCTTTTACAGGTATTTTCTGAGTCCCTTTTTTTCTAGGGCGTGCGTAGTGGAGCTATCTCCGCCCTCGCCTAATTGGAAGCGCCCGGATACTTCCGTAAACACAGTCCGGCCACCACATTTCCGGGGACGTAATGAAGCGCAGAAGCCTCTACGTCCAAAATCCAGCGTCGGCAGAGATAAGGTATACAAAATAAGTGATCACCACGTCTGCTGGGCTCTGCAAATGAAAATAAAAGAAGGAGGGAGTGAGAAGTCTCGTCATCGTGATGATTTATTTATTTATTTATTTATTTACACAATACTGCAAGCAGCAATGCTGCCCAAGCAGGAGAGGATTTACAAAAGATGCTTTGTCAACATATTTTCAAATGAAACATAAGAAGTGCATTCAACAACACATTCCGGTAAATGATCCCATTCTTCGCTCGTAAGTGGAAAAAATTATTTCTGGAAGATTTTAGTTCGAGCAAAGAATGAACGAACTACTTTAGAATGAAAAATACGCGACGACCTTTGTGGAGCATGGGTAATATATGCGGCATTTGTTAAACCTGTTTGATTATGAAACAACGAGTAAAAAAATTTGGCGATATTACGGCGCACGTGGAGCAGATCCAGTCCAAGTTGGCCTAACATGCCAGAAACTCCCATTAAACTTTCCTTCTTGTTTATGTAATGTTGATATACTGAAATTTATTTTATAGAAACTGCATACTCGAGGTCCCAGCAGGCAACGCACACATAAAAGTACAACACACATTAATGTAAACTAACACAAGTAACGAATTCAAGGGTGTAACGTGCCAAAGCCAAGTCCTCATTTTGAGGCAGGCCATAGGGTGTGACTGCGCGTTAGCTTCGACTATCTGGAATTCCTTAACACAATATGAACGCACGCTCATGATAATTAGACAATTTCATCATAACGACCTCATCATAATTATTCCGGCGTTGCCAGGATCGAACCCATGGTCTCGTGGTGAGCAGTGCAACGTCATGGGAATGAAACTACCATGGCAGGTACTTAAACAAGTAATTAGCAACGTGTTTAAAGATGCAGCCAAAGCCGAGCTGACACAAGTTGTAGTGCGTGGTCTAGACAATATCAACATTGTTGCTTATTTTCTCAAGAACTGTTTATTTGTTTCAACAACGGCATATACCGATAGTATATCATCAGGAAAAGGTTCCAAAATCAAAGATTTCATCAGGGCTCTCAGCAAAGAATACAAAGAAATAGTTAAATGTAAGATATGTCATTGTTGTCATTATTTGTTTTGAAAACATATGTACACTGGACAGGAAAGAGAGAGCGATCAGTAGGCTGGCAATTACCACCGGAAGGGGCACGACGCTTTCCCACTATTCAGAGAGGAGACAGAAACATATAGATGGAAGATAGGAAGGAGGGAAGAGGAAAGAAAGAGCAACATGACAAATCTCAAAGAATTAAGTATGACACACACAGTATAATCGAAGACGAATGAACAAGATCAATCCAGATAGCAAATTGGAACGAAAAAGAAACATAGATGGTAATCTTGTAGGTAAAAAGACAAGCAACAATATTTCCCATGTAACAGCAAAGTTACTACACCTGATACTATAGACAACACCATAAAAATAAATATTGCTGAAATTTTTGTAAAGTGTATGTTCTAAGTAAAGTGTTAGAGGATGCTGGTGACGATGATTTTAAACACTTTTGGTCAATTATCCCATTGTATTTTTGTTGTCTGCCAGACCGGTGCACGTTGAAGAAAGGAAAAGTTAACCAATTACAGCTAGAAACACACATTACAATAATGTATCTGATTACAATTCGCAATTTCTGGCCCACGATAGTAACTGAGCAATTACTGAAAGGTAATTGACTATTCAATTGTTACCTACCTTCTACGTTTATAATCTTTGACACTATACAGTAAATCGAGCAAGCTGGTCTTGCTCTTATAGTGCGTCCTCTGCAACACCTCGCAAGTTGTTTATCTTCGCTAAAAATTTCCTTGCAGCATTTTCTTTGGTAAACCTGGCTCGTTTCCCTGTGAAGACATCTGCAGCGACACTAAAAATACCCTCAGTGTGCGCGGTCGAATAAATCTGCATTGTAAGGACGTGGATATAGTACTGCGCTTCACCATACCACCTAGCAGCCGGCAAAGTCGGATACGTCACGCCGGCGACGCCAGGATTGCCGAAAATCTGCCCGGTGTATTGTTCAGCGCTTTGAACGTGGCAGTTCTTACCGCAGAATATGCTCTCAAGTGTGCTGCCAACGAGTGTTCCTTTTCTTTTTTTTTTGACAAGGTATCGAGCGGTAAGCAACCGCTAGTTTTCGTATTCGAATTCCACGCAAACGCCATGGCGGGTGGCTGTTTAAAGAAAATATAAATGATAAAATTGTTTGAACTAGAAGATCGCAATGGGCCCTTGCTGCGGCAGTGCTCTTTGTATTGCGATATTGAAATAAGACGACGTTTATTGCGTGAAGAAAAAAAATGAAAGCAGTTTGCTTCCGAGTTTGCCTATTTTGTCTGATACCGCCAGACGGCGACGACTGACGGCTGGCTGCTCAGCTCAGCTGGCCCATGTTCTCGTGCTCGTTGCTGTGGGTGTTTCAGTGTGCTGTGCGCGGATTCCTGGGCTTTGGCCATGAATCCCGTTTTCAACCAACCACGTTTAAGGGGATCAAGCTATGACTGAGGCAGACGAGCTCGGATCAGACGGCGAGATGCCTATGTCGGGGAATCGCAACACTTGCCCGGCCCTCTGGTGTACGCCAGGTTTTTTTCGCTTCCACAAAGACGACAGGTAAGGGATGTTCTGTTCTGCAAGTGTTTGATTTCTGTTATGCAAGCATTGTCACGTAGTCGCGGAAATCGGGAATCAACTGGAGTAGATCTGAGCATCTGCTTGGTGAAAGCTTGCGTTAACTTTATTCTTCCTTAGCGTAGTAACGATAATTTATGACCACCTACGCTGACATGGGCAATCGAAAAATGCAGGTTTGTTCGCAACTGAGCTGATGCTCGCGATAATTCTTTGCTGTGTTTCAAGACACGCAGTGAACTTGCAACGATTCTCTATTGTTATGAACTAAAGCAGATGCTACAAGCCTTGCATTATTTTGTGTTCTGAAATGTTCTACGCAGAGCGAAAAAACGTTCAACGCAGGCTTTCTAACGCAGCTCCGCGAACTTGTGCTGGTTTCTAATCTAAGCCTCCACCCATTTACAGATTTACGCTAGGGCTCACTGCATTCCCTGATATGCAGATTTCCCGAAGCGGTGACAATTTATCGCGTGGTAAGGGCGTGTGACTACCACACATCCTCTACCTCGAATGAGTTCGTTTTCCAATATGCAGGATCACTGAGGAAGCCATTTCCCGTTCCGTGGTGTGGCATGTGCAGGGTTATTCTTCAGGATCGAAAATGTTAATAAAAGAAAAATAAAGGACACCTAAGTGTCCTCTATTTCGCATTAACATGAGTTGTGAATGCCAAAGTATTATTGTCCAATCAAACGCCGCGGAGCGGTCCCTCGATTTCTGCGCCACGAGTAATGTACCATAGCAGATCGTGCCGGCCGAGTCAGCAACCGAAATCATGAGCGACGAAAGACCGAGGAGGCGGCAGCGGCCACCAAGGCTGGCAGGCGCTCGCAGCAGATAAGCTCATCGGGGTTGAGAGACAGAGATACGGAGTGACCACCGGCTACCGACAGCGAGAGCGAGGGTAAGTGGCAACACGGTCAAGCCCTCTCCACTCACGTAACACCTGGCGGGCTGGTGCAATAGCGCGAGTGGTCGGTCGAAGCTCATCGCGTATATTCGCCCGCTTCTTTCCCACTCGGAAGAACACTTTTATGCAGCCCGTATAGACCAACAGAAAGGCTGCATCGGCAGTTTTTCCTATTGCTCTGCAATTTTCTTATTGACTATTTTCGTCCCATTATAGTATCTGAGAATTAAGACTAATTATGCAATTAGGTGGGATGCAAAAAAAAATAATCCGTGTATCTCCAAACGACGGCAAACGTTATTTTGTTTCTGTCGAGCTGCGTGACATTTGCATACTTTTAAATCTTAGTGAACAGGACTTCACGGTCACGCCAAGGGCGAAAATTCGCTTGAAGTCTCCCTATAATTCCCTTCGCAATAAAAGAAAGCTGACATGGGTGTGCGGAGAATTTTAACAGGGAAAACTGTGTATGACTAACCTTACATAGTTTTTTCGGCAACCGGCAACACAAATGAGCTTAGTGCTTTCTAACGAACCCCATACACAACGGTTTTCATTGCTTGCTTTGTGTGGTATCACCTGCGGGTGCAATGTGGCGGAGCAGATGTGAAAATACGGAACAGATTAGAATGCTCGCCGTGAAAAAAAGCGTGGCGTCAAGATCATCGTGGTATATAAGCCGGAGAGGTATCGGCGCTAAAAATAGCTGCGTTATCACTGGGGCGGACATGTATATTTCGTACGCCTGAAGAACAACATGCGAACAAGGAGCGCCGGGGAGAATTCAGCAAGCAGGATGCACACAGCGCTGGCGCGAAACGACCACCGAGGAAGAACGTTCCCGCGATGCTGACCAAACAAATGAGAACAGTTCCACTCTGTGAAAATGGAATGGCAGCGAAAGCCTTTTGCTTTTCGTTGTAGAGCTTTGACTGTCTCGTCAGCTTACGCTGCCATCCTATCTTCACAGAGTGGAATGGTTGTCATTTGTTAACAATACTTTTCGAAAAACTTGTGCAAAACATTTTCTTCAAGGACATCTGTTCTTACCCTTGTCACTGGGATTTCTTTGAGTCGCACACGTGACAAGGGTAGTTCAAGGACGCGTTGCAGTGTCCAGAGCCCATAGGGGTATGACTTAAATGAGTTTGAACCCTTTCTGCACTATTACGCGGATCTGCCCACAAGATTTGTATGTGCCAGCATCTCGAACACATTTCTTTCCAGACCCTAGCGATAGGCAGCTTCGCTCTAAACAAATATGGCAACAAAAAAGTAAAACCGAAATAGGCATTTTTTGTATATATTGCGGTTTAACGTCACGGGATTTATTGTCAAAGCCCATCACCTTATCTCAGTTCCCTTCCAACCGTGTAATGGGTAGACCACGTGCGGTAAGGACTGCGGAAGAACAGCACGCCTACGAAGAACAACATCGTGAACACAAGTGGGAATGTGCGCGGCGACGGAGGGTGGCACATAATGTACCTTTAGTTAGATCAATCCTACCGACTCCACTCCCATCGTAATTGTTGGTGATTTCAACATAGACGCGCCTCCGCCAGACGGAAAGCGGTTCATGGAGTTTCTGTTGGAAAGGGTCGGCATTCAGTTTTACACAAACATCAGTGCGCCCACAATGCGTCATCGGTCATGTATAGACCTCACATTGGACAAGAACATTTGTAGGGTTGCCACAAAGCCACTGGGCGTATATTATAGCGATGATCAAAAGATAGTCACCCTGGTGACCAAATAATAAATCCAGGAGAGCAAACAAAAGAAGGTGAAAAATTTAAAAAAAAGCATTCAGCATGCAATTTAGCAACAAAAATCGTCAAACAAACGAAATTCATTGTGATATGTGCCTTTTATTTTAAATCAACATATTTATTATCAACATATTTATGGCCATATATACAGCTCCGTTGGTCATCCACAGTGTCGTAGCTAGGTCGTCTGGCACCCGGGGTCCATATGTCTTCTGTCACCCCCCCCTCTCCGGGTGTAGGCCGTGGAAAGAGAGGTGTCTTCAGACGTATATGACACCCCCCCCTACACTGGCCCCTTGCACCCGGGGCCCACGGCCCCCCCGCCCCCCTCGTTGCTACGCCACTGGTCATGCACCTTAACACAGTGGCATGGCGCTGATTTTTTTAGCAAGAGCCATAAGAAGATAAAGACAACAAATACTGAGAAAACACAGGACATATTCATATTAGGTTGAATTTGAACGCACTTACACTCCGCCAAACGTGTCTTATTTAATGGTGTGTACGCTTGACATAAAATATTGTTAAGTCCTTTATTAAAAAAAACAGTTTGACCTGTTACTCTAACATCCAATAATGCAAGCATATAGAGAGGGAGACACTGGTTTTTATATCAGATACGCCTGCTATATTGTTATGAGAATATAGCAGGCCAGATAACACTAGCTCTGGCCGGCCTCAGCCTTCCCTGAAATAAATTCCCCCCTCTCCCTCTCTCTCTCTCTCTTGTATTTGGGACTGATGGGACATTCGGTTTCAGAACATAATCGTTTCTAAAATTAATTCCCCATACATTCTTATTCAGATATCGAATGTGTTGGATATTGGTGAGGCATGTTTTTTCTTTCAATCTAGAGTGGTTTCCCACCTAATCTGACCCTGCAATGAACATAATTCAATCTGGAGAGTTGTCGTGCTTACTGTAAGGAAACCACCTTATCCCATATTAATGTGCTTCTGCAATATTTGAAAATCAAGAAGCGACATCATGCGTGAAAGGGTGGGAATACCTTTGGTCTGTTCGAGTGCTTTGGGCTGTCTTAACGTCCTGGACGTCTCAACCATATGCTGTGTTACAGCCTTCAGAGTTGAATATATTTTTCCTAACAGCAAGGATGATTTATCTTCTCGAACCATCTCTAAGCGGAGAACTTATTGGTGTCGCTTTTTGTTTTATCAGTGTGTGCCTAATGCGCTAATGATGCTGACTGCGCGTGCGACTTCATCGTTACTTCAAGGTCAAATGTGTGATCTTCGCCGTATTAAAATAAAAAAGAAAGAAAAACACGAGGTCGTAGAGACCGCTATGGACTGCATCTTCGAACCGACATCAATGCCGCGCATCTACCGTCTTGAAGCATTTTAAAGGTATGTTATCCTGTTGAACGCCGTGCCTGACATGTCAATGGCATTTCTCAGTATGCACTGTCCAGAACGGCCTTTGTATGTTGTATTCTTTTCTTATTCAGATGCAGTATAGAGCATACTATATAATTCATCCCTGCCTATGGCCTGGAATACAGGCTAGCAGGAGCAAAAAAATAAATAAATAAATAAATAAATACCAGTGTACGCGTATTTGAATCACTCCTGCATGTTTTCGAATATCGTATTTCTTCAGCCCAAGGTTCGGTGTCACAAGACCCTGCTTAGCGCCTGCTGTCCGGTGATCGTGTTAGTATAGAATTTACGAACCATGAAATTTTGCTGTGAATCGCCGGTGAGCACTCAGCGTAAATGTCCACTACGTTTAGCGTGAACAGCAACAGATTTTCGAGCAGTTGAGTCTCAAACGCATCTGAAACACAGCGTCGCCCAATGGCCCTGATGCGGGAAATGCCGCAAGACTGAAAAGAGAGAGAGAAAGAGAAAACGCACATTAGTACTCACTTCGTAAGATTTCCGCCAAATGTGCTTGCGAAATAAATGTGAGTGCTCTCTAGTCCTTAGTGATGGTAACTTGCTGCAATAGTTTACTCATAAATTCTCTCTTCAGGTGCATGATGACGAAAGATTGACGTAATGAACAGTCATCTATCATTCTGCCGGTCTTACGAAGCAGGCACAGAAGTTGGGTTTCTTTTCATTAACTTAAACATAGAGCTTATTGCGAATGCATTGCAATGCATAAACCATGGAGTACATAATTGCGTACTAAGAAAACAGGGCCGAACACAGGACCCGGGCTCAGGTCTCATGGGAGACCTGAGCCCGGGTCATCGAATTTGCCGGATTCAGAATAAAGTTGTTTCCATCCATTGTTTTTCATTGGTTGACTGCCGCCTTGACTTGACTGCCGCCTTGATATTATGTCTAAAATGAAGTTTAGCTGAAGCTTGCTTTTCAGGACAGTTCTGTCCCAGTTACGTTTTTCCATATAAAGGCAAAATAGTTTTGCAGATAGGGATACGGTAGTAGTCTATTTACTCGTTTCGCTCCCAGGGATGTATTCTTACTGCTTTACCGGTATCACTTCATCTGTAGACAAGGTCGAGACAACACACTATACAAATACGTGTTCGCAGCCCAAATACAACCAGTGACGGGCAAAATCCGTGGAAGCTTTCTTGTTTTCTCGTGCCTTTGTCGCGTGTTTATGGCGGACTATTCGGGAATCTTCCAGTCCGGCCCGTGACTGAGAATACTCCCTCTGCTTTCCCAAGCCGGGATGTGGGGGGTATCTACAGGGCTGTTGACACGGGAAAACAACCCCCAGAGACGTTCCGGTGGAACGACGCTGCGTAATTAGGGGCGACGCCGTTGAGCAAGAAATGCTGCTGCCCGTAGCGATGAATGTGCCAGGCGTTGCAAGAGGCTAAAAAATGACGCAGAAAGAATATGACACGCTGAGCTCGCCCACGCCAGAGCTCCGGTAATTACGAAGGACCAGCAGCTTCTACGCAATGACTGCTGCGGGTACAGTTCCAAGATACAGGTGCTTGTAAGCTGTGGCAGCGGACTGTTTGATTAATTTTGTCCGGCGCACCTCTAATTTAAGTTGTGATCTACACATGCGTACAATGACTTCGGTACGCTAGTTGTGGCCATGGAAGCGATGGAGGAGTCGCTCTTATTAAATTTTGGCTTCTAAATATTAACGCAAAATTTACCGCGTGCCATTAGAATAGCGTTCACAAGCAAACGCAAGCAGCTAAAGTACGTTAACAGGTGTCACTGTCTTCGCACGCACTTTTTAGGCTATTGCAAACCTCGCGAATGACGTGCTAAAGAAAACGCAAACGCTTTATGTGCGGAAATAAAACAGCACTGTCCTCGCTGCTCATTTGCCGAAATATGTTCGTGTGGCTTACGCAGGTACCCGGACGTATATGTCTTGAAGTAGTACATTGTAAATTTTCTAGCTTGGCTGTAAACATAGAGTGTCATCAAAAGAAGAAGAGCGGTATAAGTAGCTGAAGTAATTCCTAAATTTAACACCTCTATTGGAGGTTACATTTGCGTTTAGAGAATCGAAGGTTGTGCTGAAACCTCTAAATTTTACCTTTTTCGAGGGTAACAATGTACCGAAATATTGTATTAATTACAATGTACCTTATAAATGGGATTTGTGCACCTATACTAAGGGTTACCCAGCTAAGGGTGTACCATATAAGGCACGCTAAACTTGTTTAACGTTTATGCACCATAAGAAATACCGCTGCCAAACTGGGTGGGGCCCGTGGCTCCCGCTTCAGTGCAATTTGTATCGGCGGCAGCACTAGCTCTTGCCTGGTGAAATAGTTGGTGAATTCGGCTATTTATACGTACGCATCTTAATGACATCCACTAAATCAAAACTTATAAGCGGCTAGAGCACCCAATTCTCGACATATTTCACCAATTATAGAGGACACGCAGGAGGTGGGCTAATGTGTTTGTCTTGGCTCGCGCAGGTTTGACCGGAGGCACCAGATGCCGCCCTATCCAGTAGCATTTCTTACTTCTTTTTCTTTTTGTTATTTTTTCTCCTGCGCTTCCGTACGTTAAACTAAAGGTATTGAGGGGGCGAGCCCCGTAACCTCTTGGGGCCCACCAATTTGGCTCAGTTCCAGAGAGTTGCGATGCTGTCGATGAGGTCGCAAGTTCGAATCCCGGCCCCGACGGCCGCTATCCGATGGGGCGGAATGCGTGAACGCCCCTGTACTGTGTGTACGTCAAAGAACAACCGGAGGCCTTCACGCACGGTGTCCCTCATAACTCACTGTGCAGTTTAAGGAAGTTAAAACTAAGGCATTTTTTTGTTTACATTTTCCTGCAATGTGCTCAGTTTTAACTCACGCGTAGTGAGAAGCGTTGTTTCAAAGCAGCTGCCTATTACAATGGCACCGACGAGTCATCATAGTGGCATCATAATGGCAACGCCACCCCGTTTGCTTCTTTTTCTCGGCGCGTACGGCGCTGTTTTCATAACTAATGCCGAAGGACAAACACTTTGCCCCATTTCCACTATGCCGGACCCAAATCAGAATGGTAGCGTATGAACACACATATACACAGAAACAAATAGGAACGCGACGAGATGATACGACTCGGAGATCACCGCGTCCCAAGCGCACACGTTGCTGACCAAAACCAAAGGATGAGTCAAGGAATAATTTTTGAAATGCCATGAAAAACGTTCAACATACAGCTTGATATACACAAGAGGGTACAAAATGCCCGAATGAGAAGTGCAGGAAGTCTTCTGCCGAAGCGCTCTTGTGTGACTCGCTACCACAACCACCCGTCAGGGGGCGCCAGTAAATAGTCGTCCGTGTAACTCTGGAGTCCTACCTCTCGTCTCCAGTTGGAGCGTGATATGAAAGGCCTCTGCTAAAAAAAGCTTACAGGTCACCTCTTTAACCGGTGACTGATTTCTTTACGAGCGCGCACAGTTGTTCACCATAACATTGCGCTGCTACGATAACATTGCTACTACAAGGCTTCCGGAAAGTCGCAGTTAAAAAAAAGTGTAGGTTGTATTAGAAAGACTATTTCCTGCACGAAAGAGCGTACAATAAATTCCACGCCACGGAACTGCTCCGCGGTGACCGTATTGAGAGAATATTTTACTTCAAAGGCACAGGGAAGCCACCTTACTTTTCACTGTATATGACCTGGTAGGCGGAACCCCAGTACACTGCAGTCTCTAAAGGGCCGTCCCATTATGCCCACGCTGAACCCCACCAGTACGTAAATACCTGTGCAAAGGCAACATGTTTCAGTAGAAAGGCGAAACTCTCAAGCGTAAAAAAGAGTCGTACGCGCACATCTCCTTAAAGTTCAAACTGAAAGAAGCGAGATTATAGTACCGAGGCTTTCCTGGAGACGCGGAGCGTGCAAGTCGGAATAGCTCTGCGCCAAGAGAAGCTCAAGATGCGTCTTTGAGCTGAGCTAAATGAAGTCTCTCCGAGACGAAAAAGAAATCTCTCCTGATATGATCTAGTGACTAGAAAAAATAGCACGAGATGTAAGAAGAAAAAAAAACGACATGCATTAAGAGGTAATGGCAGAGGGCAAAGGTGACCTCGTCTCTACTTGGGTATCAGCCGGCGTAACTTGTCGTATATACTTTGCGTTTTTTTACTGCAAAGGCTTTCATCGGCTTAGCGACGGAAAGTCTATACATGAGTCGGGACAGCATATTCCGTATCACAATTTACGGGCAGTGCGTCTGAGAGTACCGCTCATGTCGTGCAGTATGCAACGGGTGCCGTCTACACGTTGCGCATAATTTAAGAAGCTTCGGTTATTGTGCTGTCATAGTCGTTTCGTGAAGCTTCCGTTCAGTAGGCGTCACGGAATTGGCGATCAGAGGCGGACGGTAGAGTAGACGTTGCTGCGATTCTGTATTTGGTTTGCTGATGCGAACGCCTGTAGGTCTTGAGGGACTGCACGGAATTGCTGAGGTGGAGTGTAGGGTGGCAGCGACGTAGAGTAAAACGAGGGTAGAGATACAAAGGAGCGAGTTAGTCTTATCACGCTATGCTTTCATCCCGCATCTGCAGTCGGTACACTTGCCTGTTCGATTCCTCGAACCGAGTCTTAACCCTAACAGTAACTGCTAAGAGGTCGTCCGTCATTTTGCCAAAGGTACCTACGCGATCTAGCAGAATGCATTAAGGATGGGCCAAAAAATATGTTTAGCAGAGAAGTTTTCTTTTTCTTGCACCCTCATTCGGTCACGTCGTGGACCAGGAACAAAACCTTGATCTCACGCGAAGTGGACCTTTCCGGCTACATTTGGTACAAAAAATAATATTTAAGGAGAAGTCAAAGAAAAATATATTGTGTTATATTCAAGAGCAACAGCAGGATAAGAAGAAGCTCTAGCTCGAGTGCAAGGCGCAGAGACTCTTTGAAGACGCAAACAGGGTGGATAAAGTTGGGAAGATCAAATTTCGATAGTCAGCGGAAGCAGTCTTCAGCTACGGAACAGGATGGCGCACCCTCAAGTGTTTGCACAGGTGGAGGCAAGCTCTTGTCTCTGTTCGTTATTAAAGCGAGACTTTCCTCGCCTACCCGTCCTAATTTCGCAGTGCTGCTGCTGTTGCTATCTTCTATACTCAGCTAGCTCGGCCAGTATCCTCGCGGTTATACTTGGGCATTGTCACTTGGGGATATTTACTCGAAATATGTAAGTGAACCGAAACGCTAGTGCAAGGAAACGGGATCCTATAACCCTTGTATGCTGACCGCTGAAGAGTTCTTCACAAACCTGCACATATTATGTCAGCTGATAGGTATCTCGTAAAGCACACCTGCCTCTTAACAGAAGAGCCCATCCCCGTTCGTCAAGGCTAAGGAAGAAGAAGCATAAGCCCACTATCAGTAACAGTGAAGTAACAGAGAACACAGCACTTAGTGTTAACGTTTACTTATTTTGCGCCTTTTCCGTTCCGCGCATGGGAAAACGTTAAACCGTAGCACGTGGAAGCTGTGTCAATTCATCGTCTATTCTGAGCAACTAAACGCCCTCTGAAAGGCTGGCGGGCTGCATGGCGCGGTAATAGATGTGCAGCAGCCACGCGCATGTAGCTTTCCCTTCATAGCCCCAGAAAGTTTTCCGCGAGTATAGTATTACATGTATTTGCATTGTCTATCGACGAAGTTTGATTCTCCGAGGTCGCGTTCCAGCTTCGAGCCCCAGTAATGGAACGCATCTGGGACCCTCTCAAAGACGCCCCTTGCACGTGATGCCACCTGGCGCTGACAAGAAAAGGTTAGGAAAACCACACATCAACGCTGCATTTTGACAATTTAGGTGCGCGAACCTTCGAAAAATACAGCATAGCTCGCACTAAGCGTGTAGGAAGCGTGACTAATACTTTCGATCGATGAGCAAACGACCTTGCCGTCGAGTGTGCAAGCCACCTTCTCAGTCGCCATCTTGTTTGGAGGGCAAAGTAGCTTGCATGGTTTCTTACTTAGATACTGTCTTCGTGAACCTTTCTTTTTCGTGGGCTTCTCATTCTATTCAGCCGTCTATGGAAACAATTTGGACAGCGCCAAGGATTCGCATGGAAACATCTGCTGGTTCGCCTGCTGGGTGGAATAAGGGCATTCACAGATGGGTCTCATGTATTTTATATTTATACGAATTTTCGTGAAATAGCAAAATTCGTCCACACTTGCGTTTGTTCCAGCTCGAAAAATATATCAGCTGAGGCGAGGTAGAAGAAGTGGCTTACGCAATTGCCCCATGTTCCGACTTTGAAAGGGCACAAAGAAATATTTAAAAAATACGCTTTCATTCTTTTGGTACCTCTTTACACAACTGTGCTACGACTGTGTTATACAAAAAAATATTGTAATTGAAGAAATTAGCGGGACAACCTCTAACTGTCCTTACCTGAACAGTGTGATAAGAAAGCATTGGATGCATTAGTATCAAGTGCAGTAGTAGCGCAGAAACACACAGACCGGCACAAAGAAAATAGGAAGACCACAGTCGCGAGCTTGTAGGCTGTCTTTTTCTAGTTATTCATCGACGCGTTAATTGCGCTATGATTTCTTACGACATCAAGCCAAGAAATCCAAAGGGTCCCAATTCCGTATTGGGAACCAAGAGAAGATGATTCTTTGTGTTCGCGATTATATTCCAATTTGACATCCTGATCTCAAATTTTCTTCCTCTAAATATGTGGTTGCACCAACATGTGCGCTTATGTTAGCAGTGTCTCTGGCAAACTCCGATTTCGCTATTTCTATATTTTCTTATTAAATTACAGCTAAAGTATTGAAAATGACTCATTAGAAAGCCGCTAAACAAATTCTTTTAGCAGAACGAAACGCCTAAATCTTAATGTTGAGGTTTCGATCTCTGGATTGAGGGTTTGACGTCCCAAAGCTTCAAAGAGGCTGTGGACTCCATCGTGGAAAGATGTGGACTGGTTTTGACTGGATGGGCTTTGTTAACGTACACGTAATGAGACGCAGCTGAAAGAACGTGTATAAAACTACCTTGCTGACCAACGAATACCCCACCCTATTTTTCCCCACACCCCAACCTCTTATAATCTTCTTCAATTATGTCAGTGATGTCCTCCGGCAAGAGTGTAGGAGTATTTCAATAAACATATTTCACCGCCCGCCATTCTCGAAGATTCAAGGCATGACAGTGCAACTTCTTGGAAGAAGAAAGTCCACGCGTATTCCTGTCTCTGTGCTTTTTGATTTTCGTTCCCTTTGAAAAAAAATGTCGCCCTGTTATACCTTGAATCACGTAGAATCAACCAGCCCAGCGTTAGACGTACATTTAAGTGCACGATCACGTTCGCCAACGCTAAACTGCACCTTCCAGATTTGGAATCAAACACGCAATCTTGCGCTCAGCAGCATAATACCTTGCCCCTTAACCTACCACGGCAGGACTCGAACTGTATGTTCATTAGGAGGGGTCGATGCATCTTGTTAAACAGCCGCTTTTAACAGCGTGACACATCACACAGCCCCCGACCAAAAAAAAACATAGTGGCGTTTTTTTATCTGTCCTGTGTCCCTTCGTTTAAAGCTATTGTTTAACAGGTATCGAAGTGATGGAATAAAAACAAACAATAGCCTACAATTAAAAACCTAATTTGCGCGTTTCGTAAAAAAAATTCGAGGACACCTAGGTAGTACTTATGAGTTCTTATGTACAACAGCGGTTTGCGCAGCCCCAGCCAGCAAGCAGCAGCAGCGTGCTCTGTCAATGCCACATGCCACTGATGCCGCGCGCGACGAGAGACGGAGGGAGCAGCAGCGGTCACCAAAGCCGGCAGGCGCCAGCAACAGCTAAGCCCAGTGTGGCCAAAAGAGAGAGAGAGAGAGAGATGCGAACCACGCGCCTGTTTCCGAGAGCGAGAGTGACGCTGACGTGGCGTCACTACGATTCCCTCTACCACCACTCAACACCTGGCGTTTTAACGGCGCAGTAAGTGTTCCCTTTCTCCCGCTTTGCTCCGTCCAGGCGCGCTGATGACATGGCGTCGCAGCCAATGGGAATTTAGGTGCCGTGTCTGCTGCTCCACACGAGTGACGCCGGCTTTTAGCAATGGGTCATTTGACGCTTTCGCATGAAAAAGAACTATATGCAAAGTACATGAGCCAAACCATGGTTTTATTTTAGCGCAAGATTTGCTTTAACATATGCTGCAAAAATGGTGAGAACTCTCTGGTAATGCGCAAGCATTGGTTAGGCTGCTACTTCTCTTTTGCTTGCTTATTTACCAAGCTTATGCATGTCTACCCATCCCTTTTCCGGAACGAACGAATGCTTACGTGTAATTAGATCATTCTCAGAACGTTTGTAGCATTTTCGTTGCTTGTCATGTCTATCCTGCGTGGACCATATCATAACGTTCCAAGCACATTTCGTTTTCATACAGCGACGGAATTACAATACAGTTTTGCTGCGTTCTGTGCAATGTTCTATTCGGAACCAGGCAACCTGCATTTCTTCACTGCAGCTGGGGACCTGCTTCTCCTTCGCTTTTTTTTTCTCTTCTATGCTGGTTCGAGCCTACAGGTCGGTGGGTACCGTTATAGTCTGATATGTACTTTACAATGATCAGCATGTCAAGACACCTCACGCAGATTTCATCGGTCACATCACCCTGTCTGGCAGTTGGGGCGTCGGTGGCATGGTGAAGTGGGAAGTCCTATTCTAGATACTGCAAAGAACTAGCTGTTTATAAGAAAAAAATGTATATGTTGAAATATCCTGCCGTAATTATTGGGCATTCTTCCTTTTTTTCATTTTTTGGTAATACCACGAAGCGCTAGCAATCATGTTCTACAGCGTTACTATAACGATTATAAGTGGTACCTTGCTAAAATACGCATTTATTTTGTAGATACAAAGCGTCATGCGGCAGACAATTTATGCTGTCGTACTCGTAAAAGAATACTTACGTGTTAGAAGAAAACGTACCAACACGAGATAATACTTTCAAATCTGGGACGTGCGTGTGAAAGCTCAATTGTTATTCAAGTGCGGAAGCTCGGTGAACGGAGACATTGCAGCTCCTTTCATTAGAAAAACCGCATTCAAATTTGCTCACGTGTGTAATTGGTATCGTTCTTTTATTATAGTCTGACAGGCAATTCAGGCTGCTTCGGACAAGAATGGGTTACTATTCCCTTTTCATTAACACGCTCGCAAATCTCTAAAAAAACAATGTATGAAAAAAAATCATTACCACATACAGTATTGTTCAATGTTGCCATTCAATATGCTGCTTGCTGAAAAACAAAGAAGTGAGTTTGGCATGTGAGCAGCGAGCCAGTGAATTGATTTTCTAGAGCACACGAAGGAAAAAGTGAATGTCAAGTGCAACGATACTCCTTGAACAATTCAGCAGGCCTCTATTTCTGCTACTTACTGTAGTCAAAGTGTAACCCTTGGACCCGAATCCTACTCAATAATCAGAACATGTAAGCTTGATACGGGGCCTTCAAGCGGCTGTCCACTTCGCTATAGTATTGAACGTGTGGTTGCGGTAAGGACTGTGCGAATTTGTGCATCCCTGTTGCGAGCCATGTTCCTCTAGTGTGGGCGCGCGTTGAATGTTCGTATCAGTTCGTGCCTTCTTAGAAAGTACGAAGGCCTATAAACCTGACTTAGGTTCGACGCCCACAAAGTAAAACGCGTTTCTCGTGATTGCATCGAAACCATACTGAGCAGTTACATTGCGCTCTCGCAAGCATCTGCCTGAATTGTGTAATACAAAAACCAGGACGATTCAACTGAAAACGCATATGTCTGGGCCGACGCCACTGCGGCACGAAATAGTAATGAAAAACGACATCATTGTGTACTACCGCTGCACAATATGGTTTCGCCATCTCGCCGCTGACCCACTGCTCGATGAAAAACACTGTAACGCGATGAAGAAATAACACAGAGACTTGAGTTAGTGATGCAACCGGTCGACGCTGAATGACTGGTCCTAAACAGACTTGTCTTGGAGCGGCTTAGCAGCAATGAAAAGTATACGCTAAGGTGAAATATGGGCGTACACGCTTCTATAGGGCTATGCGGTCATGACTGGGGCTGAATAGCGCTATTGTGATGACTACGCATGTGTGTGCATTTGTATGGATGCGTTTGCCTGTGTATTCGCTCTTGTGCGTGTACGCGCACATGTCCATGCGAATGTGAATTTGGGCGTATATTAAAACGCGTCTCGTCATTCTGGGCAACACTTTCGGATGCAGAACTCAAACGTTTCAAAATAAAGAACACATAAGAAAAAATAACGCTCTGGTGCTACATTTCATTAAGTTGGGAGCGTAATATCGCGCAAGTGAGAGCACAGAAAAGAAACGCGCAAGAGTAAGCACCTAATGGCCGAACCTCAGTAGTGCGCCATGAACCAGCACCACAATTCTCTTTCATGCTTTCTTTTTACTGTCTTGGTTTTGCAGAGCCGTAACCTTCTGTATGAAAATATTTTGCTGAGTGGTTACAATGCATGAAAATTCCCATTCATTCTGACTTACTGGCACGAATAAAGAAAAGAGATAAAAAGAAACGTGCCACTTTTTTTTAAATATGCGCTTCTTTTTTCGTGTAGAAAGATCAAAATAAGAAAAAATTCGGGATGAATTCTGACCACGAGGACTCTGTCTCCGATATTTTAGAATTTTTTTGTGTGTGCAGTGATGCACACACAAGGGTAGTGTCTTCAGATAGTCTTGCGCATATTTTATAATTTCTATTTTCGTAATGCTGCTTACCCCTGCTAAAGAAAGTTTTGCTTTCGTGAACCACTTATAACGCTTTCTCAGACCTGAAAGACTGAGCCAGCAGTTCTTTGGAAGACGTGCATGAAAAAGCACTATACTCAGCAGAAATAAATAAGTCTTATTATTGAATAAGAGGCGACACTTGGTTAATAAAGAAACCTACAGAAGAGAAAAATAGGCACTAGCACAAGTGTGAAACTGTCTGACCGCTTGCTATGAAGGCAATATATGTCATCGGATACATTTCAGCTCCTTCTATGCAAATTGCGAATGGGGTGTGTACTAATGGTAAATATATTCTAATAATCTGTGACTGTAGAAACGCAATTAGTTATTAATATGTTCTAAATGTACGTATATGGCATCACTATAGCAGTGACCTCATCTTCTCGTGAGACAAGATTTTTTTGGAATACACTGTTCTCCTAATGTCACACGCCCTGGAATATAGCGAAGTGAGTTCACGTTCACCTTCACGTTGAATATGTTAGATTAAACAGAGTTCAATTACGAGCGCTTACATGAAAGATCCACGTTTGAAATAACAGCTCTTAGCCGGTGTTACTCGACGTGAAGATAATGTATACTGTCACCTGAGATTAGGTGTTGCTTTTGAGAACGGCTTTTTATTCGTAATGGAAACGTTGGACAGTGTCAATTGCACAGAAGAAGCTATAAAGCATCTGTTGTTAAAAATAAATTAGATTCTGCTGTTTTACGCGCCAAAATCCGGAACTGATTATGAGGTACACCATATTGGGGGGCTCCGGATTAAATTATACCTCCTCAGGTTCATTAACATGAACCTAAGTCAGAGTACACGAGCGTTTTTGAATTTCACCTCCATCGAAATGCGACAACAGCGGCAATAATGGAACCTGCGACCGTGGTCATTTCAGCAGAACCCCATAGGCATGTTGCTACTGCCGTTGGTGCTTTGTTTTCATACTGAATGACTGATCGCTTATCTCTTTACAATGCATGTTTCGTGCGTAAGGAAGTTTATGGTCTTTCATCATCATCATCATCATCAGCCTAGTTACGCCCACTGCAGGGCAAAGGCCTCTCCCGTACTTCTCCAACTACCCCGGTCATGTACTAATTGTGGCCGTGTTGTCCCTGCAAACGTCTTAATGTCATCCGCCCACCTAACTTTCTGCCGCCCCCTGCTACGCATCCCTTCCCTTGGAATCCAGTCCGTAACCCTTAGTGACCATCGGTTATCTTCCCTCCTCATTACATGTCCGGCCCATGCCCATTTCTTTTTCTTGATTTCAACTAAGATGTCGTTTACCCGCGTTTGTTGCCTCACCCAATCTGCTCTTTTCTTATCCCTTAACGTCACACCCATTATTCTTCTTTCCATAGCTCGTTGCGTCGTCCTCAATTTCAGCAGAACCCTTTTCGTAAGTCTCCAGGTTTCTGCCCCATATGTGAGTACTGGTAACACACAGCTGTTATACACTTTCCTTTTGAGGGATAGTGGCAACCTGCTGTTCATGATTTGAGAATGCCTCCCAAACGCACCCCAGCCCATTCTTATTCTTCTGGTTATTTCAGTCTCATGATCCGGATCCGTGGTCACTACCTGCCCTAAGTAGATGTAGTCCCTTACTCCTTCCAGTGCTTCGCTACCTATCGTAAACTGCTGTTCTCTTCCGAGCCTGTCTAACATTACTTTAGTTTTCTGCAGATTAATTTTCAGACCCACCCTTCTGCTTTGCCTCTCCAGGTCAGTGAGCATGCATTGCAATTGGTCTCCTGAGTTACTAAGCAAGGCAATATCATCAGCGAATCGCAAGTTACTAAGGTATTCTCCATTAACTTTTATCCCCAATTCTTCCCAATCCAGGTCTCTGAATACCTCCTGTAAACACGCTGTGAATAGCATTGGAGATATCGTATCTCCCTGTCTGACGCCTTTCTTTATAGGGATTTTGTTGCTTTCTTTGTGGAGGACTACGGTGGCTGTGGAGCCGCTATAGATATCTTCCAGTATCTTTACATATGGCTCATCTACACCCTGATTCCGTAATGCCTCCATGACTGCTGAGGTTTCGACTGAATCAAACGCTTTCTCGTAATCAATGAAAGCTATATATAAGGGTTGGTTATATTCTGCACATTTCTCTATCACTTGATTGATAGTGTGAATATGGTCTATTGTTGAGTAGCCTTTACGGAATCCTGCCTGGTCCTTTGGTTGACAGAAGTCTAAGGTGTTCCTGATTCTATCTGCGATTACCTTAGTAAATACTTTGTAGGCAACGGACAGTAAGCTGATCGGTCTATAATTTTTCAAGTCTTTGGCGTCCCCTTTCTTATGGATTAGGATTATGTTAGCGTTCTTCCAAGATTCCGGTACGCTCGAGGTTATGAGGCATTGCGTATACAGGGTGGCCAGTTTCTCTAGAACAATCTGACCACCATCCTTCAACAAATCTGCTGTTACCTGATCCTCCCCGGCTGCCTTCCCCCTTTGCATAGCTCCTAAGGCTTTCTTTACTTCTTCTGGCGTTACCTGTGGGATTTCGAATTCCTCTAGGCTATTCTCTCTTCCACTATCGTCGTGGGTGCCACTGGTACTGTATAAATCTCTATAGAACTCCTCAGCCACTTGAACTATCTCATCCATATTAGTAACGATATTGCCGGCTTTGTCTCTTAACGCACACATCTGATTCTTGCCTGTTCCTAGTTTCTTCTTCACTGTTTTTAGGCTTCCTCCGTTCCTGAGAGCCTGTTCAATTCTATCCATATTATAGTTCCTGATGTCCGCTGTCTTACGCTTGTTGATTAACTTAGAAAGTTCTGCCAGTTCTATTCTAGCTGTAGGGTTAGAGGCTTTCATACATTGGCGTTTCTTGATCAGATCTTTCGTCTCCTGCGATAGCTTACTGGTTTCCTGTCTAACGGAGTTACCACCGACTTCTATTGCGCACTCCTTAATGGTTCCCATGAGATAGTCGTTCATTGCTTCAACACTAAGGTCCTCTTCCTGAGTTAAAGCCGAATACCTGTTCTGTAGCTTGATCCGGAATTCCTCTAGTTTCCCTCTTACCGCTAACTCATTGATTGGCTTCTTGTGTACCAGTTTCTTCCGTTCCCTCCTCAAGTCTAGGCTAATTCGAGTTCTTACCATCCTATGGTCACTGCAGCGTACCTTGCCGAGTACGTCTACATCTTGTATGATGCCAGGGTTCGCGCAGAGTATGAAGTCGATTTCATTTCTAGTCTCACCATTCGGGCTCCTCCACGTCCACTTTCGACTAACCCGCTTGCGGAAAAAGGTGTTCATTATCCGCATATTATTCTGTTCTGCAAACTCTACTAATAATTCTCCTCTGCTATTCCTAGAGCCTATGCCATATTCCCCCACTGACTTGTCTCCAGCCTGCTTCTTGCCTACCCTGGCATTGAAGTCGCCCATCAGTATGGTGTATTTTGTTTTGACTTTACCCATCGCCGATTCCACGTCTTCATAAAAGCTTTCGACTTCCTGGTCATCATGACTGCATGTAGGGGCATAGACTTGTACCACCTTCAATTTGTACCTCTTATTAAGTTTCACAACAAGACCTGCCACCCTCTCGTTAATGCTATGGAATTCCTGTATGTTACCAGCTATTTCCTTATTAATCAGGAATCCGACTCCTAGTTCTCGCCTCTCCGCTAAGCCCCGGTAACACAGTACATGCCCGCTTTTTAGCACTGTATATGCTTCTTTTGTCCTCCTAACCTCACTGAGCCCTATTATATCCCATTTACTACCCTCTAATTCCTCCAATAATACTGCTAGACTCGCCTCACTAGATAGCGTTCTAACGTTAAACGTTGCCAGGTTCAGATTCCAATGGCGGCCTGTCCGGAGCCAGGTATTCTTAGCACCCTCTGCAGCGTTACAGATCTGACCGCCGCCGTGGTCAGTTGCTTCGCGGCTGCTGGGGACTGAGGGCCGGGGTTTGATTGTTGTATTCATATAGGAGGTTGTGGCCAAGTACTGCACCAGGGTGGCCAATCCTGCTCTGGTGAGAGAGTGCGTTACCGGTTCTGGTCACCGGGATCAGGCCGCACTCCAGGCCTGTTTGTGCAATTTCTCAACACACGGTTTCTTTTTTCTTTTTTTTTTGTATTTCCCGGAGGAGAATTGCGCGGCACCGGGATTTGAATCACGGTCCCCTTGCACTGGAGACGGATACTCTACCGTCCCCGCAGGAGTTAAATTAAAATTTGAATTATGGTGTTTTGCGTGACAAAAACCACTTTCTGATTATGCACGCCGTAGTGGAGGACTCCGAAAATTTCGACCAACTGGGGTTCTTTAACGTGCACCTAATTCTAAGTACACGGGTGTTTTCGCATTTCGCCCCCATCGAAATGCGGCCGCCGTGGCCGGGGTCCGATCCCGCGACCTCGTGCTCAGCAGTCTAACACCATGACCACTGAGCAACCACGGCGGGTCCCGCAGGAGTTGTACGCCTCATTTAACCTACAGTGGCGCCCTATTTGATCAGTCAAGGTGGACCAATCTGAGCTCGGTTATACCGCATGGATGGCCCTCGGCTAGAGAACCTGGTATTTATGACCTGCACATGTGTGGCCACAAATAATTGAGGATATAGAATTTTTTTTTAGGAGGGTTTCCGTACTGTGATAAAAGGAAGGAAAATATCTTAAAAAAAAGGAACATAACATGTGATTTGAACTCGTGATCCTTCAATGTTGCCCGGAAAGGTAGCTCAGTCGGTTGGTTCGTCAAGCCAGCGGTTACTTTCAAGCGCTATAGCTCCTGCTCCGAGCCTCATACTTATGTGGAAAGGGGCTGGTGTTGGAAGGCTTAATTTCTTGGAAAAATGGCCGCCAGAGGAGCAGCGTGAACTCGAGCGGCTTTAGAGACTAGGAAAACTGCCTTAAGGTATTTAGAATTGAGGGGTAGTTTCGTTAACAAACTATAACACGGCAATCAGCACTTGAATATAATTATAACCCTAATAATAATTGTAAATATTCATCTCATCTATAGTATCTAAAGCGCGCGTTGTTTCTTGCCTCTGCGTGTAGTAGTTAAGAGAGCCAGTTTAAGGGCGGAGAAGAGGGAAGGAAAAGAAAGCAAACTTGCAGCGCCGTGGTTTTAAGGCGCAACCGTGGTAGAGAAACGGAAAGGCGATATAAGCATGCGTGGCCATGATACGCACACGACAAACTGCCTTACAATATTTAGACTTGAGGGGAAGCTTCGTTAACAAACTATAACACGGCAATGAGCACTCGAATACGACGAGAGAAATAATTGAGACGTGGAAAATTCCCTTGAAATAAATCTGGTTTGCGAGACAAATGCTTGTATGTACTGAATCTCTTAAAAGATGAGGGGGGAAATATGCGCTCACCGAGAGGGCATCGTCCGCACGAGACCACCGCCAGGCTCCTTACGGGGATGTGGAGAGCTTCGCGGCCGGAACGAAGCCCCCCCTCTCCGCCGGCCAGGCGTGGAAAACGCGCTTTCCGATCGCTCAAGATTGCGTAGGAATGGTATAGTTCTAGCGTCTAGGAAAAGTTTTAACAGGTGCGAGGACGGCACGCATAGCGTGGGAAGCTAGCCGCCGGAATAGCTATCTTCGAGAGCTATTCTATATTATATTATATTATACTTCGAGAGCTATGACTGATGCTTTTCTATATATATGTATTCATCTCATCTATGCGATCGCATGCGCGTGCTGTTTCTTTGTCTCTGCGTGTAGTCGTTAAGAGAGTCAGTTTAAGGGCGGAGAAGAGGGAAGGAAAGGAAAGCAAACTTGCAGCGCCGTGGTTTTAAAGCGCAACCGTGGTAGAGAAACGGAAAGGCGATATAAGCATGCGTGGCTATGATACGCACACGACAAACTGCCTTAAGGTATTTAGAATTGAGGGGTAGTTTCGTTAACAAACTATAACACGGCAATCAGCACTTCTTTACTTGCTGGTCTTTACTTGCTGGCTATCACATGGCATTGAAGATGCTTTGTAGTTGATACCCTTCATTCATGAAGCTATCTTTGACAGAAGACAAAGTTTGTGCAAAATTAATAAAACCCCCTTGCTGAATGCGAGTCATGGGCTCACACTTAGTTGAGCTGGATGGATGGATGGAAACAACTTTATTCTGAATCCGGCAAATTTGATGACCCGGGCTCAGGTCTCCCATGAGGGGACTTCGAGGCCTTGCCTCGTCGCCGCCTCTCGGGCTTGCTGGACAGCCCACTCTTGTGTCTTGAGGTTGGAGCTGCGCAGAGTGGCGGCCCACTTCGACGCAAGAGCCTCCGGAGCTACTGCCATTGTAGCTGATGCAACCCGACACTCCCACAACATGTGTGACAGCGTCGCTCTAGTGTCCTGACATAATTTGCAAAGAGCATTCGGGTATTGCGCGGGGAAAATGTGCTGCAATCGCACCGGACCGGGGAATGTTTGTGTTTGCAATTGTCGCCAGATGACTGCCTGGCGACGTTTCAGCATGGGGTGAGGTGGGGGCAGCAACCACCTGCCTAGCTGGTAGTGCTTGGTGATGTCATTGTACCTGACCAGGCGTTCTCGCGTGCTTTGAGCCAGCAGTTCCGAACTCGAAGAGGCGGTCCCCGATTCTGCGCGGCGGGTCAGTTCTCGCGCAGAGCGGTGTGCTACCTCGTTCAAGTTAATGAGGCCCTCATCGGTGGGGGTGGCGACGTGCGCTGGAAACCATATGATGGCGGTGTTATCGAAGTGCTGTCGACCAGCTTTCCTTAGAATCTGGAGAGCTTCGGAGGAAATGCGCCCCCGCGCGTAGTTGCGAACTGCGGATTGTGAGTCGCTAAACACTACCTCGCAGAGGGGGTCGGTAAGCGCAAGCGCAATCGCTACCTCTTCTGCTGTTTCGGGGTATGCCCTTGCGACACTACACGTGTGCGTAAGCCTGGAGCTAACGTCTACGACTACCGCCGTGAACCGGCGTTCTCGCGTGTATTCTGCGGCGTCTACAAAGCGCGTAGTCCTCTTTCCACCCAAGGAGCGCAGCAGTGCCTTGGCACGGGCCTGGCGTCGGCCCCGATTAAATTCGGGGTGCATGTTTCGAGGTATAGGGGCGACAATCAGCGTGTCGCTGAGGTCAGGTGGAATGACCTGTTTCTGACCGTGTTGGACGTGGTAGTTGAAGCCGAGTTTCCGCAGGATGTACCGGCCCGTGGCTGTCAGAGACATGCGTTCGAGTTGAGAGGTTCTTTGCGCATCCACGATTTCCTCAAGCGTGTTGTATACCCTCAGCTGTAGCAGACGAGCAGTGCTTGTGGACTCCGGTAGGCCAAGGGCGATCTTGTAAGTCTTGCGTATAAGGGTGTTGATTTTCTCCCTTTCAGTGACATTCCAGTTGTGGACGGCAGCCACATAAGTGATGTGACTGATTGCGAAAGAGTGTATGAGGCGCATGACACTGTCCTCCTTCATGCCCGTGTGCTTGTTTGTAATGCGTTTGATCAGGCGGGTAGCCGCTGTAACCTTGCCTTCGATTTTGCGAATAGCTTCTATGTTTGACCCGTTGGCTGTTATATGCATGCCTAGGATGCGTATCTTCGGGACTCGGGGAATGCAGGAGCCGTCTTGCGTATAGAGGATTATATCGTCACATTGGCGCCATTCGGCTGTAGGCTTGGGCCGGCGGCGCGAGCGGTAGACGAGCAGCTCCGATTTCAGTGGAGATAGTCGGAGACCTGTGTCTTGGAGGTACGTTTCGACTGCAGAGACCGCTGCTTGTAAGGTGCATTCTATCTGACCGTCACTGCCCTTGTTGACCCACAGGGTGATGTCATCTGCGTACAAGGCGTGATGGAGGCCATCGATCTCGTCGAGGTAGGCCGGGAGACCCAGCATCACGAGGTTGAAAAGGAGCGGGGATATGACCGATCCTTGAGGAGTGCCGGTGCTTCCTAGTGTATGTTCGTCGGATGTCATGCTGCCGACCGCGAGGGTGACTGTGCGGCGCGACAGGAAGTCTCTGACGTAGTTGTAGCTTCGCGCACCCAAGTTGAGCTTGTTTATGCGGCTCAGGATTGCTGCATGTGCTACATTGTCAAATGCCTTTTCCAAGTCCAGGCCGAGGATGGCCCGGTTGCCACTAGTTGGGTCATTGATAATCTCGTGGTAGAGCTGGAGCATGACGTCTTGAGTGGAGAGGTGTGACCGGAAGCCCACCATAGTGGGTGGGTAGGCTCCAGTGTCCTCGAGGTGGTGGTTGATGCGGGAGAGGAACGCGTGCTCCATCACCTTGCCAACGCAGGATGTGAGGGAAATGGGCCGCAAGTGATCGAGGCTGGACGGCTTGCCTGGCTTCGGTATCAGGACTGCTTTAGAGCGTTTCCACGCCTCTGGGATGCAACCTGCTCGCCAGCATTTGTTGATGTATGCCGTAAGAGCGGTTATCGAGGCATCATCGAGGTTTCTTAGAGTCTTGTTCGTAACCTTGTCGGGACCAGGTGCTGATTTGCCATTAAGGTCGTGGAGAGCTGCGCGGATCTCTGACTCGTGAAATTCTTCATCGAGTGTCACATTTGTCTCTCCAGTGTAATCCCCGTGTTGAACATCGGGCCGTCGAAGGAAGTACTTGGCTAGCAGGCGTGTCACGAGCTGGTGATCACTCGTGGTAGCCTGTTCCTTGTGCAAAAGGCGTTGCAGGTTTGCTTGCTGAGCAGACTTGCTCTGCGTTTCCCCCAAGAGGTGACGAAGGAGACGCCACGTGCTGCCATTGTGGAGCTGCCCATCGACTGCGTTGCAGATGTCATACCACTGTTGGCGGCTTAAGGTCCGGCAATGGTCTTCCAGCTGGCGATTGATATGTGCGATCTTCTTACGAAGCTTTTAATTATTTGACAAACGTAGTGGGCTCACTGATGTATTTAATTTACAAATAGCTCATGTATTTTTCCCTAATCTCACGTTGAGTCCCATATTTCCGACATACTGCAGCTGGAGATCTAAGCAACTGTGAGTGTTGACTAAACTGAAGAAGTAAAGTGTGGTACACGGTATAGGGAAATTGGTCAGCAAAATTGGGAAAATTTTAGTCTTAGAGCACGCGAGATGACCTTCCAAATTCACGTCGGACCAGAGCTAGACACCAACTAACCATATCAGATCCTTTGGTTTCGCAACATCTGGCATATAAAGTCATAAGTTTGGCCATTGGTCACTCCTACGAGTGAGCATAGCAATATCTATGTTTAGGCAATATGATAACCTCCTGCTACAACCCAACAGCACGACCACCACATACCACCCTTGTGTCTATATTTAAAATGTTTGATGTTGGTAAATTTAAAAGCATTCATTTTTTTTCATTGACTCACGTGGGAACTAAGTCCTAGTAAACATCAATAATTGTTGCAAATGGCTGCATTTATACGTTGATTTTTGCTGAGAATGGCCAATTTGCCAAGTCACAAAGCCGTACGAATGTAGGACTCTCTTTAACGCAAATTTATCCACTACCCGTGATTCTCTTGGCAATTCAAGCAGCATAATTACACGCGCTGTTTATTTAGTTTATTTCGGAGACGGTTTTATAACCTTCTATAACCTTCTATAACCTTCTTCAAGCACCCGCATATATTTGAAATTGCCAAGCATTTTATCACCACTGATATAGAGAACATCTTATGCAATCAGACTGCGTGCCTTACGCGAATGCCGGTGTATATCTCCGAACATATGCGATGCACCAGCGATAACGGTGGAATGTAGGGCGAGTCACACAAATGGCCGGCACACTTATTCTGTGGTAAAAATTTAGGCGACCGACGACTACGCTTGGCGCCATCGTTGTGCGTTGAACGTTGCTTGTTTTCGTGGGCGAAAGTTAGCTAAACAAACAATGTAATCTTTAACTAGCACTTTCGGCAGTCTTATTAATCACCGTCATGATTACGTGACACTATTTGCTGCTCTTTGAGACACTAGACTCTTAAAGAGAGGACCGCTGTAGTCATTACCTTGTTGTCAAGCAGACGCGCACGGTAACACTACTGCATTGAGAAATGTTAGAGCGAGTAAAATCAGTAACTGAACAAATTAGTCTCCGATAATGATCGGTCTCAGCTACCAATTCGAAACACAGTTAGGGCCACCATATACAAAGCCTCGAGCCTATGATACATATATCTAATCCACTCGTCGGTCCGTTTGGTGCTCTGATCGATTAGTAACAGTGACTTTCTTGTTTGTATGAAGTGTCTCTAACCCCACTGTTACCAACTGCAGTTATACCAAGCCAGTGAATGGTGTTACAAATATGTAGCAAGTACAACGACCTTTTTTAAGAGTGTAGTGCTACGGCAAGGTTCTAGGCTCGGCTAGTTAGTTTAGTGTCAACATGAACTGTGCTGAAGACGGGACAATGGTGCATCTATAATTTACGTTTTCCCGTCCCATTGTCTGCGCAGTTAGCCATGCCGAACTAGGGGTGTCATTTCCCTCCAGAAACACTTGCACGAAACTCTGTACTGTAAACAGGGTAGTGACAAAGGCGCCCGCCGGCATATACTCGTAAAGTGCCTACTGCAGTGATTATATACGTGTATGTACTGACGACCGTTCGCCGAGATGCCGCCGTATCTGCTTTAACGCGATGCCATTCGTATTCTCCCCCTTCCATACATTCGATCCTGTTTGCTCGAACCATCGGGTGGAAAGCGGCCATCCGAGAGACGATGGCGATAAAGTGCAATGAGCTGTGTGAGCGGGCAGTAAAGAAAAGAATACGACGCAATCAACTCAGTGGCTTCTTGGCGCGAGAAATGGCTGGCCTGTTTTGATCCCTCCACTCCATCATCTAGTATCTTGTTTTTCATAGAGAGAGCTATACAGTAAAGGAAACGGACAACACAACAGACCTTATCTATGGTGCTGCGGCCTTCGAGAGACGAGAAGCGCGCCGCGCCGGTGCCCTGCGAAGGCGGTGAATTGTGCCCTCGCTTGCCGCACAACCTGTGGCACATACTCAGTGAGCGAAGTTGACAAGATGTCGATTGAATGTCGATTGAATGCCCATTGAATGTTCATTGAATGTCCATTGAATGTCGATTGAATATCCACTGAATGTCCATTGAATGTCCATTGAATATCCATTGAATGCACATGCCTAGTGCATTCGTGGCGCAGTTAATTAAAGTGTCCGGTTTCTGACCTTGAGGAACTCCTGTGACGTGGACTCGATTCCGCTCAGCGTCGGAAGAATTTAAGGGAACTTTTTCTGTTATTGTAGTGTGACTCATTCGCAGTGGGCGCGTACCTCGTTGCCAAAGTTGCTGTCAAAGACGTTCTCTCAAGAGCGGAACGCCCCTGCTGGCACATACCCCGTGACCCAAGTAGGCATCAAAGAGATGCACTGAAGACCACCAAAGATCGAGTGGCGCATACGGAGTACTACAACACTTTATTCTTACTTTATTCGAAAGACTTTATTCGAACAGCGGTACCTACCGAGTCCCGCATGTATGTTTCACCCATGTCGGCGTGGAAGAGGTTGTTTGAAGAGCGGCCCTTATGCACACATTTATTTATTTATTTATTTATTTATTTGTTTGTTTGTAAGATACCTTACAAGGCCCCTACATGGTGATTGAGTAAGGGGGGCATAGCATCAAGTGCATACAATCTAGTAACAATAATAAAAACAAAACAAAACCAACACCAGTCAAGTGCACCGCCTGTGCCTATTACCACATACCTAGTTGCACAAGTCGTTCTGAGGGTTGGTTTCGAACACTGCTCCCTCGGCACAGCAGCCCGATGCGCGGCGCATTCGACTGTGCCAGTGGTCGACGTAGGCGAGAAAACGGTTGTATGCAAAGACACATAAATAGCAAAATATGAACGTAGGTAGATAACCCCCGAGAAGCTTGTGAAGTACCCGAAGCATGCTAACGCAATTAATATTGCGAGCATGGGCTGCAAGACAAATTTCAATGTATGCCGTTAATAGCACTTTTGTCACGTTATTAAAAGCCGTTCATGTTTTTTTTTTACATATGAAAGCTTCCATATTTCTTTTTCTCGTCGCATGACGTAAATAATTCTTAGCAAACATCAATAAGAGTTACGAATGGCTGCGTTTGCAAAACATTTAGAAATTTATGACGTCGACAATACCTACTTTATGAAAACCTTTAAGCCCCGCTTGATGATATTAGGAATGTGTACTATTCTTTTCATTCCACTTAGGTTATTGGCCATAAATGCACTCTTAATATCGTTCACACAACTTCCACTAAGTGCAAATTTTTTTGCAGAAATATTGCCTTTAGTTCTTGGAAACAAAGTGCAATGAATAAGATTACGAACCTGCTTTTACTTATTTATCTATTTATTTATTTATTTATTTATTTATGTATTTATTTATTTCTATTACTCTCAAGGCCCGAGAGCATTACAGAGTGGAGTGCCAGAACGAGAAGCATAACAATGAAATACGGAAAGGAAACAATGTAGCATATTAGTAATTCATAATTGTACAATGTTATGTAGTTTCTTGCCTAATAGTTTGCAAGTACGACAAACAATGTAAACAAGAATAGCATCTTAATTATTCAGGTTAGTACAATGTTAACTGTAGTGTCATCCTTAATGCTTTGCAAGTACGTCAATTAAGGTAAATAACAAGTTAATAATTTCTAGTTATACAATGTTTGCTAATGGCTTACCAAAGAGCTTGTTGTTGACAATGCAGACAATTTCACCGCGAAGGTGCTTCCTCTGCCACCATGATCTGGCAAAAAAGATTGACTGCGAGTGTCCGTAGTGCCTGTTTGAATTACGTCCTTGTGGTGATGATCGATGCGGCTCGAAAGGTAATGAGGCTGCAAAAGGAAGTTACTGTGAAGGGAGGAATGGTAATAAAATTTGTAAAACAGGGTCGAACTTGCTATTGTTCTACGAGTTGCAAGGTGAGGAAGAGATAGGTGGTCTTCAATTGTTGATATGCTAACGGTACGGTTATAATTTGAAAAGTATGAATCGGTATAAACTATTTGAATATTAAGAATGATGCACAGAACAGTAGCGAAGCTAAGCGTTGACAGAAATGCGGACGCTCAACGACATTCGTTCTACAGTTGTGCACTTAGTAAATGGAACAATTTTAGCCTGTACGTTGCAGCTGGTGGAGCCATTGCAGAATGCACTCGTGCTACCAGCAACCTTTTATATAGCAATGGCTGAATACTATGGCAATCAATTTTATCTTTGCAATGCCCTGAGGGCACTGGTACAAAACTTGAACTGTTTCTCTGTGCTGCAGCGGTCATAGGCTGTGGTGCCAACAATCCATTTGCGGAACGTGTATACAGTGGTAAAATTGCAGGCCCCAACCGCACCCTGCACAAACGCTTGAATTTCATGGAACACACCGGCTCAAGGGTTGCTCTCTCTAGCCGGCCAGTGTGCGTTCTTCTCGCGGTAGTTCGGAGCTTGATTCTTCAATTATTTTGGAGGAATTCAGATTCGATTGCAGCCATTGCATTGCTGGCATCCCCACAGACAATACACTCTTTAAGTATCAAAGGACGATATCTTAAGGTTGTAAGACTGACGTTTCTATAATAACGCCTCCAGTGTCAGATTATAATTCAGTGTTCTGGAAGCCGCTGGAAATTCTGTTCTTTTTAAAAATGTGGCGCAGGTCATATAGGAGATTATTTGCCGACCTGTAGAATATTTTTACATGTAGCTGATGCCCAATGCTATTTACAATTTATTTACAGGGAAGCTAACGGAGGCCAAAATGATGACGCTATGTCAAGCAGGCACACGTCGGCTTCTTCCTCCTCAGTGCAGCCGCACTGTGGCGGTTGTTCCGTATCATCAGCCCCGGTGGTAGAAGCACTGTCCCGGTGCTTAATCTACACATCCGCGGTGGAATGTGTGTGGTATGGCTTTAATCTCGCCGCGTGAACGATGTCACTTGCAGCTGACGATAACGCACAGAGGTCGGCGGAATGATTTCATACGTGACATCGGTCACTTGTCGCACCAAACGGTATGGGTCAGTGTAGCGCGACAGCAGCTTTTCGGAAAGGCCCACACGTCGAATGGGTGACCCGAGAAGCACCCGACAACCCGGAGAAAGGTGCACTTCTCTGGCCTCTGATGCTCTTGTGAGGCCTCGAGACGGGTGCGGGTGAGCTGGCGCGCGTGGTCGCCCTTTGCGATCGCGTCGTGGGCGTATTCAGTGGCTGAACGTGTGGCCGGAGGCAGCGAAGTGTCCAAGGGCAACGCGGGTTCTCGGTCATATAGGAGATAAAATGATGAATAGCCGGCGGTGTCGTCACGCGATGAATTATACGCGAACGTCACATATGGTAAGTGAAGATCCCAGTCATGGTGGTCGGTCGCAACGTACTTCGAAAGCATGTCGGTGATGGTCCGGTTGAGGCGCTCTGTGAAGCCGTTGGTCTGTGGATAGTAGGACATGCTGAACTTGTGCTTTGTCGAGCAGGAGCGGAGGATGTCCTCGATGATTGCCGAGAAAAGGCTGCGGCCACGGTCAGTGAGTAATTGGCGCGGAGCACCGTATGCTAAAATGATGTCATAGAGAAGAAAGTCAGCAACATCAGTAGCACAACTTGTCGGGAGGGCTCTGGTGATTGCGTACCGCATATAGCATAATCGGTAGCGACGGTGCCCCATTTATTTCCGGAACCCGAGAGAGGAAATGGTCCAGGAAAGTCTAGACCAACACGTAAAAAGGGTTCGGGTGGGATGTCGATCGGCTGGAGACATGCAGCTGGTGGTGTGGAGGGCTTTTTCCGGCGCAGACAGAGCTCACAAGCGGCAACGTAGCGCCGCACGGAGCGGGTCAGACCCTGCCAAAAGAATCGACGGCGTACACTGTCGTATGTGCGCGAGACGCCCAAGTGTCCAGCCAAGGGAGCGTCGCGGAGTTTGTGGAGGACAGTCGAACGCAGGTGCGATGGAATGACGAGCCGAAGGTTAAGGCCGTGTGGATTGAAATTGCGGTGGTATAATAATAATAATAATAATAATAATAATAATAATAATAATAATAATAATAATAATAATAATAATAATAATAATAATAATAATAATAATAATAATAAGCTTTATTTCCATGAAAACGATGGAGGGGCTGAAGGTAAAAGCCGCTGAACAGCTTGACTAGAGCCCACGGTCCCCTCTACAAGGCAGTACAGGAGCATACATGGAACATACAGGAATCTAACAAAAGACAAGCGCAAAATTCATTCGATTTAATGTATCACAAGGAAATAAAATATTAAAATTGTTCAAAAACATCACATATCACGTGGCGCAGTTCGCGAACTGTAGTGCGACCTAAATCAATTCCACATTTATTCAGATTATTAAGAAGTTTAGGTAAAATATACGATAGTGTATCCATAGAATAGTTAGCGCGGGGAGTGACCACCTTCCAGTATTCAGACTGACGTATAGTAGAGGATGTAGGCTTTATTTCTAGCTTGGATAGATTGCGAAAGAAATTTCAATTTTATTTTAATTCGCACTTAAAAGAAACAATTAGTCTATAGCTAAACAATTTCCAGATAGGCATTATATCTGCTTTAATGAACAGAGTATGTGTATGAGAATTGTAGGGGACATCAAAAAGAAGCATAATTATCTTTTTTTGTAGGATGCACACCTTTGTTAAGTTAGTTACTGTGGTAGATCCCCATACTAAAAAGCAATAAGAGAGGTGAGAGTAAAAAAGATAATTATATATCAGCTTTTTTACACTGAAAGGTAATATCGACCTACATCTGGATAAAATACCAACGACACTTGACAGTTTTGTGCAAACAGAATGTGCATGAATATCCCATAGCATATTTTGCGAAAACGTGACCCCAAGTATTTTAATAATACTTACTATTTCTATTTTTCTGGTGCCGTAGATAATATCTACGTTCATATTTACCTGTTTTGATTTCGGTCTAAATAGCAGAGCCTTAGTTTTGTTGGTGTTAACCTCTAACTGATTTGCTACAGACCATTCGAGAAGTTTTACAAGGGCGGAGTTTGCTATGTAGCTGATTTGCTCACAGTCTGTAGCGGAAAAAAATATGCTGGCATCGTCGGCGTACAATATATATTTGGCTTCAGCGCATGTATTTACCAGATCATTTATAAAGATATTAAAAAGAAAAGGTCCAAGAATGCTGCCTTGAGGCACTCCTCTTGCAATCGGTTTTTCGTCGGAAGAGTGCTCACCTATTTGAACATACTGCCGCCGATAGACAAGATAAGATTTTATAAGATTCCAGCAATGGCCACGCACTCCATACAATTCAAGTTTTTTGAGTAATGTCCCCTCCTTAAGGAGAAACATCCGTAGAGAGGCGTTGCCAAGCGTTGACTTCAGACGGTCGATGAGGGCTCGTAATTAAGGATCGCGGCCTAACTCGTTGCCGATTTGAATCAACTGGAACACAGATAAAACGCAAGCGATGGCGTCCGCATCAGCCGGTTCATCGACGGGGTAGCGGGAGAAACAATCGGCATCCTGGTGAAAGCGTCCCGTCTTATACACCACGGAGAAGGTATATTCTTGCAGGCGTAACGCCCAGCGAGCGAGTCGTCCCGTGGGATCCATGAGAGAGGAGGAGCGCGTTGTGACCAGTGATGACACAGAAGGGGCGTCCGTACAAGTATGGACGAAACTTCGCAACAGCCCACACAAGAGCGAGGCACTCGCGCTCTGTGATTGAATAATTGCACTTGGCGGGTGACGGAAGTCGGCTGGCATAGGCTATAGCGCGATCATGTCCACGCTGGTGTTGTGCTAACACTGCTCCTATACCGTGACCAGTGGCATCAGTTCGAACTTCCGTCGAGGCAGACGGGTCAAAGTGGACCAGAAGTGGAGGCGTGGTAAGGAGAGTAGGGAACTGCGAAAAAGATGCGGCATGATCAGGACCCCAAAGAAAAAGGGGCGTCGTTTTTCAAGAGGTCAGTAAGGGGACGTGAGATGGTCGCAATATCCTTCACAAAGCGTCGGAAATAAGAGCACAGCCCTACGAAACTACGAACGTCCTTGGTAGTCTTCGGAACAGAAAAGTTCGTAACGGCGCAAATTTTGTCCGGATCAGGTCGCACGCCCCTGGCGTCCACGAGGCGTTCGACGACGGCGATTTGGCGGCGAGCGAAGTGACATTTTGACGAGTTCAACTGGAGACCGGCGCGCCGGCACACGTCAAGAATCGCTGAAAGACGATCCAGATGGGTGTTGAATGTGGGCGAATAAACGATGACGTCGTCCAGAAAGCACAAACAGGTGGACCACTTGAACCCCTGAAGCAAAGAGTCCATCATTCGTTGGAAGGTGGCGGGCTCGTTACAGAGACCGAAAGGCATCACCTTGAACTGGTAAAGGCCGTCAGGGGTAACAAATGCAGTCTTCTTTCGGTCCATGTCGTCGATGGATATGTGGCAGTAGCCGGACCGTAAGTCGATAGAAGAAAAACAGGTGGCACCGTACAGGCAGTCTAGAGCATCATCAATACGTGGCAAAGGGTACACGTCCTCTTTTGTGATTTTGTTCAGGTGGTGATAATCTACACAAAAGCGCCACGTTCCATCCTTCGTTTTGACAAGTACGACGGGAGAAGCCCAGGGACTACAGGAAGGCTCGATAATGTCCTTTGAAAGCCTCTTTTTCGCTTCCTGTTGGATAATAGCTCGTTCCGACGCAGAAATACGATATGGGCGTCGGTGAATAGGGTTCGCATCGCCAGCATTTATGCGTTGAGTCACGACAGACGTTTGACCTAAGGGTCGATTATGAAAGTAAAAAAATGTCGCGATAGCCTTCAAGAACGTGGCACAGAGCTTCAGCTTTGGTAGGTGTAAGGTCAGAAGAAACTATCTTCTCCATGTCGACGTCAGTACCGTGCGATGACGTCACGGTGTGGGCTGAACTGTAACGATCTTCCACTGTAAATGGCTCGACCTCATCCTCCTGCAAAGCGCAAATTATAGCCAATGAGATTCCCCCAGGTAGAACTTGCGCGGTTAGCGCGAAATTAACAAGGGGAAGGCAGGTGCTGTTGCCAGTAATTGTCAGCACAGTGTGCGGCACGGTACCACCATGTGTAAGTATAACGGCCGGAATTGGTGCGTCCACGTAATTGCCGTCAGTTACAGCTGGTGAGCACGCCTAGTCGACATGTTCACAGAGTGAGGCGGTAGGCGAATAAAATCCATGCAGCTCAAACTGCTTGGAGGCGGTTCCACAGGGTCGGCAAGAAGAGGGAAGCGAAGTTAGCCAGCCGAACAGTCAATGAGGGCAGAATGATCGGCAAAGGAATACAGACCGAGATTGAGTTCGTGAGGGCAATCTCGATGACGGTGAAGAGAATGGCGGTGTGTCTCTCAGCAATAGTGAGTCGGGCAGAGCATATGCCAACAATAGCGACAGTCCGTCCGTCGGCAACTTGTACAACTCGGTTCGGGGCAAGCGTCAGAACATTCTTGAGCCGACGGCAAAGAGCAGCACTCATAATGGACACATGCGCCCCGGTGTCAACGCGCACACAGGAACATTGTCGACGAGAACGTCCAAAACATTCTTGTTCGTGCGTAAGATGAAGCGAGGATTTCGTGCCAATGTCGTCATTGCAGCTTCACCTCCAGAAGCTGCACTGTCTAGTTTTAGAGTCGGGGGTGCGGCAGGTAGGCCGGAGGAGGAGCTCGGCGAGACGGTGGTGAGCGAGATTGATGGCGGGGAGGAGAAGGCGAGCTGGAGTAGCGGGGTCGTGTCAAAGGTGTCGCAGGGTCAGATGATGGAGCCGGCATAGAAGGGGAGAAGGGAAAGGACGCGCTAGAGGGGCGAGGGTGGTAATCAGGAGAATAGCAAACCGGAGAAGTCCAGCGGCTGCGGCAGTGGCGAGCGACATGTCCAATGCATCGTCAGTTAAAACAGATCGGCTTGTCGTCCACGGTTCGCCATTCGGAGGGGTTGCAATGTCCAAAAGAGGAGTAAGAAGGGCGCGGTGGGGACGTGCGTGGAGAAAGAGGTTCCGAGCCTAAGAAACGAATAGATTGCAGGCCGACATTGGACAACTCTTGACAGATGACGGCCTGGATCAAGGAGATTGTCACCGGAGAATTATCAGGTGACGTGAATGAAGGGACCGCCGGTTGTGCCGCTTCAACCTCACGACGAATGATGCGGGTCAAGTTGTCACATCGCTATGGCTGGTGGAAGAGGTCGTCACAGGATGACGTAGCAGCTGTGTTGGGAAGTCGTGTGATGTGCTGGGATACCCGGAGGCTTTTATCATGCTCGAGATGGTGGCACTCCTTGAGGATCGTGTCGATGCTGGTGACGTTCGTAAACACCAGTTCATTGATGGCGTCATCAGCAATGCCTTCGAGGACGTGATTAACCTTATAGTCCTCAGACATGTTCGGGTGAGCCATGGCACAAAGGGCCAAGACGTAGAGAATGTACGACACGAAGGACACGTGTGGCAAGGGCTTTCTTGGCATTGATTGGTGACAGAACGGATTGCCAGAAAGGTCGCGGATCTTCTCTTTGAAGAGATCCCAGCTCGAGATCCCCTCTTCGTGAGTCTGGAACCATGCCGGTGGAGCTCCATCGAGATAGAAAAGGACGTTGGCAAGCATAACAGTCGGATCCCACCTGTGACTGGTGCTGACAGGTTCGTATAAGCGGAGCCAGTCGTCAACATCAAGACTGCCGACTCCGCTGCAAACACCAGGATCCCGAGGGGGGGAAACGGTGACGTATGTCGGGGCTGCAGGCGGAGACGCTTGCGTAGAAGAAGTGCCGTCAGCAGGAGCCGAAGCTGCACTGTCGCCGTTGCGACCGCTGCGTAGCTCCATGACGGATATGGGGAACGTCCACCTCCACCAAATTAATGTTACGCTTAGCTAATGCTCAATGCTATTTACAATTTATTTACAGGGAAGCTAACGGAGGCGAAAATGGCGACGCTATATCAAGCAGGCACACGTCGTGTTCTTCCTCCTCAGTGCAGCCACACTCTGGCGGCTGTTCCGTAGCAATATTTTGCTAATTTTTGCAGCCATCAACATTTGTATAAAATATTACTCAAATTTACCACAAATAAGCTTTATTCTGAAAATATCTCGAATTTTTTCTACAAGTACGAGCCCTCCTTATTGCCGAGGTGGTGAATGTGTGATACAAAAGAAAGGACAGTAATTAACAACAGTGCCGAACAACACGTAGAACTTCTCGTGAAGCCGTCTAGTGCACCTCCTAAATTACTTTTGTTTTTGTTACTATAACTATCATAGTAGTTTATCCCATCGTTTACGGCTAGCAGAGGGCTAAGCTTAGATTCACTGCCATGGTTCGAATTTTTCTTTGTCATCACTAATTCTAACTTTCAAATGTATGATCAGCTTCCATATGCCCACACTCTCAATGAAACGAATAACGCACATTTCGAAAACGCGCTCTATCAGTCAGGTCGTCTGAGGCCAAGAATTATCTTTCCGAGCGCATCATTTTCATATCCCAACAGCACACTTTCCGCGATAGCTTGCATTGGCATTTTAATCGTCAACTCTGCTCTGGTTTAGTTGTTCATTTGAATGCTTTCATTTGATTTTCATTGTCGCTGCTTTGTTCAATCCTGCAAATTTCGACCACGCCAAAGAAATGCGAATCAAATTCTTCGGTGCTACTTTCCACAAGCATTATCTGATTATGAGGCGCACCGTAGAGGTGGACTCCACAATAACATTGACCACCTGCAGTTCTTTTCCTCGTACCTAAATTAGCCTAGACCAGCGTTTTCACATTTCGCCCCCATCGAAATGCGGCAGCCTTTGTCGGAATTGAACCCGCTACCTCAAGCTCAACAGTGCAACGCCATAGAGAGCAAGCTACCACGGCGTATTCACCTCTGAAAAACCTACAGCATTCATTCAAATTGTATAATGATGTTACTTGATTATGTTTAATACCTTTATTCCTGGACTTGTTACTTCTTCCGATAATTGAGTTCGTCGTGTCTTATTTATTTTTGAGCACCGCTTCACTAACTCAATGCCACATCTATGGACCTGCACAGGTTAGTACAGCCCCGACTAATGTTATCAGTTATCTTGTGCTGTAAACAGCTGCAGTCATAATGCGCTGTGTTCTTCCTCTCTCTCTCCATGTCATCTTTGTCTTTTTTTTACGCTGCCCTACAGCAACCCCCAGTATATGGTTGCAAACTACCTTTCCTTTAATTCTTGAATTTCTTTATCTCTCACCAGGCGCCTGTAATTTATTATTGGTTAAAAAAAATTGGCAGTGGCTTAGCGCGGCTATGCCAGGATATACGTAGCGAAAGCTAAGGCATAGCATGATTCGCCTTGGTTAATCTTGATTGCAAGTCCAGGTTAGTCTGGTTGTCTAGCTATGTTGCGCAGTTAACCCAGTCGTTCGGCGCGCTCTTCGTCTGTTTCCTGGGCGATACGTTTCCTCTTCATCTAGTTGCGATGCCGATTCCAGGCCTCCTCCTGCTTATCAGAATAGTCGCAGTCCATACTGCCGCCTTAACTGCAGCTGCGGCGCGCGCGAGCTCTCCTTTTCAATCCTCCCACATGTTATCAGGCATGCGACGCAGCTGGCGAAGCGAGCGGAAGCGAACGCAACGAAGAGGAACGTGGTGTGACGTCCTGTGCCTCCTCGGAGCACCGCCACGGCGAAATGGCAACTTAGGGGCCAGCAAAGCTTTCGCTTTAAAACAGTACTATATATATAGTTCGGAGCGACTGATACGTGGTTGAACGTGAGTTTTGGCAGAGCGATAAAGACGACGATGAGCTCGCTTGCACGTGGGTTGGATCAGACGTCTTCTCTTGCCCTAGCTTTCTTTGTAAATATTTTGTAAATATATCCTTCGCCTACATCTCGCCTCCCTCACAATATATATACAAATTTTCAGTAACATATATACAATCAAAATTGGTAACTAGAAATGTTTGAATTAAACGTTGACTGATATTGGAATATGAGGCCTATAGTATCTACACATTACTGTGTATAACACGAGTACTCCTGTCAGGCACATCTTTCTTATTCGCTAGTCTCAGCGCTAAGTTTTTTCACTAACCATGACTCCAGTGCAACTAGCTCAATTTGCAGTCCTGCGAGGTATGTCAAATACGTAAATCAGAATCAAAGTTTATTATTAGAGGTTTAGTCATATGACAGGTATTTACTGTACCGAAGGAGGTCCCATGGTCAGAGTGTTCGGGACCTCCTGTGAAAAAAACAATTATGATATTTAACTCAAAGCACTAGTAGCACAATACTAAGGTAGTATACGGAAAAAAAGACGAATGGTTAACAGAACTGAACACGAAATTAATTACAAAGAATAACACGGTTTTAGGATATGTAATAGTAGTAAGGCAAATCACATGGTAACATAGAAATTGTATGGACATGAAAAAAGCAAAAAAAGTCGATATAATAAATCTTCTCGTTTGTCTGTCTACAATATGCGCATTTTTACTTCTTTTTAAATTTGTAGAGCTGAAATAAATACATAAAAAATAAATATGCTTCAAGTATCTGTGCCGGAACTCAGCCTTAACAGCCGTTTCACGCAGACATTAAGCCGCTGGGGAATGCTTCTCCTACCGGGCTAAACAATATGTAAATTTTTGCCCTAGAAACAGGAGGTGGGTGCTTGCACGGGGGTGGGTCTTAGGCGAGAAAATGCGGTGCCTAACGCGAACACAATGACACAACCCCTGTCTGTGAGTTCAGCTCGCATTAAACAATGTCATCGTGCTAGGTTGTGGTCTGTGATGAGATTTCACAGCATAAAAAACAAGACCCCAAGTTGAAGAAGAACGAATAAAGCTCGAAGTGACCGCTCTGATGGCGTCGGCCAATAAAACTGCGCTTGTCGCTTGCAATCACGTAAAACTGCTCCAGCAGCGGGACAAAGACTTCACAATCTGTTTCGGCTAATGCTCTGAGGATCCCGTCAAAAGCTTGCGGAATCACTGGCCAAATCACCAAACGATAAAAAAAAAATTCACATGCAGATTTTTCCAGCTTTGACCTTTGCTTTAGATAAAGGCGATTGCTATGTGGTACGTCCTGTGAAAAATGCCACTGCAGCAAACAGTTTGCCCAGCCACGTGTCTTTTGCTTCATGTACGCTGCCGTGCAGGCGGGCAAAAAAACATTTATTGACACAAGCTCCCATTCACATGTCTTGCATAGAATTTTCGGTCACAGGAGCTCATTAGCAACGAAGTCGGGCCTTTATATGTCATCAAAATAGCTCGGCTATTGTCAGTCCCGGCTGAATAGCGGTTTGCTATGACTCTACTACGATATTTCCTTGTCGATAGCAACCTAATTAATTCAATTTTCTTTGTGGGCTTCGGCGAACTCTATACTTACCTTTGGCATTGCTTTTCGTCATTCAAGAATAACATACGCGTGCTTGTATTTCCGTATGTGTGTTAGCGTTTGTCTACAATAACAGTATGTGCGCCCGTGTGTGCGATGAATAGTTCATTACATGCTGGTTGCGAATTTCTAATAACGCTTGTGCATATAAGAGGCCCCTATTGTAAATATTGCTCTTGTTTTTTGACACTTACGCTTTCCTGCAGACTTACCATATTTAGGTGGTTGTAATAATTTCACGTTACATGGAGAACATCCACATTGTGTGCAAATATTTAACTGCCTTGGGACAGTCAATCGTAAAGTTGCGTGTATTACGATCTAGGCACGTTTAATGAACAACGGGAACTGCTATTTCCTGGCCCCAAATGTTTCAAAACATCCCTGTAGGATCGCTTTTTCTAGATTTTAGCCCGAATTCTTTTTATTTTTATTTTTTAATGTAGCCCCACTGCCATCAGAACGAGGCGGCTGCGAACACGTGCCAGTGTGACCACGCTGTCACGTGTTGAAGACCACGTGGTATCTCTCAGCAGCCTTACGCCATAGCCACTCATCATCCACCCCAGCGGGTCATCACGCGGCACTCTCGCCAATAGGTATTCCCGCAACACAGGTTATGAAGGTATGCAAATGAACACCAGTTCCCCGAAAAGAAGAAATACAAAAGGCGGGGCATTCTATGAGGTATATCCGGGAGGTGCGCGGGAAGCTGTCATAACCAGCTTCTCGCATCGCTGAACACACACCCCTGGCGCATTCTAATATCCTGAGAAGGACTAGGCGCTCACAACCGATTTTCTGCCAGACACTGCGCTGAGCTAACGCCCATCCGTTTTGTTTATTCTTCACTTTTCCACGTTATTTACAAAGGCTGCGCCATATGTTAGCCTTTGGCAAACAACGTAAAAAAGATAAAAGAATTGAGAGAAAGGGATATTGGGACAGGAACGTGGAGATTTAAGAAGCAGCCTCAGAAGTTGAGGAACACCTACTGAACGATGGAAGGAAATATTTTAGCGTTAGGACACAGCAAGACGGCGATGTGGATTAGAGATCGTGGCATTCATTGTCTAGTTGACATTAGGTAGAGAAAAAAAAACTTGCGTAGTTTTGCACGTAGGGAGCAGCACTTGCAGCATAACTAGCCCCCTGAAAAAGGGGTTTGTGTTTGAGTTAATGCGTTACAGAATTATGTTTTCTCATATATTCAAATTACATTTTGACGCTATCACGTCTGCAGGTCGTGTGTAAGTCGTACTTTACGACTTTTCTCACGCGTTCTACTTTGAGAAAGCCAATTATTTCTGTGACGCCTGTGCGCCCTACGTAAGAACTGCGTGGATCGGAATGCGTGATTCGCGATGATTTTTGTAATATGGATATGACTGGATTTCTCGATACGGATATGGATATGTAATATGGATATGACGCTGGATTTTCTCGATACGGGGCCCTTAACGCTGCCGCTTTATGTTTGTAGGTGTTCGACAACGAACGTGCACCGTAGTTAGGCTGCGCGAGAACGCGCAACCTTTTCGCTGGAGGGGAAACTCCCACCAACTACAAATACGGGAATTAAAGAGGCAAATAGGCTCTCTGATTTAAAAATAGACTCGCCATCCCGGCCCTGCAAAGGGAATGTCCGACGAAGCTGCTGAAAGCCACCACTACAACTGCTAGGGGGGGGGGGCGGAAGATGCAATGGTTTATGGATCTAGAGTAATGCTAGTAATCGTCATTTTGGTGGCACTTCGCCGCTGGTTGTAGTGCCGTTTCCTTTTCGCATTCGCCGCTGCTTGTATTCACGCGACTGCTTTCAGTGCTGTAGCCGCACCGCTATGTGTGCGGCTACATTGAAATCAGTAGCTAGGCTGGTTCTTTTATATGCGAAAGGCTAGTGACGTCACTTCCCACTTTGCAAGCTGCCGTCGCCGCAGCAGCTTGCGCAACAGTAATCGTTACTGGGAAGCGTATGCGGGGAGCGCTACGTGTTTCGCATTGTTATCAGGAGCGCGTTATCATAAATTATGTGGTTTCTTGTATTGTGATCGTTATTTATTCAAACGTGTGTTGTTCTGTATGTCGTACGCGTGATTCCAAGGATTTTATGCCCGTATGGCTGCACTTAGTGCTTGAAGCCTGCTTGACCTCAAGGGCAGGTCGGCCCGTATTGCACTACCTTCGGAATCAGGGGCATTTTCGCTGTCGCCGCGACCAAGATGTTCTGCTTAAAGTATGGTAACACCATCGGCGCGTGTCATATTCTGAATGTGCGAATGAAAGTATGCAAGGGACAATGACGATTTCAGCGCAATCTGGCGCGCGCGAACGAAGAAAGCGCAAAGCAAACGCACCCTTTTGGGTCATCCGAAAGGCCGTGGGAGGGGAAGAAGGGGAGGGGGTAACGGGGTATTGCTCCGGTAGCAACTGTGCATTTCGTGACTGGGCGCAAGGGGAACCGACAATCGCGGCTCAAGCTCGCGCGATATATATGGAAGCAAGCGGGGAGACAGAAGGGTGCAGCTTGTACTCCTCTACGCGTACTTCGCACGGCGGCGCACGGTCGCGCGTGCCGTATCTTAGGTGATCTGTAGATGTCTCCTACTTTTGTGCGCGCTGTGTTCTCGCCGCTCTTGCGTTGAAGCTATAGCTCGTACGAAGGTCGCTTCGCTAGCTGCTGCTGCCGTGCTTGCTCACACCAGCGTTTTGACGGCGAGTGTCCGATCTCATCGAGTGCGATATGATCATGTTTGCTCTTAAGCGCTGACACCGTGCTCGATAATTTAGTTAGTAAGCGAGCGTTTGCAAGTTTAGATGGCAGATAAAACTGTTATCCTTAGTTATTATGGGTGTCTATTAATTTGCTAAGGCAATCGATGCTTCAGCTTTCGTGCGAAACTGCTACTTTTTTTTTCCTACGGATGACGACACGGAAAATGCCCACGAACGAGAGGCTAACAGCTTCGCTGGAAAGAACATGTACTGTAGAAGGCAAGTGAGGCAAAATGACAATCATAACAGCCAAGTCCTCGTGTCAAGGCAACGGCTGGATGGGCGGAGCCCACGCGGGGCGAGTTTTTTTCGGGAGCACACTGTAAATAAATTTTCCCTTCGTTTACTCACGTACAGCGTGCGTGGGTTTCCCAAAACCCCCTGCTCACTAACAGCCGTAATGCAAACTTGGTCGACATTTGGGCGCGCGCCAAATTAATGGTTTCCTACACAGCACACGCACCTACACGAGGTCATATATTTGGAGACAAGGTGTTTACCCACAGAAAACGGTATTGATGTAGGCGAACAAAGACTTTTTTCGTTCGTGACCACGATAAGTTATGCTACTGTAAACAGGCAGTAGAGTACGCAAACACGGTGAACGTACGCTATCTTGCAAAGCCACCGTATTTGTGCTGGTCAGTGCGCAAGTATCTTCTGCAGATATGGTTAACACAACGGGCAACTTTATAATGATGATTTATTTTTCAATATATTTAAGATTGCCTAATGTCTTTTAACTAATATATTCAAGCACGAACAATCATGTCTGAAACCGTGGTCTTTTAATATATGCTGCTCGTAGATATTGAGTTCAGTTGAGTTTAATGCTTCATTATCAACAGACCTAATACAGAGCCAGCTAGAGGGGCAGAGGCTAAAGGCTTAAAATGCCTGCCAAAGGCCTCTGTCCCTTTTCAGTTTGGCAAGCGGTTTCAGGCAAAGATGACAGTCACGCTTTCATCACAAGCACACAGAGTATAATCATTTTACACTTCTATAAGAAAAGTATCAATGTCTATTCATGTCTATATTACTGACATACTGTATGAAGCACATATATACATTAAACATACATTTCATGGGCGTGTTCTTCCCCATTTTTTATTATGCAACTATATTCATACAATAAACGAATATATTTGTATACACACATACATATTGCGCGCGTTTGTATATTTACACACACCAAAAAAGTTAAATAGTCAGTGGATAAAGAACCGCAGCAAACATTATTGCTGAGGGTATCCTAATTCAGAAATTATTAGTAAATGTTTGTTATTATTGAAAATATTTATAGTAGTACTGAAATTCAATTTTTCGAAGAGAAATGAAATTGAGAGAAGGTGTTGCGATGTCCAAGTTCATGCTCTATTTCTGTAGTGAAAGAAACTGTACCTGACGTCAACGTTAAAGAAGACAAGGTCGACGTACATGATTCCAAGATTAAATGTCGATTGTACCTCTCTGATTTTTCACTCATTTCGTTTCGTATTCGTATCGGATTTCACGTCCAATTACGTGGACATTGTTTTGTTAGGCGTCTACATTTGGCTGGCCTTTTTCTTTCTCTAACATCATATAAACATATTATATTCGTACAGATGAATTTGCTGACCAATTTACATCCGAACGCCTGCTTCATACTCGCGTAAACGGCTGCTCTCCACTCTCTCCACTCTCTCCGCTTCTCAGACCCAACCTTCTTACGTCCTGATGATGGTAATGATGACGATGACGAACAATTATGATGATGATGATGATGATGACTGACATCTATTTTGAAAGAAGACTGAGACAAATGGTTACGCAGCCGACATTAGTTATTGAGGTTTTACTGCGTCTATCACCATGCAGCCTCTTGCTTATCTTATGTAAACCTTACCAATCATATTTAAAACCTGTAGTAGTACATTGCAACGTCACCTACAGTTACAATTACCCTTCGATTTTCTCTGAATCCTAACGCATCTGGAAGGTGAACACCCCTTACGGGTCTCTCTGGGTGAATATCTAGGCATTCCATCACGATTTTCCGACTCGTTTCCAGGCTTTTCTTGCAGCACACACGGCCCAACATGTCCGACAAACAGCTTTCAACGTTATTTAACGGCATGTTCGCATAATGGGGCTCTTCTGCTCGCCAGAAAAGTCCGAATTGCTTACTATTAAACCCTACAAAGGCGACCCAGGCATACACCTGTTCATACACGGTCAACAAGTGCCTAAGGTACATAAAATCAGGATACTGGGTCTGCACATCCAATCTAACCTAGATGCGAGTTTTACACTGAACCTCCTCGATAAGCAAACAAAAGAAATCTCAGGACTGGTTCGCTGGATTGGATCACGCAATCACGGTCTGTCTGAAAAGGACCCCATGCAAATGATTGAAGCTTTAGTGGTCAGTCGCCTTGCCTACCACCTCCCGTATCACCTGCTCACTCAAAATCAAATGGATCAGGCTAATCGTCTAATCAGGCGGGCGGTTAAGACCGCACTGAGGCCGCCGATGCGCGCTAGCACTACCCGCCTCCTACAGACTCTATAATACCGTCCAGGAAATCATGGAGGCACAGAGGAGTAATCTGCTTCTGCGCCTCACCCGAACACGCACTGGGCGAAACCTACTCGGAACTATGGGGTGTGAGCCAAGCGGCACGATCCCGATAGAAGAGCCGAGGTTTTCTATTCCTGTAAGACTCGCAGCTAACATGCAACTCAAACCATTGCCACGAAACCTGAATTCGCACCGCTATCCGGGTCGACGTAAGGTGCGGGCTGATTACTACGCCCGACTTTACGAAAATCGCGAAGACGTCCTTTGTCGACGCCGCGGTCGGTCCGCTCAAAGGAATGGTCACGGCTGCTGCCATGAGGGAGGACGGATGCATCAACATCTCTGCCTCGAATAAAACTCCGCGCACCGATGTGGCTGAGGGGGTCGCATTAGCCTTAGCAGTGGCGCATGCGGCTGCGGATTCTACCATTACAGAAATCTGCACCGATTCCCAAAGTGCATACCGTTACTTCCTTCAAGGCGTAGCACCTAAGACGGTCACACACATTTTGCAAAACATTCCTTCGCTTCCCCACCAGGTGACTATCACGTGGCTACCTGGGCATGAGTGTGTCCCCGGGAACGAGCGCGTTAATGCGCATGTCCGAGGTCTTTCCCTCCGGACCCTTTTCACTTTCAATTACTCTGTACTTAGTTTTTTGCGCTTGGTTTGCAACGCGGCATAAGGTCATAATGGAGCTAAATTTAAGCAGGCAAGCCCGTTTCGTGGAGATACTGTTACAGTGACTTGTAAAATGTGTTGTCCAGAGTCCATCGTACATAGACTTCAGTTTGACCACTATTAAATTTTGCACTTTTGAGCACACCTTCGCGAGTGGAATTTGTCTCAGGGCATGATCAAAGTAGATTCAGCGCATCCACTGCAGACGCAGGTGCGAAGCACTTCGGACACTGCACAATGTAGTCGTGTGGTTGGCCCCAAGCACAAGTGACGGCTAGTGTAACGGCCACCCATGCCCCAAATCTCCGCACAGATACTTCCCCCACCCGAGAAAGATGGTGGGGGGACGGAGGGAACACGGGGGGGAGGAGGACGAGGGCAAGCTTGTCACGCCGCAGGATCGATTTTGGGGCAATGAAAACAAAGCAAGGGTCAGAGGGAAAGGAAAGAGTAGGAGCTACGGGTGTCGAGAAGGAGGGAGCAATGCGGTCCACAAAGCCAGTGTTGTGGTTATGACCATGTGCTTGCACCCAGTGGAGAATGATATTCACACGTGTTTAACTATTAATTTTGTGTATCGCCTGACAAATACGCGGCGTTTTCGTTACTTGTTTGAGATTCTTAACTGCACCGACGCTGTCAGCGTACATGAGCGCTTCGTTGATGTTTGGCAAGTCGACAAGGGCTTCTATTGCATCGTGTACGGCAAGCAGCTCAAATAATAAGAGGTATAAAAAGTCCGTTGCATAGCGTCGAGTGGCTTGGATTTTGGTCTGTACTTGGTTCCCAGCTACCTTGACCTCTTCCTCCATTCCGTGTCCATGCTTTAGAGGTACGAATATTTTTGAATTTATGCTGGCACTTTTTTTTCACCCATGTTCCTTAGTCTTTCTGCAAAAATAATCTAGCTCTGCGTTTGTCCGACTTAAAAAAAGAGAAAAATGGGCACCAATCCACGCTGTGAAGGTGGTTGGCCCGCGAAGCCGTGGTATCACCTGATCCTATAGACCAACGTGACATAGCCTTGAACTTGATCCTGCCGAACCTGAGCACGACGCTGTCGTGCCTACTGGCCTTGCTGTTCCCGCCAAGTGCAGCTTATGCATCCGTAATCTTAAACGGGAAACACTTGCGGCGAACGCTATGCGCGAATGCGAGGTTTCTGTCTCATTCATTTTCTTTCCCCAGCAAGGCCGACACCGCCGCTGCCACTGATGCGCGGAGGCCCGCGCCATCTTATGGTGCTGCAAAGAACCCAGCGGCGCTCGCGGCGTATGCCTCCCGATATGGTTGGTTGAACTTCTTCCCACGGACCTTAAATATGCCTTGTGGGTTAGAGGTATAGAGCTTCCCTGTAACAAGTCCAATCCATATCAACTTGCAGTGCCTCATTTGTGGTTTTACCGTCGGCCCCAAAAGCCAGTCGGCACAGCACCTTCGGCTTATTCTCCCACTCCGGCAAGATTTCTAAACTATAGCAAAGAATTACATTTACGATCATTAGCGCCAGTACCATACGCTTCCCCAAGTTCCTTGCACCATCGCGTATTTATTGTAGGTCCAAAGTGCCGTTTCATTATTGCTGCATTCTGCTTGTCTTTAATGTTTGGTTTATCTCGGTTGATGCTTGAGTATATTTTTCCTTAGTTTATGTGTACACCCAGATATTAAGCATGAAACTCTTTTAGCTCCCATTGTCGGCGACCTTCCACTGACCTTCAGCCGAAAGCCAGGGCTGCTCAAACGAGAATATCCGGGCAGCCAGTCGAAACTTAAGACAATGCGGTTTCTGGCCTCAAACCCTTTGTACAGGACCGAATTACATACGCTAGTTATTGCCCAAACAAGTTGCAAAAGGTGTTGCTTCCGAGTTCTTCCTAATGTTAGTTCACACTGTCACTCAACCTGCAGCTTCTAGTACGCTGAAGTTTTATTTGTCATTTCCAATAGCGGACGTTCAAAAGGTAGATACAGGACACCATATACTACATTGTCAGCTTTTGGCGCTGACACAGGGTTGTGTTTGGATCTGACTGCTGGTACGATCTGTTGGGAACTCGGCGCTGACGCCCGTGGTTGTACCTGGGTCGCAAGCCCCAAGGGTAGCGTTGGCCTGGCGGCCTGGGGTACAACTCGAAGCATCCGAAGGTCCCGGCAAAGCATGAGTCGACTGGTAACAACGAAACAACTTGTTTATTTTAACATCGCAAAGAGTTGGCGGTCAGGTTTGACCGAAGTAGAGAGACGGGAGAGCACTTCACTCAACTGAAGAAATCGGAGCCCTCCTTTTGGCGTCCGGGGGCAGCTGTTTTTATACTCTCGCAGTTGAGGGCAAGAAGGAACCCCTCAAAAGACGAGCACGTGAATGTACAATGGGCTAATGGTGACGCACACTGTCGTGGCGCTGCGCACGATCTCGTAGCACCCTGTCGTGGCGCTGCGCACGATCTCGTAGCACCCTGTCGTGGCGCTGCCGGTCGGACACAATGACTGGAACGAGATCCCTGCTTTGGCATCGCCTGTTTCGGGCCCAATAACTGGAATGAGATCCCTGCTTTGGCATCGCCTGTTTCGGGCACAATGACTGGAACGAGATCCCTGCTTTGGCATCGCCTGTTTCGGGCCCAATAACTGGAATGAGATCCCTGCTTTGGCATCGCCTGTTTCGGGCACAATGACTGGAATGCGAGGAGGATCCCTAGGCGGTCGCATCGCCGCAGACGCGCCTGGAAACACCTGGCGATGAGTGTTGCGGCGACGACGATCGGGCCAAAATGTCTGCCGCCCCGCCGCAGTCGCGCCGGCAAAACCACGTGTCGCAGGCGAAACGCAACAGACCGCCCCGCCGGGGGAAGGAGATCCCGATGGACAGGGGACTGCATCCGCTGTCCGGAGGGATGTCGCTCGATGATGCTCATAACCGAAGTCGGGCGTCCCTTGACGTTTCTTGAGCGCAGCGCACAGAGAAGGCCTCGTTCTCTCGTTCAGGTTCGCACGGGACACTGCAAAGTGACTTCGGGAGAGGTCACATTTTTGTTCTCGTTCCCGGCAAGCGTTAGAACTACGCTGAAAACTCAACCGCTCAGTCAGCAAGCACGGCACAACCCTCACTAAGCCCTGCCAGGCTCTTTCCCCTTTTTATACCACTGCCTAGTTCCTTACAGTAGTCTAGCATCACTCAGAACGCGTCCACAAATTGAAAAATTGCACTAGAAAGCATATCATCACTTTGAAACACTAAACAAAAGCAATATGTTAAAAAAAAATCCTGCCTCAGGAAGAAAAACATCAGTAACAAACAATTTTGAGGCTGATTCCTACGTTAGGGGCTTCGACTTAAGCCATCGGCGTTACCGTTGAGACTCCCCTTTTTGTAACGCACCTCAAAGGAATATTGTTGTAAAGCGAGGCTCCAGCGCAGGAGGCGGCCATTTTTGGAAGAGATGGTCTGCAGCCATTGGAGAGGGCAGTGATCCGTCTCCATGATAAACCTCGAGCCGGCTAGATAGCATGACAATTTCTGAACGGCCCACACGAGACACGCACACTCTTTCTCGGTGGCGCTATACGCCTGCTCACGACTGGTCAGCTTACGACTAGCATACAGGACGGGGTGTTCTACTTCTCCATTTTCCCGTTGGCACAGTACAACGCCCATGCCTCGCTCACTAGCATCGCACTGAACAATGAACCCTTTTGTATAGTCTGGCGATCGTAGCACAGGCTGGCTTGTTAGGGCACTCTTTAGGGCGCTAAAAGCTCTTTCCTTGGTTTCGTCCCAGACGACTGTTTGAGGCTCTGTCTTTCTTAGAGCATCCGTCAGGGGAGCCGCGATATCAGAGTACCTAGGGATGTACCTCTGATAGTAGCCGGCGACACCTAAGAACGACCGAATATCGGTCTTTGTGCGCGGTTGCGGAAAGTCTCGCACAGCGGCCACTTTTATTTCAGAGGGGCGGCGACGACCCTGACCAATCACGTGACCGAGGTAGACAACCTCGGCCTGTGCTAACTGGCACTTAGGAGCCTTTACTGTCAAGCCTGCTTCGCGCAGGCGGGTTAGCACTGCCCGTAAGTGTGTCATATGCTCAGACCAGGATGCGTGGAATATCGCTACGTCGTCTAGATACGGTAAAGCGAATTCTTGCTGTCCCCGCAACACTTTATCCATGAGACTTGAAAAACAGTATGGCGCGTTCTTCAAACCAAAACTCAACACTTTAGGACGGAATGTTCCCATTGGTGAAATGAACGCCGCATACCTACTAGCCTCTTCTGTAAGTGGAACCTGCCAGTAACCCCTGACAAGATCTAGGGTGGAAATAAACTGAGCGCTACTAACTTTCTCAAGGCGCTCCTCGATGTTAGGGATCGGATAAATTTGATCCTTAGTGATGGAATTAAGCCTGCGGTAGTCGACGCAAGGACGAGGTTCCTTGCCCGGTACCTCAACTAAAATCAAAGGGGAGGTATAATCACTCTCACCTGCCTCAATAACACCGAGCTGTAGCATTTTCTTTACCTCAGCCTCCATAATATCGCTCTGGCGGGGTGACACCCGATACGCCTTGGATCGTACTGGCTCTGGGGAGGTAAGTTCTATATCATGAGTAAGTACAGAAGTCCTACCAGGCCTCTCAGAGAACAGACCTTGAAACTCTTGTAATAGCTGGTGTAGTTCGGTTTTCTGCTCAGGCGACAGCGGTGCTTTACTGATAAGGTCACTAATGACTTGACCGGTGTCTTCCCTGTTCGTCACTGAGCCTAGTCCCGGAAGCTCGACCGGAAGCTCTTCAGGAACGTTTACCATCATGCACACCACTGCTTCCCTTTGTCTATAAGGTTTGAGCAGATTACAGTGGTAAACTTGCTGTGCTTTCCGCTTTCCTGGCAGACTTACCACGTAGTTAACGTCCGACAGTTTCTGAACAATTCGTGCTGGGCCCTCCCACTGCACGTCTAGTTTGTTGTTTAGCGATGTGCGCAATATCATGACCTCATCGCCAACCTCAAAACGACGGGCCCTGGCTGTCCGATCATAATAAACCTTGGCCCTCTGCTGGGCCTTTGCCATTGCTTCACCTGACAACTCCTGTGCCCTTCTTAAGCGTTCGAGGAGCTTAAGTACGTACTCCACCACGACTGGGTCGTCGCCCCTACCTTCCCACGATTCTCGAAGCATGCGAAGCGGAGATCGAAGCGAGCGACCGTACACCAGTTCAGCTGGCGAAAACCCCGTAGCCGCATGCGGCGCGGTCCTTAAAGCAAACATCACCCCAGGCAAACACAGCTCCCAGTCAGTTCGATGTTCGAAACACAACGCTCTCAACACGCGCTTCATGACGGAGTGGAGCTTCTCAACGGAATTCGACTGTGGGTGGTACACTGAGCTGTGTAACAGCTTTACCCCACACCTTTCGAGAAAAGTTGTCGTCAAAGCGCTAGTAAACACTGTGCCCTGATCTGATTGGATTTCCGCAGGAAAACCAACTCGCGCAAATATGGACAGTAGTGCATTAACTATCTCAACTGAGCTGAGTTCTTTAAGCGGCACTGCTTCAGGGAACTTTGTCGCTGGGCAGATCACAGTCAAAATGTGTCTGTACCCCGTGGCTGTTACCGGCAGAGGTCCCACTGTATCAATAACGAGCCGTCTAAAAGGCTCCGTTATGATAGGTACCAATTTCAACGGCGCCCTTGATTTGTCCCCTGGTTTGCCCACCCGCTGACAAGTGTCACATGTCCTCACGAAATGGTCTGCGTCCCGAAAACACCCTGGCCAATAGTACTCTTGCAAGAGACGGTCCTTAGTTTTCTTAACTCCTAGGTGTCCGGACCACGAACCCCCATGTGACAAGCGCAACAGATCCTGACGATAGCATTGAGGCACGATCAGCTGATCGAACTCCACTCCTCTTCGGTCTAGATACTTCCGGTACAGGACTCCACCTCTTTCCACAAAACGCGCAGTTTTCCTGGCGATACCTTCTTTGACATTGCAGCGCACGTTTTCCAGGCTGCCATCTTTTTTTTGCTCGGCTATCAAAGCCGACCGGCTGACTTTTAGCAACCTATCAAGTCCGTCTGACGTAGGCGCGATGAGCAAATCAGTAGATAGCTCTTCTAACTTTCCCGTGTCGGGCGGTTTCTCTCCAGTATCTGGCGCCTTCAACGCTACAGACTCAATTTTATTCAGTTCGGGCGTGCTCTGAATATCAGCTTGCTGCGCCTCTGACCCTTTTTCGTTGTTTGATAACGTCGGCCCCGCAACTACCGCCTTTGCAGCGAGCTCCCGAACCTTCGATCTGGTTAAGGCCTGAACACTAGCTTCACCAAACAAAAGCCCCTTCTCGCGCAGGAGGTGATCGGACCTGTTTGAAAATAGGTACGGGTACTGGGGTGGCAGCATAGATGACACTGCCGCCTCCGTCTCAAGCGCTCCGAAAGGTCCTTCAATAAGCACTTTTGCTACCGGCAGACACACGCTATGAGCTTCCACGGCTTGCTTGATCCATGCGCACTCGCCCGTGAACATATGGGGTTCTACGTAAGATGGGTGAACTACATCCATCGTAGCTGCGGAATCGCGAAGCACTCGGCACTCTTTCCCGTTCACGAGGAGGTCTCGCATGTAAGGCTCGAGAAGCTTCATGTTCTCGTCAGTGCTGCCTATTGAAAAAAAAACAACTTTTGGTGTTGTTTCCGGACACTGCGCCGAAAAGTGACCCGGCTTCTGGCACGTATAACACAAGCGCGCTCGCCTCATCTCGAACCGCTTTCTGCGTTTGGCTGCCGCCGTCTCTTTACGTTTGGTCGGACTGCTTTCGCTCGCATCCGCACTACGCGTGTCCCCCTTTGCTCTTATGGGTGTGAACTTCGGCCTCTCAAACTTCGAGCCAAATTCACCCTTTTGACCGTCCTTAGCTCCGCGAGCTCGACGCGTCACAAACTCCTCGGCTAGCTCAGCGGCTCTAGCCACCGTACTCACGTCTGGCCTATCCAAGACCCAGTATCGCACGTTCTCCGGTAACCGACTATAAAACTGTTCTAGCCCGAAGCACTGCAGAACTTTATCGTGGTCACCAAACGCTTTCTCTTCTTTGAGCCACTCCTGCATGTTCGACATAAGCCTATACGCAAACTCTGTATATGACTCACTTCTGCCTTTCTCATTTTCCCGAAACTTCCGACGGAACGCCTCCGCAGACAGCCGGTACTTTTTTAGCAGACTCGATTTTACTGTGTCGAAATCCTCTGCCTCCTCTCTATCCAAGCGAGCGACTACGTCGGCCGCCTCGCCGGGTAACAAAGTGAGCAAGCGCTGTGGCCACGTTTCCCGAGAGAACCCCTGCTTCTCGCACGTTCGCTCAAAGTTAACCAGGAACAAACCAATGTCCTCTCCAAGCTTAAACGGCCGCATCAGGTCAGTCATTTTGAACAATACGCGTTCTCCTGCACCGTGTGCCTGACTTCCATTACGAGCGCGTTCCATTTCTACCTCAAGACGCTTCATTTCCAAAGCGTGTTGACGGTCACGCTCTTGTTGCTCTCGCTCTTTCTGTTCTTTACGTTCACGCTCTTCTTTTTCTTTTGCAGTCTCCCTCTCTTCAATAGTCTCAAGGCATTCCGACAGCTCGTCATCCTCAGCCTCTAACTCAAGAATAGCCTTTAGCAGTTCTGGTTTTCTGAGTTTGTCCGAGACATCCAGACCCAACTCTCTTGCAAGCTCCAACAATTTCGGTTTGCGCAACGACTTCAAATCCATGGCTGCTCTGAATGCTGCTTTCTCTACTGCTTACTATTGTCTTGCCGCAAACTAACCCGGCAGCAACGACAACCACAATTACCAGCTCTGTTTCTGACACTAACAAAAAGCCTGGCAAAGCTCAGAAGAAGAAAGTCCCGCACTCACCAAACCTCGCAGGCAGGAATTCCGCGCAGTCGTTCCGCTGCAGGCAACCAGTCGTCACACAGGGCTCGTTGCACTGCTCCCGGATCGTCGTTGAGCTGCTCAGCATACCGTCAACTGCATCTCTTCGCTGCTGGCCTCCGTTGTCGCGATCTCACCGCTGGCAGACAGTTGTTTGAAGTCGGAGGCGATCTCACCGCTGCCAACCAGATGTTTGGATCTGACTGCTGGTACGATCTGTTGGGAACTCGGCGCTGACGCCCGTGGTTGTACCTGGGTCGCAAGCCCCAAGGGTAGCGTTGGCCTGGCGGCCTGGGGTACAACTCGAAGCATCCGAAGGTCCCGGCAAAGCATGAGTCGACTGGTAACAACGAAACAACTTGTTTATTTTAACATCGCAAAGAGTTGGCGGTCAGGTTTGACCGAAGTAGAGAGACGGGAGAGCACTTCACTCAACTGAAGAAATCGGAGCCCTCCTTTTGGCGTCCGGGGGCAGCTGTTTTTATACTCTCGCAGTTGAGGGCAAGAAGGAACCCCTCAAAAGACGAGCACGTGAATGTACAATGGGCTAATGGTGACGCACACTGTCGTGGCGCTGCGCACGATCTCGTAGCACCCTGTCGTGGCGCTGCGCACGATCTCGTAGCACCCTGTCGTGGCGCTGCCGGTCGGACACAATGACTGGAACGAGATCCCTGCTTTGGCATCGCCTGTTTCGGGCCCAATAACTGGAATGAGATCCCTGCTTTGGCATCGCCTGTTTCGGGCACAATGACTGGAACGAGATCCCTGCTTTGGCATCGCCTGTTTCGGGCCCAATAACTGGAATGAGATCCCTGCTTTGGCATCGCCTGTTTCGGGCACAATGACTGGAATGCGAGGAGGATCCCTAGGCGGTCGCATCGCCGCAGACGCGCCTGGAAACACCTGGCGATGAGTGTTGCGGCGACGACGATCGGGCCAAAATGTCTGCCGCCCCGCCGCAGTCGCGCCGGCAAAACCACGTGTCGCAGGCGAAACGCAACAGTTGCCTATGCTCTTTTGAATTCTATCGGTCCGTGAGTGCCGCGTCGCCTAGAGAGATGGCGCCACCTTGCATGGAGCCTCCTTCAGGCGCTTTGTTTCTTCTGGCTGGGCAGTGCGCTCTGTCCCACTGGTGCCTTTTGCTGCCTGTCGTGCCACCTTCAAACGGTTTTCTTCTTCTAGCTGGGCAACGTCCGTGTAGAACCATGCGCAATGCGCTGTGGCGCGGCGCGGCGCGGTGTGGTGTGGTGGGGTAGGCCGTTTCAAACGTACATTACAGCCATTTTAAAATTGGGGCTAGTATCATCTCCAGCCAATCTGCTTTGTCGGTAGCCATATTATGCTTACATCTACTCGCGATTATGAGAGAGCCAGATATGGTTATATTGCTGGAGAATGGTTGTGACTTCCCTTATTAAGTACCACGTCATTACTCGTCTTTTCATTGAACATAACTGAGCGACCTCTCTGGGTTCAACTTATGGCCTAGTTTCATCGCTGCATTGGCACTTATACTGGAAAGTCTTTGTAATTCATATTATGCGCTCGTAGCAATATATCGTCCCCATACATCAGCCCATGTCCTTTCTGTTAGACATTTCGCCCATTGAGGATATAGAATAAATCAAAACCTAATTCACTACTTTCCAGTCGTATTTCCATGCCCTTAACATAAAAGGGGAACAACAGTAGCTACAGAGGATCTGGCATTCCCATACGATTTTTACTCAGATCCTTCTATATATAGCCCTCAATAGCCGTACGAAATTGTCCTTTATGCTCTCGTGCTTGAGAATACCCACATAAATTTTCTGTCTGCGTTGTCGTAAGCTCTCTTGGTAGGTAGAAATGCTATCCATAAAGGACTATTCTGAGCTATTGAAATGTTTACGCACTGCGTTAGTGCAAAGATGTTATCCTCTAAACTTCTCCCTGGTCTCAGCCCCTTATGTAGTGCCACAGTTATATCATTAATTTTCCTGCCACTTCGACAGCTCTAATCTTATGGCTTGCATTGTCATTCCATATATCACCGAAGCTACTGTAACTGGCGTGTTGCGAGCTCGTCTTTTCCTTATCAGCTTTGCCGTTATCGATGACGTTCATCATGCTTGCATGTCACCGAATAGGAATGTCCTTTCTCTTAATAATTTGCAATGCGGCAACAGTCAGGTGGGCCTGTCTCGAACTCGAAGAAGGAAACAGTTATTTGGGGCGATGATTTGTACGCATTGCCTTCCCGAGCTCTAGAACTTCCTGCAATGTGGCGATGGGTGCCGCAGTAAAGCTAAATGGCACGTGGCAGTGGCATGGCGGAGGGCGATAGCGACGCAAACACTCACATTTCACGCCATGCGCGACGTGTGTGCAGCTACTTATACTTATTTTTAATTTTATGCGCAGTTGCTGATTACTACTGCTTGTCCTCAGCATGGTGAGGATTTATTTTACACGATATTTATGGTCATGCTAAATCTAGAAGTAACCTAACGACCGTTTTTTTAAAGTAGATACAAGATAGGCAAACCCGATTTAGAGCAACTCCGTCTAAAGTCAGCATAAAAGACTGTCTTAAAAAATGTTTTTTTTTTACAGAAAGCAACTAATTGAGAAATATTTTGGTATCGTTATCAAACTACATGAAGTAGAGTTCGTATTTTTATTGACCGTGAAATTGCAGTAAACATTTGTTTGTTAGTAAACTAACAATCATGTTGTCACGCGTACACAGGCAAACATGAACAGATCTGATTTCTTTCTCTCGATGCCCGCGAGCACTGGTTGTCACAACGCCAGTGCAATGAAGAGTGCCGGAAGTGGCGAGCGAACTCTTCGTAATAATAATAATAATATTTGGGGCTTTACGTGCCAAAACCACTTTCTGATTATGAGGCACGCCGTAGTGGAGGACTCCGGAAATTTTGACCACCTGAGGTTCTTTAACGTGCACCTAAATCTAAGCACACGGGTGTTTTCGCATTTCGCCCCCATCGAAATGCGGCCGCCGTGGCCGGGATTCGATCCCGCGACCTCGTGCTCAGCAGCCCAACACCATAGCCACTGAGCAACCACGGCGGGTGAACTCTTCGTGTTGAATATTGCTTGAACACGACTTCGAAACTTGAGATTACACAACGTCGACCACTAAGCATGCGGGAAGACAGGGCAGATGATGCGACCATCTATCTCGCCTCGAGCCTCTTATAAGGCGCTTGGTACGCGTATGCGTCCCGCTGCGTAGAGAGCCATGCACAGTCACAGCCAGGCTAGAAGAAAAGAAGCGTGCTGTCCTCCCATAGCGTTTCGCTGAACACGTAATTTCCAGCACTTCGTGCGCATGGAAACGGTGGGGATCAACCACTGCCTGGGCTCACACACGCGCCCCTCCTACCCACAGCACACGGCGTGCGGGACACTAGCATATCACAGTTATACTTTACACGGGACATCACGGCGACGCCGACGGCGAGATATTGCCTGGAGTGTCGATATGACCGATAAAAGTGTCACAGGCCTACGTGACACACGCGGTACAGCTGCAGCGTAAGCTGGAGAAGCGGCCACATAGGAGCTTCATTTCCGGCACCACGCACTACCGATCTTCGCGTCGTTTTCACGAGAACGATCTGAACTCTCCGCCCGGCGGGGACGGCAACCTGCGGCTTGTCCTGCTCTCCGCACAGTGGTCTGCTGATCCCGATGTTGCCTGGTTGCAGCTGCGCGTGTAGCTCTATGAATCGCTTCTTAAGGTTCGTCGCCATCGAGGAGCCGAGGAGTAAACACAGGTATACAAATTACGTGGCGCACATGTTAGATCCCTTCTCCCGTTGCACGCTACGTTGCTGCTGATGATGGAGAGGATAATGATGGCCTTCCCTTCGAAACGAGACGGTGACAAACCGTCACCTAGCCTCACACATCCGGGGTCAGCTACACGAAGCATACAACTGCTATATGCAACTGCTACATGTCGGGACACCTTGTGGAATATAATAGAACGGCATTGCATAGCTTGCACATGTTTGGCTAATATCTGTGAGCACGAAGGTGAGAATTTAGGTCTGAATTTTATCGTTAACGAATCAGGTGTTATGGTATCCAACGAAAACAGTGAACAGACAGTGTCAATTCAGGGCCAGGAATACCTGACGTAAAAGTATATATACACCTTCATACATGGAGAAACGAAGGTAATGGATATATAGAAACACTGCAAAGAGTAATAACCGCAAAGGGGAAGAGAAATGCGGCCATAATGAAACACAGAGCTCTATGAGGATAAAATAGATACAAGGCGTTCAGGGGTATGGGGGAAGGTGTAATGGTTCCAGGACTTACATTTGGAAATGCGGTTGTTTGTTTGAATTTAGGTGTACCATCAGGACTCGATTACAAGCGAAGGTTAGTGGGACGCCTCGCATTTGGAGCTCACGGGAAGACTGCAAATGAAGCTGTACAGGGTCATATGGGCTGGAGAAGCTTTGAAGAGAGAATCTCACAGCAAAACTGATTATGAAGAGTGAATGAGGAATGTGGAAGAAAGTAAATGGGCTGGGAGCGCTTTCAGGTATTTGTACAGGAAAAAAATGTTGAGTCACAGTGGAGGAAAAGAACTAGGAAGCTTACCAGCAAGTATGCGAGCTGTATGGTGAGCAAGATGGCAGCAAATATCGTTAAGCGGAAAGTCATAGAGGCTGAAGTAATCTCATGGGCGGCGGCAGTGAAAAGAAAGCCTGCTATGAGTAACAACATAGGAGGAAAAAACGAAATCAGGAAAGAAAGAATTTATGAGAACTCAAAAGAAAGCTCATTACTTTTCGAAGCGAGATATTAGAAGGGAGAAGAAGCATGTGCTTGCTGCGGTAAAGCTAGGGAAACGATGGAGCATGTTTTATTAGAATATGAAGACGTCTTCCCAGCGGTCTATTAGGCATCTCTTGCACCCTTGAATTGCTGGGGTTAAGCGAGAGCTGGTAGAAAGTAAACATGCTAGCAGTATAGATTAGTAAGCGGCGGTTGGAAGATTGGTGGAATAAAAGTAGAAAAAGGACCAAAATGGAGGCGTACAAAAACAATGTTCCCAATCGGAGTTCAGAAAGTGGGGCTATGGTAATTCATCGTGGGTTTTTTGCTTTTCTTTGTTTTCTTTTTAATATAGGTAGGACTTAAGCACGCTAATAAAAAGAGCTTGGTGGCGCAAACAACCACCCCGTTCCAAAAGGGGCGCTCATAGCATTCATCCATCCATCCATCCATCCATCCATCCATCCACAATGCGGTAGCAATAATAATAACATTGATGATGATGATGATGATGATGATGATTTAGGGGCGGTTTCTTTGAAAGGATACTCTGAAAACAGTCACCTTGCCAGCTTGAAGTATGTCACACACACTTTTCATTACATCATTATTTGCACATCTCCATTATCTCCTTTTCCTTCCTTAAGACTTTTCTATCTACCTTGCACCGCTACATATGCTGGATGGATGGATGTATGGATGGATGGATGTTCTGAGCGTCCCTTTTGGAACAGGGCGGTGGTTTGCGCCACCAAGCTCTTGCTATTATACTGCGTAATGTCCTACCTAGGTTAAAAAAGAAAAAAAGGAAAAGAAACACTATGAACTCCAGCTTAATGTCCCTCAATAATTTTAAAGTAGAGGAAGGCTTTGATCCAGCCGACGACACCAGCGATAGGCTGATCGGTGACATGTGACCTTGCTCCGCCCCTTTGCCGCTATGAAAGTTCCTGTGCGCTTGGCAAAGTGCGCGCGTTTCGCCTGTTGTGCTATGCACATTGCTGCGATAATTTCGTTTCGGCAGGGCCGAAATGCCTTGTTCCTGTGCGGTTGGGTGCCGAAATCGGACGAAAGATGGCAAGAAGTTATTTTGCATCCCGCGCGGCAACCAGAACGTAACCAGAAGAAAAGTATGGTTGCACAGAATTGGACAGAAAGACTGAACCGTCGGTAACTGCCCGACTATGCGAGGAAAGTAGCGTAGAGTAACACGAAGGTGCGAGAGAAAGTATACACGCGGGTGTGCAGAGCTGCGATAGTATTTCATTCGCGCGCATGAATGTTGACGGCCGAAATTTGTGGAGATTATTGATTTTAGTGCATTATGGAGCCCGTTGACTTAGCAAGTGCAGTATGACGTAGCACGCAAGTAAATAGCGGGGCAGAAGTGCATTAACTCGCTGACAAATATCAGCATTGCGTTACGTGCGATAAAAAATCACAAATTTCAGCAGCGAAATCTACTTTTACACTTTCCTGTGTTTATGCTCGCGTTGTTAAATGCGCATTACAATATGTCCAAAACGTCATTTCCAACTCTGCGTATCCTATTCGTATTTTTGGCATTGAATTTGTGAATAAATATATTCCTAAGTGTCTGCATTACTCTGATTTTAAAAACAAATATTGCATAGCCACTGCTACTGGCCGTCAAATAATAAAGTATAATACAATATATCAAAGTACATTACATACACCTGCCAGCTCGTTCCTTCCCAGGTTCCGTCACAATCGAAGATGTTTCAGTAATCGGCTATGCCATTTTACTGATGAAAAACACGCAACTGCTAATTAACATAAGAAAAACGCCCGAAGCGATACACGGATCGCCAGCAAAACACAGTGCAGTAATAGCTAGGCCAATGCGCGTGCGTTTCGTATAAGGGCCCTCTAATTTTTGACGGTGCTTTAGCGGCGCACGGAGGCGAAAAGGCATAAACACAGCAATGCGCGGCATGATTCCAGTATACGTGGCGATGTCGCACGGTTCACGAGAACAGTCAACCGAATTCACACACGCGCACACACTACGCTCAATGTTGGTGTGCCGCGAGATTAGATCGCGCTGACAGCCCGAACACGATCGGGGAGACTCGCTGACACGATCCATACCGCCGCTTTAGAATGTCACGACAGTTGTACTGGCTCGTAGCACTGAACCACAAAACACAACAGTCATCGTTTAATCGCTACACGACAGACAAACTCAGCGGCAAGTAGACTTTGGCGCACTAGTTTCCACGCACACACAGGATGTTGTTTAGTTGCGGTAAGTGTCGCACGTTTCAGCGACGTTATGTCGAAAGTTTTTCAATTCGAGCGACTGTCAGTATTCACGAATTATTCGTTCAAAGTAGCCGCTATGCGTATGCATACAGCACACATACAAGCAAAGGAATTCACAGAGCAAGCGGGATTAAGCGCAAGCAATCACCAAGGCTCGCGCCGTGATTCAGCGCAAGCGAACAAAATGTAAACATGCGGAATCAAGGCGATCAAGCCCTCATTCCGCTCTATTGAGCGTTTTTCTTTCAGCGCTCATTTGAAATTAAAGGACTAGATTTAGCACTTCGGGCCCTTCTTTCGTTTCTCGCCACAGTCAGGCACCAGCAAGGTTTATTTCCGCGCGTGTGCAGATATTTTTTCACCTCACGAATGCCGCGGCCCCGCGGTTTAGATTGGGTGCCGTCTGCCACAGGAACTTCCTTGGGGGCGCGCGCGGCAGATGTCGCTACCTTATTATAGAGGGACCTTACTCCAGCTGCTACATGGCATGTCACCTGGTGTAATAACATACAACGGCAATGCAAAGGGCACAGGTGTAGACGCCTAGCGGCCGCGAATCTGACATTGCAAGGCAAGTGGCACGATACGATGCTAATGAAGATTATGATGATTTCTTGGCAACCCCCTTTGAAACGCGGCAGTGACATAGTCCCTAGCTAGCTTGATTCATTCAGGCACACAATATATATTTATATAACGTTCTTATTACTCCTTTTTGTTCCTCACACCTTTTTCTCTAACTTATTTTTCTTTCTCAATCCTTTTTGAACTGCCTTGTACTGCCACATGTGCATCTGCTACATGGCGTTCTACCAGGTGTAATGATATGCAAGTGTGATGCAAAACGGCCACGTATCCACGATACACGGCGCGCTTGTGACATCGCGTGTCTCCTCGCGCGTTAGGACACCTTTTTTGTCCGCGCTGTGGCAGCAGTGCATTCATGACCCCAGAAAACTTCCGGTCATGCAATTCTGACAGTGAATTGTTAGCCAAGAAAACGGAAGTATTTTGCGCGTAGTTTACTGCAGGCACATATTCTTGACGTGTGCAGATATAAAGAAAGTGCGGCATGTGTCGATCTCATGTATAGACTTTTCTTGTTGCGTTGAACAAAAAAAAAACGTTCACTTGTACAACAATCCAACTTCCAAGCAAAGCTGATGCCAGCTGGAGGGTTCTGTCAATTTATAGGCTATTCTAACCTGTTTTTCCAGAGGGTTTAACCAGAAGTCTTCTGGAAAGCCTGTTTGTAAGCATGAAAAGGGTCGCATTTTCCCGCTGCGTGCCAGCGAGCGCTGGCGTGGCACAGTGCTAGTGTAGCAAATACAGCAAGCTCTCGTTCGATCCCGGTGGGAACTATGTGCTTTTTTTTCTCATACCCGGCGATAGTTGCTACGGACAATGGCGGTGGCGGAGACAATCGCTACCCGAAACGGCTGTTGGAATGAGCCCATAACCGCTCACTCTGTAATATGGCGATGGTCCGGACATGTAATGTGTAGGGCTCATAACCGGTGGTCTGTTAGAGTTAACATCCATGCCTTGCGAAGCGAAGCAAGATGTATTCTAGGCCCGCAAATAACTGGTTGGTGTGATGAAATTGAGAAACTTGCCGCCATAAGGGGGTGTCAGTTGACGCCGGACAGGGGCAACTGAAGGAGGCCGAGGCAGGCCTTCGTTCTGCAGCGCACTGAAATGATTATGATGAAGAATAAGACGATGATAATGATCGAAGCTGCACTTTGCCGATCCCCTGGACGAACGTTTAGAATGGACCGTTGGAAGGGGCACAATCCGCGTCGATGCGATTTTTCGGTCAGTGATATCCTTATCTACATGTAGGAACAACATTCATGATCGCCAGTAAGGAATATAACAAATCTGCGGTGGTCACTTTTTACCCCCTTTTGTAATTTTCCATGATTTCGATGTCAAGATCTCGAAAATCGCACCTTTCATTAGGTGCGGCAAGAACTCTCGATCACCATGTTAACTCCACATGCACCGTCCCTCGATGCATAATCTGTGACTCCAATAGATAAGCGGTCACCCGTTCCATATATTGCGTTACTTGCAGAACAGTGTTTGAACATAGAGACAATAAGTACATTCTGCCCTAGTTCATCGCTTAATTCATTTTCCGTTTGTAATATCTCCTAATGTTACGCATGTCATATTCCGTTTCCGCCTAATCGAGTACGCCGTTAACTGGACACCTTATGACAATGATTTCCTCCTGCTACGGACATAAAGCGGCTGCTGTGATGGTCGCGTCACTGCACCTTCTTCTTCAACACAAACTTCGTGCTTTTCTCGGGGGGAGGGGGGCAAACGTCGTTCGTAGTTTGGAAGTTAAGATCTTCAGAAAGTTAAGGACACCCTGTAATGAATTACAATAACAACAGAGTGTTCAAGTGATCTGATTAGATTCTCTACTCCACGTGTTCAGACATGAAGGACTACGGTTTCGTCTTTCACGACGTCTCGAACTTTATGATGGAACTAAAGACATCCCTTGGGTTGGCAAGAATATTGGGTTGACATGTGACTCGAAGCACGAATTTATTCTCCAGACATTCAAGGACGGCATATCAAAATACTAGCAATGCAGACATTATACAGATGCTCAAGTCGGCGACAGAATCAACTGTTCGGGAAAATAAAAATATAAATGCAGAACGTAACGGCGCAGCGTCGGCTTTCATTTCTAAGACGGAATTGACCATCTTCAGCCCCTTATCTTACAGGTATTTAAGGCTCTCGCCGAAGATCAAATGAAAAAATAGACACGCAGTGCTAGATGGCCTCACCAAAAACATGCTACCAGCGAAAGAAAACTAAGGAAATTTAATTTTCGGAGGAGCTTCGTATTTCAAAGGGAAATTCGTTTCGTGGAATGTGACGCAGGCAATCGGATTTTCTTTTCTATGTCAGTGCCAGACCATTTTTTGTTGTTGTTGCCTTCATATGAGCATTTCTAGTTTTCTTATAAAAAATTCATGTTCTTACGTGCCTCATGTGGCACGCCTGTTGTGCTTCTTACGATGGCAACTCTATATTTAAGGGCCGACATAGCCGTCTCCAAGCTAGTCTTGAAATAAGGCATGAAAGAAAGGGCCCTGCTTTCGTAAAGACCACGATAACATAATTTCGCTACTTCCGGGTCAAATATTGTTTTAAAGACGGACAAACCTTTGCCCTTGGGTTCCGATAAAGTAATCGAATAGTACTAGTAGTAGTAAAGCAAAAAAATTTGCTGTGAATTTACATGTCAAAGCCACTATTGGAATATGAGGCATACCGTAGTGGGCGGACTAAGGAATAATTTCGTTAAGCTGAGGTTCTCTAAAGTTCACTTGATTCTACACACGAGTTATTGCATTTCGCCTTCTTTGGCTGGGCGGTGGCGGTCGTGGCGGCGGTGTGAATGAGGGGCTCAAGCGACGTTCCATATGCTTAACACGGCTCCAGGTTATAGGCGCGTGAAACAATGTTCCTGATAATAGATACCGGTATGTGGAAAAGTATCCAGGTCAACAGTGCATAGCTATTTCATTGAAACAAAGTTCCACATATCTATTGTTATGTACGTATATATCATAAATATTCCATTCACTTTGCAATTTTAACGTAGTAGTTCTGCGGAAACCCGCAAAGTGGAGAGAAGTAATTAATAAACGGAAAATCAGACATCCACTCGTTCGTAGAAATTGCTACAAATGAAACCCATACGGGTTCCTCGAAAGAAAAGCCTCAGAGTTGGAGAAAAACTCGTCCTAGTCCGGGACTCGGACCAGGGACCACCGCCTCTCCGGGGCAACCGCCCTACCATCTGAACTAACCAGGCGGCTAGCAGATGGTAGAGCGAAGTCGAATTTGTCGACAACACGAATCAAACGAAGCACTTGAACGCCGCTGAGCGGTCCTTTCAGTTATGAACGCCTCCCAGTGCAAGCGCGCGCTTTGAGACGTGGTACTGAGACTGGTACGTGGTACGTGGTACGTCTCACGTACCACAGTACGTGAGACGTACCAAAGTGCAGTCAGAACGCAGGCGAGAGCTTGCGCGGGCAAAGAATGTGGTGACAACACAGGTGCCGAGAGTGAGAGCGTAGGTGATTTGGTGTCGCGGAAATGCTTTCTCCCTTCACGGAACACGTGACTCGCTACTCCGGCAAAGAGTGTTGTTCGCTTTCGCCCGCTCTGCGGCGTCGAAGCCAGCTCGTGCCGTGCCAGCGCCGTCGACGGGAATTTAGGTGCCTTTTTTCTGTTAGAAACAGCCGGACACCGGGCTTTTTGGCTCAATGAGCTATTTGATGCTTTCGCATTAGAATTACGGCAGAAACGATTCTCGATGATAATATCAGCCAATGCGAAGCATTATTCCTACGTTCGTGGCGCAAACCACGAATGAACTCGCGTCAGATCAAAGTCTGAAATTTCGCGCTGACGTTCCACTGGGGCAATTCGGCATCTTCAGCTCTTCAGTAAACCATTTTTACTCGCACTTGGGCATGTTTCGAGGCAGCAGCAGCAACAACAACAACAATGTGCCACTGGCGCCACCGATAATGTGCGACTGGGCATGTTTTCTGTGATCTAGTGACGTCGACATTTCATCAGCACTCCATGAATCTTCGCACAAATAGGCTACACTAGTCGAACACCTCGAAAAATAAAAGTTACAAGTGAAATAGTTCTTCCAGCTTACCTAAAGCAAGTCAAGCTTTTTGAGTTATTTCGCCCGAGAATTGTTTGCCCGCCAAAGTGGCGAACATACCGTTCAAGAGACAGAGAAAGGATGCACAAAATGACAGGGAGATCATCCAGAGGTACTTCTGGTTGGCTACCCTGCAATGACGAAAAAATTAGGGGGATGTAAAGAGAAAGAGTGGAAGAGAGAGAGAGAGAGACGAGGACGAGCGAACCACGTAAACTATAGAGCGGTAGGAGGCGGTGTTTACCAGAACTTACGTGTTCGAGGCCATTACTCAGTTACTCAGTTCAATCAGCATGTTGAACTTCAAAACCGGGACGCTAGTGAACACATAGGAAACAAAGAAGCAATAGAAACACAAAGAAGTAAAATAACAAAAAGCAATCGATGGATGTTCCACATTCCAGAAGGGAAACCGAGTTTATTAATGCTGCAAATTCCACATGGTGGTTTCCAGAGTTCTGGGATTCTTCAATCACGGCTCTTCAAAGAACTTAGAAGTGACCCAAAAGATCAAAATGGAAAGAAAGAAACCAAAGGCAAGAAACAGTTGTCAGCCTTGATGCCAACTCTTCTTTGGAAGCCGCAACTGGCGAGTAGTGTAGCTGTTTGCTGATCCAGCTGACACTTGCTCAACTGCATGCTCGCGTGCGCAATAGAAACACAAAGAAGTAAAATAACAAAAAGCAATCGATGGATTTTCCACATTCCAGAAGGGAAATCTAGTTTATTAATGCTGCAAATTCCACATGGTGGTTTCCAGAGTTCTGGGATTCTTCAATCACGGCTCTTCAAAGAACTTAGAAGTGACCCAAAAGATCAAAATGGAAAGAAAGAAACCAAAGGCAAGAAACAGTTGTCAGCCTTGATGCCAACTCTTCTTTGGAAGCCGCAACTGGCGAGTAGTGTAGCTGTTTGCTGATCCAGCTGACACTTGCTCAACTGCATGCTCGTGTGCGCTTCACGTCTACGGCCAGGAGTCCCCGCAAGTGCTAATTATGCAAACGAATGCAGATTGCCGGCGCTTCGCGTCTCGAAAAGCGGCGCGATTCTTTGAAAACGCTGGTGGCGCCTAAATTGCGGGGGCCTTGAATCGCTGCGCAAACAGGCCGATGTGGAAGCGACAGCAACTGCGACAACAACAATGACAACAACGAAAAAACGAGAGAGGGGATCATCAAGCTGGAGACGCGTAATCAGCGCCGTCGCACTGTTCGCGAAACGGGGTTACACACTGTCGCCTGCACACATCGCTGTTGATTAGATATTCTGGAAGGTCCCGTTGAAGTACGCTTCATGACAGGGGAATGTTTGTGTCTTACTTGCTTCTCCCCTTGGAAGCTGTTCACGGAAACGGCAATAAACACTGTTCTCTTTCTCTCTTTTTGAGCTCGTCTTTGAAGTGGCGGAAAACATTCTCTGGCGTGAGAGAACATCACCTTTCAGAAACTCTGCTTGCGATCTTCTTTAAGAGTACGTCCGTGTTAGTTGTTGCTTTTGTTTTGTTTTTTCACTAGGGGGACTGCTTTGCTTTCTTGATTATGATTTCCGCTATGGTGAACAAGTTGACACACTACTGCTCTGCAAATTATATCTTCCGTTTCGAGAACGTCAACAGCGGGAACGAAAGGGAGACGCCAGAGATATTGGTGCGGCGTTTCTCTGGAGTGTGATAAACACTCCGCTGTGCACGCATGATATCGGGCGCCTGTCGTTTGCGCTTCAGTGTCGTGGAAGTGGTCTGGTCGGCTTTCCGCGCCAGCCATCCAAAAACACGCTACAATAATGGACTATCCCTCCGGTTCCAACGACACGTGCTGTGGGAAAGTGATAGCTCGAGCTTTACTGCCAGTCCTGGCGGCATACGGCTGATCTGAAACAGAGCGCGGTGAAAAATATTTCCCCACGTTTGTCTAGTTACACTCACTGAAGCAGCGGTAGTTGGAGCACAGATCCTCGCTGAACGCCGAGGAACAGCACTGAGGCTATTTGAATTATGCGGTTTTACGTGCCATAACCACTTTATGATTATGAGGCACGTCGTAGTGGGAGACTCCGGAAATTTCGACCGCCTGGGGTTCTTTAACGTGCACCTAAATCTAAGTACACGGGTGTTTTCGCGCTTCGCCTCCATCGAAATGCGGCCGCCGTGGCCGAGATTCCATCCCTCGACCTCGTGCTCAGCAGCCCAACACCGCAGCCACTGAGCAACCATGGCGTGTACTGAGGCTGTTGGACGGAAGCTCCACTCAGATATGGAGGGCGGCGCATTGGTTCTGTAGATTCTTGACTGAGGTGTCGGGCAGTCGAACCGTGTTAAAACGGGGTAGCTTTGTAGCAAAAATATTTAAAAAAACGCGTGCAGAAATACAAAACACTGCGCCATGCGATGGACAAAGCATGGAAACACGCAAACAAGCGAAATTTGCCACGAGTTACAACGCCCACAGGTATTTTAGTGCGCATGCGCGACATCGAATTCTCGGACAGCTTCTCCGAGGATTGCCATATTCAGCGCCAGTGATACGAATTGCTCAAGTCAAGCACAGCGTATATCAAATGTAGTCGGAGAAAAATCCGATTGCTTTCCTAGCCAGGTGCCTGAAGGCAACTCTCACATGCTATTTTTTCCCTATTTTTCTTATCTTAACGACATTCACGGGGTCTCTAACAACCTTATCTCTTTCATGGCATAGTGCGATCGTTTCGACATTGAAAACTTCGTTGATAGCCTGACTTGCTGTAGTGAAAAGGCAGTTGCATTTCTTCTCTTTCTGGCGGGACGAGATATCGGGGATACATCAGCCCTGCCGCTCCCAATATAGACAACAGGCGCAAGAAGGATACTGCCACAGTGACAGCCATTCCGCGGCTGGTTAAGCTTACAAATTAAATTCGGGGCCTTAAGTTGCTTAAACCACGATCTGATTATGAGCCGCGCGTAATATGCAACTCTTGGTTAATATCGACCACTTGGGTTTCATTAACGTCCGCATAAATCTAAGCGCACGAGCATCCTTGCATTGCGCGCCTATTGAAAAGCGTCCGCCGTGGCCGTGATCGAACACTGCGACCTCGTGCATCATATGGCAGCACTATGGCGTAGCCAGTAAACCGCCGCGTCGCCCGTCTGTAAATTTTGTGTGCAACATTGTCTCGCACGCCACTATCTGGGGACGTGCTTAATTACGTGGGACGATCAAAACGGTTCGGGCGACTCGGCTCTGTACCCGAATTCCACTTTCTGGGATTCTTCCGATCGCGACGCACTGAATAACGTAAAGAGTCTAAGAATGCCCAGTGGAAAGAAACAAGCCGAGGCCATTAACCATTATCAACGTGGAACCCAGTCTTTTCCACCGAATCCGCAACTATAGGAAACGCTGGGTGATGTGTATTCACCTAAAAAACCTGCTGTGAGTATTGGTTTCGTATACCGTCATAATCTCTTGCTTTCTCTTATTTAGTCATAAGAATTAGTTCTCTGAAGGCTTTCTCCGGTTTCATAGTCATTTGCTTCATGTAGTTATAATGATCGTTCAGTTGTAATATAAAAAAATGCATGGGTTACATTATATGCATATTTTCGCCCTTTATTTCTTTGTTTAGATGAACAAGAGCCACTTTGTTTAAAATAGCATTTTGTAAACATTGTTCCGTTTAGCAGAACTCCAGTTTGCTATCTGGTCAATAGTCCTCACTGCATTCCCTCTCCCGTAATTTCAAACTACAGACTGCTTAGTTAGCACAGACCACTTCTTTTGCATAGAGCACATAGTTCGCACAGACCACTTCGTTCGAACAGAGCGCTTCGTTTGCACGGGTTTGTGAAGTTCCATCTATTTATTGCAGACGATTCCATTTAAAAATTGGCAACCTGCAATACGGGGTGAGCTCTGTGCGCAGATTCCTCATTCAGCGAATAACAGGCACCCTGAGAGCTTTCATACATTGCGAGCTCATCAAGGCGAGCGAATGATGACGTCCCGAGATCATTATTATATAAATTAGCACTCCACCAAGTGTCTCCCAGGTGTTAATTAGAACATTCATTTCAGATATACGAATCTACGTCTGAGGAGCTCTCGCTACTCATTACTCAAAGCAATGGTCCGACAGCTTTCATATAAGCACCGTTATGCCTAAAGATAATTTCTTTCAGTAACGCAATTGCTTCCACTAATAGTAAGTGGCAACATGACGTTTCATTGGCTCGGGTCGGGCTTAGGAACCTAATTATTGAGGCTCTAGGCAAGCAGTAGCTATTTATTCTCAATTCACATCAAAATGCCACACTGAGAGATTGTATTATTTACCAGAAATTACTATAACAAGAATTATCCTTTCATGCTAGCACGTTGTCACTGTGCGCATCAGTGCAACAAAAGAAATATGCAAAGCACACGATATCGTTTCCTGCCATGCTACATCTAATAACTGGTCTTCATGTCTTCATGTCTTCAGTTCCTGCATTACTATATCTGCGATGGTTTCGTAGATGGTAGCCCTAAATAGAATAATACTACAGGTTCTCAAAATACCTTTTACAAAACTCAGTTAATTATTCAGGAGGATTTTATTCAACAGCGGACAACTCTGTGAGCGTATACTGTATACTTTTTTTTGCTGCAGATCGCTTGGCCTCTGAAACTTTTATTGCTCGTCGTCTAGGAATTAATATACTTAATTGGCATTGTCAGGCTGAAACATCTTTTGCCATTGTGGTGCAAGAAGTTCGAGCTTCTTCATTGAGGCGCTTTATTCATGCCGACTGAAGAGATCAATGCACCAGATATGTAAAAAAATTATCGAAGTATAAAAATACTTCCTTCTTTATAAATCCCGTAAAATGAATTCTGGTAGTGTCTCATAGATTTGATTTACAGCTTTGAAATTATTCAAATCGCTTAACCTCTCTAATTTTGGAAAGCCTGCTTTATAAGGATGGCGTTGCCTGCATGACTTGCAATAACAGCTTCTGCGACAGTCGTGAGGCACCATTACTCCTGCAGTTGAATCTAGCAACGTCAGTAGAGCTGGTGATAAGAAAGCCCTTAACGTGGAATTAAGGAGGCCAATACATTCGCCCAGATAGCGTTCTATTTCAGTGACAAGCGTTCATGAATTCCAAGAGAAGTACATGATTTGCACTACGTTAGACAGTTTTGATGCCCATACGGTGGGCACAAACTCCGGTTTTATTTATATCGTCGAGTCGGACCAATACAAAGTTCGTCAAACGTGCCCCTTGTGCCACTCTGCATAGATCTTACCAATAAAAAGCGGGACACAGGGATAGGCAAACAGCCTAGGGGTCTGCTGATTTCACGCAACCTATGCGTGTCAAAATTGCCTATAGAATGCAAATTTTCGAGTATGTTGATAACCTCGGCACACACCGTAAGCAAGGGCGAATGAACAGTTAAGCTTTATCTAGTCTAAACGTAACACTACGAGGACTGTGACGAGTTTTACGCTTTCTTCGTTTTTTTTTTCTAAGTGCGAGTTGGGGGGGGGGGCAGCTCTATGCATTGCGACGATCTGCTAAACATCTGACCTGTTCTGCGGAGGCCCTGTCCCGTGCCCAGGGTGCACGTTAAAGACCCCCAGGTGGTCAAAATTATTGCGGGGTCCCACACATGCGGCGCGCTTCATAATGAAATCGCGGCTTCGGCACGTAAAACCCCAGAAAACAGTTCATTCAATGTTCCGCAGAATGGAGGCTTGGGCGACCAGCTGTTTGATAATTGTTTACGTAAAGCGCACTTAAGGAAGAGAGACAAGCATTGAAACATTGAAGCCCGGCATGCAGCGGCATGCACGGTATCGCAGGTTAAGGTGAGTCGGTTCTATTCCTTCTATTTTCATTTTCATTTAATCTGACATTTACACATCTTTCTGATTGACCGATGCACAGCTTTCCACATGATAAGGGCACCATATATGCTGACTGTGACATGTGCTTGCCATCGCAGCTCTTTTGATAAGAGCACCCTCAACCTCACCCGCCATGGTTGCTTAGCGGCTATGGTGTTGGGCTGCTAAGCACGAAGTCGCGGGATGGAATCCCGACCCCCGCGGCCGCATTTCTATAGGGGAGACATGCGAAAGGACCCGCGTACTTATATTAAGGTGCACGTTAAAAAACCCGCGGTGGTCTAAATTTCCGGAATCTCCCACTACGGCGTGCCTCATAATCAGAAAGTGGTTTTGGCAGGTAAAACCCCCTAATTTAATTTAATAAGCCATCAACCTTGTCTCAACCAGCTGGATAACTTTCGTGGGCAGATAAAACAACACCAACGTCATATCAGCCGCCAACTTTGTTTGGACCGCGTGATACACGATCCAAACACGGTGCGACCGCTAACCGCTGCCGTTTTCAGCGTTGTTCGCTTGGTATTTTGACGCATTCCTTAATCTGTCTTGAGAATTTCTGAGGCGGTCTCATCATAACATGTTCTAGGTATCCCACTGAGTGCAGCCTTCCTATTCGGGAAAACACAGCACCAGGCAAGGTGTAACCTGAACTCTCGGCAGGAGAGCGCAAACAATATACTTCTATTCTCTGCTTTATCACATTCGTGTGCGCCGATTCATGACCCAAAAAAACTTTCCCTCGCCTAGGGATAAAGTCCAAACAAAGTTTAATGTTGCGCTGCATATAAACATACAAAAGCTTCGACGATAAATATAAGATTATGAATAGATGACAAAAAAGGTAAGAAGATGACAAAAATAAAACTTGCGCCGATAAAGGTTGCGTTGTTTGCTACTTGTAAAAGACACGCTGTTATGAAGATCGATTATGTGTACGAAACTCGCCAAATTTTTGCTCTATTCTTTCCTTGTGTCTCCTGTTTGTCTGCGTTGTGTGCAGGCAAAAGCGAGACAAACCGATCCTTCATTAATTTACCAGTTAACTCTAGTGGAGAATCCGGAAACACTCTGGCATTGACAATAATTCTAAAAATGCGCTCGTGCTGTCTAATTGTGTCCCCAGTTTTCGCACCATTCCCAAGTATTCCAATAAATAATTATATCAGCGAGTTTCGTTTTGAGCCCTTGTACAATTTATGACAAGTTGTGCTCACCAACATAAATAAGTAAGCAAATAAGCAAAGTACAGGAGGAGCACAAAAACAAGGCAAGACAGATTGTCCGTGCCTGCAATTGAGCAAAAGAGCTAGCGGAATGGCCTGGGCTTGGCGCAAGCGTGCGAGACGCTCGGTCTTCCAGCTGTTTTTTTACTGCATGTGCGGTGATTTAATGCAGGTTTGCGCCACCTCCGAAATGCACCTCCTTATAGATGAAATAAATACAACAATACATATAAATCCATAGATCAGGCCTTGATGACAAAGCTTCGAGTCAACATTAGGAATTTCGCACTTCCATCTATTGTGACTGTGTTTTCACAGTAACAAAAAAGTGTACTGCGGCGGACAGCATGGGTGCCTCGGTAGTGACAACGAAACCTGGCCTACCATGAAAGTGATTGCACAAAGATGAAGCATACACACATTACCCAGATACACGCAGAAACGCTCGAATAGCTGTTTTCGCAGTGAAGCCCGGGGTGACGTCGCGCGAGACAATTTAGCACACAGGGAATGCGGGTGTCGTGTTTTCTGTCGCTACGACGGGACAATACAAAGCCTGGCTACTGCGCTTGGAATCCTTGGGCAAATACAGACAAGGTGTCATAAAAAAAGCTTTTTTGGTCAGTTATATTCCCATCCAATTTTTATTTCGCCCGAGTGCTGTCTCTTAACGAGGGATTCTTAGAATAATAAATTCTACACTAACGTCATCAGATGATACCTCTAAGGCCTTTTTCCTTTTTTTTCGATGTTATCCAATGTACGCTTTTTATTCTAAGACCAATAGCACCTCGCACAATCAGTGATTGCGAATGCCCGTCTAGAAACACGAAAATAGCATTGCGTGAGTAGCTCGATAAGATCAAACAGAGCAAGAATGTGTTCATTTCACCACTGTCTAAATTATACATCCCAAGAGCAAAGTTTAATACATGGTTTCCCCACGTGTCTACGCTTGTGGGACACTTGAAATCCCGGCAATGCCGTTCTCTGAACTTACGAAATAATCAACGAAAAAACTGACCCTCCCCCCCCACACCGCCGACCCCTTCGCAGGACAGCCACGGCAGCATATCTAGAGGAGAAACAAATGAGATCGCAGTTCATAAATGGTTCAATACCACGTTGCATGCTCAGACCACTGCGGCACTGCTGATACGTGTGGCTGTTGTTTAACAACGCTAGTTATTTCGTTACCTCACGACAGTCTAGAATGCCGTATTAGTCAACATTTTTTTACTCTTCGGCAACATTAAGGCGGTGACATTTAGGTGATAACATCATTCATTGTAATTAGTGGTTCATCTACACGCCCGGTAAAGTACAAACACTAGCCGGATAACCCAGATCCTATACAGACTAGTAGGCTAACACAACGCATGCATTTCCTGCGCTTAGACCCAGGCCTTGCGTGTATGTCAACTTACACCAAATACATTTTGTAAAATACTCATACACCTGAAATCGGTCGATACCTAAGTGGCAGTGCGGTTTCATTCGTCACCAGGCTAAATGATCGGCGAATAGTATAAAAATGACTGAATAGATGAATCAAGCAAACGAGTATCAGTTGAACTCAACTTCTACATGAAAGCTCGATCTGTAATTTGCACCTTGAAGTACTACAGGCCTAAAGCTTTCTTTGAATCGTACCGCCAGGTAGCGCTGATTGCAATGTCTGTGGTTTCGAAGTGTCTTTGGAACAACTTCCATCCTAAATCATCATCATCATCATCATCATCATCGTCATCTTCATCATCAGCCTGGTTACACCCACTGCAGGGCAAAGGCCTCTCCCATACTTCACCAACGACCCCGGTCATGTACTAATTGCGGCCATGTTGTCCCTGCAAACTTCTTAATCTCATCCGCCCACGTAACTTTCTGCCGCCCTCTGCTACGCTTCCCTTCCCTTGGAATCCATTCGGTAACTCTTAATGACCATCGGTTATCTTCCCTCCTCATTACGTGTCCTGCCCACGCCCATTTCTTTTTCTTGATTTCAACTAAGATATCATTAACTCGCGCTTGTTCCCTCACGCAATCTGCCCTTTTCTTATCCTTTAACGTTAAACCTATCATTCTTGTTTCCATAGCTCGTTGCGTCGTCCTCAATTTAAGTAGAACCCTTTTCGTAAGCCTCCAGGTTTGTGCCCCGTACGTGAGTACTGGTAAGATACAGCTGTTATAAACCTTTAAAAGGAAAAGGCTCGCCCTCAGCATAGTTCTTAACTGGCTAGATAGAAGACCCTTATTGTTGAATAGGTCATTGGAACGGGACAATAGTGTCGTATATTACAACTGCAAAAGGCCACAAAAGCGCTGCTGCGATTTCTCAAGGCAACTGGACTGCGTGATGGTGTTTCATACGGTGCTCGAAACTGTATTACATCGGCGAGGACAGCTAAGGTGAAGTGTTGAGTTTCTCTCCTTTTTTCACCCCTTTCTATCTTTTTCCGTTCCACTGGCGCGCGTCAGAGAAGCAGAGAGGCTGCACTCGTGGTCAACTTCCTTTCTTTTAAATCAGTTCCTGTAAACGTCTGATATACAAGCAATCCAAAAATAACGTAAATAATACGAAACAAAGCTAAATAGGTGCATCCAAATCCAATGTACACAGCATGGAATGCTCACAACATCAATCTATCATTCTACTCATGTGGTAGAGGAAAAGGCTGCTTTTCCCTTGTTCTTTTTCTTTGTCCATTCTCTCACTTTAATCCCCGTCGTCTCTCTGCCAAGCTTCCACAGTCCACAACAAGGACCACTGTTGTGGGCATTGGACATGATGGCTAGCAGAACACGTGACACTGATTTTCCTGTGTTAACAATACCCGAAAGGTACGGCCATCAGCGCACCTCTCCCATTCAAACTTCCGGTCAGCCAGCTTCGACCAAATCGAAGCTCACTTTTGAGTGGTCGTGGTCTGGTTGCATGACCCCCTAGGAATGCATCCGAGACAGCCGTTTCTAGACCACACAGGTTAAGTGCACCTCTAAACACTGCGGTGTCATACTGGTGAAGTGGGACCACTTGTCATTTGATAGAACTTGGTGCCCTTATCGTTTGGTCACGCCGCAAAGTGAAGGCTAATGCTTAATAATCTCCGAGTTCAAAGCTCCTCACAGCGAGCTCTACTCACAGAAGGCGAAGCTTCATGCACTTATCCTTTTTTGCAGCTACAAGTTTCATTTAACAGACGCTACACAGCAGTATTTGCATACCTTCATTGAACGACTATTGCACAGCAGTGTACTTGATCAGGCTCATGATGTTAGTGGTGAAGATAACAGAAATGATTATTACAATGATGTTGCTTTTGATGGGTTTCGTCAATAAAGCAACGCTAGAAAAGTGTTTTAGTGAAAGCTTTCTGATACGGTAGGTCAAAGTTGGATGTAACACAGTTTCTCAGAGCTGGCTAAATACTAGTTGTATTGCTCCCTGTTCCCCCGGCAAACTGTACACGCATCCAGCTTACGGTCGACGAACCCTGTCCGGCCAAAGTTGACCATTGCCAGGTTCTTTCGCCATAAGTAGTGCCTCGAGGGAGTTTTCCTGCTCTCACCGGTAAGGTCGTCCATTCTTTCTAATATGTGCACAACTTCGCCCCGCTTTACATGACCGTGTCCAACGCTTGAAGGCCCGTTTGGAAAGCTCGCTGTATTCCGGCCTTCTGTTCGCGGAGCAGGGCCGGCCAGTTCGCATAATTAACCGAATGGCGAAGAGCAGATCATTACGAACACTCTAGAGAGACGTCAAACGTGGAAGAGCGCGCGGGAAAATGTGCAGCTAGATATATCGTAGACGGCAGCCGAGTGAGTTTTTCGCAACAAGGGCAAGCCAAAGCCAAGCCCAAGCCCCGGTGCTCAGCATGCCTAGTAGCCCTAGGGTGGTAACGCTCCCGTGGGGGATAGAAAGCGACCGTTGCTGCTCACGTTTCACGAAACGATACGCGTAGCAGATGCCGCGTGCATAACTGTGGAGAACGGACACACTCGTTTCTGTGCGGATGATTCTAGACACTGAAATACGAGGAACACCCCCCCCCGCCCCCCCAACGCTTGGGAAGCTGCACTCTGTGAATCCCTGTGGTAAGAAAAGTGTCAATTGAGGGTACCTATTTAACCTTTATGAAACAAGGAGAAACCTTAGAGTCTCCAAAAACACAAGAAGGAGAGATCCAAATGTTTAGGCATCCACTTGCCAAAGTGCAGTGAATTCAGCGCTTCGGCTAGGCTGTATTTTCTTTTTGTGCATGGGAGGTATAAAATTGTTTCAGGAAAGGTGTTGGGTTCGCGGATAGGTGTGCTTACAAATGTGTCTTCATTGTAATAAACAGGCAGCAACGTTGGCCACGTACCTTTATTCAAAATATTTTAGGAAACACTGTATCGTCGGAGGCACAAACCAGGAGTCATATGCCTGTATTGGGATGCAGCAGTTACAAGCCTTTACTTGAGAAAAAGAGAGGACAACATCAGAAAAAAAGAAGACAAGTCAGTGAGGTCAACGAGACGAGCATTGGGTGACAAGTAGAGTGATAGCAGCACACTGAGCTTACATTTGATTTTAATTTTCTCTACATATGCCTTGTGGCTATTGTGCCTGAAAACGAAGTTCCCAGCCATTGCTGTGTGGCAAATACTTTGTCGTAAATTACTTTCAAGAAAAGTTGTCGGATATTGTAAATGTAAATTCCAAAGTCTACATACGTCCTTTCCTAGAAGAAATACGAATCGAACAACCACTTCCGATCCTGTTGTGACGTCTCACGCGTCTACGTCAAACCACTCCGATGTTCCTACGTCAAAATTCTCGTCACCCTCACTCAGCCGGTTTCGCCATTGATGACGTACCACCGTACAAGGCAGAGGAGCAAGATTTTATCTGTATAATGCTACACTGATATAAGAAGACACAAACAGCACTCTGGTCGAAGGGTGCAGTGTAAAATAATTTACACCCTTTTTACAGTGTAGGCACTCCCGCGCCTTCGATTAGACTGCCTCCGGATGCGACACGCATGACTCACCCAGGTAAAACGCTCACGGCTCTGTGTTAACTTGTACAGTGCTGTGGTATAAAACATTGTAACGTAAAAAGAAATAATACATCTTGTGAAAATGAAACACGGCGTAGCTCGAAGGGAAAATCATGGACAGCAATGGCAACGTTGACTGTTGCACTTCCACAGCTAAGTTGATGCTGTAACTATACGAAGGGGCTATATACGCGGATATGCGGCATACGTAGGTGCGCCGAGCTTTCCGGCACCCTAAATGCTTTAACACACTGTGTATGGGCCTGTAACGGTATCTCACAGATATGCCACTGTGCAGCCCGTGATGTTCGGCATCAGCGATGTTACATAATTTTCAGTACTGAGCGCCAATGTAGTTTTGTTGTTTTGAATAGTCTCAGAATATTTAAGGCAATTTGTTGGCATGCCCTGTGAATGAAATGCTTTGTCACCTTTGTTTGCGCACTGCACTGTTCTCGCACACCGAGGAACAAGTCAGTCAAGAATATAAGAACTGGCTCGAGTAACTTTGATGGTTGAATTGTACATCCGCTTTAATGCACTATACGGCATCGAGTAACATAAGGCACAGATAAATTTATATATGTGCGGAAAATCTCGGTGGTTCCGTCGTCGAAATTCACTTGGAGTGTCTGTATAATTTCTATCACGATAAAAGGTAAGCGAGAACCCGATATGGTTCGATATTGACAGAATAACAGAGAGAGGGAGAAGAACTCTAGGCCTTGCGACTGCTGTCGCCAGAGGGTGCTGTCGGTGAAAGCACCCATGCAAATAGCGCAAGATTTAATGAGACGGCCGCCATGATGGCCAAGCCGTTGTCAGACCACGCAGCTATTTGCTCTTGATGAAGAAACAAAGATTTCGATCAGCTTCGAAGAGGCTGTTCTGTTCACAATGTCGAGGGAGCACTGATGAGCTGAAGAGACGCATTTAAGGTTCCAATGACATTTATAAACTAATACTCAAGTATACTACATGAATATATTACAATATCTAAAAATAGGTGGGGGAGGGACTACAGCTTTCGTGGTTCAGCTGATAGACCACCACTATGAGTAAAACGAAGACACTGTTTTTGAACGGCGCCGCTTTGGCTCCTATTCTAAGTTGATTGCTTCTTTCGTCACCTTGAATATGAAGATACGGGTGCACTATATCAATATGTGTAATTCTTACTTCAGTTTAGGAAAATAACGTACATTTTCACGGCTTTTTGAATTTAGGTATTGAAGTTTTCTTGTAACATGGGGCACCGAACTTTGCCTAGTCCTCTTGTTGCTTATGAAATGATGAGATCCCAAAAATATGAGCAACGTGCTGCAATAATAATAATAATAATAATAATAATAATAATAATAATAATAATAATAATAATAACAATAATAATAATAATAATAATAATCCCCCCGCAGGGGCGTCTGCGTCAGCAGGCGTTTGGTGTGTTGCGACACCACGGACCCGAGCACACGAGGGTTGGACGCTCCCGCGTGTAGCCGTGCGCGGCTTAGCCGTGTCTGGGGAAAAGGGGATCCTGGGGGTTGAGCCGATGCTGGGTGTTTGGGCCTTTAAGGCCCCCCGGCGGAGGCAACACACCTCTTCGGCCTCGGCTTCACATAGACGGCACCTCCAGACTGACCCACCTGGAGGAAACCGGCAGTCGCCTTTTCCTGTCTCTCTCTACCCTCATCTTCGTCTTTCTCTTCCCCTTTTGATCTTTCCTGTCTTCTCATCTTTTCCTTTCACTTCGACTTTTCCTGGCGGCAAGGGTTAACCTGGTGTGGCTGTCCTACCTTGGGTATACCATATTGGGTTATAGTAACGGCATACTGCTGGCGCTGTGCAGACTTGTTTACATGTTCTGCCACGTCCCCGTGTTGGGCTCCGTGGTGGGTGGCAGACGCCGTTGCCGAACAACTTACTTTTACCCATGGGATCCTCGAACCCGTTTTCACCCGATCGTGCCTCGAAAAGGGTACGCACCGACGCAACCTCGCTATTCATTCCCCAAAACAAAGAAACTTTCCCGAAATTCCACGTACTCCACTGTGAACAGTTATCTACTAAAGCTAGAGTAATCTCACCATTTCTTGTCGCCAAGTGACTAAAAGAGACCATTGGAGCTGGTTACAAAGTAACAAAGATGGCAAGTGGGGATTTGCTCCTTGAACTAAAGGACAAGGAACAACACAACAGACTTGCACACCTCGTAGCCTTTGGCGCACATCGAACTATGAATACAGTCAAAGGCGTAGTTTCAGATGAAGACCTAATGACACTGAATGAAGAAGAACTCCTGGATGGATGGAAGGACCAAGGCGTAATCAATGTGCAGCGCGTCAAAATCAGACGGAATGACAATGAAATCCCAACAAAGCATTTAATACTCACTTTCAGCTCAACTACTCTACCCGAGACTCTTGAAACTGGCTATGTAAAACTACATGTTCGACCCTACATTCCTAACCCACGACGTTGCTTCAAATGTCAGAGATTTGGTCACGCATCCCAGAGCTGCCGAGGACAGCTTATGTGCGCAAAGTGCGGCGCAACCGGTCACTCTGCTGACGACTGCAATAATGAGGTACATTGTGCGAACTGCGACGGCAGTCACCCTGCGTACTCCAGAGCTTGTCCAGCCTGGAAGAAAGAAAAAGAAATAATTACAGTAAAATATAAGGAGAACATAACATTCCGTGAAGCAAGACAAAGGGTCTCTGCGTTATTTTCCCTGAAAACATCTTTCGCTGAAGTGGTGCAACGGGGGGCGGCACCACAACGGCCTCTGGCGGCAGCCCGGACCACGCCTAGCGTGCCGAGGCTAACGCCACCCGCCCCTACGGTGGGAGCAGCCAACGCTGCCCTGCCATCTCTCAAAGTGTCCACACCAGTGGCCTCTTCAAGCTCCGGCAGCAGCCAGGGCACCGCAGAGGCCACAGGGGTCCGGTCGACCTCCGGCGCCGTGGGGACGAAGACTCCGTCGCTTGAGACGAAGTCTACGCGACGCACACATCGCTCTCTGGAGCGGGTGTCCCGTGCCTCGCAAGAGGCTATGGACACCAGTCCAAGCCAAACGGCGCAAGTAGCGCCGAAGGAGCGGCGAGGTTCTCTTGACCGCTCCAAAAAGGACAAAACACCAATTACAGGGCCTAACAAAGGCCCTGTAAAGTAATGTCATTCTCCTCTCTCTTGAGACACACAGCACAACTTTTTTTTTTCAACATGGATGACATCATACAATGGAATATCAGAGGATTATTAAGAAACCTACAAGACATCCAAGAAATTCTCTGTAAGTTTAAACCTAAAGTGCTGTGTGTGCAAGAAACCCACCTAACTTCCAAACACACTAACTTCCTCCGACAATACATGACTTTCCGGAAAGACCGCGAGGATGCTGTCGCATCGTCTGGCGGTGTAGCTATCATTGCTGATAGAAGTGTAGCGTGTCAGCATCTGAGGCTCCAAACGGCCCTTGAGGCCGTGGCCGTTCGAGCCGTACTTTTAAATAAACTCATTACCATCTGCTCTTTGTACATACCACCACATTATCAGCTTCACAGGCGCGACTTAGAATCATTAATAGATGAGCTCCCGGAGCCCTATATGATTCTCGGGGATTTTAATGCACACAGTAGTTTGTGGGGCGATTCGCGCTGTGATGCGCGAGGTCGCGTCATCGAACAGGTGCTTTTTTCCTCCGGAACATGTCTCTTGAACACGAAGGTGCCCACATATTTTAACCTAGCCAACAAGTCATACTCTGCCATAGATCTCAGCATTTTATCGCCGACGCTTTTACCATATTTAAAATGGAATGTGCTTAACAACCCATATGGGAGTGACCACTTCCCAATAATCCTAACTACGCCGAAACAAGATCAACTTCCCCCGCAGGTCCCTCGGTGGAAGATTGACACAGCCGATTGGGAACGTTACAGATCTCTTACACACGTGACTTGGACTGAGATGTCTGGTATAACTATAGATGATGCTGTTGCATATTTTACAGCTTTTATACTGGATGCCGCCTGTAAATGTATTACTCAAGCGAGTGGCATGGGTTCCAAGCGGCGTGTTCCCTGGTGGAACGATGCATGTAGGCAAGCACGGAGGAAGCAGAACAAAGCGTGGGCGCTGCTTCGCGATTCGCCAACAGCAGAAAACTTGGAAAACTTTAAGCATGTCAAATCCCAGGCAAGGAGAACGCGCCGGCAAGCAAGACGAGAGAGCTGGGCAAAGTTTATATCAAGCATCAACTCGTATACAGATGAGAGAAAAGTCTGGAATAAAGTGAAGAAAGTTAATGGGCAGCAAACGTATTCCTTACCTCTAGTAAATAGCCACGGAGAAAGCCTTGAAGACCAAGCCAACTCTCTCGATGCACATTTTGAATACATATCGAGCTCTTCACACTACTTGGAAACCTTCCTAAAGTACAAAACACAAATAGAACAGCAAAAATTAGAAAGAAAGTCTGCTAAAAGTGCGCGTACAACGATCCATTCTGTATAGCAGAACTGCAGGCAGCACTAAACTGTTGTAATACATCCGCCCCAGGTTCAGACCGCGTAATATATGAGATGTTAAAACAACTACCACCCGAAACACAGAAAACCCTCCTCTACCTATACAACGTTATATGGTCTTCCGGCGAGATCCCCTCTGCTTGGAAGGAGGCTATTATAATTCCAATACTGAAGCACGGAAAGGATCCTTCCTCTGTATCAAGTTATAGACCTATAGCGCTAACAAGTTGCCTCTGCAAAGTATTCGAAAAAATGATTAACTGTCGCCTACTACATATCCTCGAATCAAATAAATTCCTCGACCCATACCAGTGCGAGTTTCGCGAGGGTCGATCCACCAGTGACCATCTCGTACGTATCGAGGCACGTATTCGTGAAGCTTTTGTTCATAAGCAGTTTTTTTTATCAGTATTCTTAGATATGGAGAAAGCTCATGATACTGCGTGGCGGTTTGGGATATTGAGATACCTCTCACAGTTAGGTATACATGGCAATATGTTTAGTGTTATTGAAAGCTATCTGTCTAATCGCACATTCCGTGTTCGAGTGGGCAATGTCTTGTCACGGAAATTTATACAGGAAACAGGAGTGCCGCAGGGCGGTGTGCTCAGCTGCACGCTCTTTATAGTAAAAATGAATTCTCTTCGTCTACACATACCACGTAATATCTTCTATTCAACATATGTTGACGATGTGCAGATAGGATTCCAATCAAGTTCTCTTGCAATCTGTGAGCGACAGGTCCAGCTTGGCCTTAACAAGGTCTCCAAATGGGCTGATGAGAACGGGTTCAGACTGAACCCACAAAAAAGCACATGTGTCGTTTTCTCGAGAAAAAGAGGCCTGCACGCTGATCCTGAAATTCTGTTGCATGGTGAGCGTCTGCCTGTAAACAAGGAACATAAATTTTTAGGCATAATTTTAGACGCGAAATTAACTTTTGTACCGCACATAAAGTATCTTAAAACCAAATGTATGAAAACAATTAATATCTTAAAGGTGCTCTCACGCACAACCTGGGGCAGTGATAGAAAATGTCTCATGAATTTGTATAAAAGCCTCATACGCACACGATTAGACTATGGAGCCATAGTCTACCAGTCGGCTACTCCAACTGCTCTAAAGATGCTAGACCCTGTCCACCACTTAGGAATTCGCCTGTCCACAGGTGCCTTTAGAACAAGCCCAGTGGAAAGTCTGTACGTTGAATCGGATGAATGGTCACTTCAACTGCAGAGAACATACTCGTCTTTCATGTATTTTCTTAGAGTAAACGGAAACAGTCAGCACCCCGCGTATTACACTATAAACGATTTGTCCAGTTGTCAACTTTTTCGCAACCGGCCCACAGCGGCAAAGCGTTTCTCACTGCGTGTCAGAGACATAGCTGAAGAAACAAGTTTTCCCCTGCTTGAATACCATCTTATGTCCCCTGCTATACGGCCCCCACCGTGGCAGTGGCAACCAATAGAATGTGATATATCCTTCATAACTGTTACAAAACGCGCTCCTCTCGCGCATATACGAATGTACTTCCTGGAATTACAACACAAATACTCATGTCCTGACTTCTTTACAGACGCATCAAAGTGTAATTCTGGCGTATCTTACGCAGCAGTCGGTCCATCCTTTTCAGATGCTGGTGTTCTGCACCCTAATACCCCTGTTACACGGGCGGCCTTAACCGCGGTTAACGTAACCGCGGTTATCGCTAAACGCGGTTAGCGCGGTTACACGGCAGGCGAAACTGCGGTTAGGCCGCTAACCGCGGTTGACCGCCAACCGAGCTTGGCAACCTCGGTTTAGTGTAACCGACGTTTTGGAGACGGCAAAATGGCGGACGATACTTCTCCAGAGTGCAGCGCAGGCGCGTCCCAGATATCTTCCAAAAGGCGTATCATTTGGCCTGACGCGACAACTGAGGCACTGATACGCCTTTGGGAAGATAATCTGGGCGCTCTGCGCTCAAGTAGTCGTAACGCGCGCGTCTACGCAGAGATGACGGCCACGCTCAACGCCAGTATTCCCGCCGGCGAAGGACCATATTCGACGAAGCAAGTGCGCCTGAAGCTGGATAACATGAACAAACGTTATCGGTAAGTGAATATTGGGAAATACGCCGTGCAGGGGAGCATGTACTGGTCAAAGGACGCGGCGTCTGCTTGCTAGACGAGATGCTAGCCGTTAACGCCTCGATAACACAGAAGTCCAAACAGCAAGAAAACGCGCGCGCAGCAAAAGCCTCTAGCAAACAGCAACGCGTAAACGCGAGAGAATGCGACCGTGCGTTGCGGCCAGTTGTGCGCTCGCCGCAGGTAGAACACTAGGGCTTTACGGCATTGATACGTGTGCCGGATTATTTTTAAGCTTGGTGTAATTTCAGGCGTAGTCGCATGTTTATAAGGTGCATGGCCTACGCGCCGTACGCTCTCTCCGCTGTCCGCGCCCAACGAATATGGGGTCGTAAATTGGCTCCTATGTCTGAGCAGATATTAAAACCACGGACAAGCACTGCGTACCACAATGGAATGCAAGCTGAGCGTTGTGTGCTCTCATGCGAAATTTTCATATGGTTTTTATCTATCGTGAAACAAAAATTTCGTTGCCATCTTCTAATCGGGAAAAAAATTTAACAGAAGTGCATGCTGTCAGTATCAGTTTACCATGAAAATACATGTTTAATAATTCAAGCTCCACTAGTTTAAGCTTACCTTCATTTTCACGATTACTGCTACAATGACCTTCCTTCAGATGGCTATAATTGTTGCACAGGAAATAAGTACTATTGCAGAATTAAATATCCTAGAGGCGACACTACAGATTAACATTTTTATTTAAATCTCTCTTATATTATTATTTGCTCCTTTCTTGATTTATTATCGCTTAAGGGACGGAAAACTAGTCCAGTAATTATTCTTAACATGTAGTGGTGTTTCCTTCTTTCTGCAGCAGTGCTACAAAAATTGTCTTTGGTAATTATGGTACATTTATAGTAGCTGTATTGGAGCAATGACTGTGTTGAATAGGCTGCACTTTGACGAAATGAATATATTATAATTTCAGAAAGCTCAGGCGCACCGCAACAACAACCGGCTCGAAAGCCATCACCTGGCCGTTGTACCGGCGTCTGCACGGCTTCCTCGGAGCACTACCGGTCAACGACGACTTGCTCATGGAGGAAAACATTGAGGTAATCTTCAGGTCTTCACAATACTTGCCAGCATTTATAACCATCTGTTGTCCGGCAATGATTTCTGTACGGCATGGCTCATACTATACGTGAGCAATAGGCTGCCTACATCGCTGCAGAAAGTGTTGTGTTTGCTGTATGTACTGTACCTATGTGCACATGATTGCATTTTTATCCCATCATCTGGAGGGGCATGCCGCCAGCAAACCTCTCGAGGATCCATTAAGATCCTTTCTTTCCTCCATTTCTCCACGCGAAGGAATAACTAGTGTAGCTGCACAGAAAACAAGACTACAATAAAGAGACCTAAGAATGCACACCACATACTTGTAGCAGTGTTGTGTAATCCTGCATATCCTGAAGAATGCTGATGATGAATGAATATAGGTTTTCTGCTACAAGTTAATTCCTTCTATGATTTCAGGGAACGAATTAACTTGTAGCGAAAAGCCTTCATCATCACCATTCTTTTTACATACCAGGATTTGCTGAAAATTTTGTAACCTGTAGCGAAAAATACAAGCTTTCTACGTATACATCTGTGTGCAGAAAGCTTGTAGTTTGCCAACAATTTTCTTTCTGCGCACAACTTAATCTGCAGAATATACTTTTAATTCTTAAGGTATGTGTCTTAAAATCCAATGCAGACATTTTCATTTGGTATGTACATCTATTGCAGCTCCATCCAAATCTTCATTCCACCTTGCAGCCATATTTTATCTCGGTGATCTGAACGCTTTCTTAGTTATTACCACTGTTTTACTGCGTCGAATGTTCATGTGTTATTGGCATACCGAAATTTGCAGGTGCAGCAAGTGAATGAACTGCCAAATTCTGCAGAGGTCATTGCATCATGGGACGATGGCAATATTTCTACTGAGGAGAGCAGTGTTTGTCAACTAAGCATTACTCCGGAGCCTCCCACTGACAGCCAAACTCCAGAGCCTTCCACAGACAGCCCACAGCCTGAGGTAGCGAATGACCTGGGTGCCAGAGCAGGCAGCCGTTCTGCCAACAGCAAGGCTAAAGGAAGGAAGAGGCCTGCGTCGACAAACTTCGAAGAACTCGTAAGCTTACACAAGCAAGCAGAACAACGAGCAGCGAAAGCTTCTAAAAAAATTTACAAGCTTCACAAGACGTTCATCAAGTTGCAAGCAGAATCTAATGACATGCAGGCAAGCATGATTAGAATGCTGGAGAAGTATCTTGTACCAAATGATAAATAAAAGGTGATCATGTATTGCACAAAACAAATATTCATTTATCTCTGAAACATTACACAACACGGATTCCTAGTGAAGGGAGTGGCATTCCAGGGCCTCGCACAGCAGCCATACATTGACGGAAAACAACCTTCCAGAGACCAATCCCCAGCAATGTTAATACAGACCACATGGACAGCTCCAGTTCCAACTTATAACCACAGGACAAAACTGGACACAATTCATCAGCTTACCCAACACTGCACAAACAAGCTGAAACACGAGTTACCGATGCTTAAAAAGCTATAAATAGCTATTGGTATTGGTAACCTGGCAGTTCCAAGTGCCCCCCCCCCTCCCTGTGTTAAGTACTTATTTCCCAATATCAAGTTTCAATTCAAAAAAGTGCAAGCATGCATTGGCTAAAGAAACTAGGGAAAATACATGTATGCTTAGTAAAACTAAATGTAGGTGTTATGTGGACCCTATAATATTAAGCAGATTTGAAGCTTCAGTTCCCTTTGCGGTCTGTTCAGTTCAAGATTTCATGCAGTTTTGCTACAGCACATTGCACGTGGTCGCACCTACAATTCAGAATTGTTTGTGTACTGGCTCATCCCATCTCAAATGAATTGAAATCTCAGTTATTATTCCTGCAAAGTCGCATGTTCATACGTGGAATTGTGCCTTTTACATGTGCTTACACAGAATTTAATGTAAAAAAGAGCGCACTACATATTCACAGCAAGAAGGGGGGAAGGTTGGTGTGAAAATTTATCCACAAAAAAAAAAGGATCAGTGAGCATAAACCTGAAATACATTGTGACAAAACATAAAGGGAAAGCACAAGAAAGATATTAAAATGAAGAAAAATAATGATAAAGCTGAACAATGGCTATAACAGTTTAAAATACATTCTAAACTTCATCCTGAGAAGCACCGAGAACTGCATGCTCAGCTAGCTTGGCGAGCAGCAAGGTGCTTGGCAAGGGCATCTCTAACTGTGACTCCGAGTGGCTCTTCACGGCGACTTCTGCACACTGGTTGCGGCCGACCCGCGTCTTGGCACTGCACAGCTTCGATCCAGGTGATATCGCAGTGATCTGTAAGTTCTTCACATATGTTGTGCAGTACACAGCACGCACGAATAATGCGATTGACATTGTCAATATCTACTTCGAGGCCCTTGTGCATGATTCTAAATCGTGCTTTAAGTCGACCAAACGCATTCTCTACAACTCTTCTCGCACTCGACAGACGGTAGTTGAACGCTTGCGATGGGGAACCAACTGGCCCGGCACGAGGAAACGGCTTCATGATGTGGCGCTGCAGAGGAAACGCTTGATCAGCAAGAAGGAGAGGGCACACTAAAACACCTTCGACATTTTTTGCTTCTAGTCGAAACAGATCACTTGCCAAAACTTTAGGCAGTCGCGACCTTTCGAACACTGCCGCGTCATGGTTCCTTCCAGGTGACCCCACATTGACATACATAAATCTGTACCGGTGGTCCACAACAGCCAAAAGAATCGAACTATACCACCCCTTGTAGTTATAATAGTCGGCTGCATGCTCTTTAGGGGGGCAAACCTCGATATGGCAACCGTCCAGGGCACCCACACATTGCGGGAAGCCGGTGATTGCTGCAAACTGACGCAGGTGCTCCTTCATTTCATGTGGGCGGGGAAGTCGCACTAAGCGCGCCTCTAAGCACCGTACAACCACATCACAGAACTCTCGGAAGATGAGGTTCACCGAAGAGCGGCTCACGCCGAAGAGATTAGCCACAGTCCTATCTTCCGCAGAGGTGGCGAGCCGGTACAAGGCAATCGCGACACGCTTGTCCAAGGAAATTGCTTTGCGCATGACTGTGTCTTGCCGCTTCATGCTTTCACACACGCTGACGATGTAATTGAAAGTACATCGGTTGATTCGGAAGTTCTCCCGGAATTGGCTATCTGGAAGCTGGGGCAATGTTGCTTCATACCACGAATTTTCACGCGGATACATCCATATTTGCCTTTTGCGTGCACTAAACAGCACAGCGGCGAGAATCAGCTGACGGCACCGCTGCTCAGCATACTCCCTTTCTTGTTCTAAGTGGTTGATAGCTTGAAAGATGCGGGCCTGCTTTATCCTCTGGTCGTGCAACTTGCTTTGCAGTGCTGTGAACACAGTCCAGAAAAGTCGATCGGCACTGAGACGGCGCTCCGGCGGGCGAAGAGCCATCGTGAAGAAACCGACAATGGTACACCAGACACCGAACGCAGAACACGGAACGCAATAATGACACAACAAATAAAAAACTCCTAAAGAAGATAACCGGACGCGGGATTTCGCTGCAGGCAGAACACGGAACGAAGCGGGAACGCAGATACGACGTAGATAGATAGCGGCTTGGGGGCAACGGATATTGTTGGCCGTAAAACCAACTCTACGACCGACTGCGACCAGCGTTAGCAGATTATTCTCAAATGACGCTAAGTACTAACGTACACGTGCCAAACGAAGTCTTTTCCACGTTAGAACACTGAAATATGACATTTTTTTGATGAAAAGTAACATCTTTACATCACTGAAATGAAATGTCGCAGAAAAATTTATCAAAATGAAGCCTGTACGCAAGGGATCACGTGACGCGTCATCAGACCATTAACCGTGATCGGGATAGCCCGTGTAACTCTGGCGGACTACGGTTCGCGTTAACCACGGTTGAGCGAGTTAACCACGGTTAAGTTTAACCGCGGTTAAGCGGCCCGTGTAACTAGGGTATAACACAAGTATTTTCACAGCAGAGGCCTACGCGATATTAGCTGCCGTTAAACACATTAATGAATTGAATATCCCAAAGGCAGTTATATACACAGACTCTTTGAGCGTAGTAAACGCATTGAAAACTGTGAAGAAATATCAAAATCCTATAATTGTGTCTCTCTATTCAGCATTATGCACCACCTATGCGTCCAGGCAGCATATCGTAGTATGCTGGGTGCTGGGGCACCGCGAGATTGAAGGAAACGTGTTGGCTGACCAGCTAGCCACATCCGTGCACGCGAACGCTGCAGACATTTCCACGACTGTCCCTGTAATGGACCTTAAGCCCTCCATAAGGAAAACGCTCAGGGCTTTCTGGCAGCGGTTATGGGATAAAGAAACAGAAAATAAACTGCATGTTATCAAGCCATATCTTGGCAACTGGCCGCCGGTATCAAAGAACCGCCACACGGAAGTAATACTTTGCAGACTTAGAATAGGACACACATACAGTACACACGCATACCTCTTGTCAGGTGGTGATCCACCCATGTGTGATAAGTGTGGTGAGCCACTTACCGTGCTTCACATCCTGATGCAATGCAGAGAATTAGATGCAAATAGGAAAAAGCATTTTCCATTACCTCACCGGCAACAAATTCCACTTCATCCCCAAATGATTATAGGTATGGAACCTCTCTTTAAACATCAATCACTGTTTCAATTTTTAAAAGCTGTACATAGCTTTCATACTATAGCCCCAGGAAATCCGTAGCACAGCCTCTTAACAGAGGTTTCTGCTGCGGTAGCTGCTTTGAAAGAAAGCACCTGCCTCCCAGCCTTTGGGCTCAAAGGCTTTAAGGAGGCATATGTGCTATTTCCATATTCATGTATTTTAGCCCCATTATCACTTGTCGCTCGTCCTATACCCAGAGACCACTCCACGTATCACTGTCATAATTTTATACCTATATATCGTTTTATGCTTCTACGATAGCGACTAATTTTAGGCCACTTTACAGCCATGTTACACCTCATCATCGTAACTCACCAATCAGCGCTTAACACATCATTATCAGTCATGGCGCTCTTTGGCCACACCTGGCCCTTGCGCCACTAAACAACACATATCCATCCAATAATAATAATCCAAATGCAGGTCTGCTATAAAACATAAAAATTACTACAAATAGTTCTCGCTCTCATTTCCCGCAGAGCGTTTTTTTCTTTGTAGCGCTTTCCTTTAATCGGGTGCCCGGTATACTACCAATTATTTGTATTTTTAAGGACCCTGTTGGTTAGGGAAGTCGTCAGCTTCCTATACTTTGGTTTTTCAGTTCATGTGCATTCTGCGCTGGCATATTGTCTCCTCCTGGTTAGTTCGCTTGGCTGAGAAAGCTTCTGCTCCTCTCTGATTACACTACCATGCACCGTTGCAGGAAAATAAAACTTGGTATTATGAATTTCGTGAAACTCGTGCTGGTGCTGCTGGTTAGGTTAGGTTCGGTGCTTTTGCAGTGAGGTGGATGTGGTTTTCTTTTCTTCTGAACTGCATTTTGTGTGCGCGGCCCAGTTAGAAGATCAAAATGCTGAGGTCCAGGAACGCCCAATACGCAATTCTTTACCACTTAATAACGCCTTTGTAAAGGAAGGCGGTAACGGCACTTCGGAAGGCTGGCATGTCGCAAGCATAGCGTGATGGAGTGCCGCATGAAAAAGAAAAGAGTTAATTGAAAAGGAACGGTTACATTGCTTCTGCAGAAAGAGAGCAGAAAAATAAACAAAGTTTAGTACCCTACATCTAGTGCAACCAGCGTAACTTACTGAACATAATAAAATTGCGAAAAAACCAGACCCATGTTTCTTTACGTATTTTTGTTTTTCGATCTTCGCATTCCCTACCTTTTTAGTAATCGGGAGCAAGTCTCATTTTGCGGCCTGTAACATCCTGGAAAACCCGTCCTGATTATCATTAATCAAAACTAATGGAGGGCATTTTACGCTTTATCTTTCATCGAGCGACGGTATATACGCATGTATTCCTTCAAAAATTAGGCTCAAAGAGTTGTCTTTCTATGATAACTTGCGACCCAGACATGCATGATGCAAGCTTCTTTGTCCTCTTTCACGGCTCGCGTGTCGTTACGAATAAACTCGATGCGGTTCCTCTGGCATGTTCGCAAAGAATATTGAAAAAAAGCAAAGCAAGTTTCGCCAGGAGGGCTAAGCACAGAGAGCGATAGCAAATTTCAGCTTGCTTCAAGTTTTATGAAGGCTTTTTAACAATATACGCGTGGACTAAATATTCGCGTGATGGAGCACGTGAGGTGATTGCTACAGCGCACCTGCTTCAGAGAAAAAGAGAGAGAGTGTGAGTGGCTTGGAATGGGAAAAATTTTCTGCAACCCTTTATTGAGCACGACTCGCTGCCTCGGGGAAGGGGTGGGGGCATGATGAAGAAAAAATACAGCGAAGCTCTAGGTGATCCCAGAGCCCTTACCTACCAGCACTCGAAGTTATATTGTAGTCACTTCTTTTCGTTCGCCACTCTGCTGATCGACGTTCGGGTGTCAGTCGCATACGTTAAGCAAAAATATAGAAAGTTGGGCGAGTTGGTGCGGTAACATGATCTTGGATTGTTGCGTGAAGTGACACGGACAGAGAGAGGAACTAGACAGGACGAGCGCTAACTCTCAACAAAATTTTTATTGAAACTAACAATATATATATATATATATATATATATATATATATATATATATAGGGGATTGCAAATACCGCAGCATATGAACATGACAAGGTCTAAATACATCAGTTAGACATATCAAGAGGTTGGGAAGCCTCAAAGCCAACAACAAAACAACACTGCTTGCGATTAACACACGTGCTGTGAAGATACTGAATTTCGCATTCTAACAGAGACAGGTAGACAGACAGGCAAAGAACTTTACTAATGGTCCTGCGGAACCGCGTTAGGATACCTCCCTTTTCAGGGAGTCCCCATAGCCGTCGCGGGCCGCAGTCACGTCAGGGTCAGAAGATCGCGGTCCTCCGCCCTGTCGCAGGCCCTCTGGACAGCCAGTAGTTGCTCTGAGAGGTCGCAGCTCTTAAGAGCTGCCTCCCAGTCCGTTAGAGTGGTCAGCGATGAGTTGCGTAACGCACGGCATTGCCATAGCATACGGGATAAGGAGCAGTACGCCTCCCCACAGTCTGGACTGTGGGGTTCTACATTAGGCGCGAAGTGACTGCGTCGGCCTCTGGAGGGGAATCACCCCGTTTGGAGCATGCGAAAGGCCGACGATTGTGGTCTATTAAGTTTAGGATGTGGTAGCGGAAAGGCCCGCCGAGCAAGTTGTTAATGTGCCAAGATATCATGGAAGGTGAGGAGAGAACCCCTGTACAGTCCTAAGTCGCCGCCCTTGAGTCCACCTGAACCGCCGCGGTCTGTAAGACCTCGCGCAGAGTCATGAGCCAACTCATTGGCGTTAACAACCTCAGAGTTCACATTGATTCTCATATGGGCCGGGAATCATTTGATGATATGAAAACCAACAGCCCCCTCGTTGCCGAGGATGGCCGCCGCCTCCTTTGAGATGGAGCTGGAGGCGAACGCTCGGGCTGCAGACCTAGAGTCTAAAGATATTGGGACGTAGAGGGTCCTTCAATGCCATAGCTGTAGCAACCTGCTCGGCTACTGTTGCAGAAACCTTCCACACGGATGCTGAGTTAATGAGAGTGCCACTGGAGTCAACCGAAACAACGGCATAGTGATCAGAGCGCTGGCCGTGGGCGGCGTGGACGAAACATGCAAGATTCGGAATGGCCGCCGCCACTTTGAACAGGGAACGAGCCCTGGCTATCCGGTGCCCTATACTGTATTGAGGGTGGACATTACGTGGCATGCGATCTACCTTGAACGTATCTCGGACCATGGTGGATAGGGTCACGTTGCGCTCCGTGATTTCCTGGTGACCGCATCCAACGGATTCGAGGACACGTCTCCCCGCTCGCGATGATGAGAGTCCTATTATTTGGGCCACTCGTTTGGCCTCGATCACCTCTGAAAGGGTGTTGTGCATGCCTAGTTGAATGAGACGCGCGGTGCTAGTAGTGAGTGGTAAACCGAGCACGCGCTTGATGCTTTTGCGCATGAGGACGTCGATATTGGGCTAACCCTGTTTAGACCAGCGCAACGCGGAGGCTAGATAGTTAGCGTTGCTCATCAGAAACGCGTGGTACAGTCTGAGGAGATTGCTCTCGCTTAAACCCTCCCTGCAATTCAAGACCCTGAGGATAAGCCGAAGCATATTCTCCGTCTTGGAGGACCTGGTGGTATCCACTCTGTGGATTTGTTGTCCGTCCCTCGTATAGAGGGCTATGGAAACTTGATCTAAGGGTGTGGAGCACCTAACCCCCCGTCAGGTGGGCCTATACAATAGAAGTTCGGACTTAGTTGGCGACAGACTCAGGCCCATGTCTAGTAGGAAGTGTTCTGTGATGTCGAGCGCCTCTTGGAGCGCACTCTCAACTGCAGCGTCAGTCCCTCGCATGCACCACACGGTAACAGAGACAATGATGCGTGGCTAATGCATGTCTCACCTAATCTTTGGTGTGAAATTCCTCGATTATTTCCCGTGTGGTTTGGGATTTGCGTCTTGAAAGAATTTTTGTGCATTCAAACAAAGGTTAACTACTACACTTGAATTAACGCGAAGCATTAGGGTTGTTAAGTGGTTGTTTGTGTTATTTCAGTCTAATATTAATGCACCTTTAGAACTGCATGGTCATGTTCGTATGTTGCGGTATTTGCAATCGCCTGTATATATGTTGTGTTCATAGGAGGTTGTGGCCAAGTACTGCACCAGGGTGGCCAATCCTGCTCTGGTGAGGGAGTGCGTTACCGGTTCTGGTCACCGGGATCAGGCCACACTCCAGGCCTGTTTGTGCAATTTTATCAACACGCGAATGTTTTTTTTTTTAATCCGGTGGAAAATTGCCGGCACCGGGATTCGAACCACGGACCTCTTGCACGCGAGGCGGGTGTTCTACCTCTACGCCACCGCTGTGCTTTTCAATAAAAATAATTTCAATTTCAAAGAATAAGTTTCAATAAAAATTTACTTGAGAGCTAGCGCTCGTCCCGTCTGCTTGTCGTCTTTGTTCGTGTCACTACGCGTTACAATCCAAGATCATGTCACGTTAAGGTCAGCATGCTTTCCGTTTCTCTGTCAACCAATTTCTTTCTCTCTCTCTCTCTCTCTCTACACCAGGCGTCTCAACAATGGCGCGGTGAGGCCCGCCTTGAGCCGCGCTACAGGTATCGCACAACGATGTTTTACTATATGAGACCGACGAAAAGAACCGTCGGCGTATTTGTCGGTGCCAAATAAAAGGATCACGTAGATTTCGCTCGAAATTTACTGCCTATTCCGCGCAAAGCCCGAGTCACACTCCCACTTTGGAAGCAAAACGCGATGCTTGTTTCCTGTTTTCTGAACCACAATGGATGCACCGCTGATACCAGTGATGGAACCTCCCCCCCCCTTCCCTCCATGCGGTATGCACACAGGTGCTCTGAAAGACCGTTAGCGCGTGGGCACAGAACTCTGATGACAGCAGCGAATGCCCGAACGCTGCAGCCAGAGCCGATTGCGTGGATGGGGATGGCACGTCTACTTAGCTTCGGTACTTTTTGCGACCAGACGCACTGCGTGTCTCCGGAGACCCTTTATAATGCTCTACGCGCAGGACGCAAATGTGCCGCCGATACCAGAACGGCACGACTGTGGTGACGCCAACGGCAACGTTGGGAAAGCCTGGCCTCCGGGTCAGTATAGTTTATATCACAGTGATAGCGTTTCGGTATTATTATTTTTCTACTGGAAACTATCCATGGCGCGAAATAAAGGTGGATAAGTTGTTCCAATTTTACTTCATGTAAAACTGTGTTTGATTTTCACAGGGTTTGAAAGTTAAGAAGGGAGAAGTATATAGAGCAGAGAAACGGCAATCGCTCCACATAATTCTTGGACGACATTCATTAATGCGACAGCCTATCTCGCCTACCCGTAGACCGCAAGAAGCGAAGGATCGTTCTAGCTGTCGCTATTGCAAATGTCCGTTTGGTCCATGTCCTAATTTCTTCATTCTGACAGTGGCCGGCTGTCCACTGCCTTCAACTGCACTTGCCTCCCCGTAAGTGATAACATGGGCATTCGCACATGAGATGGGCAATTCTATCAACACAGCCGGAAGTGTCACCCTCCAAAAATTAATTAAGCTGGGGATGTTACGTGCTAATGCCACGATCTTTTTACGCGGCGCGCCGTAGTAGAAGACTCAGGATAAAATTTGACTAACTGGCGTTCTTTAACCTGCTCCTGAATCTGTGTCCGCGAGCGTTACAGCATTTTTCTCTCATCAAAATGCGGCCACCGGACTCAGCAGCAGGACTCTATACCAACTTATCGCAGCAGATTCAAGTGCCACGGGTAGGGCTGTTGCACCAATCGCTAAGAAATTAATATGTCTTGGTAAACGAGGCACCAAACCACAGCCGCCACAACAGAGTCCCTTCGCACGTTACTAGTACACATGGCCGACAAATTTTTAAGCGAGGAGTAAGTTTATGTAGGCGACTGTTCGTGATCCTCGTCGACTTCTGCGAAGCCTATGTAAAATAACGCCTTCTGGGGCGAATCGTCGCCAACTTCTTTGTTTGTTTTGCGACTGGAATCGAAACACATCTACCGTTGTGGGAGGTTGAATGGGTGAATTTGTCGATGCCATCCTTTTCAGTGATACCGCATTGCGCAGGATGTTACTGATCGCTCTTCTGCTGCTTGGTGGTGTCAATGCCTTTGCTGATGCGTTGTTGATGAGATCGGCGGTGCATTCAGCTTTGAATGCTTTGCAGGGATGCCTTCGAGTTGTTAAAATACCTAGTTATATTGTCGTTTTTTGTTCGTGGTATTGCTGTGAGAACTGCTTCGTAATGTCACTGTGTTGTGCTGACTATAATCTTGTAGTCTCTCTGTCAGGACATTAATTGTTCTTCTGCTCGTTCTTCCACTAAAACTGTGCGCATGAGTGTCCAAAATTGTATGTGCAAATGTTTTATGTGTTCCTTAGAAAACGACTATTGCCAGCTCATTGCTGGGCAGCTATCTCCTCTATCTCCTCCGAACAGCTCCTTTTTCCAACAGACGAATTGACAACAACATCGACAACGACAACAACGAAATAAAAAAGAACTACGACGACAAAACTAATCCCTCTGTCGTCACAAGTTGAAAGGCTGGCTGCGCTGTTTGCACATTTTGACGATTTTCTGTTGATCCGCAGCAGCACTCATATGATGCCCCGGAAAGAGCTCGAGGTTGTAATGTACGATGGTATGCGCAGTGACACTGGGAGAGAATTGGGAACGCTAAAAGAGAGTGCAGAACATTACAGTAAGTAACGAAATTGGGCTGTCACGGATGCAGGAAGCGCCCACACAGGAACCTCATTATCATTTTCTGCATGACATTTAGAAGAAAGAGTGCCCGGGGCAACGCAGCACCGAAAACATAAAAAACAGGAAGGACAACTCCTCAAGCCTTCCTCTTCCTTCTTTTTTTGCGAGCTGCAGAGTCAAAGCAAACACCTCAAAATGAGCAGCTTGGTAACCAAAGGGCTGTACTGGGTTTCGCCGAAAGCGTCCAGTACATTGAACGCTAAGAGGGCTTATGTCAGCCGATACGTATAAAAGCTAGAAGGCTGAGTTTTCTTAAGAAAGGAAGGCTCACTCGTGAAACCCTGCTGAAAGTTTCCGTAATACTCACGTTGAAACTCTAGCATACTCAAACTAACCATACATCAGCGTTAACACAACCGTAGCTCATTACATTTTCCCGCGTCGACCACGACCTCAAGGTTCAGCCCCAATTTGCGCGCTCACGTATCTATGCTTTCTTTATTTATCTTAACCTGGCCATGGAAGTGGGGAAGTTTCTTCTGAAGTTTGCCGCCCCTATTACTGACCATCACGTATTTATGGAAAACTTACAAAATTCATAGGCAATATTATTCAAGCTAACCACAGCTCAAAGAGTGTGTACTGTGTGATGTTCAGCACTTAAATGATGCGCAGTCATTTTTTCCTGTACTTACGAAGTGGCATTTGCTTCTACGTATGGGGATGCATACTTTTGATTTGACTACGAAATCAATTGCTGTGCAATGCTAGGTTATTAGCGTATTACCGTGTCTCATTTGTAGTGTGCAAGCCCTAGGGGCCTCTAGGGTAAATTGAATGTAAATGAAATGAATGAAATAACGCATCGCATAATCATAGGTTGACAATCAAGAAGTCCTCGTTCTCGTTGTCTTTACTGATTGGCTAACGCAAATACATAACTTCCGCTGCACTATACAAAATTTGTGAGACAGAATACAGTTCGCGGCTGGATATGACTTAGATAAATGCAAAGGAAATGAATGGACGTCGTAACTTCTACAGGTTAAGGAGAAAGCTATTCATTCAGTGTAAACGTTCGTCTTCATGGATCCTTGGTAAAGCGAGGCGTCAAATAACATTGCGACAGTCAGGGAAATGCGAAAGAATACGCGAAAAAGATAAGGTGTTTGTATATTAAAAGTGGCGTCGGGCTGGGCAAACAGAAAAAAGAAGCGAAAGCTGGCTTGCCGAAAGATAAAAAAAGAAGACGCATTGTGAAACGTGGTTGATTCCGAGTACTTAAGGGAAGACGAAAATGCCAGCAGAAATCGACAGCTCTGTTTGCACTGCAGAGTTAGATTTGTAAGCGAGTAAGTGGAGTTGTAAATTGACTTGTAAATAGCCAGGATCACTAATCCGGCTCATTTGCTGCCTTCAGGTAGCATACAAGGATTCGTTGGCCTCTTACACTCTTCCTAGTTCATGTACTAGATGATGCCATCGGCAAAAAAGAGGTAGTCTGCATCTGCCGCCATGGCTGCGACTTGTGGTGGTGGCTAACATTCCCAGCCAGGCCTAGAACTAGTATGCATAAAATATCCAAGAAAGTACATGAAAAAACTACACTACCGTAACTCAATAAGACTATCGAACACGTAATGCGAAGGCACGGATTCCTACATCATTGCGACCAGACGCTCTTTCATCTACATTCTGTCCCTCTATTTGTAATTTATACATTAAAATAAAAAGAACTAATGTACCCTATGGTTTGGTTTGTTGGCTGTGGTTCTCATAGCAAATTACACGGACCTATTCAACTCATGGCTATCACCATCAACAATGCCCAACATTTCTTTTTATTTGTTTCTCCTTGAAATCCTGAAGTCATTAGATAAGAAGGAACATACGAACAAGTAAACGTAAATTATTTGCACAAAGAAAGCGGTATATGCCACTATGTGTTCTGCGAGGGAATTCCACAGCGCGATTGCATTAGAAAAATGAGATAAGTTCATAGGTGCAGTGCGGCTTGCACTATAACATAAGCTAGCTTAACAGCCTCCTACCCGCCATGGTTGCTCAGTGGCTATGGTGTTGGGCTGCTGAGCACGAGGTCGCGGGATCGAATCCCGGCCACGGCGGCCGCATTTCGATGGGGGCGAAATGCAAAAACACCCGTGTGCTTAGATTTAGGTGCACGTTAAAGAACCCCAGGTGGTCAAAATTTCCGGAGTCCTCCACTACGGCGTGCCTCATAATCAGAAAGTGGTTTTGGCACGTAAAACCCCAAATATTATTATTAACAGCCTCCATTCTTGCTCTCTAAAACCTGCAAGTACCGTCGGCATATATAATTTGCGATGCCGGATATTTTGACTTAATGAAGTAATCATACTAGTTATGCTTCATTCCCGTTCTTTAAACTAATATTTACTAAATCAAGGCAAGCGTGCCTGAAATTACCCTGTCGAATGCAGAAAAAGGTGGTGTGATATCGAAGTTACCAATCATTTCCAGTGAAGGGAGTTAACAAAGAAAATCACACTTCCGCCCGAAAGGAGAAGCACTGATTTCGATAGCAAATTAGTAGATAGCTGTAAGAAGTAAGGATGGTAGTATTATCGGCCGTGTAAACGCGTAAACATTGGTTTACTAAATAAATTAACAATGATAGAATGTGTAAGCGTGACTCAGCGAGGACGTAGGATGAAACGTATACACAGAGACAGCGCTATCTTTGTGTGTCTGTTCCTTTCCACGTCCTTGTTCAGTCGCGCTTACACATTCTATCATGGATTCAAACCAACTAACCCATCAATGTGTCTTAACTAAATTAAACAGCACGGTGTCAAGCGCGCACAGGTAAACATAAACACATCTCGATCGACGAGCGTGCAGCGTTGCAATAAAAATTCTGAAGGGAAGAATCGCGGCAGCAGCATGCGAATTAACCTTCATGCATGTCTCGCTTCAACGCGAACGAAGTGTCGAAAGTAAAGCGCATACGAAGCTACCGGCACTATACGCGCACTCTGCAAACGTCGCAGATCGCTTTGAAGATGAGTCCCGCGCGGGCGCGTACTTTGGCCTTCGCAGATCGCTTTTAAGACACATGAGCGCCGGCAACGCGTCCCTATGGCGTCCGCCAAAGACGTCTGCTACGGCGTCCACGATACACGTGGCGAACGCCGTAGTAGACGCCGTGGTTGTCTCCACTCTGTACCGTATAGCAGCCGCCGGAGAAGAACGTTCCTCCTCCCTCGCCTGACTCCCCCGCCTCGCGTGCGACAGGAGAGGGCACGCATCCGGGTCGTGTCCCTCGCTCGCGCACGCGAGGTTGAGCCGCGTTCGCCGGATCATTTTCACATGCTTCCACTCATAGGGAACCTCACGGCGACGGCGACGGCGACGACGGCAGAAATGCGCCTAGCGTGTCCATATAATCACTATCGCAATAAAACGTCGCATGCCTGTCAGGATGTTTTGAAAGAAATAGATCAATATTGTATTCATATGCAATGGGGGCCATGCTAGACGTAATATGAGGGCACATATTCAAGTGTGTGTGAATTAGTGGCTACGGGAAACATGGGAAACTGTCATTTTCTACCTCTTTGGAGGCGCTATATTAAGAGCTCATGCAGTTTCCTATTTGCCCTGGGAGACTGAATGATGGTAGCATTCTATATTTGCCGAGAATGGGGGCCATAGTTTGGCAAACCTGTATGGAAAGGTTTATGGGCTTAGTTTAGCTACGCCCTTTGCAAAAAAAATACCAGAACAAGTGTTCCAAACTTTACAAGGGTGTATTACGAACCACGCAGGAAGTTTGTCCCGATCACCTGAAGGAATTGAACAACCAACAAAGTTGACGTTTTCGGAGAATGGTGTGCTACTTATATGTCACGCCTGGAGATAGTGTCAAGAATGTCAATTGTTTATAGCTTTTGCAAAAAAATATTATGCACGTGTTCAAAAGGGTAAGGACTGTTACTAGTCATGTTTCCGAATGTGCCCAGGAAAGTCAACGCCACACCGAGTTTAGTTTTGGTGGAAATTGGGCACATGGTAAATGTAATTCATGGCCAAACTCTAAAGACTCCTGAAAAATTAGTTACCTTGTAAATAATTACATAACGACCTTTCATTGAGCATTTTCATACCTTTTACAAGATTCAGAAATGGGACTGCAATACCACCGGTGACTGGGCTCCTCAGCATTGCAGCAGTGTGAGACACCAATAGCCACCATGACTGTAAAATAATTTACAGTCTGAAAAGTAAAAAGAAAATTGTAAATCTATCCCCAACTCACATTCCTGCACCATTTTAGGATGTAAAGGGTGCATTCTTAAGACCCTTTAAGAAGAGTGTAAATCTTTTCATAACTCACAGCCTTACACCTCTTAGGATCTATAGGTGTGAGTTAGACATATTTACACTTTTTTCATATTTTAAAGGTGTAAATAACCTTCAGTGCAAAGCAATGTTTCTGCTGCAGTGCGTCAGTAACTCCGCGTGCTGTCTTACTGATGGGCCCTATAACGTAGAAATATTCCATTCTGACTTTATTCCACTCTCTTGAAGTCAAATTTACGCAGCCGTGCACACAAGCATCAGGTGGCGACCAAGGAGGTTTTATGAAAAATTCTGGAGTGGCAACTTCCGCAGATTCTTACCAGCAGAGGTGAAGCCAGCACTTTCCCTTGCTTCATCGTTAAAAACGTGCTGAACTAGGCGCAGAATAATGGCAGTGCAGCTGCTCTTGCTCTGTGATAATAAATTCTGGCGGGATTGAAAAATAAAAGATTGTTGTTTCGGGCTGGTATATTGCCATTGGTTTAGTCATCCTATCGCGATCCCCCATAACACGTTGTCAAGACGCTCAGTTTTGATCCTAAAACGAGTGAAACAGACAGACACGTCAAAAATCATCTGCGAGGCAAAACTGGCAGTCTCAAATACGCTGAAACCTTTTTTTTAAACCTCCTTCGTGGTCACCCACGGCGTTTTTGGACATGCCCAGTCAAATACATTCCTGATCTATAGAAGTTGAAATTGCTCTACTTTGACAGCACATAGCGTTGCTTACCTTGACAGGTTCTTATCCAACTGGCTGAGCGAAAGACGAGGAAAGCGCACTAGTGGAGAGGGCTTCGGTGGACCTCAGCTAGCTCAGTGAAAGTAGATAATCGGATGCAGAGGGCTGTGCTGGTGTCTGCGATTGGTTCGCTTCCCCTTGCTTAGCTGGCAGTGGCTGGTCAAAATTCGAGGCGGCGTGTGACGGAGGGCAAATAAATCCCACAGAGAAACGTATGGGTAAAGAGCGGACATTTCCGTATAGCCTTGCGGTCGAGCTACTCCACTGCCGCTAGCACCCCGAGCCGCTTGTCAGACTGCAAATCTAGCCTTGCGAGGTTTTGCAGGCGTAGTTGAGCTCTGTTTTGGTTTCAATTTGGATAGCAGTGCTTTAGATTCTGGAACACCTTTGGCTGTTGAAATGCTCAACTGTGTCGTCTATATATTTGAGCGCGAGCTTTAATGTGTCATTTTGAAGTATTCCAGTTCATAGAGACATAAAAAACTCGCGGATTACAAAATTTTTTAGCGGAAAAACCGCCGCGCTTCTCGAAGAAACAAAGAAAGGCTGAATTAGATCATGCAGATAGGAAAATAATGATGTGAGCGGAGCGGCTCCTATTGATATCTTTCGGCCGTTCTTCAGCCCGTTTTCTTTGTTGAACGCAATAGGAAGAAGTAGTTACGTAGAACAAACTTTAGTTTTTCTTGTTTACATTGGAACATGCACAGAAAAAATACTGAATCAAACCATTGATAAAGACAAAGACAAACACATCCCAAATACATAGACCATGACAAGAATGTTTACCAGGACATGTACTGTGCCTACAGTACTCGTTAAAGAACTCCAGGGGGTCAGAATTATTGCTCAGTGTCCCAATGCCTCGTAATGAGATCGTGATTTTGGCTAGTAAAGCTCCGGGATCTGTTGATTAAACTGCTTACTGCCACACACTGGTGCGTCGGCCTTTCAAAGAGGGTAAGAATAAGCGTTTGGAAATTCCACATCCCGCCATACACGTTTTCCCTAGACAGGGGCCCTCTTGACGCAACAGCTAACTGCCCCTGGCGACGAGGGTGTGCTGATGTTATACACTGCGGAGTACTTCCACCCCGCTAGCCAAAATAATGTTCGCGCAATTTAGATTTCAAACTTGTGAGTTGCACCGGCATATTTCTGTACTGTTTGCATAAGAACCTCGACCTTTCTTTATCCGAACTAGATCAGGTTCGGGGAGTACTACTCAGCATAACGTCGAGGGGCTCCTGTTGTATCGACTCATAAACTAGCGCCCGACGATATCTGCTCGGTCGACAACGAAGCGAAAACCACCCAAAGGAGTTCCAATAACGCACCGTGCTCGCCTCAATGCACGCGAGCGCAATCTTGCTTTCCTGATCACACATACCCACGGCGCAGCTTTTGGTCCGTTTGTAGCGTCGCCGTTATATACGCTTTGCAGGGTAGTCTATTCGAAAGAACCACCGGGATAACATTCGGAGAAGTTTCCAGTGATTTCAACTTTCTATTGGTTCGACGATATAGAAGTCCTACCCAGCCGTTCTTCAATGGAAGCGAAATACTCAGTACCTCATTAGACGTCGTCTTACCTTATATAGACTTCCTTGAATCTGAAGATTTTGCCGAGGGACATAACCACCTTTCGAATCGGTTATCGTATGGTACGTTAGGAAAAAGGAAGACCAATATTTTGTTTAGGTACAAAAAATCCTCAACATAAAGGCAAAATAAACTGAATCTCCGTGAACGTGGACAAAATAACGATTGTCATGTTTCACATGATAAAACTGCTGTTATTGGCCTAAACATGAGAGGTCAACATTTAACGCTCTGTCCTGGGTTGCCCATGTTGAAGTTACATTACGAATTTTCGTCATCTCGCTGTGTTGGAAACAAACGTCATTGTTGCTATTCGTCGGCTCTGACGATGAAACAGCGTGCATTATATTCGTGTCAATTTTCTTAAAATCCCGGCCGTAGGAAAATGAATTAACCACCTGCACACAGTTCCACGTGTACCTCACGTCAGATCAAGGGTGTATACATTAGGTAATAACTTCTCATCAAAAGTTTAGGACTACTGAAGTAAATGTGCCATTTAATGTAGACTGTGCCTTAGGAAGTGACATGGGTAGTGACGCATATTTTTGAAGAGCACGGCGCTCTGCTAGAAACTTGTGGCGCATAAAAAGAAGGCAGTTAGCATGCATATAACTTGGCACGCAGTAAGAAAAGATTTTAAATTGATAGCCGAGTTGCTGTCGAAGTGCCGGACCTGTAATCATCAACACAATTGTGTCGTCATGATGCAGAGCAATATTTGCTGACGTCACCCTATTCAAAAACATATATGCCCCCATAACTCCAATATCTTATAATCCATTACGAAACATAAAGCATCCCACACAACAGCCGTTTTTTCTAGATGTCTTATGATGTTATTGAATATAGAAGCTATGGGAAATAGGCTTTTTCTTTCAGTAGGGCATGTAGCAATAAGGATAAGTATGGTGTGGGTTCTCATAAAAAAGATTAATAATAAACACGAAAGGCGTGCGCATTCCTTTCCGCGCTGCACCCTCGCCTGGCACGTGCCATCATCGTAGGCACAGAGTGAGCCCTTCTTTCGCGATGTCACCACGTATCCACCTTTTGGTCACAATAAGTGGGCCACGCTGTATTCATGGAAAAGCTCCTACGCTACAGTTGTTCGCCAGAGAAAATTTCAGCGAATCCTGACGTTGTACATAATATTATCACAGGTGACCAGACAACGGGAAATACCATTTCCGAACGTGAAGTTTCTTGAATTCGGCTCCTGGTTTCTAGAATGAAGCGTCATATTAAATTATTCAGGATGCCTTGACACTTTCTACAGTGTTACAGCGATGATTTCTCTGCCTTTTGCCCTGCGTTTGGCGTTCGTCCTCATTTCCTCGCCGGATACATTTATGCATATTTACAAACACTTAACTCGGGCCACATGGTATATGCTTGCTGCAATCTTGCCGAGGCAGACAGCTTAGGATACTGAATATGTGTCCGAAAAGGCAGTTTGATTCACCGGCTACGTGTCGCTGGGCATCTGCCCATCCTTGGCCGATTCCCCCAGAATGGTTAAGCCAACTGGCCAGAAATGGTTACGAACCCTTAAATATATATAAAATCTGGGCGCGTACACCTTTCAGCAACGTTTTTCCAACGACGTGTGCAGCTGTACAGCTACAGGGCGACGCGGCTATGATACCTCGATAACGTAATTAAGGAAGCTTCACCTCATTTTATATCCCAAATCTGAGCCCAAATGTGCGCGTCATTTCTATGGTTTGAAGGCCTCGTACCTTTATTTAACGCCACCATACGACTAGCAAATAACATCCTCAGTTATGTTACCGACACTTGACTTTAAGGTTTGAGACATATCGCGGCTACTCAGAGAGAGAGAGAGAGACAGAAGCAAAGGAGATAAGGAGGTTAACCAGGGGTTATCTCTGGTTGGCTACTCTGCACTGCGATAACTCAGCGGTTCTCACGTCGTGCAGGTGTAGGGCTCCGTCCCTACAGTGGTGCCCTCATTATGGTGGGGAGTGGTACTGCAGAAGTTCGCATAGTTTTTGAATGCGTGCACACAACTACAATTGGCGTCATCAAAATAAATCAGGAGCTCCCTACTACGACTTCACTTGCAGCTCAGGTATGTCCTTTAGGCGTTAAATCCCGTACTTTTGATTTTTAGAAGGTGTAAAGGTTCGCTATTGCACTGTCTGATATTTATTTTTAAGGTGATGGCGAAAACTGCCGATTAGATATACCACTTAATAGTGATTTCAAACGCGCACCAGTCAATTTAAATGGGAAGTGGCAGCTTCCGCAGAGGTGACTTTCTTCGCTAACGCACGAGCAACGTTCACGGGGAAGAAAGACTGGTTAATATTGATTTCTTAATCATTTATTATTAATTATTTCCCACCAAAATAATAAACCACAATCAACTTAGTCTGCAGTGAAAGACACTGCCATGCATGACCGAGTCCTTCTATATCAAACAGATGTCAATCTCTAAATGCATCTCTGCCTTTTCAATATCTTCCGTACATATATATTGCCTGTATCGTTCCATGAATAGGCTGATGTACTTTCTTATTTTTACATAAGCGTTCATTTTTGTTTGCCGTGTGTAACTTCCGCGCATATTTTACTGCCTCATCTCTTTTACTGCGCCTAGTACTTCTTTCCTCGAAAGAACTTATACTTTCCTAATGAATTCCAACTAGTACACGGCTATAGCGATCGAGATGCACGCATAAATTTCCTCCGCAATGAATAATATGAAAAGACGCAAACTATGATACGAAAAGCGCACTGTAGATTTTGTATTGGAGCGCGAAATACATGGCTTAGAAGACAGTGGACATATTGCAGCATTCACGAAATCCCTGCAAAAGCAAAAGTTGCCTTCCAACAGAGGTAATGGCTGACAAAATTACCGCCAAACACTACATCTTCTCGCCAGCTCTTTCTTTCTTTTCTTTTTCCTTGTTTTTTTTTGTTCAGTCATTGCCTAAGACTTTCGCGAAAATTGTTTGGCAGCAATCCCTGAACAGGTTCCAGGAGTTTCCCTTTGTTGCTAGGACTGAATTTCTCATTCACCCAAGATGGCAGCGTATGTCAAGTGCGTTTTTACAGAAGGCAAGCGGAGTAGGCCGGGCAGCCTCGAAAAGAAAATTATAAAGAGTTCCATCAAGATTTGACTCGGCTCGAGCACAGAACGCGTGCTAATGCTTTCCAGTCCTAGCTACCACTGAATTTTTGGTTAGACGCAAGATTGCTGAGAGTTTCGCTCCTTCTCAGTTTAATTAACTGAGCGCAATGCGCAGCAAGCCTTAGCAACAAAGATGTGGGGCATGAAGCGGCGCTGGCAAATTGAAATTAAGACCGAACGCTGTGCTGGATTCCCTGAAAAGAGCTTTTTCTTCGAAATTACGAGTGCCGCGAAATTCAATCACGCGCTCGTTCATATCTCCCCGGCGTGCCTCGGCATGATCTCCCTCTGCAGAGCTTTTCTGCTTTTGTTTTCTTAATTGAGGCAACCGTTGATTCCCCACAGGCCGCGTGGGGGTCGAAATTAGAAGAAGCGGCAGTGGTATCTCTCAGTTGCATGTAACTTATGGGCGCATTTACTTATTTGCTGGTTTCATAAAAGCATCTGCCCCTCCTTCTGTCACAAGCCTCGAAGCGATATTCCCTAATCACCGCAATGTTGATCCTGTGAGCTCATCTTTACGTAAGCTCGTGTACGCGTCCCCAACAGTGAAGTGTTCGACGCTGACGCCGAAGCTGCGATAACCCGGCACTTAGCGAACACTCTCCAATTAGCTAAAATTCTCCACGTGCCTTAGAATTGATGTAGTAACTCAAAGCCTTGTACCTATCTCGGATATGCGGTTAAAATGGTGACTGTGCGTTTAAGTGGAACAGACGGCAGCTGTGTACTTAGAAGCGGTCTCATTTAGAATAAGTACAAATATTACAAGAGCCATCCGTGTACCCTGATGCGAACGTGAGAAACTGACAAGTGAAAATCCATCGAAAAATTGTACGGAACCCTATTGATTTGTTTTAGAGTTTCATCTTTCCATGTGTATATTCGACATAACGATAGTTGAGGGAACCGAAAATGATGATATAATACTAAGGGTAAATTGCGTGACGGGCAACGCGTTAAAACCATAGAGTATCACGAAAAACACCAGGGGGAACTCTGGTTCTGATGTCTATGGTAACTACAACCACTTCATTTTTATTGCTTAAAGACTCCGTAACGGGGTATTACGTGATGGTTAAGCGAGCATTGGAGTGACGCTTAGCACATGGGGATGCCTACGCATCGTCCTTCTGGCCTTCAACGGCTTTGAGATTTGCAAGTGTGCTCATATGCAAGAAAAATCTACAGGAACTCATCAATTTGCAGTGTTTACGTGTGCACGCGTCACCTTACTACTTTCTCCATTTAGAAAAGAACAATTGCTTTTAAATTAAGACCGACAAATGCAGATAGAGCGTAGTAGAGGAAGCCGCAAGAATGCCTCAACACGCCAGAACGCCCCAAGACGCAAGAACGATGATCAGGGAAATCGGTGCGCTAGCCCTGATTCCAATGGTGGCTGAATAATCGCAGCACCAGAGTTTCAGTGGTAATTACTTCGTAGTTAGTAATAATTAGCTGGTAGCTTGTAGCGATCAGTTAGTAATTGCAGTATTAAAGCGTTTCGGTGAAACAATGGTGTTCGCATAGTGAGATTTTCAAGTAATATCGAATATCAATATTTTATAAACAGGACCTTCTAACATCAATCAGAATATAAAATGTGCGCTAACTACTAAACAAAGGGAAATATGAAGTTTGTTGCAGTCTGTTATGGAAAAAGAGAAGTATATCATCTGATACATCAATCTACTGCTGTTGGCATCTGGATGTCCGGTCAGTTGAACAGCTCCTAAAAGATAAACAGCCATTTTCAATTGCGCGCTATGCCAATGACACTAATCAAACGCCGAAACAATATACAACTATATTCACTGCATCTTAAGAAGCATTGAAGCTATTAGACTGATGCATACTCAACATTCCGAATATTCGAACAACATTATCGCCTCGAGGTAGATGCGTAAACCCGCCACGTGGTAAGTATGGCTAGAATATTGTGTTCTAGGCAGCTGGTGATCAATCTACCCAGTTTCGTTCTTTCATATCGAAACCCCTCCATTCAACGCGCATTCAGTCTTTCATCTCAACCTTGCGTTATTCAACATTGCGACGTTTAATCAGAGAAATTGCTGTCCACATCTACAGACATGTGAGATTCTTTCGTTGCGGGAAAATGATCCGCCATGCCATATGTCTTGTAATCCTCAGATCAAAGCAAGCAGTCTTTCTGTAAACCTAGAAAACTAACGTAAAACCTTCGTTAACCTAACCTACCCTCTAAAGGCAGTAACTTATGTCTGCGATTCTGTGTGTGATGTGTGAAGTGCTCACGATAAAAAAGGCGCAAGGAAAAGATACAGCCGATAGAACGCTACGATATAGGCCGACGAAGGCGTAATGCTTGAGTGAGCCAATAAATAGTATAGGCTCCTTAAAAAAAGAAAGAAAAATGAAAGAAACCAGAAATAAAGGACGTCGGCACAAGAAAGCTAGCGATTGAAAAAAGATGCCATTGAAACCTTTGTATGGTCCACCATATATTTGTGGTGCATATAACAGATTGGCGCAATGAGCTTCGTGGTGGAGACTTTTCCAACTCCTCGGTCTTCACCATAAGGCTCGCTGAGCTGTGATAACAGTGCTGCGAACTCCCGCGCAACAATATTGCATACACAGCGCCGTCAAGAGAGGACGTTCTCGCTCTCTGCAATAAGAATGTCTGCAGCAGGCTAAAAGTGATAAATCCACACACACACACACACACACACACACACACACACACACACATATATATATATATATATATATATATATATATATATATATATATATATATATATACCACTGTCCTGGTACGTCGCACACGACTTCAGCATGCACCTTGAAAAGTCCGACTCTCATGTTCATCACACGCTCGAAGCACAATCATGATGTGGTTCCTTTTGATGCGTCGGATTTTCCCCCGTAGGGCCCCTCCTTTTAGGATCATTTTCCCCCTTTTCCCCTACCTAGGGTAGAAACATGTAGGAGGATGCTTCCACAAGTGCAAGACTTCATGCTTTTACATAAAGATAAATTTTTCTCTTTTTCTCACATGTATGAAACGTTCCTTTTTGTTTCCTCGTTTCCCGTAATTAAATGCGGGCGAAGAGAAAGCGTGCAGACGTAACCATGAACATGCATGTAGGCCAAACAAAAACACGCAATAAGACTTCTACAAATTATGCCCATTCAACGTACTACGTAGTCGACGGTGATATAAAAAAAGAAACTCCCGAGATGCATGCAAGTTCTAGCAACTCAAGGTCCCCTAGATTAGCAACCGAAGGTAAAGCCGTCGAAACGCTGATGAGACGCTGATCGAGCAGGAACGGAACGGATGAGCTCGGAATGTTGCCTAAGCCAAAACTGATTGCAGCGTCATGTTGTAGGGACTGCAATGAACACATTAATAAAACTGTGAATCACGAAACTAACTTTTTGGGTTGGGTGAACTAGCGCCAAGAGAAGCAAGTCACACTAGAATCACAACAGTGGTGGTGAGCACAGTCGGCGATCGTCGAAATCTGATCTGCGGGTCAGGCGGATCGGCTTTTATACGTGACTCGTCAATGGTTTCAATGTTATTGCTATTGCCCGCTTGCCTTCCGGAAACTACGACACAATTTGTGCCGCGTGCAGAATCTTGTTAGACGAAGATCGATAAGAATAATGCGAATTCTTCCCTGCAATGCTTAGAAAAAGAAATAAATGATTACTTGAATTTATCATCAGAATGGCTGTACATAAACTACAATTGAATATCATCAAAAACAAGTAAATAATACTTAATGCGATAAATGAGCCATTGCTTGGTAAAACTGTTCTACTTCAAAGAAAGAGGCTAGAACAAGTAACAAAGGAAAATTTTTTGGGGTATGGTTTCAGGAGAACTCCTAAAACCTTAGCAGAGGTCTTAGCAAAGTAGTAGGTGATATGCATAAAATTGGTGATCTAATACCACAATGGCTAAAGAAAGCAATACTATGCTCTTTTTTACTCGTAGCTATAACTTATTGTACCTTGATTTGGGGAACAACGACAGGAAAAAAACTATGAGAAGTTATTAAGCTTGCAAAAACGTGTGGTCTGAGTTTTTGAAAACCACCATGGTAGGCCGCGTGGCTTACCCACACACGATGTTTTCCGAAAACATTTACTGATCCGAGCAAATCAAGTTTTGCATATAAAAAAAACATAAACCCCATGTTGCCAGCATACCCACTTCTTCTCCTCAATACCCATTACGATATCAAACCAGAACAATACCATTTAAGCGTATTAACTACCGACATCAGGATCTAAACTATCAAATACCTAGGCTACTAAACACCGTCGAACAAGAAATTGATTTATATGCACCTCATTTTAAACAATGCATAAGAACCTCTCTCTTACATCATCAAATTACTTATACATAAAATGCTATCACGCTAACATATTTATGCACCATATATGTATGTTTTCTTCCGAACTTCAATGCGAAAGTAAAAAGAAAGAAAAAAATTGAAGCATAGAATGTTTTTATCATTGCAATTGTATAATTTGCAAACTTCCTTATTTATTTCTATTTTCTAGATCGTACTCACTCATTCTTGTGCTATATTTACTTTTTCGTGCATTGAATTATCGTGTAAACCGAACGCGCTTAGGAGCTGGAGCTCCTGTCAGGCCATATGGCCTGTACCTCTTGTTTCCTCTTTTTTGTAACAGAGAAAGAAAAATAAACTTGAAACTTCATACACCACAGATAAAATCAACAATTAAACTGATTACGTTCCAAATAATGCAGGTGCGTCTTCCACTGAGCGATGACATTAAGTTGTTAGCGGTGGAAATGCGGTCCCCGAGAAAATGATAAATAACTACTCGTCTCAGTAGTCTAAAAGCCCAGACGCGATAACTGCGGAATGCATTTCGGGTTGGGCCCCTCCTTGCGGCCCTCCTAGGTTTCAGCTAGGTAAACGTAACGCGAGAAGCAATAATTCTGATTTACGGGCTAAGAGAAGCGCGTTGAGAACTGTGTGGTTGAGAGGTATATCGCAAAAGTAACAATTTCAACGCGATAGCGTCAAGGGGCTACAGTCGCAAAAAATCCGGTGTCGGCGTCCGGTGTCTAGCGTCGGTGGTCCTTCTCGCGTAAGATCGTTCCAAGCCACGCATACCCAACCACGCAGACCCTCCGTGTAGCGCGGAGAAGTTGCTGAAATAATTGCATTTCTCTAAATGAAATGCATCAGACAAATCTGAAAGTACAACTCACGCCCAACCTATAGACATGATAGCGCTGGAATGTAATTTGAATATACGAGAAAACATAATTCTCTTATGCGGAAACTCAAACACAAACCCCTTTTCCAGCCTCCTTAACATTCATACAGCTGCGAACCCCGTTCCTTGCCAGACCTCCAGATGGCGCTCGCCGTCTAGAGCGAGATCAGGATGCCTTAGGACACGCAATTATAAAGCCAAATACAACAAAGGTTAAGAAGCATGCGCTAGCTGCAGTAAAGCTAGGGAAACGATGGAGCATGTTTTACTGGAATGTGAAGATATCTGCCTAGCAGTCTTTTAGGCACCTCTGGCCTCCTTGAAGCACTTCGCTTCAGCGATAGTGGGGGAATGTAAATATGTCCGCAATAAAGATCAGTAAGAAGCGATACCAAGATTCGTGGAAGAGAAGTATGCAAACGACTTACAACGGAGGCGCCCAAAAACAATGTTCCCATTAGCGGCTCAAAAAGTTTGAAACAAGAGAAAGTTAAACCCACCGCCGTGCTCCAAAGGGGACGCTCATAGCATCCATCCATCCATCCATCGCGGCCCACGCAATAGGCCGCGTTTCTACCAGAAAGTTCGCCTAGACGCACATCGCTCGGCGCCAGTGCTTCTCGGTAAAAATTACGGTTACATAAGCTGCAGTTGCCGGGAAGCGTTAGAAGTAGTCGGAAATCTTTAAGTTCTATCGTGTTCCACTCTTAACGACGAAGCTGAAGCGTCTTCCAAATGTTTTATAATATTTCTTGACAATTGGATTGCAAAACCAATTAGGAGCTCCGTTTTAAGCTGTGTTGGTTCATCTTCTTTGATTAATACGGAGAAAGCCACCGCCGCAAGAAAACGGTCCTAGAAATCGCCTAAACAGCTTCGAAGTAGAAAGAAAAGAAAATGATAAAGACTTACCACTTGTCCTAGTCTGATTATAGATCATATTACATATGAAAGCCTACAAAATGATATTTTACCAACGAATGCTTGTCCGACGCTTCACATCGGTCTGTAACCTGATTCCGGTAACCTTTCTTCACAAAAGGTTACAGGAATCTACAAGGAGCATTCCTGTTCACTTATAACTAGCTCTCCCTTTGAACAGAGATCCATAGTCTACATGAGTTTTATCCTCTGGAGCCTGTCAAGATCCGGGTTCGTAGGGTTCACCCATGCACCTATATTATTCTGCTAACAGATTCGCAAAAAAGGAACTCCCTTATTAACTTCATGCATAGAAATTTATGCCGAATGGCGATTCACGACAAGCAAATACTATGCAGGCCTAGAAACGTTATCACGTCATATGGCACATTGCATCTCTGGCGTTCGCCGTCAGAGACCAACCAACCCATTGATTGAAGGGTTGGACGATCGCAAAGAAGTGCTGGGGTACAAGCGAAAAAGCCGGACACAGGACGAAATATGCAGTGAAGTGTGGTGCTTGGTTAAGCCGCCAACTGACCGCATCCATCTAGCTTTTAAGTCGGAAAGAAGCTAGAGTTTAAGAAAAACGCTGCGCAGTAGAGTGTGGGCGAATCTTATCGCGCTGTTAACGGGCAGGACAAGAGTTTGAGTGAACTAACGTGCAGAATGCCTCCGAAGCGAGCATACTAAGTGATGGGTAGCAAATGATGCGAAGATGGGGACAGCTATTCATATACTTCAGCGAATATCGAGTTAAGCGTCCACTTGGAGCAGAAATTTCTAGAAGTTTAAGCAAATGGAAGAGGAATTGGTTCGTTGCATACGGAGAGAATATCACGACTGCTGTGATGATGGATCACAGTGCGACAAGAGGCAGCGATCGGTCATTTGTTGGTTATCGTCAAGGACATGTGGGTGTGTCTCACTTGGTAATGAGCAAGAACAGTATTTAGGCTAACGCGTGAGCGCGTGGCAGATATATAGCAACGTACGGTATCTGTGACCACGCACTGCAGCCAAAATATGAGAACCATTAAAGACAGCGGGGACGTTCAATAGTTTACTGCACGCCTCATTGCGCAAATGTTCCCTCCGCTTGCCTAGACGTGAAAAATTTTACCCATTACACTTTCAAATTGATAGATCAGTTCTTTACTTCTTTACTTCCTTCCTTGCGAGCATTCTCTCATTTTTCCGATCTTCTCTTTCATCCACTTTCTACTGCCATTGCTTTTCTGCATCCTTCCTTCCTTTTCGCTTTTTCTTTCCATTTTTTCTCTCGTTCGTATGTTCATTGTTGCTTCTTTCGTCATCTCCTTTTTTTTCCTTGATACATTCAGTAGCTCTAGGTGCCTATCGATCCTGCGAGCTTCCTTCCTCCCTTTTCTCTTTCCCCAGTGTAGGGTAGCCAACCGGGCTCGGTCCTGGCTAACCTCCTTACCTTTCCTTTATCATTTGCTCTCTCTCTCTCCTTCCTCCCTTGCCTCTTTCAGGTGCTCTAGCACTGTTCGATCTTTCCTTCAATACCATGAGACAATTAATTGACTCGTTGCGTGATCCCGCTGTCATCAGACGGCCGTGGAAAGAAAAAGGCGCAAAAATTGTCATCTTCATCTAAGTCAATATTAAAGTAGTCACAATGTTAATTCGATCCCGTAACCTACCACCACCGCAACGTAGCCGAGCACGCTAACCACTGCAACACCGTTGAAACCGGCGACGGTGATGAATTTCTTCGAGCCTGTGCACGTGATCGGGCTTTGCCTGGCGGACGATTCACTAGATCGCACAGAGTGTGGATGTGAAGCGAGGACGGCGACATGTCAGCAGCAGCAGCCACTTGCTCGACCTTTCGCCTTGTCGAAGACCCGCAGACGCTGTAGCCGGACCCCGTGGGCGACGAAAAAGATGCCGCGAACTTCCGGTATCCGTCGGACGACGACTACGACATCCCCTCGAAGTATAAGGTGGAGTTCACCTAGGAACGCGATGAAGAAATGTGACGTTGACACCATGGTGCTGCTTCGAAGTATACTGTCATCATTCGGCAAACAGGTGTCATCGTGCTGAAAAATGGCGCCATCGAGAAACGCCGCTATAATGAGAGATCCACAAATAAAGCTCGCCTGACAGATCGCAATATGGCCGGTTTGTCGTCTTGCGTTGTTGCGACCTTGTAATCAGCAACATTACCCATCGGACACATAACGCAGCAGCACTAAACTCTGTAACACTTCGCCGCAGGCCTGACTGTCCCAACGTGGGAGCGGCCCGCAGCGCGCTGAGTCGCGTACCTCAGGACCTTATTATAGTTTTGCATCCATCCACCCATCGGAAGTCAGCCGTAGAACTCAGCGACACACTGGGTGACAAGCAATGTTCTCGCATTTGCACGTCATAAGCATTGCTTAGTTGCCCCCATAGTTTCCTTCTTTCTTTGTTTTCTTTCTTTTTACCTTCCATGCTTCTATTTTCTCTCTTTCTTCCTCTCGCTCTAAATTATTTCCTTCCTTCCCTCTATCACATTACATTCCACACTGAGCCGTAACTATGCTTAACGTATGTCATAAGCATTGGTCGTAAGCATTTTTCCCACACTTCCCGAACTTGTGAGTGTAGGTGCTGAGACGTGCTCCCTAAACAGCTGCAGAAAATAGCTCCTCTTATTCTCCACAATCCGTCGCTCTCTCCCTCAACGCTCTATCAGAGTGGTCAGCACTGTTTTGCATGGGCGCGGTTGCTTGTCTGACTGTTCTTGCGATGCCAATATTTTCAATAGTGCCGATGGCCCAACATTACCGTTTACATCATCCCTAAAATAGCATATATATATATATATATATATATATATATATATATATATATATATATATATATATATATTGCAGCACCTCCCTTTGTAACAATCCATCTACAACATAAAATTGGTTCGGAACTTGTAATTTCAGAATACAAATGCAATCAACTACAAGCGAAAGCGTTTTTTTTTTCTTGAGCAATAATCTCTTATAGTCATAAAGTTCTTCGCACGAGGCCTTTACAACGTGTGATATGAACACCAATGCAGTAAGAAGGCAAAGAGGTATTATTGCGTCGTCGTAAATTCTTAAACCGTGTTTGTATTGCCTAGTGCGAACACAATAATGGACAGGCTAAACAATGGAAGTAGGCTACACCACACTGTTAGGTTCCGCCACACAGCATAATCAGCCTTTTCGTTATAGTAACCAATTATGGGCAAGCATTACTTCCGGGCAATACAGCGGAAAAAGATGTCGAGCCATTCGACACTGTGAAGGTGGATGCCTTGCGAAGCTGTAGCACATCACACAGGGTTAGACATGGGTGCACGTATTAATTTTCTTCATTTAGTAATGGCAGTAACGATAGCTTTTGTGGTTATCATGTTGTAAAGTGATTGGTTAGGTCACAACGTTGGGCGGAATCTTCGCCAAAGATAAATCTACACGCAGCGTTGTTGAATAGTTGAGTGACTTTGATTGCTGTGGCACTTCAAACGAAACTCTTTTAGCACAACCTGAGTGAACCGTTTCTTGTCTGGGTTTGAAATGTACACCTTAATGTATCCAACGATGGTCGCGGCTAACCCATGCAATGTACAAGGCCATGAACTACTCGATGTCCGACTTTGGTATACCTAGAGATGTATACACAGTGGGTATCACAATTTCGTATTTCGTTTGTGCGGCGCAGATATCCCCACACTCTGTTGCATTGTCCTCTTTCGAGAGAAGGGAGTGTGGTTGTACGTGCATTTTGCCATGTGCGTATATAACAACGCCTCCTGCTCGTGCGTGTATGTGCGGTTCACAAACTATTCCAGAGTACTCATCGGTTTGAAACAATGCATCTTTATTACTTATTTATTTATTTTATTATCATATTATTAGCAACGGAGCGCTTGAAGCTTGCTTGACCTTTCCCGCAGGTCGGCCCGGTATTGCACTCTCTCCGGGATAAGCCCACGCTCACAATATTTTTTATTGTCTTGCAAACACGAAATATACGTGGGACCTCAGCCATGTCCAGCTTCGTTGTAAAAAAAAACGTCCTTGCTGAGAAACGGCTCTCAGTGCGGAGTTTCTGGCTAAAGGTGTTCGGCCAACGCTGAATTATAGGCAGCAAGTGTCATTTGTTAAATTAAAGCAGGAGCGTACGAGACCTAAAACTTATGGCGCAGTACTCGCCCTTAATTTTTTAAAGCGCGGTCAGAGAATAGAAACCGATGCAACATCTCCGGCTGCAGTGATAACATGCAGGTAATTAGGAGCAAAAGCCGCGTCCACCTCTGTTTCGCATCAGACGAGAAATGTCTGCGCAAGTTCGCCACAAAGGCATAAACACGTGTGATGAAGCTCGCTTCCAGTGTTGATCCCGGTGTAGCCTCATAATGGTTACGAAGAACTTAGGAAGCTGATACGCAGAGCTGCAACACATCCTTGACGATAAGAGATGCCTGTTTGATGCCCACTTGGTCAATCGATTCTTCATGGCCGAAGTGTTCACAGGTTGCGGTGTCGGTCATCCCTATGCGGAATGCATAGGCTTTGGTTAAGGCAACGCCCAACCGCAGTCGATATAAAACAGTTGCGTCTCGACGGCGAAGCTGTGATGGCACTCGAAGACTTACGTGGGATCAAGTGAGTACAGTCGCGTATTTCTTAAATGTGGTTCATTCCATTACGGCGCGGTGCACTGCCGAGCAAGTAGGCGGAGCTTCCGTGCTGCGTCAATTCTAGAAAGTGGAATTGGGACGTGGTGCTCCCCAGTATGGACTAAGCGGACAGCTTGATCCGCCCGTTCATTGCCGATAATCTCGCAGTGACTTGGAAGCTACTGGAAGGTTATTTCATGGCCTGCATCGCTTATTTAGTGTAACGTCTCTGTAATATTAAATAATAATGAGAGCAGCATTCCGGGCAAGTTGGTAATACATTACTAAAATATTAGAAATATTAGGTGTTCGTGCGGTTCGCGTCGTAAAGGTGACAGTAGAGACTGCAGTGCAGCTTTTGAATCGCAGAATACCGTCCACTTCTGTGGCGGTTCATCACCAGTGTAATGAAGGGCAGTAAAGAGCGCAGCGAGCTCTGCTGCCGTCGATGTTGTCGCGTGGGTCGTCTTAAATTTGAATATTGTAACTTTCGCTGGTATGACGATTGCCGCCGCTGAGCTGTGGGTAGGGTGAGGATGAGCTGAGGGTAGGCTAGCAAACAGTGAGGACGTAGCAAGAAAGGCATGATGGCAATGATAGCGGTCCTGGGTCGTACGCTCAAGCTTTATTACTACTTCTATGGCGACGCCCACCTTCTTGTTAGGCTCAAATGAGTTGCGTGGGAAGCACTCCTGCAGAATTTTGCATATACCTCATTTCCAGTCGTCTCTAGTAAGGAAATATGTATATCAAAAGCAGGCTGTATAGAAATTCGTTTTTAAGGTGACGTTCTCTTTCTCTGTGTGGGCTATGCGCTGAAGCTTGTTGGTAAACTATGGGGCTCATCTTGTTATCAAACAACCGTCGTCATCAATCTTGCATATACTTCTTTATTTAATGCTACACACTTTCTTTATTCATGTCTTGTACGCTGTGTCGTGCTCGTAGAGAACGTGGCGTTCCTGTCATGAAACTTCCGGGAGCTTAGCGTTAAAAATATGAAATGTGCGCAAGATTGATGATGCTTACTGTTGGGGGACAAGATACACTACGAACGGAACATTTTTTTTTGGAGATTGCATGCTATCATAAACTGGTTGTTTCATTTTTAATACAAAATGTTACTCGCAGTTATGCGCATGCGCATGTGGTCAGGTTGCCCCTAAAGGGCCAAATAAAATTTAAGGAAAATATAGACTCATGGATCTAACGTTTCGGAACGACAAGATTGGTCCTGGGGTACACTCTGAAAACAAAATATTTTGCCCTTCGGGATTTATTTTGTCCCCAAACAATAATTGTCATCCGTCTTGTGCTCACTCCCTTTATTTAGCACTGCACGCTGTATGATTTTATGTCAAGAAGGTTGTCATGCCGAAACATGGAGGCGATTTGTAACCTGAAAGAACACTGGGAGTGGAGCGTTCAATAAAGAAACTGCCGGCATGATAAATGACATTCCTTATTTTAAGACCAAGATGAAGCCCGTCTGGCGCAATGTATTTTTCTCGTGGTATGTGCCACATAGTGGTCTCCGGCTCATTCTCGACCGTAAATTGATATTTATAGCGCTCAGCCAAAGTAAGGTAATGATTTATAACGTATAACCAAGCAGACAAACCTTTGCATTAAGCCCACATCGTAATGCGGTCGCCACTGGCAGTCGAACCCGTAACCTCGTGGGGAGCAGCAGAGCTCCACAGGAACAGAGGCGCCCCCGGAATGCTCTTCAAGTAAACCGAACTAAACCAAGACGTCTTAAGTACCATTTCCTTCACAGGTTCAGCACCCCCACACTTATAAACAGCTCTAATGGATCGCGAGCATTGAAGTATCAACAGCGAAGAGATTGCAGCCTTTGTTTGTTTTTACGTTTTTCGCGGGAGTCTGCACAAGTAGCGTGACTAATGCCTCAGTACATACAAGTTCCTGGCGGCCGAGCACTAAGCGGCGGACGCCAAGGTCCATTAAAGGTTGGTAACCGTCTTCGCCACGGTGCGCATATGATGCGGTGGCGAGGGATTCACACTTGAGACAGATTATCGCTCGCTGGATTACCAGAACGAATCCTTGACGAAAGCCGCAGGGTTTTCTATTCAGGCTTAGTGAAGCAATGTCGAAGTCTCAGGGCGAGACGCTACGGAGTTATTTGAGACGCCGGCTTCTCTACCGATAAGCCACACTGAAGCGCTCAGCGGAAATGTGACGCGGATAGGCACTTAGCGTCCGCGAGCATACGTGAGTGCCGACGTCATGACCAACTATAACATTTCACGACGAGTTCCTTCCAGGATGCGCCACAAATTATCTCATGCAGCTTATACGTAGTGCTCCAGAAGTGCTTTCACGACAACAGATGTCCACTTCAACGTGCATTACTAAAGTCGGTGTACATAGCTAGGACTACGTTAATGGAATGCATTTGCTGAAATGCTTCACACACTGTGTGGTATCGATGTGGAAAATATTCTAGTTGAACCTCGGCTAATCCTTCGGTCGTGCGTCTCGATACGATTATTGTCTATCAGTCCTAATGTCATTCCGCATACCTTTCGTAAAGTAGAACATCCTAATCTTGTTCGACAAAGGTGCGACCAATTAAGTGGAACGAGGTTCAGATGTTCAGTTTACTAAGTCAAACGTGTGGAACAAAAATTACCAAGCGCTCTGACAGCACGAACGATTAAGCATAATTTTTTATTACTGTTGATTGCCATACCTATAACACCCATCCAGAAAGTTGAATATCGTTAGCAAAAACTCTCGTGTAATATGTGGAGATTGCATGTTTTCAAGGCTAGCGAGGTGTTTCACTGCAGTTTCATCAATTTGTGCATTGGTGTCCTGTTCCTACCAACTTGGCTCAGTTGGCTGTACATGTAACGCAAAGCGGCATGACCCGTGCTTACAATTTAGAAGGCACGGAAGCTTACTCAAAAACCGAACCCAGACACGCTTGCCCAACGCATCCAGCGATGAAGGTACACAACGCCGCAATGCAAGAGATTTTAGTCATGCTCAAAAGCCTGCAGGTGCAAACATTTATCGAGAGAGAGAGAGAGAGATAGAGAGAGAGAGAGAGACGAGAAACTTTATTAATGAGTGGCCGGCAGTTTCGTTGTGGTGGCCTCAGGTGGCGGCTCGAAGTCCTTGAACTCGGGCGGCATCTTCGGCTTGCCGGACAGCCCAGAGCTGGTCTGCCAACTCTGAAATTTTGAGAGCCGCCTCCCAGGGGCGGCGACGCCGATGGAGAATATCCCCCTGCGGCCCCCGCAGCTGGGGCGGCGTCGGGAAGAAGCGAGCTCGAGGCTTCCCATACTGTGGTAACGGCCACGATTACGGACGCGTCACGAACGGATGTGGTCCCATTACCGTGGTTGCCGGCACATTCCCAAAGCATGTGTCGCAGCGTTGCTCGCTGTCCGCAAGCTTTACAGGCATCTGTGGGGTATAAACCCGGGCAGCAGTGATGTAGGACCGCGGGGCTAGGGTAGGTGTGTGTCTGGAGCAAGCGTAAAGTTACGGTCTCATTACTGGTTAACTTGTCGTGTGGTGGCGGGAATGTGCGTCTTTGGAGTCTGTAGGGTTGGGTGAGGTCTCTGAACGTGGTCAGGCGATTGCCCCACGTCTATTGTGATTCTTGTTGCCGCATTTCTGTTGTAGTGTCCCGATGAGGCAGAAGAGGCAGATCCGATGCCCCGCTCTCGGGGGCGGGGGTGGTGGCCACGTAATCTGCGGCAGCTCGGCGTGCGAGACCTCAAGCCGTGGAGTGGGCCGCCTCGTTGCCCGCGAGCGGGACATCGGTGTGCCAATTTATCGATAACATTTATCGATAAATTGGTGAATATCGAACAGAACTAAATATAGATAGGGACACCAGGGTGCGCCGTTTCGTACTCTATTAACCACAAATATGCGTGCCAGAAATCTTCTAGCAGCGGAGTGGCACGCGTCTTCGTCGAGTTTGCCGTTGCCCCCTCCGCGAATTCATAAAATCACTAGTGCTCAGTGGTGCAATGCCGGCAAGCAACGCACCAAGCGAGCCTGTATAGCGTTCACTGCAATCTGCGAGTGGAAATGGTCGCGTGCAAACGAGCATTCCACAGTTGCTGAACTTTAATCAGATGACGAAGACGACGTGGTTCTTGACAATTTTTTTTCTCGAAGGAACAGAGGCGAGAAGTGGCCGCAGAACGAGTGTGTTCGTGGAAGGAATTGCATGGCGCTTCTATGACGTCCAGTTTGTTTACGAATGTTTTCCTGTACACGAACAGCAGCTTTCAGGGTCATTTGCTTGTACGAAGTGGCCCATTTTTCGTTACAGTTTCTAAACAATATCCGGGTCGGTAGACATGTCTGCGGCATATTGATTGCATTTTTCCAAAGAGCATGGAAAAAACATATATCCTTTGGCTTCCGTAGTGAGCAACTTAGAAGCCCATACTTATAAATCCGCGTTCACACCATCCGATTTCCTATACAGTTGGCTATTTGCGGGCTCTGGATATTAACTGGTTAAAGAATGGCATCTAGAGAGCCACAGAGTTAGATCAGTTGTGCATTCATTTGAAATGTGCGTATGTTCAGGAAGGTCTTCAGGCAAGAAGACGAGTAAGCGAACCGCGGCTTGAAAAGCACGGTGAGTGTCGTTATCGAACATGCGGTAAGTTTCTTCTCTATTTTGGCGAGATCTCTAGACATCGACTATTACCTTCATTCTGTCTGAACGCAGTTCTGAATGAACGATCAGCAGTGAAGTCCCATGGCCTTCGTAGCATAATCAACTTTGTCTGCACAACGCGTTCCCTGAACAATATGCCAGGTATAGCGCTCTAGGAAAGCACACAGGTCATGCAGCTTTTGCTTGATGAGAATAGTCAAAAAGAAAGAAAGCAACACAGAGCAACCATTTATCAAGACTCGAAATACATTTAATGAAGCAGTCTGCCTTACTGGAGGCCACGGTACTGTTTTTTTACTTATTCGCTTGTGAAGTATTTGTCTGTCTTGTTTGCTTATTCCTCAAGTAATTACGCCCAGCCACAACGAGGCAATATCCAAGAAGAGAGAGCTTGTCAGGTAGCTGGGGGAGGAAAGTTGTTATTAAAGAATGATGTCATAAGGGAAAGTAATAATATAAATTATACATTTGCTAACAGGGCTATTATAACGCAGGATGCCTTGTTGCTGGGCTAGTTTACGTTTGCTTGACGACTAACTGCAGCGACTGCAACCTAAGTCTGTGTGTTTTCTTTACCATTGTGCCTTCGCGCTTTATTGTGTGGTTAAGGTTAATTTAAGTTAGTTACTACTAGAAGAAAAAACATGATTTATTTAGGTAAATCACACTGTTCGGTACTCCTTGTGTTGCAACAACTTTGTTTCTCTATGGTACAATATTCGACACTAAACCGTATGATATATGACGCTAACGTGTCGGACGCACGATATTTGACAGTGAACCAAATTACACAACTTTCAGCCTTGGTGAGTTAACGTTAAGGCTTAGGCTGAGGAATGTTCGTCTTTAGAGCCACAAGTTTCACGACAGACGTCAAGAGCCAGGCGAAGTTGCGCCGTCCAGAATATTTATGCGAGAAAAAAAGAGAACATACGCCTGCGTTCCACCCTGTGAAAGAGGACGTACAGGGATGCTGGTGCGGACGTTAGGCGACGCTACACAAGCACCACCTCCACAAGCAAGCGTCGAACGTCCCACACGCACCCCACGTGTGCAAAAGCGCACCATATGACGTCATTTTTCCAGGCCATCCGCGAAGAGCAAGTGCCTTATTGAACTGAATTAATGTTTAAAAGTAAATTGCGTCAGAAAATGTGTAACGTACGGCTCACGCACAAGCAGCAGACATGATAACTTCGCATTGCTATTCGAGTATACGAGACAACGCAACTCTGTTGCGCGAACATTGAAAGACAGAGCTACTTTCTAGCTGCCGGTTTTTGGGCGAGCCCATCACGAAAATCCCGACCAACTAGAGGCGAACAGCTTCGCTGTAAAACATTTCTCCCTGGCACATTTGCTGTGTGGATTTACCGGCCACTTGGACAGTGTGTCTGTAAAGGTACTATTTAAAATGAACCAGGCAGAACACATCACTGATGTCTGCCAGTCTAAGCGAAGCATCTTGTTTTAGTGGCAGTGCATTGAAACACACCAGATGGTACGTTGAATTTGCAAGCCCGTTTATTTGCGTATTGGGACATCTTTGTTGTTCATAAGCTGTTTGGATCTTGAGAGGGAGGCCCTGTTTACAACTGAGGGAAACGTTCTTCTGCATTCTATGTACGTCTGATAATTTCCGTTGTCTCTTTCTTATTGCTTAGTAGTTCAGAGTACTATTTTCCAAGTATTTGCCTAACACAAAGGCTCTTGCTACTGCCGAGAGCCCCCTTGCTGACAATTTACGCGCATTAACATCATTTGCTACTATGCGTGTGCGTGATAAACTGTGTGAGTGAACGCAAAACACACGTAGCGCACAACCTTTATTCAAACGCTACAGTGGATCAGGGTTGGTTAGATATTCATAGAGTTAAGGGTGTTGGATGTGCGGTCCTCATTTGATGCAATATAAGCCAAAATGCGAAGTTCTGCTGTCAGTGTTTTCCTGAACAATGTGTACAGGCTAGATGAAAAATATTCTAAAACCACATAGATAGTCTAAAAAAGTTTTGCGTCATTTTTTTAGTCTTAATGTTGCGGCGCCCCTATTCTTAGTGACGCTGTCGATAGTTTCGACACTGTTTTTCGCCAAACACCTGGACCTAATTCACAAGCCTACTGAAAGCCTCCGTACGCTGTTTATTGAATCCACGTTCTGCGTATGGTTCTTATAGAAACTACACAAAATATATATGTACTCCATGTAGATTCCGGAAGATGTACACGTAAAGCATACGGAGTTTCTGTAATGGCACACATGACATAAAGTGCATACATGGTATACAGTGCAGCATCTCAATTTGTAAGTGCTCTTTTTGACTGGCTGGCTGGCTTCGCTAACAATATTTCCAGCATCAGAAGTGGCTGAAGTTTGCTCTTATACGAAGACTTTTAGCGAAAGTTATTTGTGTGAATAAGGTCCCTTATCCCTGGCACAGTCTTCATATTGGGTATGAGCCGCGTTCGAGGCTTATGATCATTATTGTACTCCACGTTTGCCTTATTCTACTGACGCTGTTTTTAACGAACATAATAACGAAGAATGACACATTAGTACACCGCCATGTTCAAGATGATAGCTTCCGTGCGATGCTCACAATCACGTCCACGTCCGCTGCAATATTGCCTGTTATGGCCTTCGACAAACATACATAGACGCCACCTTTCCAGGCCTACGCACTGAGGCCACTGCTCTCAGGCCACCGCTCTCAGACGCCACCGCTATCAGGCCTACGTTCTCAGGCCACCGCTCTGACACGCCACCGCTCTCAGGCCTACGCTCTCAGGCCTACGCCCTCAGGCCTACGATCTCAGGCCAACGCTCTCGGAACACCGCTCTCAGACACCACTGCTCTTACGCGCGTCTGGCTCCGAAATTCGCACAGGCGACGGGATGAGAGTTCGAATAACACTGGCCGCTGTAGCCGAAGTTTGGTTTGAAGCGTTTATTTGGTTAGCCTCTGCAGGTTTCATTCACTTGCGGCCTAACACGCGACGTGTTTCAACAACGACACGTCGTTGTCACCGTGTTGTCACCGTGTTGTCCGTGTTGTCGTTGTTACGCCGTTGTCACCGTGTCAACGACAACGGTGACAGCAGTTTGGACAGAAACTAAGCCTTTTCGCTTCTGGGTGCCGATAGCTGTGTCCTAGGCATGCGGGGAATGGCGCGCGCCCGAGCCGGCGGGGGCCATCACTTTTTCCCTCCTGCGGTGGTCTGCACCCTAGTTTATTGGTTTTTGTTTTGTTGCATTCCTTTCTTTATTTTCTTTTGCTTGATCCAAAACAAATGATTGTGCTCGTGTCTGAATCATTTACTTGTTTTTGTATAACTGCGTGGATCCATAACTAGCCTATGGCTAAGGATCCAGACATTGCCGCCTACCAGTTTTGATTATTTGAATAAAATTACTGTTGAATGGAAAAAAAAACTTAGTGTTCCACCTGTACATTCATACAGTTTAATATAGTGCACTAAGTGCATTAATATATTAGCTTGCCTGCGTGCTTTCGAAATATCTAGGAGACTGGAATAAATTGCAGGTAGTATTTGTGATTTATTGCTTTATTATGAAGAACAGAGATGGGTACACTGGTACCATAGTGTAGATCCCGATGCCGTTCTCTCTACGAGTAAGCCTATCCGCTGGGGCTTGTGTTGTCTGAAGCGTGGAAAATATGATGACATTGGTGGACTAAATTTTCCTTTTATTTGTCCTATGCTGTCCGTAAAACTGAAGATGACGAGGAACCCATAATGATAGAACAATCATATCAATTTCGATAATGGTTGGTGCCAGCGTTACCTGATGACATTTCCTGAGAGATAAGGCTGGTTACAGCTCGCTAGCTGTTGTCGCAGGAAAAAAAGGAAATATAAAAAACTTCACTTTAGCCAGGAAATTGTGACATTCCCGAAAGGAAAAATCACAAGTCTGCCTGAATGAATTGTAGGTGGGGGGGGGGGGGAAGGTTGCACAGATAGCCCGAGTAACTGAGATACCATACTACATGTTCGTAACAATAGTTAATTGATCCCATCACTATCTCGGAAACCAGTCACCGAAGGCATTCACCGAAGGCATTCACCGAAGGCATTCACCGACGGCATTCACCGAAGGCATTAACCAGAGGGCATTAACCAGAAGGTGTTAACAAGAAGGCATTAACCAGAAGGTATTTACCAGAAGGCATGAGATGAGTGGTTGTAGGCTACTGGTGGTATTAGCCTTGCATTTGCTGCCGGCAATTGCTCCACCGTATAGCGACACTTAAAATAAATAAATCACTTAAATCAGGCAAAGACCTCACAAATACAAATAGTCACTCCTAAAGTCGCCATGTGGAGGCCAAATCCGTGTCCTGCAGGTAATTTAAAAGAAGGCGAGAAACCTCCTTCCTAAACAACTGGTTCCCGCGCGGAAAAACAATGTTCTGAAGAGAGCTGTGAGGAACTGCTGTCTTCTTCAGGGACCCGAATAACGCACTCCAGAAGGCATTTACAAGAAGGCATTTATCTAGCTGCAGTGGCTGCAAGAAACGTTATATTCAACCCACTGAACTTGGTTAGCAGCGAAAAACTCAGCGGTAATTACAGAGCTTCCTATATGTCGGCAGACCCACATATCATGTGAAATCTCCGATGTTCGACTAGAAAATAATAAAAAAACATATTTGAGGCTGAGGACACCAGCACAATCCTATATAGAACACGACATAGAGAAAGGTGTCTCCAACATAACCTCCTCAGAACCAAACGCAGCTCATAATCATAATCACTATGGAAGTGACATTTTGACTTTCTGTTATACTATAAACACCGAATTTTGTTTAGTTTAGGCTTAGCTGTTACTTGCAAAAGAGAACATATTGATGGAAGTGGAGAAAGTGACTGTCTCTTTGGGCTCATAGCCGTAAAACACGTTTCGCAGTTGAAGTTTCAGATTTGGCCCGTTGACGCCTGTGCGGCATGGTTTTGTCAAATCCAGATACTTGAATAGCACTTTACGGGTATTTTGCGTCGCCCGTGACGACGTAGTATTCAAAATGCAATCGAAGTGAATTTTTTACGAAACCTGACCGCAAGAATATATGTTCATGCAAGTTTTATACATTGCCGCATGCATTCGAATTCAGCATCATTATTCAATATTTCGGGCAACCGGGTTTCGAGCTAACCGTATAAAGCCGTTCGATTTCCCTAAAAACTTTCTAAAACCTTAGTCAGTTTATTTTTGGCCACGAAGAAGTTGATAAAAAGAAAGCACCAAAATGTTTTCGCGTTAGAAATTGTGCTTATTGTTGTAAGTAAGGAAATAGCATTTGATTTACTTAACAAAACATAAATGATGCCACGATGCAACATAAATACTGCAATACGTTTAACCTTAAGTTTCCCGCTCCTAAGGCAGCGATTTCAGATTTCCAAATCCGCGTAATGAGAATGATACATTTCGTTTTGTGCAGTTAATACTTAACATGAGTGAAGGCCATGCGCATTATATTTGTACGAGCAGGCGCACGAGAATATACAAAGTCGCATAAAGCACATAAAAACATGGTGACGTTACCATGGGTTTCCAATCACCCTCTAATTTCCTGCTTACACGCGTAGTATTTAAGCTCTCGTATTATCAGCACGCACCAGTTATACTAGCTCGTGCATTCGAATTCAATCGCCTGTGTTTTACACAGATGCCGTCACAACATGGACCCGACAAAAGTACCGGTGGCAAAAGGGAGCCTACGTCCTTTGTTCTCAGTGATGCTGCTGGTTAGTGATCAATCATGCTGCGGTGCAAAGAGCAGGTCGAACGGCATAGTCAGCTGACCGCAAAAGAAGATCCAGGGTCATCGACCCGGCGGATATATTCGGTAATGAAAGCAACAGAGGCCTTACACCGTGTGGACACCCGATATCCAGATCCAGTCTCTGAGGGTTCCCCATGCCGGTTCATCTCTGCCTCATTGCCTGTGCACCACGTGACCTCGATTGCTCTTTTTCGATAGCGTTGGCTGCGCTTCCTTCATTCTCTCTTTTTCTCTTTCTTTTCTTCTTTCTTTCTTTCTTTCTTTCTTTCTTTCTTCATTTATTCATGTATGGAATGTGACTTCTGATTTCTTTTTCTGGTCCTTCTGCCGTACAAAAATCATTGGGATTGTTGTAGTTTAGTCTTTGCGCTCTGTCATCATGTTTTTTTCCTCTTTCTTTTCTTGTAAAGGTTCCCGTCTATGAACTCTTTGCTTCTGTCTACGCTTCCCTGATAAGAAAGCACGTCATGAGTCCCATTTCGTAACAGTTGCTAGACTGACATTCCCCTGCTTTTCGTCTCTGTCAAGATATTAAATCAGAATTTTAATCACCCACTAGCCGAGACAACTTTAATATGGTGCGCCAATCTATGTCAATTTCGTATACCTTTTCATTGCAAATATCGTAACTCATATTTTATTGGCACCATCGTTCGCGCTCCCTTTCAGCTATAAACAACTCGCTCGATCGCCAATGTCAAGCAATATTTTCGTAAGCCCTCCGTCCACTTGCTCTCTTGTTTTCCTAGCAACCCACCTCTTTCTTTCGCTGTTCGACAACCATTGACTAACACCTACATCCGCTGGTGCCCCAGCTGTCCACTAAATCTTCATCCCAGAATGTAGGGGTGTACACAGTGTCTCTGGCTCCGTGCATCTTTTAACACGAGAAATTCGGAGTCATTCCATTAAAACTATACGGAGAGAGCTCTTTGTTATTTGGGGTACCCGCCGGGGTTGCTCAGTGGCTATGGTGTTGGGCTGCTGAGCACCAACCAGGTCGCGGGATCGAATCCCGGCCACGGCGGCCGCATTTCGATGGGGACGAAATGCAAAAACACCGGTGTACTTAGATTTAGGTGCATGTTAAAGAACCTCAGGTGGTCGAAATTTCCGGAGTCCTCCACTACGGCGCGCCTCATAATCAGAAAGTGGTTTTCGCACGTAAAACTCCATAATAAATAAATAAATAAATAAATAAATAAATAAATAAATTAATTAATTAATTGGTACATCTGTTAACAACGTACGCGACGTGTAATAATACCAGCTTCTGACTTCTGCGTCTCTGTGGGCACTATAGGCCATCCACTTTTTTTGTTTTCTCCTCATCTGTTGGTTTGTTCATCCTCGGGTGTCCTCTCATCATGGTGTGTCTACTCGAACCTCACTACAGTGTGTGGTTGCGGGGCTTTCGCCATCACCAAAATATCTGTCTGGGTTTTCACTGTCTAAACAAGTTACAAACATGGAAAGCAACATCACACGTATTTGGAAGAAACGTTTTGACGTTGCCATGCACCACGTGTGACCGTCTACCTTCCGAACGCGTTCCGTCTTTTGTGGATAAAGTCTTCGGATTTCGAGATTATTTTTGTTGTTGTTGTTTTCGATTGTAATGCCTGCACTGTCGAAATCAGCTCACGTGATGTTTTGTCGCCGTTCGAAAATTGTCTTCATCCATTAGTATTAAGTCGATAGCTACCAGCTGCCGAATTGCTTCGGTTTTTAGATCTGAAGCTCACTTTTAGGAACAATCAATCACTGCTGGATGTATGAATCCAGAGATAACGAAGCTCTCTTGTCATTTAGCTCAGTACTCTCTGAGCCCACAAAGCGACGAGTTATTAAGGTATGCTGCAAACATGCTATTTCAACGTCATGCCACCACTTAATCGAAACTATACCTTCGGAAATCAGGCCCGGAGGCTTCAGACATTGGGGTACCCGGGGGCATTCTACCGACTTCAGTAGTGGTAACCTCGCATAAGCAAGACAAAAACTAGCAATCTCTATTCTGCCACGCTCAGAAAAAAAAAGTCACTGCCATTCCTTGCTACACACACTGTCCCATAATCTCAAGGCAGTCGGTCGGCATGCTAGCGTCCATGTCATGTTTGCGGCGCCAGATAAACTGTCGCGCTCAAGCTCGGAGGTTAACTGTGATTCAAAAAAAAAGAAAAAAAAAATAGTTGCGGAACTAATCACATGAACCACTTTGTGGCGTGTGAAGTAGGTGTCGTTTACAATATTCCCTTTTCGTTCGGCCCGGAATACATCAGTCAGACGGTACGCTGTCTCAGGGAAAGATTAAAGGGATACAACAACGGTGCGTTTAAGTACGTTTCGCGCCACCTCAGCGTGCATTGCCGAGACCATCATTGCAGACCCATATTCGAAGGCACGCAATTTATCAGTCGCCACAATAACAAACGAATTACAGAAATAATTTAAAGAAAATTATGAGGTTTTAGCTGCGAACACCACGACCTGATCAGGAGGACACTGCAGAGTGGGGGACTCCGGATAAATTTGGACCACGTGGGGTTTGTTAACGTGTACCTCCGTCTAAGTACACACGGGTATTTTAGCATATCACCCCCATTGAACTGTGGCCGCCGTGGCCAATATTTGACAGCAGCAGGATGATATAGCCACTGGGCAACTGTAGAGAGTAATTTATTTACACGTAACAAATGAAACTTTGCGCTCACAAGCGTTTACATCTTATCAGGCACCATATTGGTCTTGCACATAATATATTATCTTGAGCTTGTTGTGGCTGCCTGTTCCCCCAACCATGCGTCAGCCATCGTGAGTTATTTGATTCCACTTTTGTTAGTACTCTTAATATTAGAACAATATAACCGTGTAGATCTGAACGGCACTTCTTTATGCACAATGTATTTATGATGCTTATTTTGCTAGTTTTGAAAACTTTTTTGTTGTTATCTGGTCGCTCCCTGTATGTAAACTATTAGGTTATAATAAATGTTGAAATAGAGGTGTGCTAAAAAGTGATCCTGACTCTTCCCCTACTCAGCTACGGTTTAATAAACGCAGTATTTCACGAAAGCAATTGTCTGAAGTTATTATCCTGCGCTGAGACCTATTCTATTTCCGCTCCATTGTTGTTTGTACAAATGTCTCCTAACAGACCAAGAAGCCGATAATATTAGCCCGTTTTAATGTTTTAGATTATCGCGATAGGCTTACTTACAGCAGATGAACTTAACTTCAGCAATAAATTTCTGAAAAAGATAGACAAAAAACGGCGCATTTCTTGGAAATTGAAGCGCTTGCAAACTGCAGAAAGTAAAAAAAAAACAGATTACGCCATCTCACAGCAACTGAAATAGTAAAGTCGAGTGACCATCCATTCTTGTCCAGACTTCTTGAACGTTCTCTTGCCTGTTTCTTAGCACCAGAACTTTGGAATGTTTCATCAAGACACGCACTGACACAGAAAAGAAGAGGCCCAAACATACATGCAAACAGAAGACTAGACGAATTCCTTGGGATTCTTTTTTTTTCTTTCTGCAATGCGTTCTTCGCACTGCCTTAAACATTTCTCGTTCTCAACAGTACCGCGGAAGTCTGTACTTCTTAGTGAATAAGGGAACTGGCCTGAACACAAGCAATTAGGTCGCCAAATATATTTCTTAAGAAGAGCAACGTTCTTGTGTCTTCCACTCATGTCGGAGCCCTGTTCCCTAATAGCCCAAAGACCGGACGAACGAAAACCTGAAAAGCTTGTCCCGTTATCAAACTATAGTCGCACCTGGGTCACTTTCGAGGTAATTTTCCTCAACCGTTCGGGTAGCGCTGCCGTTTCCAAGTTAACGAAGTCAAAGTTTGCGAAGTCCGCATTGCCCTGCGTGGAATTGAAATGTTATCACCGCGTTTTTCCTGTTGTTGCAAAAAAAAAAATGTGCTTCCGAAACTGGTATTCTTAAAAAACTGAATCACCTTTGTTATCCACGTGCGGCTGGTCCTTCTTGAAAAAAACAGCAAGTGTAGAGCAGAGATTATTAAGGAAGAGAAAGGGAAAAAATAGAAAAAAGAAGGGTTTGTTGGCGAGATTAGGCACTCGCCAGCAATATGCAACATGCGCTAGTACGAAGACGTTCAAAAGAGGCAGGATAGCCATGGAGACACGTCCTGCCTCTTCGAGAACTAAATTTGGACTGACGGTGGTCCGCTGCAGATCAACGTCAGTGGTATTTCACACACACACACGCACGCACATCTTCGCCAATTTGACACTCGTTTTTTAACACATTAAAGAACACCCGGTATGTCTTCTCTCTCTGGCCACTGTCCCACCTTCAGCCTCGCAAACCGCAGAACTCGTCCTCATCTCGGAATATTGTTCGCAGCAGTCCTCATGTTTTTATCGCTCAACAATTCCAGAGCACGCGGTAAAGTCACCACGTCCCACATACAGCGCAGCCTTCCATTGGCCCCGGGAGCAGTGCGGCCAGGCGAACGAGCGGTAATTGGCTTCGATCTGAATCCGTTCCCGCAATCTTACTCACCAAGCTCGCTACGCGTGTCAGCTGAAGCCGGTTACCAGCCCCCTAAAAAAGGGGAATCCGCCTCCGGATGCAAGCCGCAGCTGCGGCCGGCCACAGCCAATATAGCTCCCGTAGCTTTCGGAACGGCTGTTAATCTGGCTCCCGCCAATACAAATAAACAAAAAAGCCATGACGCCTACTATTGGCGTTGCTTCTGTTTTTCTTTCAGGCTTCCTTCGGAAGTCTTCCACTGGCCTCAATATGGGCCGCTTCGAGCAAAGCAAACTGCGGTTGCAGTTTTAGGTTTAGCTTCTTTACTTTTGCGTCAGTTCGGGACTGGTTTGTTGGGAAAGACAGCGTTTGCCCAATCACTCGTGAGTGAGTGCAACATTGTGACGTATGTTGAATCTCCGTGGATTTAAATGCCCAAGCCAAAGCCGCAGAGAGAGAGAGAGAGAGAGAGGAGACCATGCTTGAACGCTGCAAAGCCCAATCACAATTTTGACAAAAAATTTGAAGTTGGGAAATGTAGCTGTAGAATGAAACCTTGTTTTACTGAAAAAAAAAACAGTCTTGCAATAAATATTTAGCAGCTGGATTGCGCAACTGTCCACAACATAAAACTTGCTCCAGCGTATCAAGAGTGCTGCTATAAGATATGCGACATGTTTCCTGCGTAAAAGTAAGAACTTTATGGTACCAAACTCAGCGTAGGTAAAATTAATTACTGCATAACTTTTTGTTAGGCTAGTTGATGCATGTTACCGTTGTACTAAAGCGGTCGTCCGTGTCTCTTCTTGTGTCGTCTGTTTGGCGCTTTAGTGCTTCAAAAAAATTAATTACTTTGGGAATTACCCGGGGTTCATAAAGAATCGAGGGTTCACGTTGGCCTCGCCATATGGCTAGCATGCTACTCGGGGGAGAAAGCGAACGCGACATGTGAAACAGCTTAGTAAAACATTCTCTTTACCGAATTATTTCACAAGTGAGAAGGAAAACAGTAGAGCGAAAGAACCGAGGACGAGACGCTCACACAGGACAAGCGCCAGTCCTGTATTCTCGTCCCGTCCTTGTTTCCTTTCGCGCTACTGGTTCGCCTACTCAGTTACGAAATAACGCATCGATAGACATTACACGTGCACGCATCATAAACAAGAGTACGACAAGCAACTTGAACGTCAGGTTCGGGTCAATGTACCTGGGAACAACAAAGAGAGCCTTCAATGTGCGGGAAATATTCCCCCACCAATGCTCCAAAGTTCAAGTAAATGGTCCAACGCTAAGGAGCTGCCACGTTTACTTAAAACCCAGTGATTAGAGTAACACTTCTGGCAGCACATTGCTTGCAGGTGCCGTAACCGGAGAGTAAATGAGTTCAAGGCTCAGAAGTGTGGCGCAACATCCTTGTTATTTGCGCGACTAGCCTGCAAGATGTTGCAATTAGTTCACGTGGTTGCCTTCATCGCCTTGAGCGGGTTTCACGCCTTCAATCCTGCAATTCACTTATGAACGTGCATTTTTCCGGATGATAGGCAACTGGAACATGTCATACATGTTGTTGTTCTCTTCTAGAAAAAGAAATATTCCAAAAGGTGTTGGTGATTTCTGCTGCGCTTCATTGAGAACAGACTCTTTCGATGTTTAACCGTCATGGTGGCGTAGTGGCTGTGCGGTGACGCTACTAAGCCCGAAGGCGCGGGTTGGAATCGGGGACACGGTAGCGGCATTTCGATGGGCGGGACATGCGGAAACGTCCGTGTACCGTGCATTGGCCACACGTTAAGGAACCCCAGGTGGTGAAAGTTAACTAGGAGTCCTTCACTACTGTGCGTGTCTCATAACCCAATCGTGCTTTTGGCACGGAAAAAGCCATAATATAATTTTCGTTAAATTACTTTCTGTAGTTGTGGTTACAGACCCTCGAGTAGCACGTATGTCGAGAATGGTCGATGGTTATCTCCTACAGATCAGCATCTTTGCTTTCTCGACGCCACTTGCAGCTGCGAAACACTATCGCTTGAATTGGTGACCTCCTAAAGGGGTCGGCTTCGACAGTGACCTAACTTTCGCCGCCCTCAGTGCCTCAAAAGCCTGTCGATATTGAAGCCGTATTTTCTGGTATTTCGCTTCTATCACAGTCTCGAACTTCAATGCGCTGTTATCACCGGGATGGGCTACTTGGTGCGAAGCACGCTCATAAAGGAAGAAATGAAAATCAAATGAAATGTTACAAAATACGTGCTCGGTTTAGATTGCTCTGAAGGGGCCGTCTTCATCATGGGAATGGGTGGGATGGCGATATGAATGCCATCCATCGTTCCCGTGGCTACCTAGCTAACTCTGTCTCCAACTTCTTGATCCAACCGCGCTTGCTGACGATTCATCATGTCTAACGCAGACGGCTCGCCTTTAATGTCTTCATCGCCGCATGCAGCGGGGGTGGCAGCGCCATTGCAAGCTGCACCGCGTACCATTATCGCGAAGGTAATGCCGACGGGCGAGTTCGCTTGCCAGACGGCTCGCGTTGCACAATTTCGACTCGCAATAACGATGCGACAGTCGCTATGAAGGGGAAAAAACTTAGCCTGCGGTTTGTGCTCCGGGGCGACGGACCAAGGAGTGGCCCCCTTCATGTGATTAGGTATGACTGCGAAAACAGCGCGAGTCGCATAACTGTGGCAGATATTGTGCAGAACCGTCGTGCTTGAAGCTTTCAAGAGTTCATTTTGTCCGTTGTCTCTTACGGCTGGTGTGAAACCGACGTGTCGTTACAAGCCGCAAACGCCGATCTTAAGCCGACTTAAGGCACCGCGACGAGATTGAATCAGGTCAAAGGGGACCTGACTTCAATGCCGGAGCAATGAACAATCATCAGCTGGGTGAGTACACCTATGGAATCCGTTACCTCGAGCTAACGCGATTTATGTTCGTTTAAATTGCTCGTTGCGGAACGTTGAAGGTGTTAGTTCCAGTGAAATCACATCAGCGAGCTTATTATTATCCGTTGAACGTATATCACAACCGCTCGCTCCTGCCACATAGCTTGAGCAGCTTTACGCCTGAAAGATTTCCACTGAGTATTACTAGCGTGTGGCTCACTTCAAGCTTTCCTGTTTTCCAGCTGGGGCTCATATTCTCATTATCTGCGTGGAAATTACCTAGCAGCCGGTTGTCGAAGAAGCTATTCTCTGTATTTCCAAACAAGCTACGACTTCCTCGACAATATTTATAATGGCGCTGATGATAGTGTTGATGATCTCAGATATGAGAATTTATTTACTTACAGGCTGAGAATCTTGCCTGAGCCTAGCTTGATATTGTCTAGCTCCTATTGTGCACTGGAAAATACGTTGAAAATGATTTACGGTGATTAAGAAAAATGAAACGTGTATGAACAACTCACTCACGTTGTCAAGAGTTCGACGAAAGTTTGTCTGGTCAGGTAACATTATGATGAAGAAATTGCGGCCACTAACCAAGTCAAGGTGAAAAAACAACGCACAGAGACGTTTCGGCGCCCGTACGGGTCCCGAAACGTCTGTGTGTGCTGACGGGTCCCGAAACGTCTCTGTGTGTTTTTTTTTCACCTTGACTTGGTCAGTGGCCGCAATTTCTTCATCACTCACGTTGTGGCATATATAAAGCTGGAGATCTAGTCTAGTCCGGCTACATAAAGGCTAGAGGTGCCCTGATAATCACGCTGTCTGCGTCAAGCCAGCGACCTGAAATAATGCAATCAGATAGTGTTCTGCTTTCCGCGCGTGTGATTGGCGAGACCAGCATGTGTCGTTTTCCTGCGCAGGCCGGTGAAACGCAAAACACGTGTGGCATTGTTTCCGGAACCTGAGTGCCCACAATTTGAACCAGTCTGAAGGAATGATATGAGCACCCTTTTTGAAACAAGGTGGTTATCAAAGTTCGCTGTGTCCAAAATTCCTGACGCACTTAAATCTTAGGACACTTTAAATACCGTTATAGTCCAGGTACTGGGTCAGATTAACTAAGCGCGGAGGAGCAATACTCGTCTGACTATATGTGGTGTACCACAACGCTGCCCTCGACAGTAAAATATGAGCAATAGATCACTTACGCGCCATTTTGGCGAGCCTGCATGGTGAGCCACTGCGTTCGTTGGCGTCTCGCACGGCTACAGTACCCTCCAGCATAGACGGCCGAGCAGGGGCCTCTCCTAAGCTTTCTTTCCCAAATGGAAGGAGGGAACACGCCCCATTGAACATGATACATTGACGTCGTCCTAGGCGCCGTATTAGAAAACCATCTTATTGAGAAATATGCACATCCAACGCCCATTTCAGAATTTACGTGAAGCGGAGATTTCGCTAAGCGGTAAATTAAATGCTATAAATTTGGTGATTTCATTGCTGCGTATTTGGTACCAGAGAAACTGGCGAGAACGTGCGCGTGCTCTTGATGTTGGCGCTTTTAATTGGCACTGGCTACGTCCATTCAGAGAGAATGCAAATCATGCAAACCTCGTGCAGGAAAAACACGAAAGCACACTAAACTTAAGTCAACTCACACAAACAAATTAAATACACCTAATCGATAGGTAGGTAGAGAGACGCGAAGTTGCTGAAAAAGAACGAAGAATAGTAATCGCAAAAAAGAGAGAGAGTGAGAAGGTGCTATGCTGGCTCACGTAACCTATATATACGATAGCTCAGCGGTGCCTTCTGGGCCTCTTCCATTATTCTTGGCATGACGGAATCTTGGCAAGAATGTATTGCTATCCAAAATGTGTACTCGGCCGACAATAGTTTGTGGACCACACCTACAAAGAAAACGCCAGGATTTCGTCAAATCAAGGGCGCACAACCGGGTGTTTAGTAAACTGCTGCGATTCCCGAGAGAGGGAACTTAGTTGGCCGACCTCAGCTGAAAGTTGCATGCATAGGATATGGCGAAGGTCAGCATTAAATTCTTTCTTCTGGGAATGCTCTGTCGTCCATTCGGCTGAAAGCGGCACTCATTGTCTAACTTGTATTGCCAAAAGGAGGGCACTTATGAAGGTAGGCTCTACCACCTCGTCGCAACCATGCACAAACACTGTATGAGGCATTGACCATTACGCCTGCACAGAAAGACTACAGCCACTCGTAAATAGGAACGTCCAGCCAGAGGCTACGCAGTAAAGTTACGTCGCATCAAATTAGACCGGGCAATCATCGAAGGCGCACGGGATGCTCATGCGAGCCCAGTATCGAGTTCGTCCATTTTATTGTCCTTGGTCCTATTACTGGTCGCACGGTCCCGACATCCAATCCCGAACAGAGGGCCACGAAAGCACTGCTTCACCTTTTTGATGACGCCTGAGCACTGAAGCAGCCTTTAGTTGATCGCTGAACGCTTTCGAGTGGGCGCATGCACCACTTATTAGCCTTTTATCTCTGCATTTTCCCCTCCTTTCTCCCCACTTATCCCTTCCTCAGTGTAGGGTAGCGAACCGGATGCAACCTGTTTAACTTCCCTGCCTTTTCTTTTCGTTGTCTCTGTCACTCCTTCCTCTGTGTGGTCGGCCCACCCACTTTTTGCGCTCAGCAGGACTAGAAATGGAATGACCGACCAACGGCATGCCTAATTATATAATTATGTTGACTCTGCCTTCGCTATTTCCCCAACAGTTGATCGATATGTGGCGTGTAGATCCACGTCCCAGCAGCGGCTCTCTCGCATAACGAAAGCTAATCTCGAAGACCTTGCTTTGCCGACTGCATGGGCCGGAAGCTATGGAAGAGCCGGGAATCTGCGATAGACGCCGGGCTGTGGGCACCGCCTGTTAAATTTTCCATCTTCATGCGCCCTCTTCTTTCGCTAGTATTGCGTACACTAGAATGGACGTAATGGAGCAAAATCTCAGGCGGAAGCCGACCACTGGAGTTGTATCATTCATCCGCAAACAATTATCGATTACTACTCGTCTCATTTCAGTCTAGATTCAATGCAGCTTATTCAACAACGCTCTGGAAAGTCAGGAGTGCAAACAAAAATATTATTTTGAATAATAGCATGACGAATTCTGTGCCGGTGGTGGAATACAGCAGGGTGCAACATCGACGGGCATGTAAATTTGCAACATATAGCAAATTTATTACGTGAGCACACGACAATCATGATGCAACTGTCCTTATGAATGCTCACGTAAGAAGGCAGTTAATTAGTACACCGCTTGTCAGCAACGACAAATGATCCCGTAACTAGGACCCTATGAGCCGATGAAGCTATTAAAGAAGCTCAAGGAGAGAACACCTCGACAGACACGTAAACAACAATAAAAACAAGACCCTTACGAAGCCTCTGTATATTCACTCGACTCAACAGCGACTTCACGTTCGCCTTACATATTTTTCTGCGACAGAAGGCGATGGACAGTAAACACGGTAGAACACAACAATCCACACAAGAGCCGTTAAGACAGGGACAATCTGTTTACCTCGGATTCACAGCGGCAGCGTTACTCAAATCGCGCAGCTGTTTTTAACGGCGGGCATCGCAGGCAACCCTGTTATCCTCCACGTATCGTGCGCCGGATTGGCGTACCCGGAGCGAGGGGATCGTAAACAAAGGTTCGCGAAAAGTGCACCGCTTGAGTGCGCAGTGGCTATATACGCAGAATAACACACCGAACAGAGCTTTGAGGTTGTTGATCGCTTTTCTTTCTTTTTTTTTCTGTCTCTCTAGGCATCATTCGAGTTAAGAGCCACTCCATTTCGGCCCGGTCGTTGGAAACATCACGATAACCAGCGCGGCCATTCGAGCGAGGCGGGTGATAAAATGCATCGGACCGAATCGGCAGGCTGTAAAAAATCACGGTTCCATATCGTACTAGGTTTATTCTTAGAGTTCAAGTGCATTATTATTTGCCCTTATGCATTGTGAATTCTCGTTGTTTCATATAAGGTAACCTACGTGAAGGCAAAATCAGCAATTTTTCTTTTCATCATGTAATGCACAAATGCAGTTCTGCACGAAGGTAAATGCGAGCAAATGGTTGGTCTCAACTTCTCTGTCTGGCGAGTGCATAAATACAAGGAACAGAGAAAATTATTTGCGTTAAAGGATAATTGCTAAAGTAGTTAATAATTATTAGTTTGTTGAATAATCCACAGCTGAGAATTCCCTCCGGCATGTCAAAAACGAAATGATAGGCATTGGCTTAATTCTGAGACAAAATTCACTTACATTGCCTAACATAGGCGTTCTGATAAAAAAAGTTATGTTGGACATGATAATTTTTACGCTAGTTCGGGAACACTAAACCAAGCACATAAGCAAGTTTCCTTATTATTGTCATGTGGTTGTGCCCGGCGAGGTTACAGGCTTGCATTTACTTATATTATAATTGCTTTATGCAGTTGCTTTTATTTTCAGGAAACTAATGTACACCTTCACGAATAACTTATCTCTTAAAATGGAATTGCGCTGCCTGCTACATGCAACTTTGTGTCTTGTTCAGCATTGAAATAATAATAATAAAACAACGCCTGGTGTAACTATCGTTCTTGGAGTATTAAGTTATGATTGATAAGAAGGAGGCGCCCCATTCTTTGTCGCCACGAAGATATAAATCAACAGATAATGAAGCCGAGGAAAGCAAAGCGGAAGTTATTTGGAGTTTTTAAGTAAAGTCCAACTGCCACAGGTGCGACACGAACCCGCAACTTTCGCATTACGCGTGCGTTGCACTAACAGTTGTGCTACGGCGGCGACTGCTCCCGCGTCTATGTTTCGGTTGTAAAGATTAGCCCCGGGCACTTCGAATTCCACACGTCGATAAGAGAAACCGTCTGACGTGCAGGGGCCTTTTCAAATTTTATTGCGTTTCGCCCCACACCCCGAAAGCCACACCCTTTTTCACAGACATTCCGGAGTTCCTACTATGTAATGATCTCACTGAGTGTGCGTGAATGTCATTCGTGTGTTACGTGTGTTAGATATCCGACAATACGCATATTTACAGCTACTCGCTGACGTATATTTTTTCCAATGTGAGCGCCAACCCGTCAATTATGCATGCGCTGTTTGCGCCCTTTTGAATAATGCAGTGCTCATTGCTGTTAGCTGTAAAATCGGAACATTGAGGCACAAATCTCGATGTCGAGTTACCGGAATCTGATGCTAAACGCGTGATTTCGGGTAAGTAAATATAACCTGATAAACACTCGGCTCCACATCCACATTTGAAGAACCATGCTTGAGTAACTGAAGAGATACTTGGCAACAGCGTCCTAGTTATTTACTTTCTCACAGGTTTGTAAGTGCAAACAATGTCTGCCGCTTCAATCATTCAGCTCCTATGACATATTTTCCTTATCGACCTAAGGCAATTCTTAAAACCAGTATCCATTCTAAAAAAATCCGCGTGGTACATCCTGGTAGTGAGAGTTTCACTCGGCAAGGGGGAGTGACGACCAAAGCAAACTGCCATTCTTTAAGGCTGGGCGTGCCAAAATTGAACATAAACGGTTGTCTTCCAGGAAACACTCGTGCAGTGGGCTTTGGATAACTTCCCTGCATAAATTAGTGCGAGGACAATACCTTGCCTAGATTCATGTATACAGAGCCACCTCGGTGTTGTCCGATCGAAACGTCGCAAATGTTCGGCTTGCTAGCGAGTTGTGCCGTTTCAATCAGGAATTCGACTCGCCAAGCTGCTTTCATCTGAGCTCAGTTCGCGTAATTCAATTATGCTTCTAGCGTCGCTCGCCGCCGCACCAAACGCAGGCAAATTACGTAACTTGTTTACGGTCCGATGGCATTGTGAAATTGAAACCTGATTAGTTTGACGGCGTGTACACAAAGGCGCACGACATTATGCTCAGGCAGGCTTTAACTTTTTGTTTTTGCTATTTGAGCTACAGCGGTTATCGGAGAGGGTGGATAATCCTACGTAATGTGGGCAGCATGGAGAACGAATGACAACAAGTTTCATGTATCCTTTAGAAATATCAGGCAATGTAATTCGGATACTAGCTGCTAATCAATAATGACGCCATTATGAACTTATTATTGGAAAATATCGCTGTCTACTTCGTGCCATTATTGACGCTGTCATGATAGGACAAAGTGAACACGAAAGTACTTCACGGTTCATTGCAGGAGTCACGGACAGATCACCTTGTACGCAAATGAAATTTAACCACGTATGTAATTCTGCTTGTGGCCGTTATTTAACTAGGAACAACACGGTACTTTATGCACTAAATATTTACTATAATATACAACAGGATTTTTGTAGAAATGTTTCATTTGTCTCATTCCTTCAGCTCCTGCTATCAGTGCCGAATATTGTTTTTTTTCTTATGTTCCACTTTTTCTCCGATGTTCTTTAATTCTTCATTTCTTTATTCTGGTGCACTATCTCATGATCATCAGCCTACTTTATGTCTACTGCAGAAATGATGCGTCTCCTAATGATCTTGCATTACCTGTCTTGCGATCACCGACTCGGTCCTGGGCTCGAAAATTACTTTATCTCATGACACTACCTAATCCCCGGTCGTAGTTGGCTGTATATCTTCCTGCACATGGCACCCATTTTGTTACTCCAACTTGCCAACCAGTTGTTTGCCATTCTTCGAATCCACGCTTCTTCTCTTTATTCTAAACTAGGAGATCAGCTAGTGCAGTTGGCTCTCTAATTCACACAGCCCCTTTAACGTCTTTTCACGTGGCGCCAATCTTTTTTTTTTCGTCACTCTTTCGTCTACGTACAGTTTCTAGCATGGTTTGCAATGATGAAACGTATCGTGTTCTAATCACTTCTTTTTAGCCATACATGTAAGCCTGTCACTTTTTCAGAGCATGCACGATACACGCTCCAACCTGTGTTTATTCGCCGGGAGAATTCCTTCTCACAATCCACGCTACTTTGCCTAAATAATTTGCTCTTGCAGAGTTTCGGGAAACGCTGCACCAATCCCGACGTTTAGCACTCCTTGGCCGTCCGTGTCCATGGCGCCATTAAAAAAAAACCACATCTCGTCATCGTTATCACTCCAGAATTATTCTCCTTTCTTGCCGGGCGGTCTGCCTCCTCCATTAGTTTCTCTGCTACCTCTGGTTGAGCATTCGTTAGCACTTACGCCACAATCCCACCTTACTCACGTGACGTGGGCTTCAGCCGGGACTGTTCTTTCGTGCAAACGTCACTCGATAAATGCACGTCAATATAAAAACAATAGGAAAAGCTAATTGTTGTGTTCAACGCCTGAAGCGACACAACGGCTGCGATGGACGTCACGGCGGCTGACTGCGGGTGAACGTGAAATATCTGGGGTTCTTTAACGCACATTTAGAGCGGGACGCACGCTATCGTTTTTTGCACCCTGTCCCGACCATATTTTGCGCCTGCTTCTACCGGAAACCGAACTTGGGACTTCGTGTCCAGCAGAAGAACGCCACGCCGCTCCATAGACCATCACGGTGGCTGCGACTATAGAACTGGGCTGACGCCATCCTCTGGCATAAGTATCACCTCATGTATAATAAAGGGAACAAAAAAAGATACTGTCCACAGTAAATTTCCGCGGACGCTAGCACAAATATCACCTAACTTGCGCTATGCATAGCGCCCACGAAAAAAGATTCCATTTGTCCACTGCGGACGTCATCGCTGTCTGGTGTATACACGTCGGTTTTCGCGTTGGACTTCGAGCAGCGAGAGCTCATTGCCGTTTCCCCCCGGGAGCTGTCCTGTTTCGAAAGTAATAGGCGACGAGCTCCGGGGCGTGTTGCTGGCTCGGCTTATTTGCCGACGGTCCATTTGACTGCCGCGCTTTCCCCTTCCCCCTTTCCCCTCTCCCCAGGGTCTCATCACACACGATGCGTAATAGCGTGTGTGTCTGTGCTCTACACACTCACTTAATTACAACCGCCTGCCTGCCCAGTCAGCTCCGGGAACACAATCCAGAGGCGAAGCTTGGCTTCCGTTTTTTTATGCTTTCCAATGGACCATCAAGCACGCGATTTGCAAAGGCAAATGTGCGCCGAGTCACAACAAGCCTGGAGAGACGAGCGAACCATAAGCTTGGTGGAACAGCGAACCAAACAACGATTCCCTTAGGATAATGTTTTTTTTGTCGACGTACGGTGCCCCATACTAGGTCCCCGCATGGTGATCCAGGATTGGCTGTTGAGCTGGGGTGACGTTTCTCCGGGATGACGTCACTTGAGGTTCTGCGGGGTGCTTGTTTTTGTCTTTTTCTTTCCCTGTTTCGTTTTGAGCTTGTGTTTTATTTGATGAACTAAGCCTTACAAAAAGGTTCCGGAAGGCTACTTTATCTGAACATAATACGTGTCTGCGACTTTTAATCCATGACAAAGGCAGCAATGCAGCCAAACTAACCTTTGAGGGAGCTGAAGTACACGGCCTACACAATGAGGATACGCGGGGTTAACAAGTATATTTCCAAGTAATATTTTCTTAATATTCCATATCGAAAGTCTGTTGTTTCGCGGCATCGCAGGCTGCGGCTTTGAGATATTTGTTCCATAAAATTCAGCGACTCAAGAGAGGATGCAACATGAACGCGGTGTAGTCAAAAACGAATTTGCACGTACCAAACTTGCATGCAAATCACTCAGTCCCCAGCCCTCTGTGATTAGCACAAAAACTCGGTACAATGGCGACCAGTGTTTGAGCCCGTCATAGTGCGATGTAAGCAGACGTAAAAGCGGTTGCTCTGTAGAGACATAAATAGTCGCGATTTTCGTGTACGCTGCGGTAATTGTTCGGGCTGTTGAGGATCTTCCTTAATGAAGTGATGTCTTACAATGTCTGACATTCACATACCCTTGACATCGAGTAGAGTATCGGCTCTATTAGTCACCCCGATGCCTGGATGCCAACTTCAGTATTATCTACCCCCCAATCGCCTACTACGGAAGGAATACAAAAACGTGGGGCAAATGCGTTTTCCCGGATATAGAGCATGCGATATACAACAGGTGTTTTCTCAGCAATAGCTGTTATGTGCCCGCTCCACTGGTAATCGTGAAGTCCGCCGCCTCGCGTCGCTGAAGTCCCCAAACAATTTTGCGAGGGAATTTGATGAAAAGCGCATTCCCATTACGCCGCGAGAACTCGAACTTACGGACAACAGATTGCCAGTCGAAGATTCTATCTCTCGGCCACTCTACCGATGCTACAGAAGTGGAGTATACTTATCATGGACAACGTGAATACGCCAGCAACTACTGCGATTGGCCGCTGCTCAACCACACCCCTCAACATGTGTGTACTCGATACAGCTAGCATCGGCGCCTTCGTATCCTACGGCACGCCGCCGTGCCCTTTGCCTAAGCGGCCCTCAGTTAAATTTTCTTTTTCCGCACGTTGTCACAATAATGGAAAGGGCGTCTGCCCTTTTTTTTATTTGTCTTCTGCTAGCGCTCTACATCTCATGTTTCAGGGATGGCGCTGACGTCATGTCGTTCTCTTCAAGCATGACGCGACGCCCATTAAAGGTAGCCCAAATGTAGAAAGGGTATTTTTCGCACCATGGAGATTTCTTTATAAAAACGTTGTAAATGCACATCGCCAACGATTGTAGATATTTCCACCGCGCCTACGAACTCGTCTGCCAAAAGGTCACGTGACCTGCGCTGATTACTTTTTTATAAGAAATGCGTATGATCTACAAAAACCACCCTGTATTTCATAAAATGCCGAACAAATCTAGCAGTAAATATCCAAGGGATGATTTAGTAAAGAGCGGCGGCTAAGTTAGTATAGGTAAGAGGGTAAAGAAAAAAACGAGTCATTCAACTTCACCACTGGGAGGCGTAACTTACAAAAACTCCTACATCTCGCTCTTCTTTTACTTCCCGACAGTAGAATCCTCACTCCCGCTTGCGGATGCATACTCCAATATACACCAAACGAAAAATTTCGCCCTTTCTAAGGGATACTGCGCTTTACAAGCGCCAGCTATCGCGTCACTGCTTCACGTTAAGCGCAAAACTGATTTCATTATTGTTAGTAATTATGAGAACGTCAAACATCAAAACAAATACCAAAAAAGGCGAGGTAGCAGTTGTCCTTTAAAACAGATACCACGCCTCTTTCCCCCCCCTCCCTTTGCAGAAGAGATAAATAAGAGGGAAAGAGAAGAAGGCAAATAACGAAAGAAAAAAAGAAAGAGGAATAAAGAGCACCTCACACAGTCACGCGAAGAGTACCAGCGTCACAGAGAGTTTAAGTCCCATGGATGAGAAAAATTCCAGTACAGCTTTGTGAGCATCGCATCCAGTTGGCCATCGTATCCATGCCCATTCGGAAATAATATATGATTACGCGCACTTCGTGCAAGGATTTATTGTTGAACCTGTCTCAGCGGACCACCCAAATCACAGACAAAAATACGCCTAAGAATTTCTATATCTAGGCTTAGAAATGTTTGAATAGAGGGTACCTGGCAAGGTGGACATAAAAAGGACGAAAATAAACTGGAACGATTGTTCTAAATACACAAATTTTGCCGACGACTCTTTATTTACTAAGTTTAGAGCAAATGTTGCGATGGTGAAGTTAAAGCAAAGCAGTTTTGAAGTCATGTCGAATTAGCAAAAATGCCAGTTTACACCACTTTTGACTTATGCCTCTGTTTATTAGCATATTTTGGCTAATTAATTATCACTATTTTGGGTAAGTAGCAACAATTATTTCTAAAGTTTTCTCTGTTGCAATATCCACTTATACCCACATATTCTATCAGCAAAAATATCAAGGTCATAAATAAGTGAGTTTAGAAAAAAATGTTTTCCGCGCTTAAGAAAAGCAAGCCGCCTGGCTCCGTGGAAGTTTTTCTCGGAATCGTTTTGGAAAGTGGGTTATTGGGTTCAGTTCAATAAAGTCCGTTGCCTGAAGTCTGTCCACCGGCGAGGCCCATTACACCTACATCCAGGCTTATGTAGTTTATAAAGACACGATGCAAGGCTTACACGGACTTGAAAAAGAAAGAAACAAAAAAATAACCCAGAAAACTTTAAAGACCGCTGCCCTAAATTCTCAGAAAGCCGCATTTGCTCTGCTGACAGCTAACAGAAAAAAAAACACTTTCTTTCTAAGGCGAAAGACTTGGCGTGACTGCGTCTCACAAACGCCGCCGTATTTTTCTGCAGAAACATGCAACACGGGCTAAACAGGCTAAAGGAGCCGCCAGCATCAAAGCGTTTTACCAAGTAAGTTTGGAATGCTTTGTAAATATATTCATTTGTACGTTCATTGAACTTTCTTTGCATTCGCAATATACAAGAAGCCGCATTTACTATGCTGACAGCTAAAAAAAACACGTGCTTTCTAAGGCAAAAAACTTGGGGTGACTGCACCTCTCAAATGCCGCCGTATTTTTCTACAGAAACATACAGCACGGGACAAACAGGCTACAAGGGCAGCAAGCTTCAAAGCGTTTTACTGAGTAAGTCAGGAATGCTTTGTAAACATATTAATGTGTACTTTCATTCAACTTTCTTTAAAGTTACAATACGCAGCAAAAAAAAATCGTATTGTACGTTTAGAGTAAGCCTAACTGGTGCTTAAATATGGAAATACTGTTGCCCTTTCTTTCCCTCTCTTTCTTTATCTCTTCGCATTGCTTTTATAACTATCTACAATAAAATCCTCTGCAGCCCTTAAGAAAGCTGCAAGTGTGTGGGTGTGTGTAGGGGGGGGGGCGGGTGTGTGGGTGCGTGCTTTCGCTGGCTTTTAGAAGTGTTAGGGCTGTCGCCTAATATTACCTAGACCAAACTGGCACGTTACCTCGAATTTGGTAAACCCGATGGTTAGGTGGGCTAGTTAGTAATGCATTACAATAAAATATTAGAGCGGTAAAAAACCATCCATCCTTTTGCAATCTATTTCCTTTACACAGGGCTCTTTTCCATGTTTCAATGTCTCTCTTCAGATCGGCAAACCACTTCCACGGAAATCAAGAGTGTCATAAAAGAGAAAGAATTCTAATCTACTACGCGACTCTACGCCAGATTTTTGGAAAAGGCTTTACAGTTGAAGCAAAATCCGTCCCGGTTAAGTTTGAACCAGAAACCTATGCATACTAAACTTCTTTTCTAAGTAACCCGTACTTGTTTAGATTGTAGTTTTGTGCTACTCACATGTCACTGGCATTTTTTTTCTTGCACGGTGCGGTAAATTTCTTAAGGTAACTTATTTGTATAAATTTCCCGAAATGATAGGCAGAGAGCAGCCTTTGTTGTTCATTTCCTCATTGCATTCAACACTGAAAGAAACCGTTGCTCCAAAGGGGCACAAGTAATTTTTGAATAAGTTTGATTCTCTCAATAAAAAGTAATGAAGTGGGATGGGAACAAACAGTGCTTGGACGGGACGAAGTCAGAACGACAGACTTTGTTCCGTCCAAGCGCTATTTGTTCCCTTCTCAATGATGTACCAGCCAGTCCTGATCCGCACAATGCTTGAATAAAACGGGAGTAAAGGGACTAAGGTCACAGCCTCCGAGCATCAAAATACATGATGCTTAGAAGCGCACATCGATGGCTGCGACATGCCTGTGCGTATTCGCTATTGCAGATGGAATCCCATACCTATTTCTCGGGCAAAAGCGCGCATTCCGCTTAATGAGTAGCTCCTGGAATCTTTACCACACCTACTGCTCATCGAGTGTAACAAACATTACTCTTTATAAGGCTTGCGTTGCAAAGCTAAAAGTTTACGGACCTGTTTAAAGAAAGCAAATGCGTAGTAGGTCATTATGCTTTACTCCAGCAACACTAATGCCTAAGCGTAAAGAGGCGCTATCATTCAATCAGGAGCTATTAACATCTGTATGACTCATTATACTTCATGGCTAGCTATGCGAGAATAAATAAGCATGTCTGAGGTCTCGAGTTTTTGTCAGCAACTTACCTATGAAGGAGACAGACATCAGCATTGTTACCTTAATGTGCATAGGATTCATGGTTATTTGTTAGCAGCACTCTATCGTATAGTCATAACTATCTAAATCATGCTAATACTTTCCAGCACCACAGCTATCGCTATAGCGATGTTTGTACAGTTAGCGGTACTTTTGAAACTGAAATGTGGCAGGTAGCACAATTCTATTCATCGAGGATCATAACTCCAAGAGATGTGCATTACTGGTGCGAGAAATCGAAGTGTATGATCAAATGTTTAACAAAGTTTCAGTAACAAGTTTTTCGCTAATTGATTTATGGAACGTGCTCCCATTAACAAATTGTCGCCGGGGAAATTACAAGACGTATTGACGTGGGACGATATTTTTTTGCAACAATATGGATTCCATGGAACGTTTATATTTCACTTTCTCTAGAATTGACAAATTTTTCTGCATTAGATTTTATGTAGGAAGTCGTTTTTCTCAATTATTGTTATTCAATACTAGTCAAACATTTTGCTATTCGAATACACTGATAGCGATGATTTTGACGATGTCTTGCCATACACCCACAAATCAGTTTATGGATGGAAGCTAGTTGTTTATGTTAATGCACGTCGTGTTCATTTATTTTTGTGTGCAGTAACACTCTGTGTGTCAAGAACCTTTTATATACTTCTTGAGCATGTATATGACTGTGTCCTGGAGATATATGTGTACTATTAGGGATGCTTATTCAACTAGGTGCTCAATGTGTTTGCGGGCCAGCGAGACACACTGAAGAGCCCAAAATACTAGAGTTGTTGTTTATGTTGTTGTTTATGATGATGATGACGACGACATTGATGATGTTGACGATGATTTCTAATAAGAGAAAGAAGCCAGCAGGTCTACGGAAAGAAAAAGAGCTATTAGAACATGACAGGGTAGTCGTGCATGTTTACTATGAGAATCCTGCCTGTGAAAGACCATGATCATGTCTTTTATAGTTCTCACACTCCAAGAAAGTAGATCCAAGATTCGCATTGATTTTTTTTATTTGAACCTCATGAATCTATAGCCGGGACTTTACATTCGCATTCACGAATTCAATGAGTAATTGCGTCATTGTACGTTTTGAGTCGTTGCATGAGTCTCAGGTGACGTAATCAAATTCTGGTACAAGCAGTGTTCTGCAGGCTAGAGCTCAGCATTTGCGCTCCCAGTGTGTATAGTGGGAAAACCATGTAAACTTGCTGCTAGTGTTTCCTCATTGCTATCGGTCATAAAGCAGCGCGCATAAAAGCCAAGTTGGACAGCTTTAACTGCACATACCACCAGCGCTGAACCTGACGCATTCTCATATGCAGTTGTGAACAAAAATATATGATATGCTGGCTTTCTGTACAAACCTAATTATCTACCTTTATAAACGGTCAGCTGCTGTTTTTCCGACTCTATCAAACAATATGTATCGTGACGCATGGTGGTCACAGGTGAATAACATTGTTCTTTAGTTCTGGTTTCGTAGAGCTCTACGGCCTCAATTTGTTCCTTTCACAGTGCTCATTGTTGCCTACATTTCCGAGTTTGTGAGCAAGTGCGTGTTTGTGCATGGGATAAAATTGTCGCCGTGCGCCGTATGCTGTATGTGCGATTGCATTGCTTTTCTTTTTTCTCCTGTCACTGAAGCCATATCATGTTCTGAAAGTGGAGTAACATGTCAAGCCTATTGCTCAGCTAACCCAAACAATTATCGTTTGCCTTTCTATAATTAGCGCGAGAGTACTTTCCGATACATTAACTGATCTACACGGCTTCTTTACTTTGACCCATTTGTGTAAGACGCAAGTTCTGAATAGAAAGAGCGGCCTACGTTGTGCGGATAATATTACAGCCGGCGTTAAAAATCCCTTGTCCGAGGCTATCGGTGCAGTGCAAACCAGCACCATCTTTCTGAGGAGTACAGCTCATTAGACCCAAAGTCCAAAGTACCGTAAGATGTTATGGTACTTGGCCTGCCATATCCCACAAGCACTGGTCGTCTGCTACAGCTGGGGATATAAAACACGCTTGAGGAAATCAGGGATGCGCAAAGAGCCTCGCAAATCGAACGCATCTCACTGACAGCCACGGGTGAGTACATCCTGCAAAACTCGGTTTGAGTGACCACGTCTAACACCTTCAGAAACAGGTCATTCCAATCGACCTCAGCGACACGCTGATCGTCGCCCCTATTCCTCGAAACATGCACCCCGAATATAACGGGCGCCCACACCAGGCCTGTGCCGAGGCACTGCTGCACTGCTTTGGTGGGAAGAGGGCTAGGCGCTTCGTATAATCGACAGAATACGCGCGAGAACCCTGGTTCACGGCGGTAGTCGTAGACGTTAACGCCCGGCTTACGCACACGTGTGGTGTCAGCACGAAATACCAGAAACAGCGGAAGGGGTTGCGATAGCGCTTGCCCTTACCGATCCCTTCTGCGAGGTAGTTCTTAGTGACTCGCAATCCGAAGTTCGTAACAACGCGCGGGGGCGCATTTTCTGCAAAGCCCTTCAGATCCCAAGGAAAGCTGGTCCACAGCACTGCGATAGCACCGCGATCATGTAGTTCCCAGCCCACGTCGCCACCCGTACCGACGAAGGCCTCCCTAAATTGAACGAGGTAGCACACCGCTTTGCGCGAGAACTGACTCGCCGCGCAGAATCGGAGACCCCCCTCTTTGAGTTCGGAACTCCTGGTTCGAAACACGCGAGAACGTTTAGCCAGGTACAACAACGTCACCAAGCGACAGCTGCAGACACAAATCATTCCCAGTTCGGTGGGATTGTGGCACAGTTTCTCTGCGCAATACCCCAGTCCTCTTTGCAAGTTATGTCACGCAACTAGAGCGACGCTCTCCCACATGTTGTGGGAGTATCCTGTTATGTCAGCTAAGATGGCGGCAGCTCCCGAGGCTCTTGCGTCGAAGTGGGCCGCCGCTCTGCGCAGCTCCAACCTCAATACGCAGGAGTTGCCAGTCTAGCAGGCCCGAGAGGCGGCGACGAGCCAAGGTCTCGGAAGTCGCCTCATGGGAGACCTGATCGAGCCAGGGTCGTTAAACTTTGCCGCATTTAAACTAAAGTTGTTTCCGTTCCCCTATAAGATATTTTCCCCTACTGCACAAAGTAGCAGAATTGTACAAATGGCGCCAGTTTTGTAACCGCCTGGTGATCGTTATAAAATATTCCCAGCTGAAACAGCTTCGTACAAACGTACACCTAAGTTTGACATGAAGGCCTCGAAAGCATTTTTTGTTCATTGTTACAAGTAAACTTAACCAGCCATGTCGTGAACTTTATTTAATGAAGTCGGCGATACGCTCAAGTTATATTGGTTTGAATATGCTTGAAATCCCTGAACGGCAAATAATTTTTCTTCAAACCGAAGCTTTCTTGCTAAGCAACCAGCTTGAGTTGTCTGTACACCTACTTGTGGTAACTTGGTGAATGATAATTTTCTCTCATGAACTTTCCTCCACGTTGCGGTCTTTGGCAAAACTGATTTGCAGTAATAATTAAACCTTTCCTTTACGGGTGAAGTGTATTGTACATTTGAAGACAATAGATTTTTCATATTACCTTTCTTTCCCACTCAGCAGAGCGACATTGAGAACTGATAGCTTGCTGATAAAACGCCGGTAGCAAGTAGGTGGATTCATTAGTTCATTCTTGCACTGCTGCGCTTGCGTTAATTTATTCAAAGTTCGTTACTCTGCTTGAACGTTGACTCTTTAACATATAGAAATACTGATCAGTAAAACTTGACGATAAAAGGAGAGTGACGGTTTCATTTCCTTCATACAACTGGACCCTTATTAATCTGTTTGTAAAGTCCATCTCTCCTAGTTTTGATTGCACGAGAACCACATCCGTTTCCCGTCAGGGGTTTCATCGGACACGGAGATGTCCTCATGCGGTTTTGTCCACCGCAATCTCACGTGGAATTAATTGAAAACTTGAGGTCACAAGGCGTATTCTCTTTAATATAACTTAACTGAAGAGCGTTCTTTTGCTATTTTCGGTGCGTTGTCATCGTTAGCCTTATCTTCATTTCCTGAATACAACATTACGTATCGATCGGTTCCTCGTAATGGGAAGTGTAATGTCAATGTTTTATCTGACCTTTTTGTGTACTCAATAACCGTGATGAGCTTTTTGACTTGCTTGAAGAGTTAGCGGTCGTGGACGATGGCTGCAATGTATGTCGCCACATTTCAAGGACATTAAGTGAGAAGAATGAGCAAGAAGCGATAAGCTGATATATTTAAGCGGTGACCTTTTACAGCGAAGCTGTTAAGGGCTAGTTCCCCTAGGATCGGGTTCGTGTGTAGACACAAAACTCCCCATACTTGGCCCGATCTCGTAGATAGTGCAATGCCAGGCCGGCCCACGGCGGAGATGAAGCAGGCGCTCAGCACTCCCCGAACGTGGGCCGATCCCGAAGATAGTGCAATGCCAAGCCTACCCACGGCGGAGGTGCTGTTCGCCATTAATGGGCCCGCATACGCAGCTTCGCTAGTCATCCTTGTGCCCAGATTGGAAGGGCAGTGACTTTTTTGTGGCCCTTCTGGCGGCTTTGAGGTACGTATATTTAAAGCCTAATTGGGACAATAAATGAGAGAAGTTTCACCAGAAATAAATGAAATAATTAACAACGTGCTCTGGGCGGTCTACAACGCTGCCCCACAACTAGCAGAGAAACTCAATACTTCGCTATTAGATCACGGGTGCATACCTGGACAAGCCTGAATAAACTCGTTGAAGCAAGCGCTTGAGACGCTCGACACGCTTGGCACGTCACATAGCAGCAATTTACTGTAACACTTAGCGCGCGTTTTCAGTACTCCATCTCACACGTAACGTGCAGCACTGCCGAAGGTACGAGACGTAAACAGGTGATACTTTTGCGCAGAGGAACATGTCGTTCCGGGCCTCACTGTCTGAGTATTGGCGTAGTTATAGAATTTAATTTTACCTCGTGCATAGCAAATTACGGTGACACGTGATAGTTTAGGACCCTTGCGCATGCCCATCGTATACCGCGAATTGCTGTGGCCGTTGCCGCCAGTGACAATTAAAGCTAAGTTAATCGTGATTACGTGTCAAGATGACAGCATCCATACAGTGCAGACCGCCCGCTTCTGTCCGAATTTGCCCTTGTTATTCGCTCTTCGCCTGAACAGCAAGAACTAAACGTAAAATACACTAATCACTTAGTCTAATCTCACGGAGATGGCGGAACATTGGGTACGTTTTGTCGTAATTATTGGTATAAGTTGTTTGTTTTGAGCAGCTACTGCAAATACTATACTTGGCGCCAGCAGATGTTTAACCCTGGCGGAGGATGCTCCCCGTGGGGCTTGTTTTTACGTGGCACTGCCTAACACATCCAGGTAGGCAGACATTCACGCATCAGCTTGCATGTAGGGTAGCTTTAATATACCTACACGCATACGAGATAAAAATGGGTGCGGGGGATATTTGTAGTCAATTGCAATTTATCGGAAAATGAAACGCGTGACGCAGAGGTTGCGGGTTCGGGTCCACGGATGGCAATTTGTCTTTTATTTCGCTCTCATTTTCATCTGACATTGCTAAGAATATGAAGCCTATCACAATATTTACTCTCGGGCACTGTTATTTTTTAAATATTCATAAAAATAGTCAATTTCCTTCAAGACCTAGCTTCCCTGCAAGTTTCGTTCATATGGTTGGTACTAAAATTGATCCTCTTGATTTTGCTGATTTCACCAGCTATGGTTAGGGATATCAGGGAAGCTGTTACTACATTCATCAGCCATCACCCCAGCGCGCGCTTCAGTTTGCATTCAGACGACGCTGAAGTTGGAGTACATTCAATTTTGTAGCCGGGTGGCATTCATGGTAGTGGACTGTAAAGAATTTCGTTGTGAAAAATTCAAGATCGCCTTATCATCAATTATGTGGCTCGAATGCTTCTTTTGTGCTTCTTTATTGACGTGAATGCTGTTCCGTATGTTGTATGCGTGATTCCGAAGAACGCATGTACTTTTCGCTTCACTTTGCTGAGTGTTTGAAACCGGCTTCACTTCCGCCGCGGTTCGGGCCGGTATTGCACTAACTCCGGGATCGGCCCACATTTTCCCCTACGGACGACTACACGAAAAATGTCTACCAACGAGAAGCCAACAGCTTCGCTGTAAAAGTTGTGCACTCCTTTCTTGTTTCTGTTTTCTCGAACCCAATACTTAGATGGAATGTCAAATCATTTACCCCGACGTTCGTTGATCCAGAAATCATGCACTGCCAAGGTTGTACATGCGCATTCGTTTTATTTCGCTCAGCTCAGGGACGTTCGAAGTAAAGAAAGAAAGAAAACGAACCTTAAGGACTCACGAGAGAAAACTGCACTTGAAACTAATATTAAGAAAGCACTTCTATTTTATTTTCGGTTACCGGCTATGATATCATGTAAGCAATGAATTTAGGAAAGTAAACAGGGAGGAAGCTGGCACTTATTTGAATATATGGCAAGAAGAAAACGGGAAAGACAGGAAATCCTAGATTCTTACGCGCCGTGGAAATTGGTTTAAACGATAATGTTTGCGAAGAACGCTCTCTTCTTGTTTCTGTGAAATTCTTAAACGACTGTAATATGATTCATTTGTCTAGGCAGCTTTCCTTCACAGGTCCCTCTTTCTGTATTTCTGATATACACAAAATGCAAATTGATTGAATAATTAACATGTGCCCAAGGTACAATGAAGCCCAGGCTGGCGTAGGCGACATTACGTTCTTTCTCTGAAAGTGTAAAAGTATTAGAAACACAACAAATTAGAATAAATCAAAAGCCAAGTTGTTGTTAGAAGTCAAACACACCACCTCAGCAGTATCTAAAAATTTATTTATTCTCTCACGTGTATATATAAAATTCTTAAGCCTGGCATGTGTACATACGCCTGACCTGTCGAGAATATATTGTAGTTAAGTAATAAGCTACATTTAAGGGCTTGCTCTATACATGCTTCTTGCACGCACTTCATTTTGGACGTCGGCACCCAATTATTTATAGACGTCTTGAAGACTTGAAACATCCGTCCGCGTGAATAATCCATTTGCATTGCGTCCTTCACAAGGTGTCACAGAATTATTAAAATGTTTTCCTCTGTTAGGGCTTGGATGTTTCTTTATTATTATGCTTAACTTAAAGAAAATTCGTGCCCCGTCGGCCTTGCACAACAAGTAAATCGCCGCGCATCGAAAAGGCACGGCCACAGAAAAGAGGACACCATATCATAGCGCCCGGTGTGCCTTGTGAATTTTTTTTTTAATTCTGAGGGTTAACATGCAAAAACCACGATAATGACGCCCGCCGTGGTGAGGGACTCTGAATTAATTTTGACCGGCTGGGGACCTTTGATCTGCCCCCAAAGCACGGGCATTCTTGTATTTTGCCCCCATCGAAATCTGGCTGCCGCCGCCGGGATTTGATCCTGCGACCTCTTGCTTAGCAGTGCAACACTATAGCCGATAAGCCAACATGGCGGGTCCGATGTGCCTTCTTTCTGCGGTCGTGCTTTGTCTAATGCGCTCTAAGTTACCTGTTTTTATGACTGCCAAGATTCTGACTCAGATATCATGTTTAGGAAGAACGTTTACTTGGGCGCCAACACCGATTTGCCTATTCCGACAAACATAAAATGAAGAATGCTATCAATAGGCAACCACTAAGCCGATTTGAATGACATAAACTATTTTCACTTGGGTGAAAGAGAGAGAGAGAGACGTTTATTATGCGAAACAGTGTCCCGAGCGAGGCCCGGTATCACCCTACGGTGGGAAGGCTCCTTTGTCCAGGAACCCTCCGGCTTCGCAAAAAAAGTTAAATCTGCCGACGGCTGGAAGCAGAATTTCGAAGTGCAGTGCCAAGTTTCTGCAAGAATTGCCGCAAATTGACAAGTTTAGAAAGAAGAAATGACGAACATAGTTCACAAATTCATCGTCATTAGCCTATCGGCCTATTTTCGTACACTACAGGACGAGCACCTCTCCCAGTTATCTCCTCATTACGCCTATATTGCGCCGCCTGACCCTATCTTAAGCCTACAAACTTCCTGATTTCTTCACACCACCTAATTCTTCGCCGTCCTCGACTGCGCTTCCGTTCCTTGGCGCACAGATTGTGACATGGCAGTAGGCCACCGGTTTATCCGACCCACGCATTACACGGCCCGCACAACTCAATTTCTTCATTTTAATATCAACTGGTATATTGGCTACATCGCTTGCTATCTTGTTCGCACTGCTGTCTTCCTGCAGTCTATTTACGTTATGCATAACATGCAGAATTACAAATCAGTATCAGGGGCAGATGTCGCAGTCCTGTGTACTAAATTTGTTGAAGCACCCAAAGAGGACGAATGCGATGCAATGTTTCTGCTTACGTGAAATTACTACAACGTTTACGAAGGTTCTGCAAAAACGTAGTCGCAAATTTTGCAGACATTTCAAAGCGGCGTATATTCGATTTCGTCTGCTTTATAAGTCTCTATAGGTGTAGTCGACAGGAAGGTCATGTGGATTTTCAGTGCTCTGTTAGAGAGTTGTAAACTTCACGTATATGTTACTCGACAAAAATAAATCTGCTCCCGGAATTTAGTGGCTTTGACATTGTTCTTTCTTTAAAATTCAGCAAAGATAATCATTTTTTCCCCAGTAGACACCAAGAAAAACGACTTCTTTAGGCCCATGCATTTAGGCAGGAGCAGCTGAGGTTTAGCTTCCCATCTACCCATCTGCCTTTGGCTAACTCACCTGTAATCAGCTTCCCACCATGTCTCTGGACATTCGTGTTTAGAAAGACATTTTCCAGAATCCACATCACGACGACTGCCGACGGTAATGTGCTAAGGATTGAATGAAATAGCGACAACACGTAATACCACCGTTGGGAAACGAGAATGTATGAGACGTGTACTGCAGCGGGACTCCTCTTTCGCGCTTTCTTGAGAAAACTCGGCGCCATCTAGCGCTGCCGCCACGAAGACGGCGCGTGCCCTCCGAGATGCAAGCACGCCGGTGTATGCGAACGTTGAGACACGCGTAAAGCGGCAGCACAGCTCTTCTCTCGCGCTTCTCTTTAGACACGCTGTGCCATCTAGTGGCACTGCTGAGAAATCCGCTCTTGACCTCCGAGACGAGAAGCGTGGCACGCCAGTACGTTCGAATGCTGAGAATTGGTCCCTCGCCCCAGACCCAGTGCTTCACATACGGTGACCCAAGTTGGCTAGAGGTTCATCGAAGAGTGGCACAGACCCGATGCATTAATGGCGCTGCCTGCCAAAGCGTTGGTGTGAAGAGCTTTCGTATCAAAGGTGCATATACCAGGTGTCTTTGTGACGCGCAGCCTGATAAACCGTTAGATTGCTGCCCTTGAGGAAACCTTGTCGCGTGGGTTCGATTCCGATAAGCATACGAGAAGTATAAATGATGTTTTTGTCATTGTAGTGTGGCCCAGTCCTAGTGGCACGTAGCTAATTACTTAAGTTGGGGTCAAACAGGTTCTTGGAAGAGCGGCGCCCACCTACTGGCACATACGTAGTGACTTAAGTTGGTGTCAGAGAGGTTCACTGAAGGTAGCCAGAAACCGGGTGCCACATACCCAGATCTACAAGTTGGAGTCAGAGAGTTGAATTGAACAGCGCTGGCTACCTACTCCCGCATTTGCAGTGAGCCATGTCGGCGTTAGAGAGATTCGTTGAAGAGTGGCATATACATACATACTGCTACGTACTTAAGGACCCAAGTTGTCCGACGCTTGATTTTGGACCCTGTTCCCTCAGGCGAATGGGTAGCCCCGTGCGCTACTCATTCGACCAGGTACTACCCAGTGATCCACGTAGACGTGAAAATGGCCACATACATACATACATACATACATACATACATACATACATACATACATACATACATACATACATACATACATACATACATACATACATACATACATACACACACACACATACAAACACACACACATACATACATACATACATACATACATACATACATACATACATACATACATACATACACACACACATACAAACACACACACACATATATATATACTTACATCAGCCCCGCAAAGGGCATGAAATACGCATTAAACAGTTTTCAGCGTTTTCTATAATATTGCTGGAGAATGTGAATACCGATAGCTACAGGTCACATATGTTGGCTTGATCGATACTATTTGCCCCTTTCACCGACTGCTTCAGTGCGGTGAAATCAAAATAGGGCCTTATTTACGACTCTGTACAGTTGGTTGGCGACAGTGACGCCCTTTAAATGACGTCATGTCCGTGTTTAAGGTCACAGCAAATATATCAAATATTGCATGCGTATGCACTTAGACCTAATGATTTACGTAGAGAGCGCCATTGTCCATTAAAAGAAGCTTACGTGCTCTCCGATGACATGATAAATCTGATCCTCGAAATGTAATACGCGAAAACATACCTACAGTAAAATTCTATTCACTCCACGTGTGCTTTCGGTACATGGTTGATGACGTAAGGAAAAGAAATAAGTACGTTTCCTTAATACTCGCCTCCATCACTCGGTTCTTTTTCATTATTCCCTACGCTTCGTTTCCTTCTGTTGTTTTTTTCTTCTTTACTATGAACATCCCAGCATCGAACGAATAAAAGTGAATGTGCAAGTACTATTTCGCAAATACACGGCTTCTGCATCAGTGAACATCGTCACAAATGGTCTCCAGTATTAGTCTAATGGAAGTAGACCAGAAAGAGGAACACAACCTTTGCTTGACTTCCAAATGAGCTCCCGGATTAACGAAAAAATGACCTCTGAAAGAATAGCCCAAGTTCAGTCGTTCTAGATATTACGATGCCAAATTTTTACAGTACGCGGCGATGTACGCTTAACTACTAACGATATAGAAACTACTCTAACTTCAGCGTTCTGTCTTAGGAAACAGCAGTTTGTGTAGGCATAAATGCAGATAAATGTAGCGCCTAAAGCTTGATTAATATCTCTAGCTGCTATTAGAGAACTGCTGCTACTGAGGGGACTACTGCTGGAAATATCCAGAGAACCAGGAGGCTAAATTTTAACTCCAGTCATATGAAGCCAACTGACAATGAAGCCAACGAAATCGAAAACGAAATTGTGTGCACATAAAAGAAAATATTTAGGTAACCTTTATTTATTGATTCAAGTGCATCAAAAATTGCGTATATCTGTACTGAATAGGCGTATCATTTAGCCGTCGTGGAAGTGCGCGGATTGCAGTTGCCTCTTTAGAAGCGCCCTTTCTAAACCGTAAATCCTTAACCTACATAACGTCTTTGCAGATGACCAGGCACGAAAATCAGTCGGGGTCTGTATTCCCCTCTGAAATCTTCGAGCAGTAGTTGGTTGGTGTGACTCACCTAGCGGCTTTCAGTAGCGTGTCCGTTTAATGTTCACGATGTCCTTGATTGCCAATCGTGAAGGTTACTGTCGCGAGGCAGGGTCACCTGGCGCTGACTGAACCCCGTTCACGCAAGTGCTGAAGTATGTTGCCCTGCTTCGTGTGTTGCCATCTGTGAGGACTGCTGCGCGCGTGTTGGACAACTGCCTGCTGCATGGTGTTCACGTGGCCGTATTTCTGAAGGGACGCGTTGTCCGCGGTAGGAGAGTCACTGCTTTCGCGGTTTCTCTATTGGTATCTCTCAGGTAATATGAGCTATAACTGTGTCAGCCGCAGATGTTGTCACACGTTATCCTTTGTTCAGAAAATGCAAATTTATAGAAGTACTGCTCCTGCCTTGTAGAAGTACACGGTAATCATTTATTGTTGCATATTTCATACAGCCACGTACCTGCATTTATACTGTTACTTGTCATACAAGAAATTATGGGTAACATTGACTAATATTTGTTATCAAAGTTTCAACTGTAGGTGGCGTGTCATGGCCAAGCGTGTTTCGGAAGTGGTAGCTTACTTATTTCACATTACAGACAGCCAGCTTTGTTTCCCTTTTCTGCGAAGCAAAAAACACAACTTACAGCGGTTAAAAATTCTGCATGCTGCCAAGACGTTTTTCTTTCATGTTGCTCAACAATGCTTGAGCGTAAACCAAAGCAAAAAAATAGCATGTTGTCACAGTTTGATCCCGACCAAAATGGCTGGCAAGCTTTGAATAAGTGCGGTACCCGCTGAGGTCAAGACAGCAACGGGAAATGTTGTTTCCTTTCGAAACAAGGACTCAGAAGCCCCAGAAAACAACAGCAGTATATCTGGATATCCGATCCCATGTACTTTCGACACACCGAGCTTCCTAACAACCGCCCGCGGACCGCAAATGAGATCCCAAAGCAATAATCCGAAGCATGATCGCCGGAAAGAGCAAAATGACGCGTTTCTTTGTAACCTGGTTGTCCCAAAATCCCCAAGTCTTCTGATGGCCCTCGTGTCGTTGCCCTCTTTCATATTTTTTGTGTCCCTTTATTTCTTGTCCCTTAACCTCAATAACCTGCATTATGTGCCAGAATGAGACCCCCATGATACAGCACTAGAAGCATTATAACAACGCGACTTTATTTATTGTCGTAGTTAATGTAGGGTACAACTGCTTGCTCCCTAGTCAATGCAGCCCTCTTGAATTTTCATAACCGATAAGTTCGCGCGTTATCCGTCGTTGCTCAGAGCCCTTATTCTCTTCTAAAATTGCTTTATTATTACGGTGCTTGAACGATGTTCTTATTTCGTTAACGCAACAGTTCGAAGCGACAAACAATATTACGGGCAGTACACAACTGCAAATATGGAAACTGCACATCGCAAGAAAAATACAGTCGTTATATATCAATAAAGTATTCTTCATCATTTCAAATTATAATTGTTTGTTCTTCTTGGGAAGAATGATGACATGCGACTTTTCTAGCGAGCACAGGCCACAGTGAATGTTAGCAGCACTGTCGCGTATGTCTAGATGTCAACGATAATAGGTAATATTCATGTCTAAGGACGACTGCCCCTTCAGAACAAAAGAAGATACTGTGCAAATATTTCTCTTGAGCTGTTTAAAAATGTGTACGCCATCATGTCTCGTGAATTAGCTATCTCTAGTCGAATATATTGATTGTATTCATGGAAAAAAAGAAAAAAACGAAAATCACGACATGGGCACAAGAAGAAACTGAACGACACAAGCGCTTAGTACCATTTTATTGAATGAAGCAACGCAGGGCCGCAGAGAACGTGCAAGATCCAACTGTTCATCCATCAGGGAAAGGTAATCACCTGAAAAAATCTTCCGCATATCATCCACTGTTCAACAATGCTATCGAAAAACACTGTCAAGGACGGACGATTCGTGGTCAAGCTAGTTGACAGAAGATTGGCTGATGCGCGTCTCACCCAAATGGGATCGCCGCAAGGGCATCTGCGTCAGCAGGCGGTTGGTGTGTTGCGACACCACGTACCGAACACACGAAGGTTGGACCCTCCCGCGTGTAGCCGTGCGTGGCTTAGCCGTGTCACGGGAAAAGGGCGTGGGGGGTGGAGCCGATGCTAAGTGTTTGAACCTTTTAGGCCCCTCGGCGCACGCAACACACCCCTTTGACCTCGGCTTCACCAGCAAGGCGCCCCCTGACTGACCCACCCGAGGGAAATCGGTAGTTGCCTTTTCCTGTCCTCCTCGGACTTTCCACGTCCGCCGCCAAAGTCTGTGAGTGGTGGCGCTGGCTAACACTCCCAGGGTTTATTAGTACACATAAATACCCAAGAAAATGGATGGGGAAACAGCGCCGCGGTAGCTCAATTGGTAGAGCATCGCACGCAAAATGCGAAGGTTGTGGGTTCGGTTCCCACCAGCGGCAAGTTGTTATTCATCCACCTTAATTTCCATTAAATTATCGTTTCTTCATTCCATTTATTAAGCACAAGTAATTTCCCCTATGTTGTCCTTGGTGTCAGTGTTTGTTGGCTTCTCATGATATGACTAATAAAAATCGGGCCCCTCGGTTAACCTCCTTTCTTCTCGTTTATAGCTGCCCTTGGTTATTCATATTTGGTTATAGCACTGGCATACAGGTAGCGTATGCGGCAGCTGTCTTCGCCAGGTTTTGCAGCGTCCCCTGGTTGAACTGCTTGGTGAGCGGCTAGCGATGCTGCCGAAAATTTCATCTCTTCCTACCAAAAGTTTGTTTCCCTCACTGTCTGATCGTCCTCCCAAACGAGGGCACACCAAAGAAGTGTCCGTTTTTTGGCCGAAATATTGACAACTTTCCAGGATTTCAGGTAATCAATTCTGAGAAAAAAAGAAGGCAACCAAATTGACCTCATCGTTTCTGGTTGCGAAAACGCTGAGTGAAGTCTTTGGCCCCGTTTATAAAGTCTCCCAGTTCGCAAGCGGTGATCTCCTTCTGGAACTCCGCGCAACATACAAAGCTACCCGTTCTTGTGTCTTTCGGGGACAATGCGGTGAGTGTCACCCCTCACAGTACAATGAATACCATTCGGGGAGTTATTTTTGAGGATGTTCTTATGGAGCATACCGAGAGAGAACTTTTGGGTGGACGGAGTGACCAGAATGTAATAAATCTGAAAAGAATTAACGTGAGGCGTGATGGTAAAGGAGAATCAAGCCAGACACCTCATTGTAATGTTCAGCTCAAGTGTGCTTCCCGAGATTGTCGAGACAGGCTATGTAAAGATTCGAGTCGGACCTTTTATCCCGATTCCCCTCCGCTGCTGCAAATGCCGCAGGATTCGCCACATTTCTGGGTACTCCCGAGGCCGAATAACGTGGGCAAAATGTGCCCATGAACATTCGTCCGAATCATGTTAGAATGCTCCACACTGTGTGTATTGTGACGGTGAGTACGCTGCGTGCTCGCAGTCCTGCCCATCACGGAAGAAGAAAAACGTCATCACAAATAAAGTTGAAGAGCATAAATCATTCTAGAAGGCAGAAAGGCGGGTGTCCAACCTGCCGAATATTAGCTTTGCCGAAGTGACGCGTCCGGGGCGGCGTCACAATGTACTGCGGCGGCTGTCCGGCCCACGCACCGTGAGCCGGTGGTTCCACCATCCGCCCCCAGGGCGGCTGCGGCAAGAACAAGGGACCATGCCAGAACAAGGGACCATAGAGCTCCATCCTGGCGGCCACAAGGATCTCGTCCCTTTAGGAAAGACCCTCTCATCAAACAAACCGCACACAAGAGCGGGTGTCTAGCACCTCGGAAGAGGTGAGCGACAGAACACCCACTCAGACGGCGCCGTTAGCGCCGAAAGAGCGGTGTGAATCTCTCTACCGCTCCAGAAAGGGCAAAGCTCGCATCACGGCGCCTGGAAAGGGCTCTGTGAGCTAACTCCTTTTTCTTAAACAGAAAGCACAAAAACCACATTTGACATGGATACACAAATGTTACACTGGAATGTCAAAGGTCTCTTCCACAACCACGATGACATCAAAAAACTCCTATATAAGTATAATCGACGCTGTCGTGTCATCTGGTGGTGTGCCTATCATAGTCGACAAAGGCGTGGCCTGCCTAGAATTAAAGCTTCCTACGCCCTTAGATGCAGTTGCTGTCCTAGGGGTGTTATTTGACAAGCTTGTCACTATCAGCTCTGTGTACATCCCTCCTAATTACCAACTAACTAAAACCGAATTTCAAGACTACATAGTTGAACTTCCTGCGCCATACGTAGTTGGAGATTTAAACGCATATAACACTTCGTTGGGAGACTCTCGATGGGATGCGATAGGTCCCCTATTCAATATTTTCTCTTTTCCTCAGGAGCACGCACACTTAATAAAAAAAGAGCCAACGTACTACAGCGTGGCACATAACACATACGCCTCCATAGATTTAAGCATAGTATCGAGTACACTAGTGCCGTAACGGGATTGGTCAGTTCTCAAGAGCCCCTTTGAGAGCGATCACTTCCCAGTTATGTTAAGCTTAACAAAACAAGATGGATGATTGCCACACGCTCCCCAGTGAAAGGTTGAATCAGCGAAGCGTTACCTTTTCCGAGAGCTAATATATGCAGGTACCTTTTCCGAGAGCTAATATATGCAATCCGGGAGGATATTGCCTCTTTTAATATAGACGATACTATGGCGCATATAATAGGCTTTATTATTGAGGCAGCCAGAAAATGCATCCGTCAAACTAACGGGCTGGCGAATAAGCGTCGTATCCCACGGAGGAACAAAGAATGCGGAATATTACGGGAAAACCAAAACGAAGCTTGGGAACGACTTCGCGACTTTCCAACCGCCGAAAACGTGATTAGTTTTAAAAGATAAAAGCTCAGGGTAGAATAACACGTCAGCGGGCTAAAAGGGATAGTTAGGAGAAGTACATCTGGGGTACAAATTCTTACACGAACGAGACGGAAGTCTGGAATAGGGTAAATAAATTATAAGGCCAGCAGATGCATCCTCTACTTTTAGTAAGTATCCAAAGTGATCGCCTGGAAGATCAGGCGGATTGTCTAAGCGAACACGTTCATTATGTTACGAGTAAATCGAACTATAAAGAAACGTTCCTGAGGTTCAAAGAACGCTAAGAGCGCCAGCCCCTTAGCCGCAAAGGTTCATCGAATGAGACTTATATCCGCTCAGTTAGCTTAACTCAACTTAAGGCATCACTCACTTGTTTCAACAACTCGGCGACAGGTGGCGATCGTATTTTCTAATGAATAATTAGGTACCTGCATCTTACGGCACTCAAAACACTCCTCTCTCTTTTTAATACCATGTGGGCGGCTGGTTATACTCCGTCCTCGTGGGAAGAAACCATAGTCATCCCGATACTCAAACAGGGCAAGGACCCGTCCTTAGCCAGCAGCTACAGGTCAAGACCACTAACAAGATATCTGTGCAAACCGTATGAAAAAAAATTATAAACCGCCGCCTAATCTCTTTCCTAGAAGATATCAAAATACTAGACCCCCTCCAGCGTGGGTTCAGCGAAGGTAGGTCGATAATACACCACATTGTTCGCATCGAGGCAAACATCAGAGACGCGTTTATAAATAAGGAGTTCTTACTTTCGGTATGTCTAGATTTGGAGAAAGCATACGAAATTACATGGCACTTCACGATGCTGCGAGATATTTCCGCGATGGGGGTCGGTAGAAATATGCTAAATAAAGTCGAAAGCTACTTGTCCAACCACACATTTCAGGTGAGAGCAGGCAATGCTTTATCTAGTACAGTCACCCAGGACAATGGCGTGCCGTAAGAAAGTGCGCTTAGCTGCACGCTATTTATTGTAAAAATGAAGTCCCTGTATACAGTCATTCCACGCACCATGTTTTATCCTGTATATGTTGATAATATGCAGATAAGTTTCAGACCATGTAGCGTTACTATCTGCGAACGACAGATGCTGCTTGTGTTGAACAAATTGTCTAAATGGGCGGATGTAAATGGGTTTAAAATAAGCGCCCAGAAAAGTACGCGTGTACTCTTTTACAACGAAAGAGGCATTACACCAGCGCTAAATCTCACGACCCATTAAGAGGAACTATCTGTGAGCAGTGAACACAAATCCTTGGGAATAATTCTAGACTCTAACATTACCTTCATCCCCAACTTAAATATCTGAAGGCTATATGTCTGAAGACGATGAACATTTTAAAAATTATGCCACGCACAACACGGAGTAGTGATCGTGAATGTTTCCTGAACTTGCACAGGAGCCTTATCTGCTCTCGCCTAGACTATGGTGCTATAATCTATCATTCCGCAAAGCCAAGCGCGCTAAAAATCCTAGACGCGCCACCAAGGTACCCGCCTAGCAACCGGTGCTTTCAGGACAAGCCCTGCAGAAAGTCTCTATGCAGAATCAAACTAGTAGTTACTCCGTCTACAGAGGTCGTATTCCAGCTTCACATATTATGTGATAGTGAACTCGAATCCTGAACATCCTTGTAACACAACTGTATATGATCTGTCCTGTGCCATACTTTTTAATAATCGGCCCGCAGCCAGGGAGCTTTTCTCACTGCGTGTGAGGAACCTCGGTGAAGAAATGTCTGCCCCTCTCCTAGAACATCATCTATTTCTTCCAGCGAAGCTGTCAGCGCCATGGCAGTGACAGCTCGTGGAATGTGACATATCGTTTATCAAAGTCAGTAAGCGTACTCCTGAGATTCACATTCGTATGCAGTTCCTTGAACTTCGGTCGAAGTACTGCTGCCCGGAGTTTTACAGCAATGCATCTAAGTCACTAGCCGGCGTTTCTTATGCAGCAGTCCGTCTGTCCTTTTCTGACTCTGGCATTCTGCATGCGCAAGCATGTTCACGGTTGAAGCCTATGCGCTATTGTAGGCTGTGCAACATCAAATAATTAAAACTAGAAAACTCAATAATTTTTACCGACTCTCTAAGCGTTGTCAAGGCTTTAGTATGACTAAAAAGGCACAGAAATCATGTAATCCTGTATTTATCTACACTCTTGTGCGGTGTCTATGCATGCAATCAAAGCGTCATATTTAGCTGGATGCCTGGGCACCGAGGCATAGAGGGTGACGTGCTCGCTGACGAAATTGCCGCATCCACACCAACAATAGATTTAAACCCTTCCATAGATGTCCTCGTCATAGATTTGAAACCTCTTATTCAAAAAAATAAGAGACTACTGGCAACGCTGGTGGGACGCAAAAACATCAAATAAACTTCGTCTAATTGAGCCACAGTTAAGCACGTCCCCATCAATAATAAGATCACGAGAAACCGATGCCCTTTTTTGCCGACGAACAATAGGGCATCCATACGGTACACGCCAATTCTTGATGACGGGTGATGAACCTCCTACATGTAGTAGATGTGTTGAAAGAGTGACGGTCATCCATGTCCTTCTGGAGTGTAGGAATAAAGAAATCAAGAGGGAAAAGCAATTTCTTTTATCATATTGGCAGCATGTCCCTTACATCCAGCCCAGTTTCTTGGCACGGACCTATTATTCGACACCAAATCTGTTGTAAATCTTTAAATACCATTCTTACACAGCACAATATAAGACCAAAAGTTACGCAGTATGGCCTCTTACCAGAGGCTGCCGCTGCGTTTGTTACATTTAGCTTAGCACGTGTCTCCAGGCCCTTGCATTCAAGGGTCCTCTTGATGCACCCGTGCTACGTTCACCTACACGCTCTACTACATCTTCCCCGCGTAACAAAACATTTAGTGTCACAGTTCACAGCTCTGGTCATTGTCATTCTTTGAATACTTAAATATGTTACGCAATTTACAGCAACTTTTATTAGTCCTATTTACAGCCATGCCACATCCATCATTCAAAGCACATTTCTCTATTTCATAAACAATTTATTGAAAACGAATCGCAGTGTGTATGGCGCCCTTTGACCATATCTGGCCCTTGAGCCACAATACTCCATGCATCAGTCACCCGAGTAGGATATGTTGTGAGCCGCTGTATACGCTCAGCTGTCTACTTAGCCATCTATGGCGAGTATTGGGACACAGCCAAGGAACATGGAGTGACGCTTCCTTTCTCTTCCTACTTGGAAATGCTGTCTTCCGAATTTATAACCACGGCCCCCTCCCCCCCCCCCCCAAGAGAAAGCAAGGTAAAAACAAGCTAAGTTGAACATTTAGTGTTGTGACCGTGCTAGTCAGTAATAAGAAACGAGTTGTAAAGCGATTCTCGACTGTTTCTTGGTCTGAGTAGGCAATGAATAAGGCAGCGCGAAGGCTAGAGATTATTGAATTTCGCCGGACTCGTAGGTTTTTTTGCTACTGTGGACACGTTCGCACCAGGAAACGACTCCAACAGGTTATGTAATTTTCCGCGGCTGCTAGGTAACAGCGATAGATTCACACAATCCTTGCAACGTGTCGCTACCGGCGATGCTGCTGGAGTCTATGCTAGCCGTAGTGCAACTACGGCTAGCATAGACTCTAGAGCGTTGGCGTTTCTAATGTCACTGTCGTGCCAAGTTTCGTTTCTTATAAGGATTCATTATAAGTTTGATGTTTAAGAAAGTCTTGGGAAATGCTAACGGACTTGCTCAATAATACATGGAAAAATTATTTCACGGCATTTGGACATTTCGGAAGAAGAAATCAATTTCCAGAGCAAGCTTCGATTGTGTGCAACAGTGAATTTTACAAAAACGAAAAGATACTTCGAAGAGTTTCAACCCATTTGGCCAGTTAATGAAAAGATTGTTGCACCATGTGTCGGGTACAGGTACCCTGCACCGGACGCATGGCAGCTATTATTGACCATTTTAGATGCACCATTGGAGAAAGGCAGACATTTTTGTTTTGCATTTTTTTAGTTTCTCGCTGAAGAATTCTGAGTGGAGTGCGTGGATATTTCCAATTCACAGTAGAACCTGACAATACTTCTTCCGCGTTTTTATGGACAGCCTAAACACTAGAATGGCGAATTCATTCGTGTCACGACTTTTGAATGCCTCAGCACCTCGTGAATAAATTCATGGCGCTAATCAAACTGAAGACGGAAGGGTGAAAAAATTTGGTTTCAGTAAAAAAAAGTCGGATCGTGCCAACGGAAGTCGGCAGCAAATATCCCGAAGCTTCGGCTTTTTTCCGAGGCAATCTTCGACGAAAATTAAATGTCCCGAGGTCGCTGGTGAGGAAGTCTGTTTGCATAATGAAATTGATTTCCTCGCGGAATTTGAATTGACGCGGTATGAATAAAGCCCCACGTGAAAAATATGAAACAAGAGCATGCAGGGCGCGGTGTTTCGTGGGTGCGGAAACGCGGACAGGTGCTCCGCGCCGAGGGCAAGAAATAACGATGTAATTACGAATCGCACACGGACACCTAGGTACACGCGGACGTGCGCTGGTAGCCATTTACACTGTGTGATTAGATCAGGGCAGGTGGCATAAGCGAAATGAAGTCTGCTTTTTGCGCGACGCATTCTTCGCAGACTAGCCTAGGCTCGGAAGTCGTGCCTCAGCGTGTGAGGCGAGTGCATAATGGTTTAAGGCTAACGAGATTCAAGAAGTGCTCAGTGAGAGACACGGGACGTGAGAGTGGTTCAATGGTGTTTTGTGCTATGCAATGCAGGCAGAAAGCAAATGAAATAATGAGCTACATAGAAAAAAGCAGGTTTACTGGCTTGTAAAGGCGACGTCAAATCAAGCTGTAGCAAACTAAGCGCTAATTGTGTACTAGAGCACGCTGCTTATTTTCACTTTCTCCAAACAACGCAAGAACTGTGTGATGAATTAAGTGACAGGTCACTTTTATTGCAGTGTACTGGGATTTATAATTGATAAAGCATCAGCTGGTATCGGCTTACGTCTTTACAATTGATAATGTCACTAGGAGATAATGAGAAAGTTATAAGATAGATTAATTCAATGCCTCCTATCGTTTCGCACTCCCCATTCTTCTTGTGCAGTGAGCGTTCCCTCTCGGTAAAAGCCGCTAGTTAATTATCATTATATCAACTTTCAGCCGCCGCTCTTCTGGAAAGTGGAAGTTGCCTACAGTTCTGACTCAATGAATATATTGGCGTGGAATTGGAAGGTGCTGAGTTGGTCTGCTTTTTTTCTGTAGCAGACACGGGATTCGATCTGCTGCGAATATTTGTACTGCGATGCTTTGATGCTCAAGCATAAAATTGCCCATTGGACGAAACATTCGGCTCTTAAATTCCAGTTGGCTGCGAGGCCACGTCACGAGCACGCCTCGACTGACCAAAGCGGGCGAAAGGGGTACACTTGCTGACCCGAAAGCGAGCCAGGTGTCGCGTGACGCGAGATGGCATCGCCACGAACGCAACGTCACCCTCACTCTCCGAAGCCTGTGTCATCCCGGCATTCCTTGTCCGCGCAAGCTCTCGCCAGCGTTGTAACTGCACTACGGTAAGGCCGAATCAACGCTTCAAGTCGGCCAAGTGTCTCAACCCGCTCGCTTGCCCGGGAGAAGTTCATACCTCGAAGAACCATGCAGGGGCGTTCAAGTGGCCACCAACACTTTCGCATTCGCATCAACGCTTTCGCAGAAATGCTTAGGTGTCATCAGATTTTTAAGGCGAACGCCCTAGGTGCCTGTGTTGGCGATGGCCTTCGCGAAACTGCTCAACGACGAAAAACGGCCGACGCCGCAAAGAGTGAACAACACGCCCAAAAAAGGCTCGCATTGACGTCATGGTTCCCAGTGAGGTTCCGGTAAACAAAGTAAATTAGCAGCTTTGAAAAGAAAGCTTGGTAGATTTCGGTCTGGATGCGAAATCGAACCTGGGCCGAACCAGACGCGCACGCTTCCGTGAAACCACGGCTGCTTTTTTCTTCTTACGAAACCACGGCTGCTCCACGGTTGTGGTTTACTAAATGTGCACCTAGTGCGTGCCTGATTGCACACGCCACGTCGCAGCCACCTGGGTGACTGGTGCGTGCGTCATTGGGAGGCGCACGTGACCGTGCGGAGTAGGTGGCGCCACGTCACCCTTGTAAAGAACGAGCTCCCCGATGACGTTCCGAGGTCTACGAGCGGTATAATGCTTTCGGATTCCCATACGTGAGCCGTCCTAAGTGTCCGCTGAATTTTAGTTTAGTTATCGCGGCGGCGAGCGATGGAGGAGCGTGCACGTTGTGGTGCCTCGCGAGGACAGCCACGCATGTATGCACCACTGCGGAAGAAGCGCGTGCCACTGCACCTTAATGAGGAGCACGTCTCAGTGCCACACGTGTGTTCCCAATGTGGCTCGTCATGTCTTGAGAGAAGTCGAGCCCCGATTGTAAAACCTTATTATGCATTACCGCTGTGTCTGACAAAAAAGTTTAAACCCCTTTCTATAACTTAATGTATTACCGAATGTGCAGCAGGATTTCGAGTTTTTGTGTTACAAGAGCGTAACACCTGCCGAACTCTGTCTTTTTCCTCGGGCTAGCCAACTGACGCCACTACGAGTGATCGTATCGCTTTTCGGTGCGTTCCCTTTGCCCTTGAAGCAATCATGTGCCTCAGGTCCCCAAAATATAAATAAATGCTACATTTAATAAAATATTAAAGTAGAAGAGAGAGAGAGAAAAAAGCAAGGATAGGAAAGGCAGGGAGGTCAACCAGAAGAGCATCCGGTTTGCTACCCTACACTGGGGGTGGGGTAAAGGGGAACAGAAAGAGGAAAGGGTAGAAAGTGATCACTGAGTGCGTGTGGGCGGGACACTATGCACAGGGACAGTATAAACGGTCTCGTAAGCCGGTGCACTTAACGTATTGCACTAATGCACGATTCGCTTTTCGTGCCAGTGACGGGTGTGGCCACGGTCCGAGTACCTTTCATTCGTTGAATGGTCTTAAGTCCAGTCATAAGACTATGTAAAAAAATAAAAATAATATAGCTGCCATATTGTGTATGCTCGTGCTCAGTTATTTCATGAGTCATAAGAGTATGTAAAAAAATAAAATAGCTACCATATTGTGTATACTCCTGCTCAGTTATTTCTGGCTCAGAGAACGTCAAGACCTAGGTAGTGTTTTTTTTTTCTATTTTCTCGCCATCCCAGCGGAAGCACCGAATGCAGAATAAATAAAACTCGCAAAGGAAGTATCGCTGCTGAAAACGTGACCCTTCTGTCAGCACACTGTCTCGCATTGTCTGGACTCTGTGCCCATTGTATTTTATCGCAGCGAGCTACAAGAGCAAAGAGCATACGATATCCTCGGGTAAACATCAGTTCGAGAAAACACCGTATCGCAACTACGAAGTTCCATGCGGGCTGTTTGAGCTAGTTCTTAGAAAGGCTTCGCAGAATTCAAAGGATCTTATTTATTTATGTTTTTCTCTTTCGGTCTGCCGAGAAATTCAACTCCATTGGCGTCTTTCTCTTTCAATGCACTATGAAGCTTGCTTTGTCCTCAAAAAGCATTCCTGGCACCATTTTTTTCTATGACACCGACAACACCCTACTTCGCAGCACCACAATTGAGTTTTCGAACAAGTTTATGCCTGAAGTAGTTTTTTCTTTACATTTTCATAAATGCAGTACCCAACAGCATTTATCAATCAATACTGTTTTCTTCGACATGTGGAAAAGTCGATCTTGCTGTCTATCACATTGTGTACGAATGGCGACTTCTTGTTCCTAGAATGCCTCGTCGCGCTAGAGCACAACTGCTCAAGCTGAGGGTTGGTTGCGTGAACGTGCACGAACGTTTATACAGACAAGGGCGTGTGGCAAGTCCATTCTGTGCGTCTTGTGGCTGCTACGAGACACTTCAGCACCTTATATTTGAGTGTCCCGCTTTCAGTGCGCAGCGCATGTCGCTAGTGAGAAACTATGACCTGCTTGGCCTGCGGTATGCGACACTCGAGGAATGCTTATACCCCAGTGGTTGTGCATCTAAACGTGATCAGGCCCATCGCGCCCTACTAACCTTTCTAGAGCTAACTAACTTAGGTTCACGTTTGTAGCGTGAACGTTCAACATTCTGTAGTAGCGTGACCTTCAGTGACCGGCCCTACTGTGTGTGATCTGTACTGTGTCCTAACGCTTCTTCCTTCGAAGATGGGAAGTGGCGGGTTCAAACACCTTGTAGTGTATATTGTGAACCGACTACCAGTGAAACGGTGATTGCGTGCAGCTATACTTGGCGTCTCATCGTGGAGCGCACAATTAGCCGCGTAGCAAACTAGCCATAGATGTGATTGATAATTTGGGGAGGCTGTTCGATGCGGCGTCACTTTAATTCCGGCTGCAGAGTCGAAACTCGGCGGAACAACGTGCTAGTGTACTGTGTTCTATTTTGGTCTTTAGATTTGTCCTGTTGCTCTTCCTTTCCTCTTTCCTCCCTTCCTTCCTATCTTCCATTTCTGTGTTGCTGTCACCTCCCTTCAGAAGAGTAGGCAGGCGTTGTGCCCCTTCTGGTGGCAGTTGCCAGCCTGCTCCTCGCCTTCCCTTTCCTGTTAAATGTATATATGTGTATATGTGTTCAAAACAAATAATGAAATGTTTTGGTGACCGCTCTCTTCGATATTATTCTTAAAACTTCTGCTTGGGGTTTTAGGAACCAAAACCACCATATGATTATGAGGCTCGTCGTTTATTCACCAAGTGTGTTCTTTTAGCTTGAACCTAAATTTGCATTTCGCCCACCACTCGAACCCACGACCTCGAGCTCAGCAGCGCAACGTTAGAGTGACAAAGCTACCGAGATATTTTCCTGTTATTATGGGCCAGATTTTGGTGATAAAGTGATAAGAGTTGCTGATCTCAAACAATACCCATGGCGAAAACATTATTCTTGTTCATTTATTCACCAGTGGGCTGTTTATGAGTGAATTCCACTAATTCATTTTTTTTCTTTCATGCGATAACTGAAGCGCAAATGTTGAAATTACGTTATGTCATCCAGTAGGTGTTCAAGGCACGCTTACCTTGTAGTAAAGTGAAGTACTAGTTTGGAGAGACTTTGGAATAAGGAACACCAATTTAACGGACACTTTGACATTGAATGTTATAACTTCCTTCTAAAGGAGTTGTAGTGTATTCACATCGAGATCTATAGCGTCAACACACATCTGTGCTGTCTGTACATTTGACTGCACAGCTTAAAGGGCCTCTTAGAAACACCAAAAGAAAGATATTAGGTCGAACCACGACGTTAGAGATCCCTACTAACGAACTTGTCAGTCGTAGCGCGGACAGAGCTTTTGAAAGCTAAAACATAACGAAAATGATAAATCGGAGAGGCGCCAACTGTTTTGGACAACAGGGCATCTCGTGTGACGTCAGCGCCGACTGATTAACAGAGCTCGTGGCAGAGAGTGAGACCACGCGCGGATTACGTCAACTTGTCGTATTTTGTGTGGGCGACTCAATTGAAGAGCAGCAGTGATACATATAACAAAGCCATATAGCGGCACAAAGAAAACAATAGTACACTTAGAGACCAGTGGTCTGTCGATGGAACTCGGCTGTTTTGCTTTTCTGTCTAAGAGAGGACGGTCTTTGCCTGAGGCCTTTGGCTGCATATTACAGATACGTTTCTTGCAGAACACAGGGACGCGGACGGCAGGAAACATGACACAGGGCGCACCGCTGGAGTAGCAAGTGAAAAATTATTATTCGCTTAAAGACTAAAAAGCAGTCCTCTTTTCACTTGTAACACTGATTGTCTGGGTCCGTTTGTCAGAAACAGTTTTCACCCTAAGACTAAAGCAACACATCATAGCCAGTTGCGATGTTTAACATGATATTAATGGAAATAGACCAATGACAACCCGCCCGTCGACCGACATTCTTTGTGAATCGGGCCCCTGCTTCTTATACTGACAGACTAGTTTTTCAAAAGGCAACTTTTATCTTTTCAATGTGCTAGTAGAATTCTACTATATCGTTAGCACTATGTTTTTCTGCTGTATCCTCCGTAGACGCGATCATTATTTGAACAGTTGTTGTGCATTGTGGTGCTTATGCGGATTTTCAAGTATAAGTGCATTTGTGTGGAAGAGACGCTTTGTCTGAAGGTGTCACCGAGAAAATCTTCATGTTTGCCGCAAGCATGCGCATAGATACTTCAGAACCGGCGGCTGGGCTCAGAAATTCGTATTTAGTGGGCATGTTCGGAGCATCAACTGACTTCTCTCACCGGGAGAGCTCTCATTCGCTTGCACGGCATGTTATAACGCACCAAATTGTTTCGAATGAGTTTCTCTTATTGAGGGTCATTGATGCTTAATTATCTGGTGGCTCTGCGAGATCAATAACTGTCAAGGGTGCTCCAGAAGGACAAATTGTAAAAAGCAATACTCATAACAAAACAAAAACCTGTTATGAAAAAAAGCACATGTTACGTGCGAAACGGCACTTAGTTTAGGTTTTCTCTTTTATTTTTCCCCAATCTGGCTTCTGGACCGTTACATGAAAGTAGGAAATATTTTCCCCATCCACTTTTCTATAAATCGATTTCCCTGTATTGATCAAACTTCTCGGGTGTAAATAATCACCCATTTATTATGTTTTTAGTTGTCGAGAAAAGAACTCTATTATCACAGTATCAAATTTCTAACTTACATACTTCCCTACATTTTTTTTACTGTAATGTAATTGCTTCGTGCAGCTACTGGGTCCTCCCGAGCGCCCTTTTGCTGATACCTCGTAAAGGCCGCTGACGGTCATCGAGAGCACGGAACTTTGTTGTCCCATTAGTCATGGTGTGAAGCACCTGTCCTTAAAAATAGAGACAGAGAGGAAGAATAACCCAGCCGTTGTGGAGCCGCTGGTTCCTGTTCAACTTTTTGTGCCTAATCCTTGCATTCCTCTCTTCGTATGATGAAAAATGTTAGCCTCAGAAAATGTTCGTCGGTGCAAAGCAGCACTTCGTAACAAATGTTGTGTTGCTTGAACGAGAACGAATGGCGATAAATCACTGCGACTGTGGCTCCACGTGAGTGACCGTTGCTTATTGCAAGGACAGATTTCATGTCATTCTACGAAGGACCAGTTTCATTCAATGTCTAAAAAAAGAGCGCACAGCAGTGTTGAGGCATTGTTGTTGATTGCTACCCCGCGTCGCGAAGTATAAATTTCTACTTATGTGGATGCGCAATAGAAGGATGTTACTCTGAAACGCTAAACATTTAATATACAACTGCAGATTGTTTACGCTTGGAGGACCGTTCCGGAGAGAAAAAAAAAACGTTATTGAAAAGACTCTCGGTATGTTTTTTTATTAATTGTCAAAATATCTTATCTATACTACTAACAAAATAAGCTTAAGCGTCAAAGCACGTAAAGTACGTAAAGTACGTAAAGTACGCTTGAATATCGAAGTATCCTTCTGTAAAATGCATCACAAGTGCTAGTGCTTGGTGATAAGCCTGATGAAGTTTGATGGGGCATTAACCGCACTATAATATAAAATAATAACCTTCGCACAAGTCACAATACTGAAAATATAAGAGTTTGTCACGACTTAAACGTGAGCAAGGTGGTACAGGAAAACAGGTCCGGTAGCACGGATAGAAGTAAAACGAAAAGAACAGAAGGCAGCACCAAACCAAAGAGCATGGACACATGCCTGAACTCGCGTGACAATTTCGGTTTGTGCGAGATAATCTGACGTGCGGCGTTTGTGTCGTCCTTCTCGTTCCACTTGCACCCAGCTTTGCATACCTGCCTCACCGTGACATGAAGCGCATATAAATTTATAAATTCAATGGGCGTCATTGCCTTCGTTTCTGCAACTTCATCGGAGTGGCTTAGGTCTCCGCTTCCTACTGGTTCTTTTTCGTGCAACAGTGTCACCTAGATTCGTGTATATGCAAACTAATCATTGCTGTGTGTTAAGAATTCTTTCCCATATAGAGTGCTTAAACATTGAAAGTGGCAGCAAAATTCTAATCCTTGAGCTGAATTACTTGATGAGGCAGCCATTACTTCAACGAGAAATAAAAATACTTAATGTAATAATTGACATAAATGCACAAATCACCCTTTTCCTTACGTTACGGAACATATTTGAATATACGAATTGCAGCTATTGAGTTGTCGAGGCAAACCCTCCTGGAAGTAGTTCTGGGGATGGCGCTAGTATCGAGATATGGGGTGTCCAGCCTGCCCTAAAAATTAGGTGTTATTATGCTTCCTTTTTAAGGAAAACGCCGCTTTATGCACTGAAATACAAAAGTGGCTGGAACGCCAGTGCATTTCGCCAGACACCTTGAAAAATATTATCTTAAAACTGGTGCTGTCCTGAGAATTCTCCTTCTCCTTTTTTCCCTCCCTGGAAAAGAAAGAAAGAATCATGAATAAAAAAAGGAGGGAAACAAACTAAAGCTAAATTATTCATTCATATTGAAATAATTATTTCGTGCCCTTTTTAGCTATGAGCTAGTACAAACTAGTTGGAGTTCGGATATCTTTAAAATAAACACACAAAAAGAGGCGAAGAAGGAGAGGAGAGAGAATGCCAATGAGAAAAAGACAGGAAAGAATGATAAAGAAAGAAGGAGACAAATAAAAATGAAGCAAATAATAAATGGAGTATGTAGGGTATATACGAATAAAATGATTAAGGAAAGAAAGCAATATCGAAGAAAAGTAAGTAGAAAGGAGGGGAAAAAATGAAGAAAAAAAAGAAAGAAGGCGAGGGGGAAAGAAAGAGGCAAGGAAAGAAGGTGATGAAAAGATGGAGAAAATGCAATAAATGAGAAGAAGAAAGCAGCGAAGCAAGGAGAGAAGGAGCAACGCAGAAAACAATAAAAGAAAATGAAGGTATAATTAAAAAAGAAAGTTGCAGTGGGTGTGTTCCCCATAGTACACAGCTTTTGGAAATGCCGCTAACTTCATAACAGGTCGGTCGCCTGCGGGAATACATTTCTAAGAAGCGTTTAGACTTCGCGTTCGCGTTGCAAATTGCAAAGGTTATCGTTAGCAGTGCGCATCAGCAACTAAAATATATGCCACGAGATTCTAAGAGCGCTATATTGGCAAGATCTATTAACTTCAGAGTCGTGGCTTGTAATTTTCAGAGTGCCTCAGGGCGTCCGGTAAAAGGCTTGGGAGTTCCGCAAAAAAAGGAGAGTCTGTGTGTGTGGGGGCGTGTGATTGGAGGGGAGGGGAGGGGTGGGGGCGTGGTTGAGAACAGAGGCGCTCGCACAGAAATTTTTACTCACATTTAGGTGCAAATCCTTCCCGTGGAATGAGCATTCACGGGTACATTTTTTTCACTGCGTATTCAAATTTTGATTCTTAAGATTAACTTTTTCAATTACATTACGGTATATTCTCTGCGTGTACGTGTTGCTATAGTTATGCTTTGAGTGCTGATTACACTGAATTACGTTAAACATTCACCGAGCTCCCCGAATGAGCAAGCGTGGGCGCGCTTTTCTCACAGCGGTGTCAGAAACAGGCATCCTTTGCAGAACACGTGCGAATGGTTATTATTTTTCATTGATGCAGTCAGCTTCATGCCATAAGTGGCTCAAAAACAGGTCGCTTCAAAGATTAACAAACCCAAGGTTGGGATGGAAGTACCGTCTTTTGTACAACCACTATTCGTATTCGCAGATGCTACGGAAAGAGTGTCTCATAAAGATGGTAGGCAGTTTTAAAATATCCTTCTCGTGCAATCGCCCTAAGTGCTCAAAAAGTTGAAGACTGATTTCTCGGTCAGAGGTGGTCACCGCAGAAGCTGCGGCACCTGAGTGCCTTAGCAACGGTTACCGCAATCACAAATAGGTGCGCTTGTTTATATGAGATAGAAATGTGTATCACCCTCGGAAACAGAATACATATAGCGCGCACAGAGCAGAATACAAGAAAATATTTAGTGACCATAATAATGATGATTTCTACTAGCATTCTCTTGAAAACGGGTAGGTGAAGAATAGGACCATCTAGCCCTTTTGAGGTAATCAGCCAAACATGCATACCAGTCTGTCATTTTGCCTACATATCTTCAGTCTTTTCCATCTTTCTTGAAACCTCTATATACTCAGTGACCCAACTATCATGCACCAATATTTAACATTATGCAAATCGCACTTAACTAGACAGAACCAAGGTAATGTTTGCCGTCGCTTCGAGATACTCAGATTAATTTTTGCATTCCGTCTAATTATATAATTATGCTTAATAATTCAACAACTCGAACATTACTCGATGAAAAGTGGCAATGGGAAAATTACTGGGCAACATGAAAAACTCCAGATACAGGTTTCGATTGCTCAATACGGGCTACATAAAACTGCTTTTCCGAGCGTGAAATAGGCCCGCCGATACACGTAAAATTTGCCACGCGACTGGCCGGTCGAGGCACTTTGCGTTTATTCGCTCTACTAGCCAATAGCAAAGTAATTTTTTTTCAATGTTTATTGCTGGCAAAACCTACTGCGTGCATGGTTCTCTCGTTCTAAAACTGTGCCGGTAAAGCGCAAAACTATTCCAGCCTGTACTTAACCCGACTCTGCCATTAGACTTCCGTGATAAGTCAGAATGGTTCGGGTCCAGCCTGCATGGGTGGGCGCCACGCCCATATGGGCGGAGTTCGAGCCGTTTAGTCTTATCACGGAGGGCTAATGGCCGTTTTGGAATAAGAACAGACTGGAATGGGGGTTTTAAATTACACCGGTCCGACTCTCTGAACTGCTCGAAATCTGCCATTAGCCCTCCGTGATACGTCAGAGTGGTTCGAGTCCAGCCGAATTGGGCGGGCGCCACGCCCATATAGGCAGAGTTAGAGCCATTTTGTCCTGTTACGGAGGGTAATGACCAATCTTTAATAAAAACAGATTAGAATATTTTTACCTGATACCAGCACAGCTCTTTGAAGCACTCGGTACGCGTCCCCGTGCCACTTACTGATCTTTGTTTCTTGTAACAGCTCATGCTCTAAGGGCTATGTTAGACAGCATGGTCTTCAGGACCAGTCCGATTTCCTCAGTATTTTCCAAGAACCGTGGTACGTAGAAATTACGCCGCGTTGTACCGACTTCATCACCGCCCAAGTTAATTACGCTCGAACATTTCTTTGCAGAATTAAAAATACCATCGTAATTTTAACATGCACGAAATGACGGTATGTGGTACGGTACACCACCTTGTCGTTCGTGACGTCACAATACGCGTTTCCCGCGCTTACACTCGTTCATCACCTACGAGAAACCAATTGCAATTTCTTAAGCTAGCGTTCAACAGTAGGCGTAGAATTCGTGCCATTGGAGCCCCACTCTCACATTCAACGTGGTCGCAGTCAGGCTGCTGCCATCACAGTTATGTACGCTCGCGACCCACAATCCCCCGAATGCTGAATTCTCATGAAGACGTTGGTCCACCCGGTGTTGCTTCGCTGAACCCCAAAAACCACACTAGAGCGAGGTACCTGCAATATGTTTAGCATACCATCGATTCCCAAAGTGCGGGGGAACTGCACATATTTTTCCTATCCTACGCATCCCATTCACCGTAATTTCTTCCTCACCTCGTTTTTTCATGATTCCTGTTTCTTTATTTGCTCACACCACACTTTACCATATACTTGCTTCCCAGCGTTCTCGACCTCTTCTTCCATTCGTTGTTCACACTCTTGAGGTACACATATTTGCCAAATTATCCGCGGCCATTTCTTTTCGTCCATGTTGCGCAGTCTTTCTCCAAGTCTCCAATCGCGCTCTGCGCCTCTCTGCCTTCAGAAACAGGGCCCAACCCATGTTACGCTACAGTGCCTCGAGTCACCCAGCACTGCCATGCGCATAAACGCGTAACAGCGCCACCCCCGCCCATATACGAGCAAACGCTTCAGACGTCACAAAGCCCTCGCACGACAACACGAGCGTTTCGGAGAGCTGGTTGACGTTGGGCGACGAACGCACCACTTCTAGTGCGGAAACCCAGAGAAGGACCGAAGAAAGCTATTCTCTTTGACCCTGTTCTTGCCAATGGCGGGCTCACTCCTCCAGGGATTTTAACGCGATAGCGTTAAGGAGCTCGTGTCGCAGAAAAGCCGGTGTCGTCGGCGTCGGCGTCGGTGTCGGCGTCGGCGTCCGCGGCGTTGGCCGTGAGCGATAAATCCCGGCAGGCACTTCATAAATAAAAAGCAACTTCCAAGATGGGCTGGGTGGGAATCGAACCAGGGTCTCCGGAGTGTGAGACGGAGACGTTACCACTGAGCCACGAGTTCGATGCTTCAAAGCGGTACAAAAGCGCCTCTAGTGAACGCGGTGTTACCTTAGAAACGAGCTGTTTCTAAGGCTCAGGCGTGCGTCGCTTGCTGAGGCGCACATTGAATGAATGAATGAATGAACTTTATTCCCCTTTTAAGAAAGGGGAGGAGCCGGGGGGGAGAGAGGGAGGTCTAAGTACTCCAGTCCCAGCAGGCGTCCATCACCACATTATGTGGCTAGAAGTCCGTCTACCAGTCGTGGTAGGCCTCCGCTACCTCCTCAGCCCACCTCAGGACTCGGTCCTGTAGGGTGGGATCGGAGCTGCGCAGGGCAGTCTCCCACAGCTCCTCGCTACTAATTAATGGTTTGAGCTTGCGGGGGGGAGTTTTGATGGGGCATTGCCACATGATATGGGAGAGATCTGCTATGGGGACAGGGCAAAAGCGACACTTGGGTGTCGGGTATGTGGCGGGAAAGAATAAGTGCAAAGTGCGCGGGGTAAGAAAAGTGCGAGTTTGTCGTTGTCGCGCCGAACGCTGCGTTGCTCGACGCTCACCGCGTCCGATGCGGGGCGCGTAGTCGCTGCGCCGTAGCCCAATACCCCTTGGCGGGTCGACGGGAACGCTGTCGCGTTCCACTCTTGAAGGCGAAGCTTAAGCGTCCTGCAATTTTTCATTCGTCTCCTGTGTACCACGGACGAGCACCATGGCTTTATCACTTCATTGTGAATCCTGCTCTACTACATGGCACCAGCTTCCAAGAAAAACTGACTTTGGGCACAAATGTGGGCGCTAATGGAGCCGAAATCTGGCTCTTCTGGCTTTTTAAAGATGATTGTGTGGAGTGAGGTGGTTGCAGCAACGACGGCCACCGTTTTCAATACGGAAATTTTAAGTGTTCGCATACTTGCATAGCTTGGATGCGGACCCCGAAATCTTAGTCAGCGTTCTTTTAACGTTTATCCGGATCCTTACTAACAAAGATCTGCCTGTAACCATTTGTGAATTCTTTTTTACGATGTACTGCATACATAAACGTGATTCGATAAATGTTCGCCGGAATGCATTGTTCCACGTGTATCAAAAACACTGCTCTGGATTACCGTGGCGGACTCTCTGTAATACGGTTCCACATACTCATATTGTGTATTACTAAATTTAAGAGAATCCATCACAAATGCGCCGTTACATATTTACGATCTCATTGGGAATAACCTTACATTTCGGTAAGTGGAAAATATTTGGGAAATTTTCGACTTATAGCTGCAGTATAAGTAGAGCAAGAATGAAAGCATGTCGTGTCACAACATGAGCGTTCCTTCCATGACGGCAACATGGACACGAATGCAGAAGGTGTTCCCTCTTTCCATTTTCCTTGCATAACGTACAGTACAAGAAATTCCGCCTGCCCCATCCTAAATTTAAGCATGCTGGCTCACACTAAAGGCGAAGGCTCAAGCCTGAGACACTATATAGCAACTCACGCTGCGCAAAAATGTACTACGTTGTAATTCAAATAGTGTCGTTTGCCAGAGCTCGGGCTCCAGAGCGCAGGGCTTCTCCGTAGACGAGGTTTTCCCTACCCGTAAGGCCGCAAGTCCGGCACCACTCTTTGCGTGGCTCTGCAGTAGCATCCGAACAAGCTTTCAGAACACGTCCTTTCAACAAACGCCTTCGCACTGCTCACGCGCTGGTGAAACGAGCACCGCTAGCGGAATACTAATTGCACGGATTGGAGAATTCTACCCGCAAACGCACGCACACTGTCTTGATATCGTTCAACGTATTACGCGAAGTGGGACTTTTCGTGCAAATAAGTTCCACTAAGTTGATTAAAATTGTGATGAACAAAAAAAATTAGGATGTCCTACTTACTACGGAAAAGTTATTTGGAACAATATTAGTAGTGATACACGTTAAAGAGCCCCAGCTGGTTAAAATTAATCCAGAGTCCTCAACTACGACGTGGCTCATAGTCACATTCTGTTATTAGGACGTAAAACCCTCAAATTTTTTTTTATTAAGAAGTATATGCAGCAACATTGGCAATAAGTTCAACCGAATGAAGAGCCGACGCTCAAGCGCATTTAGCCCACATAGGTTCCACTTAGTGTGTTGTACATTTATGCGAATATGTGCCACTCGCTTACCGGAACTATGTGGAACCAGATTGGGAGGGTGCATCAATTTCGTGGCACGTTTTCAGAACGTGTCCTGTCAGACCACGTTGTCACACGGGTCACCCGCTGTTGAAGCGAGCCGCGCGAGATGAATACCAACGCTGTACATTCACGAACGTTTACGCACATAAATAATCTAGAAGTTCCACCACTTTCTACGTCAGTTCGCATATATGTGATAGATTATGTTGGCTTATAGAAATAAGTTCACTCCGAAACGCGTGAATGCAATTCCCCTAAAAGAAAGCGTGTTTTCTTTCTTTAAGATATTGTCTGAGAATGATTGCTCCTTTGAGGCTCGTGTAGTTCCCCAACAATACAGGTCAGCTGTGTTGCGTGCGTTTACTTTCGTTAACTCTGTCTTACCTGTACCTTCAGGTCACGAACTGCATGCACTTATGATTGCGACAAAGTGTTTGTGACATGAAGCTAGCGTACGAAGAGTAATAGATACAGAAAGTATCTGCGAGATCGATTATAAACTTTGTTGGCGGACAAGATACGGCACAAAAGATGTGTAAATATTCCCACAGTGCATGAAATCGCATTATCCAGTGTAGAACAAGCTACGTCGTTCTCCGCGCGACCCACGAAAAATGAAGAATGATTGGGCCACTCCAAATGCGTAGCGTGCAATAAAGAAGAAGAATGACATAGAGAGTGCGACATAGCTATTCTTCATGAGGCCGGGCCTATGTGGGCCAGGCAAGTAGACTCGTAAACAATCAACGCAGAACAGGACAAGAATAAAGTTTTTTCCTCCTCCTCCTCCTCCTCCTCCTCCTCCTCCTAGCATCACAACAACTTCCACAAGAATAACGGAGGCTCTTTGGAGCTTCTGTGCAGTGTGGCACTGCCACCCAGTTTTCTTTTGGTACGCGGGTGTCGGGAAAAAATCCTAAACAGATAAGAGGTTATCAACACGTTAACAAAAGCAGGACTTCGTGAGTATTGCGCATCAAAACATGTCGATTGCGCCATCAGAAGTAACGGAACTTGAATATTTGAGAACAAGAAATGTGATGGTGGTGAGCAGGCGCAGCGAATTTATCTGCAGTGAACCTTGGATAAAACAATTTCGCTCCCGCGAAAATGCCGAATAAAGTGAACAAGGATACCAACTCGTGTGGGCCACCCTTAGGAGCAAAACGGAACGTTTTCTTCTGTGAACTCAGGATAAACAGAACTGGTAAGTGTGCCTACCTAATCGACTGCCAAACTGAATATGAAACACGATTAAGTTGGTGATAGTAAATAGCGTACAAAATTGAATGTACAGGTTGTACGCGCTGTTGTGGTATCAGCGGCTGCTCTTTATAGCGTTCACGTTGCGTAGTTTCTTTTTTTTCCGTTCGTTTGTGTATTGTTACGGCGACAGTCAAAAATGGCGGGTGCTGGAGCAAATGCGTTTTGCGAAATGAAGTGGGACGATACTCCCGAGTAGACTACAAAAAAGGTCCTTTTTGTTACGGCGCGGTTAAACTAACGAACTCGCCGCTTTCGAAACAAAACAATTTTTCGTATTTTTTGCGTCCTTCGCGTCAACAAACTTCTGATAAACAAACTCTATTATGTGTCCCTTCGAGCTCCCGTTAGGCGAGGTCAACTGTATGTAGCAGTGTTTACTTCAACGAAAAATCAATTTCAAGCCAGCGTTGTGACTGTCGCCCGTCTCCCTCTTATCTCCTTTTGTTCGCTGTTTATCGTACGCTGCGTACATTTTGTGTATATTGGGACTATGTCCTTTGCGTTTGACCTAGGCCTTCTTGGTCTTCTCACAATAAGCCTATGTTCTTTTTAATTATTTCTTGCCATTTTCTGGGGTGGGTAAGTGGAGAGGGGAGGGGGAGGGAGAAGTGAAAAGAGAACGAGGTTTTTCTTGGCTCTGCGCGTCGACGCTTAAGCTCACTAAAGTGCTAACGTGTGGAGTCTCAGCGTGCATACTTCTACAGGGTTCATGCGACAGTATACGTACAAACTTGCCCAAACCGCGCTACATCTCGCGCTAGCCGAAGTGCTGCAACACCGAATATAAACTTAGTTGACATTTGAAACCCTTACGTCGACTCGTTGTTGCGCGGGAGACTTCACCCTAGACACAAAAAAGCCGATCGCACTGGCACCGATTACGCAAATCCCCGAGCCAAAGCTTTGAAAACCGGGTTTTTTTCTCGAGGTATAGGCGATAGCACCAGGATAAAGGGATAGTTATTGAGCAGCTTCTCTGTGTATGCCATTCGCCGAGCAATGTTGTTGAAAAGCACTGCTTTCCTGAGGTTACGGTGTCTGAGAACGCCTATAGTTATACGAGGGAAAATCTTCACTCGAACATATAGCACCCGCCGCGGTGGCTTAGTCGCTGTTGTGTTGCGCTTCTGGGCTCGAAGGCGCGAGGTTCGATTACGGCCGCTACATGGGCGAAATGCACACAGGGGCGAAATCGACAGAGGCGAAATGCAAGAAAACGCTCGTTTACTTGCATTTAGATGCACGTTAACGAAACCCTTAACGGTCAGTAATAATCCGGAATCCCACCCCTACAACGTGCTTCGTAAAAATCGTGGCTTTTGGCACTTCAAAATGCCGTAACTTCTTTCAAGGGAATTTTCTGATAAGGATAGCGTGTGAAAACTGGTGCTAGAACCACGGAGCGTATTTTGTTACAATGTCATCGAGCGATAAATGTGGAAGCAGTAGACGCCGAGGCTTTTAAGCTTTTAAGGACAATAGGGGCAACGTAAACGGAACTGCTGTGGAGACACTGTGAATGGTAAACTGGTGGCGTAAAGCAAGGAATCGCACGCGATGAAGCAAACTTTCTTCAGTGAGTAACGTAGCTTAAAGCGTGAGTATACGGAAAGATTTAAATTAACTAGAACGATGTGGATAGAGACCTTGGTGGCATGTGCAACCAAGGTGGCTGTTCATATCGTGATCATGACTACTATCACCACCACCACCACGGCCACCACACCATCACCATCATCATCATCACCCCCACCACCCCCACGCTATTGAAGAGAGACGTGGTTAGGAGCCGAAGGGGGCTCATGAATACGGCGTTTATATATATATATATATATATATATATATATATATATAAATATATATATATATATATATATAAATATATATATATATATATATATATATATATATATATATATATATATATATATATATATATATATATATATATATATATATATATATATATATATAAACTGTGAACGCAGTCTCTGGTCGCCGTCAGCAAGTTCTCAATCCACGATGCTTTACCATATTGGGCTTTTGTAACTATATTACTCGAAGCAACTCATTTTCAAGTCATCTCTGAATTCATACTTTGTAGAATTCTGTCTGCCACTGAACTTGTTTATACAGTAACGCATAGCGTCGCATCATGCGCCGCACTCGAGTGAACTGCACTTGTCTCATCCCAGATGCAATAAAGGTTCTTGTTGCACGTGGCGTTTCCCACTCAGAGGCCATTACTAGAGAGGGATGCGTCATGTTGGAAATTGACTTTTTATCTAGAAAGTGAGGCAGTATTTCTCAATCACGAAGGGGCTGTGGGTCATGCGGAGAATGTAAGACGAGCATTAACACTTTTCAGCATGTTTGTTTCGTAGGCACGCATAACACTGCTCTGCCTTTTATCCTGCAGCTGTGCAGAACTTAGGTGGCTGTCTAAATGGCCTCACATCATGCTTTCACGCTACAAGTCTGTCTTTGCAGTATTTCGCTATTCTCTGAGCAGAAAATCAATTTTGCCTAAGTCCTGTTTCAACAAATGGTTAAAAAAATCAAATATATGATAAGCTATAAAAGGTTCTTCTCTTGTAAGCAACTGGTTCGAAAACAAACTGCGGGCGTTTATTGTTGCTAAAGTGTCGAAAATGTTGCGCAGCTGTTAACGAGTTTTTATAGTCAGTCTTTCTTTTTCCTGATTGTAGTCAAGATATCTGAAAAACGCTTCTATTTTGCGTTAAACGTTGCATGCCTATTTCAAGACTCTTAAACAGTGTTTATCCGTACTACATAGCACTTGCACGTCTCCTTGAAACACAAACTAAAAATTGAACATATCTTTTTTTTTGTTCAATGCTAACCACATCATCTGGCGCTTTTCTGAAATCAATGTTCAGCTTTTTTTTTATTTTGGAGCGTTCCGTTAGTTGCAGGGGCGCGAGATGAAAATGTTCCTGGAAAGAAATAATCAAGAAAGTGGCTTCTTATTGGTTGTAGGTTGCTTACTTATTTTTTAATCAAGGTTAAAATGAGCGAAGCGGGAACCTCAGCATCGTTTCACTTTGGATTAGCTATTATTTCGTATGCCTCTGCTCCTCGAAACCATATATTTCACTGCGACGAAATACTCGTTCTGCACTTTCTACGCAAAGTTACACTAATGGGCTTTATTCGTGAGCGAACTTACGCTTTGCTAAAAACAAACTATGAAGATCTTTAGCAATTTAGAAGGTTGTGCCTGGGTACGACACTTGCGTTGTGCGTCAAGGAAGCATTATGTGTGCATTTTTTTAGTTTATTATTCTGTAGTGAAGACTGTAATGTTTATTTTAGTAGGAAATGTACCTGCCTGCCCGGGAGCGACATCATTGCTGATATTGTATATTCCAATTAGGGGTGTGAGAATATCAAAAATTTTTATTATAATTTTGCTATTCGATAGGGATTCGATGAAAGAATTCCCGATTACGAAGTGTTGAATACTGGTGACCGTGCAAATATGTTGTATAAGAACGTTTACCGAAATCTACATGGAGAAAGATGGATTGATGAAGCTATTTCTCGTAGTTATGTTGCAGAGAGGCTGCAGTAGATTCGGAGAGAAGCAAGCGGTTGAGAAAACTAATGAAGCAAATAGCTAAATTCTGTTCAATAATTTTCAGTCAGTCATGAATCGTGACTTCGCATACCACGAAGAGAAATTTGCTATTTGAACTACCTAATAACATTTTAATCCCAATAAAACGATGTTCTGTGCTTTGGCATTGAACACAAAATTGTATTGTACGGGCAATTGGCGGCATGCTGTTTGTACATTTCACTACTGTCCTTGTAATGATGCTCCTGATACGATCAGCTTAGTCGAGCCTCTTAGTTCACCTGCCATCCATTTTGGTTCTGTAACTTGTTAATTTACTTTCTTTAGAAGACAAAATATTGGTATTCGATTTTATATTCTAAAATCCTTTTTCTGGAATATTCCTTTGCGACAAGATTCAGGAACATCTCTATGGGAATAGCCCTAATTTAAATATAGTGTGTTACTACAGTAAGGTTTCTAGACAAGCGCTAATATAGGTGTACCCTCTCAATCAATTCGAAAGGGACAATAGAAATTGAATTTAACAATTCATAGGGGGTCAACACAGCTGAACAACATTGATGTGTTCTACGAGAAAAAAAATTGCTGAAAAGATGCTCCTTATTTGTGAGGACAACATATGCAATTTCCGATACCTCGGTTGATTGCTGCCGTAAAACAAGTTTGTTTACTTTTCTCTCATATTGCTCACCAATTTCCTTACTTGGCACCAATATTTGTTTGTGATGGCTCATTAGGTGTTGCTACAGTTATTAATCTGTGTGTTCCAGCAATACTGGTGCATTTGTCGCTTAAATGAACAAGTGCCATAATAAAGAGCCAGAAGAACTAATCATGTGCCATAAAAAAGAAAATGGCTCGTGAGATTCTGAATATTTAGCGTTTAATATGTGCAATTTAAAAGTCCCACTTCGCGTAATACGTTGAACGATATCAAGACAGTGTGCGTGCGTTTGCGGGTAGAATTCTCCAATCCGTGCAATTAGTATTCCGCTAGCGGTGCTCGTTTCACCATGTGCCACTCGCTTACCGGAACTATGTGGAACCAGATTGGGAGGGTGCATCAATTTCGTGGCACGTTTTCAGAACGTGTCTTGTCAGACCACGTTGTCACACGGGTCACCCGCTGTTGAAGCGAGCCGCGCGAGATGAATACCAACGCTGTACATTCACGAACGTTTACGCACATAAATAATCTAGAAGTTCCACCACTTTCTACGTCAGTTCGCATATATGTGATAGATTATGTTGGCTTATAGAAATAAGTTCACTCCGAAACGCGTGAATGCAATTCCCCTAAAAGAAAGCGTGTTTTCTTTCTTTAAGATATTGTCTGAGAATGATTGCTCCTTCGAGGCTCGTGTAGTTCCCCAACAATACAGGTCAGCTGTGTTGCGTGCGTTTACTTTCGTTAACTCTGTCTTACCTGTACCTTCAGGTCACGAACTGCATGCACTTATGATTGCGACAAAGTGTTTGTGACATGAAGCTAGCGTACGAAGAGTAATAGATACAGAAAGTATATGCGAGATCGATTATAAACTTTGTTGGCGGACAAGATACGGCACAAAAGATGTGTAAATATTCCCACAGTGCATGAAATCGCATTATCCAGTGTAGAACAAGCTACGTCGTTCTCCGCGCGACCCACGAAAAATGAAGAATGATTGGGCCACTCCAAATGCGTAGCGTGCAATAAAGAAGAAGAATGACATAGAGAGTGCGACATAGCTATTCTTCATGAGGCCGGGCCTATGTGGGCCAGGCAAGTAGACTCGTAAACAATCAACGCAGAACAGGACAAGAATAAAGTTTTTTCCTCCTCCTCCTCCTCCTCCTCCTCCTAGCATCACAACAACTTCCACAAGAATAACGGAGGCTCTTTGGAGCTTCTGTGCAGTGTGGCACTGCCACCCAGTTTTCTTTTGGTACGCGGGTGTCGGGAAAAAATCCTAAACAGATAAGAGGTTATCAACACGTTAACAAAAGCAGGACTTCGTGAGTATTGCGCATCAAAACATGTCGATTGCGCCATCAGAAGTAACGGAACTTGAATATTTGAGAACAAGAAATGTGATGGTGGTGAGCAGGCGCAGCGAATTTATCTGCAGTGAACCTTGGATAAAACAATTTCGCTCCCGCGAAAATGCCGAATAAAGTGAACAAGGATACCAACTCGTGTGGGCCACCCTTAGGAGCAAAACGGAACGTTTTCTTCTGTGAACTCAGGATAAACAGAACTGGTAAGTGTGCCTACCTAATCGACTGCCAAACTGAATATGAAACACGATTAAGTTGGTGATAGTAAATAGCGTACAAAATTGAATGTACAGGTTGTACGCGCTGTTGTGGTATCAGCGGCTGCTCTTTATAGCGTTCACGTTGCGTAGTTTCTTTTTTTTTCCGTTCGTTTGTGTATTGTTACGGCGACAGTCAAAAATGGCGGGTGCTGGAGCAAATGCGTTTTGCGAAATGAAGTGGGACGATACTCCCGAGTAGACTACAAAAAAGGTCCTTTTTGTTACGGCGCGGTTAAACTAACGAACTCGCCGCTTTCGAAACAAAACAATTTTTCGTATTTTTTGCGTCCTTCGCGTCAACAAACTTCTGATAAACAAACTCTATTATGTGTCCCTTCGAGCTCCCGTTAGGCGAGGTCAACTGTATGTAGCAGTGTTTACTTCAACGAAAAATCAATTTCAAGCCAGCGTTGTGACTGCCGCCCGTCTCCCTCTTATCTCCTTTTGTTCGCTGTTTATCGTACGCTGCGTACATTTTGTGTATATTGGGACTATGTCCTTTGCGTTTGACCTAGGCCTTCTTGGTCTTCTCACAATAAGCCTATGTTCTTTTTAATTATTTCTTGCCATTTTCTGGGGTGGGTAAGTGGAGAGGGGAGGGGGAGGGAGAAGTGAAAAGAGAACGAGGTTTTTCTTGGCTCTGCGCGTCGACGCTTAAGCTCACTAAAGTGCTAACGTGTGGAGTCTCAGCGTGCATACTTCTACAGGGTTCATGCGACAGTATACGTACAAACTTGCCCAAACCGCGCTACATCTCGCGCTAGCCGAAGTGCTGCAACACCGAATATAAACTTAGTTGACATTTGAAACCCTTACGTCGACTCGTTGTTGCGCGGGAGACTTCACCCTAGACACAAAAAAGCCGATCGCACTGGCACCGATTACGCAAATCCCCGAGCCAAAGCTTTGAAAACCGGGTTTTTTTCTCGAGGTATAGGCGATAGCACCAGGATAAAGGGATAGTTATTGAGCAGCTTCTCTGTGTATGCCATTCGCCGAGCAATGTTGTTGAAAAGCACTGCTTTCCTGAGGTTACGGTGTCTGAGAACGCCTATAGTTATACGAGGGAAAATCTTCACTCGAACATATAGCACCCGCCGCGGTGGCTTAGTCGCTGTTGTGTTGCGCTTCTGGGCTCGAAGGCGCGAGGTTCGATTACGGCCGCTACATGGGCGAAATGCACACAGGGGCGAAATCGACAGAGGCGAAATGCAAGAAAACGCTCGTTTACTTGCATTTAGATGCACGTTAACGAAACCCTTAACGGTCAGTAATAATCCGGAATCCCACCCCTACAACGTGCTTCGTAAAAATCGTGGCTTTTGGCACTTCAAAATGCCGTAACTTCTTTCAAGGGAATTTTCTGATAAGGATAGCGTGTGAAAACTGGTGCTAGAACCACGGAGCGTATTTTGTTACAATGTCATCGAGCGATAAATGTGGAAGCAGTAGACGCCGAGGCTTTTAAGCTTTTAAGGACAATAGGGGCAACGTAAACGGAACTGCTGTGGAGACACTGTGAATGGTAAACTGGTGGCGTAAAGCAAGGAATCGCACGCGATGAAGCAAACTTTCTTCAGTGAGTAACGTAGCTTAAAGCGTGAGTATACGGAAAGATTTAAATTAACTAGAACGATGTGGATAGAGACCTTGGTGGCATGTGCAACCAAGGTGGCTGTTCATATCGTGATCATGACTACTATCACCACCACCACCACGGCCACCACACCATCACCATCATCATCATCACCCCCACCACCCCCACGCTATTGAAGAGAGACGTGGTTAGGAGCCGAAGGGGGCTCATGAATACGGCGTTTATATATATATATATATATATATATATATATATATATATATATATATATATATATATATATATATATATATATATATATATATATATATATATAAACTGTGAACGCAGTCTCTGGTCGCCGTCAGCAAGTTCTCAATCCACGATGCTTTACCATATTGGGCTTTTGTAACTATATTACTCGAAGCAACTCATTTTCAAGTCATCTCTGAATTCATACTTTGTAGAATTCTGTCTGCCACTGAACTTGTTTATACAGTAACGCATAGCGTCGCATCATGCGCCGCACTCGAGTGAACTGCACTTGTCTCATCCCAGATGCAATAAAGGTTCTTGTTGCACGTGGCGTTTCCCACTCAGAGGCCATTACTAGAGAGGGATGCGTCATGTTGGAAATTGACTTTTTATCTAGAAAGTGAGGCAGTATTTCTCAATCACGAAGGGGCTGTGGGTCATGCGGAGAATGTAAGACGAGCATTAACACTTTTCAGCATGTTTGTTTCGTAGGCACGCATAACACTGCTCTGCCTTTTATCCTGCAGCTGTGCAGAACTTAGGTGGCTGTCTAAATGGCCTCACATCATGCTTTCACGCTACAAGTCTGTCTTTGCAGTATTTCGCTATTCTCTGAGCAGAAAATCAATTTTGCCTAAGTCCTGTTTCAACAAATGGTTAAAAAAATCAAATATATGATAAGCTATAAAAGGTTCTTCTCTTGTAAGCAACTGGTTCGAAAACAAACTGCGGGCGTTTATTGTTGCTAAAGTGTCGAAAATGTTGCGCAGCTGTTAACGAGTTTTTATAGTCAGTCTTTCTTTTTCCTGATTGTAGTCAAGATATCTGAAAAACGCTTCTATTTTGCGTTAAACGTTGCATGCCTATTTCAAGACTCTTAAACAGTGTTTATCCGTACTACATAGCACTTGCACGTCTCCTTGAAACACAAACTAAAAATTGAACATATCTTTTTTTTTTTGTTCAATGCTAACCACATCATCTGGCGCTTTTCTGAAATCAATGTTCAGCTTTTTTTTTATTTTGGAGCGTTCCGTTAGTTGCAGGGGCGCGAGATGAAAATGTTCCTGGAAAGAAATAATCAAGAAAGTGGCTTCTTATTGGTTGTAGGTTGCTTACTTATTTTTTAATCAAGGTTAAAATGAGCGAAGCGGGAACCTCAGCATCGTTTCACTTTGGATTAGCTATTATTTCGTATGCCTCTGCTCCTCGAAACCATATATTTCACTGCGACGAAATACTCGTTCTGCACTTTCTACGCAAAGTTACACTAATGGGCTTTATTCGTGAGCGAACTTACGCTTTGCTAAAAACAAACTATGAAGATCTTTAGCAATTTAGAAGGTTGTGCCTGGGTACGACACTTGCGTTGTGCGTCAAGGAAGCATTATGTGTGCATTTTTTTAGTTTATTATTCTGTAGTGAAGACTGTAATGTTTATTTTAGTAGGAAATGTACCTGCCTGCCCGGGAGCGACATCATTGCTGATATTGTATATTCCAATTAGGGGTGTGAGAATATCAAAAATTTTTATTATAATTTTGCTATTCGATAGGGATTCGATGAAAGAATTCCCGATTACGAAGTGTTGAATACTGGTGACCGTGCAAATATGTTGTATAAGAACGTTTACCGAAATCTACATGGAGAAAGATGGATTGATGAAGCTATTTCTCGTAGTTATGTTGCAGAGAGGCTGCAGTAGATTCGGAGAGAAGCAAGCGGTTGAGAAAACTAATGAAGCAAATAGCTAAATTCTGTTCAATAATTTTCAGTCAGTCATGAATCGTGACTTCGCATACCACGAAGAGAAATTTGCTATTTGAACTACCTAATAACATTTTAATCCCAATAAAACGATGTTCTGTGCTTTGGCATTGAACACAAAATTGTATTGTACGGGCAATTGGCGGCATGCTGTTTGTACATTTCACTACTGTCCTTGTAATGATGCTCCTGATACGATCAGCTTAGTCGAGCCTCTTAGTTCACCTGCCATCCATTTTGGTTCTGTAACTTGTTAATTTACTTTCTTTAGAAGACAAAATATTGGTATTCGATTTTATATTCTAAAATCCTTTTTCTGGAATATTCCTTTGCGACAAGATTCAGGAACATCTCTATGGGAATAGCCCTAATTTAAATATAGTGTGTTACTACAGTAAGGTTTCTAGATAAGCGCTAATATAGGTGTACCCTCTCAATCAATTCGAAAGGGACAATAGAAATTGAATTTAACAATTCATAGGGGGTCAACACAGCTGAACAACATTGATGTGTTCTACGAGAAAAAAAATTGCTGAAAAGATGCTCCTTATTTGTGAGGACAACATATGCAATTTCCGATACCTCGGTTGATTGCTGCCGTAAAACAAGTTTGTTTACTTTTCTCTCATATTGCTCACCAATTTCCTTACTTGGCACCAATATTTGTTTGTGATGGCTCATTAGGTGTTGCTACAGTTATTAATCTGTGTGTTCCAGCAATACTGGTGCATTTGTCGCTTAAATGAACAAGTGCCATAATAAAGAGCCAGAAGAACTAATCATGTGCCATAAAAAAGAAAATGGCTCGTGAGATTCTGAATATTTAGCGTTTAATATGTGCAATTTAAAAGTCGCATCATTTGAAAAAGTGTTCACAAGGCTTTTGAATCGTATTCGCTAGCTAATCTGCCTCTGTACGGTCACTAAGAACAATATGTGACAAAACCTCAATAAGTGTATCGAGTAGAAAAGAATAAACTGTTTCAAGAAAGTATGTTTAAGTCATGCAATGACCAAATAAAATACTGCTAAATAATTCTTTAGCTTCATCAGCTTCACCCTTTCGCTTACCGCTAATTAATCTCGGCACCTATAAGTCGCGTGCCAGCACAAATTAACTCTAAGATGGATGGCCAACTTATTTGATTGCTTGCAGCGCCTGCATTTGATTTCGAACCGGGTCATGTGAAACTTCCGTTTTCCGTCTCAGAGAAGTGGAAATATTGAATCATAGTGCCTTCAATGGCGCTATCCAAAAGTTGCTAATCGTTTGTTCTCACAATACAGTAGAATTTCATTGATACGATCCTGCGTAATGCGTTATTCGGGATAACATGTTCTTTCTTTTTCCGACCAACGTCCCAAAGGAGAAATGCATTTTTATACGGTATTTATGCGGTATTTGTACCTGGAATTGGATAATAAACTGCAGAAGTGAGGTTTTGCTGGCATTTACAAAAATCACAGATTTATATTCCGGTGTGCTAGCTGAAATAAGATTACAACTACACACGAATAGCGTGTTAAGCCCCAGCCACACTAGAGGAAAAATTGACAGTTGCTTAGCTCGGCTAGGCCAGGATATACGTAGCAAAAGCTAAGGCATAGCATGGTTAGCCTTAGTTAATCTTGATTGCAAGTCCAGGTTAGTCTGGTTGTCTAGCTGTGTTGCGGCGTTAACGCAGTCGTTCGACCCGCTGTTCGTCTCTTTACTGGGCGATTCGTTTTGTCTTCATCTAGTTCCGATGTCGATTCCAGGCCTCCTCCTGCTTATCAAAATTATCGCCGTCCATACTGCCGCCTCAACTGGTTGCGGCGCACGTGAGCTCTCCTTTTTAATCCTCCGACATGTTATCAGGCATGCGAGCTGGCGAAGAGAGCTGAGGCAAGCGCAACGACGTGGAACGCGGTGTGACGTCATACCAAACGGCGGCAGTTGAAAGGCGCGGCCCTGTGCAGCGGCGGAACTCCTGTAGCTCGTTGCTACTAGTGGCGCATGCGCAGCAGTGACTAGGAAGCGAGAGGGAGAGAAAAATCTGCGGCGAGGCGCGCGTTGCGACGTCATGTGCCCCCTAGGAACACCACCACGGCGAACTCGCAAGTTCGTGGCCAGTAAAACTTTCGTTTTAAAAACGGACGCGGCGCACTCCCAGCGGTAAAATGCTGCTGCGGCAGTGCGGCCACACCGACTGGCGTTGCGCAACTGTCAGTTGGGTAAGAAAACGGCGGCTCCTTTTCAACAGCGAAGCTAAGTCCAGCCTTCGCAATCCGGCGTCCGGTGTAACGCAGGGGGGCAGCTTCCGGAGATCACCGGCAGAGGGCGCGCCTATTGTATGAGTGGCGGTTGTTTGCGGTTGTTTGCTTTAAATCAGTGGTACAATCAGGACTCGATGTGAAGCAAAGGTCAGTGGGTCGCGTGGCATGGGGCGCTCACGGGACGACTACAAATGAAGCAGTGTAGAGTGATTGGGCTGGAAGAGTTTTGAAGTGAAGGAAGCTTGCAGTAAAATTGAGTATGAAGAACGACTGAGGACTATGGAAGAAATTAAATGGGCTGGGGGAGTGTTGAGGTATATGTACATGAAAAACATTGATTCGCAGTGGAGGAAAAGGACTAGGAAGCTTACCAGCAAGTATGCGGCCCGTAGAGTGGGCAACACATCAACAAAGAGCGTCAAGCTGAAAGTCAGAGAGGCCGAAATAATCCCAAGGGTGGCGGCAATGCAGAAGAAACCTGGCATGAGTAACTACTTAAGAGGAGAAAACGAAATCAGGAAAGAAACAATTTATGATAACTCAAAGGGGAGCTCATTACTTTTTGAAGCGAGATCGGGATGCCTTAGAACACGCACCTATAAAAGCGATATATAAGAAGGAAGATGAAGCATGTGCTTGCGGCGGTAAAGCTAGGGAAAGTATGGAGCATGTTTTATTAGAATGTGAAGACGTCTACCCAGCGGTCGATTTATGCACCACTGGCCTCCTTCAAGCCCTTGGTTTCAGCGAGGGCAGTGGAAAAGTAAACATGTCCGCAATAGGCATTAGTAAGAGGCGATTGGGGCATCGTTGTAATAAAAGTAGGGAAACGACAAAAAACGGAGACGCACAAAAGCACAGTTCGCAATAGGGGATTCGAAAATGTGGTTGCGGGAGTTCATAGTGATTTTTTTTCTTTCTTTTTGTTTAACCTAGGCAGGACATTAGGCCGTACAATAGCAAGAGGTTGGTGGCGCCCCAACCGCCCCGTTCCAAAGGGTACGCTTATAACATCCATCCATCCATGGCGCCTCGCCAGGATGAAACGACCAATCGGAGCGGGCGCCGGGGGAGGGGGCGGAGATGGGTATTGGAGCGGGTATTTCGCTGGCGCGCGCCCTTTCGCCACATGGATTCCGATCGGCGCTAGCGGAAGCGGGAGCTCGTACGAGAGCGGCCGCGCCGACATCGCGCATATGCTTAGGTTCGAGAGCGAGAAGCGCAAACAAGGCGCCAGCGGAGGGAAGCCGCTACTGTGGAGGATCGAGAACGGAAAGCACTAGCCAAGCGTAGGTGGAGGCAAGCCAACCCCAACTTTTAAGAGAAGGCAACGCAAGCCAAGCGCCCGCAGGGGTAAGGTAACCCTCAACTTTGAGAGTAGGAGGCTGAGCAGAGACGTCGTCGCAGTGAGATTCCTCCCACGGGAGGTGTCGGGGGACGGTTCGAGCGAGAATTCCTAGAGCGTGAGTGCTGCCACAGCTGTGTGTGATAGACTGTGGTTTGATCACAACCTCACGCAACTGAAAAGTGTGCGCAGTCCGAAACCGAAGCATGAATCTAGCAAAACGACGAGAACGAGACAAAAGTCTCTCATGAAAAGCACGCTAAACACGACTTCAAACTTTACAACACGACCACTACCTTCGCTGTTTTGAAAGCTTTCACTGCCTGCAACTTGCTTTACTTTTGTGACTTCTAGAACAACTACTTTTACTGATATTGTAGAGAAGAAAGTTTAGCGCGAACTGACGAGCTATGTCAACGCTACTGAATAAAAATGCATCGGTTGCGTTTCCCGTAGCAGCGAGTGTTGGTGCTCTGCATAGCGTGTTATGCGGAGCGGCTCCAATCGACACCATGCAAAACATTGCTATTGAGTTTGTCACCAAGTGTAGCCTATTTTCATACCGCTTGCAGCTTGTTTTGGATAATATTTTAGGATGATGCGTTTCATTTTATCGTTCCCGTAAAAATCGTATCAACGAGATTCCAATTATCAGCTCCGTCTACTGCGTACAGTTCTCACAAGAAGTCAATATTCAACTAGTTTGCAGTAAACAAGAAGTGGCTGAAAAGAAATTCGATAAGACTAACACCGCTCTCGTTCTCCCCCGTGGTAGAGGAGAAGTCACTAGCTATCTTAGTGGATTACAGTGGATGGAACAAGACTCTAGCCCCGGATTCCAGAGGGGAGTTCCATTTTCGCTTAACCTTCTCAAGGAGGCAACGTTGGAAGGAACTTCTCGCCGAAAAGAAGAAATGACTTCCCGTGGAGAATGAAGGGCAGGAGGTAAAGAAGGGTGCTGTATTAAGCATGATAAGGTATCGTTCGGACTGCATGTGCAGAGACGTTTAAAGCCATATCTGGAACTATGTAGTGGATTTTTACGCTTATAGGAGCATACCTTGGGAACCACATCCGAGATTTATCGGCGTAACACAATGGTATGCGAGAGCACTATTTATACCGTATCTGTTATCTTCCCCTCCCTCTCACAAGCGTGGGAACTACCAACAAAATCTGATACCGAGATATCAGTGGCAGTTAGAATATTCTTCGTTTCATTTGTTCTGTTGCGTTATGCTTACTTAGGCTTACAAAGGTGGCGTGTTTTGTGTGTTTTATCGAAAATGAATTTTAAAGGATGCGCCAGCCATATGGTGACAAATGGAGAGAGGAAACTTATTAGATTCCACATATGAATTTACCTAAATAAAGTTGATGTGCGAAATTGTTCAAGTACACTTGCCCACTCGTATGGTTTGGTTCACAGATTATGGCGACCGTCGGCTTAGGAGGGATGTTTCAGCTGCCAGTCGGCAGTGACATAGTTGCGGCGCGCAGGGCCACGCACTGTTCTCTTCTCAGCGCCTACTTACTTTTTCAGCGTTCCTCCCTTGTTTAAGTGTCTTAAAGGTCAATCAGCCGACCATTCAATGAACCAACGAAAAAGCTTGATCCTTGGGGCCATTTCTTCCTTACCACACACTGGCTGTATTGTAATACCATCTTCGGCTCAATCATGCCGCGAGCAATACTGGCCACCTCTTGTGGGGCAGTCCAACCGTGTTGAAAGGCCCACTTACTGAACGTGAGATATCCCGTGTTACATTAGATTCTTTCCATGGCGTCACAGAGATGGTAAATTTTCCAACATCCCTGTCTCCCGTCAACTATGTTCCAGTTCGTATAGTGCCCTACAAAAAAAATATACTAGGTAGAACTCTAGCTGGTGGCGAGAACGTTCAGCTATACCATAGGAAAAGTGGGAAGTTATCGGATTTGTCTAATATTTGTGCTTATGGCTAGAAACATTCTTGCGGTTTTATTCTTACGCTTTATCTTTCAGAATTTTACAGCCCTATGTTGTACCGAAGCGGATATAAGTCTCTGCGATCACGCATGTCTAGTAAAAAATTCTGCACTCATAGCGCAATAATTTCCCTAAATTATGAAATTCTAAAATCACAGCGAAGTTTGGCGCTAATTGGATGAAATTTAGGCAGAGCCGTGTACTGCCCCTGATTACAATGTTGGGAGGACCATTATACTCGCTGCTCTCGTAGACACTAGCCCCGGAGTTTTCTTAAGTTCTTACATAATATCTTACGTTCTGGAGCACAGAAGCACAGATGACAGTTGCAGTGCAGTTTTGTGGAAAAAGCTTGTACTGAATTTTTACGGCAAATGTGACTGGGTACATTCGAGTGCTCGTGAAAAGCTCCAAAAATCATTTAACAGGGCCAGTAAGCTCGGTTGTGGCAATAGGCACCATCCTACAGATTTAGCAAGACCGGAACAAGGGCGCTGAAGCCCTTTGTCTGCGTGTCTCAGAGTTATTGTTGTTTCCCACTATAGAAAATTATACTCTACTCTGCTGTAGTATATGGTACCAGGAAAACAGCATTTCCCTCCATCCGACTGTCGCATGAAACTATCGAGGCAACCCATACGGTTTCCTCACAGAGCAAGCTGCTCAGTTGGAGAAAAAACTTGTCCTGGTCCGGGAATTAAACAGAGGAGACTGTTTTGCCACCCTCGCTAGCCAGTATAGGTAGCATACCGCAGAGTGCAGTTGAATTATTCGAGAGCTTGAAGCAACTGGGACACTGCCTATGGCAAATCAATTCTGACAGAAGCTCGCTGCAAGGTAGCGGAATATTGCAGCTTCCTGACGCAATTGTTTGAGGTACACTATTTGATTTCACGAATATTTCTTCACCTTTCGGGCTTAAAAACTGATTGGCCCGCGTGTTGAGTGCGATCGGACAAGCCTCTGAAATCACCAGTGGGATTCGCCATCAGGCGATCATCCAGTATCAATGGAACTGCAAACATCTGTATTCATTTTTTCTCTCCTCGTTTCCGGTGCGACTACTTCTGGCGCGGACCCGCCGTGGTTGCTCAGTGGCTATGGTGTTAGGCTGCTGAGCACGAGGTCGCGGGATTGAATCCCGGCCACGGCGGCCGCATTTCGATGGGGGCGAAACGCGAAAACACCCGTGTGCTTAGATTTAGGTGCACGTTAAAGAACCCCAGGTGGTCAAAATTTCCGGAGTCCTCCACTACGGCGTGCCTCATAATCATAAAGTGGTTTTATCACGTAAAACCCCAAATATTATTATTACTTCTGGCGCATGTACATTTACTCGCATCAATGTTAGCTAGGATGCAGTCTCTCTATTACGTTTCGTTGAAGTCAATACCACGATGTATTTTCCCGCCATTCAAATTATTCTAAAATGAATGTCGTACAGCTATGTACATGCTTGCTTCCCCGCCTCTTATCTACGAAAGTGATGCCAAGCGGAAAACTGATTTGCCAAGTTAGTTTGCTTTTCTTTAAAAAAAATGGCTCGACGTCATTTCCTATGCCATCGCGACCAAAGCATTCTGACATACAATAGAGCAGTGCGTCTCATAACGCCTCTGAAAACTGTGGTCCATAGCCCGCATTGAATTTCATTTTAGATGAGCCCGTTTTTAGACGAGGATGTTTTGAAATTAGATCCCTCCGGCTCTGATTCCTGAAACAGGGCTACAATATGATACCACAACCTATTATCCCCGGACATAGCTGCATAAAAACTTGTTTCGGGTCTTTCGCCATTGCTCGTTTCCTTCGGGAATATACTGCAGGTACGGTGCTATGCTATATAGGTGAGAGTGGTGCAAACTCTGCTCGCGACCTATGCCTACATGCGAATATCGCGTTTGGAGCAGCACGCGCCATTGTTGCGTCCCTTTTTGCAAGCGCCCTCCACACGGGAGATGTGTGCCCTTCGAATGCAAGCGCACTGCTTCCACAAAGGATTTCTTCTTTGGTTCTATCGAATCGCAGCGTGGGCCGAATGGGAGTATGTATTCCTTGCTTCGTTTTATTTTTGCGGAGTACTTGATTCAATCTTATTTTTAACATCAGAAGACAATGATGTTGCGGAGAGTGTGACAAAAGCCATAAGATTGGCTTGCAAGCATACCCTGGCCATCCCACTCGACCAACAGCAGTACAATGGCACGAAAGATAATACAAAATGAGCATTATGTATATGAATATACTTATCCATCGAAGTACCTACTCTGATGTTTACACTTTATACGAGAACAGTTTAACAAAAAGAAAGAAGAAAAGGAAACGAACTATACAAGAAATTGAGTCATAACGCAATAAGTTTTGAGTAGCGTGTAAAATATAAACAAATCATTACATAAGCAAAGGATATGGCAAGAGTAAAAAAAGTAAGAACTTTATTTTCGAGGCGTGGTTCAGAAAAAGCCGCGGATGTAGCAGAAAATAAATTATAATAGCACAGATTTTAGTATATAATATCCATTAGTATTATATATTAGTATCCTTGCTATAGTAGCTCTGAAAACAAGTGTCTGTGAAAAAAATCTGAAAGAAAGCATAAACATGTTTCAATACCTCCTTTTTATACCGTAGGTCATTTTACCATTCAAACCATTCCTTGGTTTTACCTGGGTCGGTCACCGTTGAGGTTCTCGTCCAGCCGATTTAACCTAACATAAAAAAGAAAGGAATGCAGATCCCTTACCGGGATTCGAACATCGACCCGCCAGTCCAGCGTCCTCATGCGCTATCCATTATGCCGCAAATTCACTTTTTCTTGCGTTACATAGGAAACCCTACATAGACACAGCACAAACACAAATTCAAGATCAGTAGGTCTTATACAAAATACCTGAAAATCACGCAACCACACGCATGCATTCAGCGCCTCCATCGAATCTTCCTCCAGCTCCTGAGCAGCATACACACTTCTCGCACGGGCTGCAGACTCCTGAAAAGGGATCTTGGAGGTCTCGGGCTCTCAGCGTGTCTATCACACATACTGCTTCGCCAGAGGCTATGTATGCAAAGGAGTACATTCGCATCATAAGGCAGGTTCGCTGGATATATCTATATCTTTCACTAGTATTCTCTGTAGGATTCCCCGAGAGAACTGTGTGTATCGATAATCTAAAAAAACAGTAGTCTATTGATTCTGGCGCAAGGACACAGGCGACAATTTGTCGACCGCAGAAGAGTTCTTTCCTTGTACTTGGCTGGACTGGAAAACTTTATTATGTTCCTGCAGGACGCGCTCTATTTGGAAATGTTACTAATTGTAGTTTAAAGAAGGTGCGAAAAAGGCCAGAAACTAACGCATACTTCTCTGCTGCCAACACCAACTAGCGAAGAGTGTAAGATTGGACTTGTAGGAAAAATATATGGTTGAGATGGTCGCCACGTGTTGATTATGTTGATAGTTTACCCTACTATGGGTACATACCCACAACGGGGGATTGGCGATGAACCGGGTGGTAGATATTGTGCCACCCACTAGCTCATTGAAATGATCCAAGCGTATGGATAATTTTAATAGTTTTTTATTTTGTCACATACCAAAACAGGCATATCGGCCAAGAAGCGTGTCCGTGCATTGATTATGACGTTGATTTTTTTACTATGTCTCATAGCCACAATGGGCGATCGGTCAAGAAAATGGTGGTAAACATCGTACCACCAAATTGCTCTTTGAGATGATAACCGCGTGTGGATGATTTCTATATCCATGATATGGCAAATACCCAAAATGAAAGATTGGCCAAGAAGAATGTCCGGGTGTTGATTATGATGATGATTTCCATAATATGCCAAATAACCGCATCGATGGACTGGCGTATATCAGCGAGCGGTACATAGAGTGCCGCCAACTAGCTTGAGATGATCATCGTGTGCTGATGATGATTATGATTTCTATTCTATGGAACACACTCATGCTGCGGTTAGGGCACTAAGCGCGTTCGCAAGTTGATGCCGATACTGAAGATTCTCATACTATGGCACATATCCACGAGGGATTATCGACCAAGTAGCGGCCAGTTATATTTAAAGTAAACAAGACATGAGGAAATATAAGCCAACATAAAGTTGGTCACATTTGTTAGCGCGGGTGAGTGAGATGACATGCGCACGCCATTTTCCTTTACGTCAAAGTCCAGCGACCGAAATGGGCAAATTTACATCCTTTTATCAAGTGCTTCATACAACTTCATATTTATGTCTACATGTGCGTTGGTTCAGTATAATTTTCTCCCTTTCGGGTTTTTTTCATCGACTGATTGAATGAATCATTGTTCAAAGCAATCTGAGACATAGGAATAAACCAGTTGCAACAATGTTTCACACTAGAGTTTAAACACACATTTTAGTTGAAGGCATTTTCAAAAAGTTCAGTAATAACTATTGTACATTACTAAAATGATTTCGCCACGCGACTGGTAAGGGAAACCACCTCTATAGCGAAATGGCTAACATCACCTAGTAGCCGCTGCTTCGTCCTGAGGTAGAGCGGCCACGGAAAATAATTGCACCCTAGAGGCCTTCTCAGCACTGCCTAGGAAATCCTCTTCCTGATCACCGAGTGCTGGAGTCCAAGGCAAGTATGCGCTGACACGTTCCTTAACTGCGTCCGAGGATAAAAATACATATGTACCGTGACGGTATTGCAGGTGTATGGCAACCACTACATATCGCATAACATCTGCGGCCTCTTGAGCGTCATCGTAGAGCGGCAGCTTATCGTTTAAGATGTAGACTGCTAAGAAAGATTTTAAACGCGAATAGCCTCAAAGCCATGTGAACCGCAACACGCCGTGAACTATCTGGTTTGACCGAATGCGAGCACTCTAAAATTTTGGGGCAGCTGGCCCAGAGCGAATGTTTGTTGACAAGGCTTACTATTGGCCACGGAAAATGCGCCCGTGAGCGTTCCGCGGTGTCCGCAAGAAAACGCATGTAAACACCGGTTTATGCAACATATATAACGTTTCTTTATATGCACATTCAATATGTATATGCCATGTGAACATTTTATCCTTCTTGGCAACGCGATGCTATCTTCAGCCATACTCTTGCTGCAAAAAAGTTCCACATTCTCCAAGGAACATTTCAAGAGTTCTGGCGCATGCACAACGCCCCAAGTATGGCGCCTTGCAAATATTCAAAGCAGAACTCTAAACGGAACGACAGAAGTTCAAACTCGTGCTGAGTTTCGAGGCTGACCTTTTACAGGTCAAGCGCAAAGCTCTACAGACAGTACTGGGCACTGCTTGTCGTCATAAGTGCTCTTCAAGCAACAAACATGCCTCCATAGCACGACGCGAATCGAATGCGATATGCAAGTATAACTATGTTTATGCGGCCTATACTTTGAGACCAATGTCAATACACGCAATAATCTTTTTCTTTTAGAATGCGGTTAGCATTCTTAGCCTACTTCACCAATGTTGGTAAGCCGCTACTTTCTGCTCTCTAGCGTCCGAAACGTCACTCTTGCAAGTCCTACAGAGAAATTGCATTTGTGACGGTTCGTGTAAAATCCAGTTCCCTCAGCGCAGCAGCCCGACGCTTTACCCACTAGATCATGAAAGCACGCATGGAAGTTCTGGAAAACACCCTTACCAGCTTCAATCGTGCGAACTAGCGCTTTGAGATGCCTCGCATGTTAGTGGCGTCTCATGCCCACAAAACTGACAACTTACTGATGTAACTGAGAACGCGCGCTCTTCTAGCTGAGAAATAACATTAATGTTTCGCGCCTCCGTAGTTCATCCGAAGTCAGGTATGCTAGATTCAAATTCTACAGTGCCAGTCGCGGACAACACGCCGGTGGTTAGGGGACCGCGCTCAGTGAAGCTTGCGAAATTTAACCAATAAAAATTTTACACTGACCACCTACGGAATGCAAATGAAAAGTGTCTTCAGCGATACCGTGCGTTGCTACATCGTTCGACTGTCCGATCGGATCATCGTGAAATGGGCTCGGCCGGAATTTTCGCTTCAGCTGATTATCTCTCCCATTCTCGCATACTATGACGTTGTAGTGACGGCGGATAATCAAAAACTGTTGAATGCGTGAGTTAAGAACTTAGCTGCCTAATTAATGGGCGGACTTGTGCCCGGAAAGGGGAGCAACACTCTAATAATAAAGCCTGTGGCGAGCCCACTCGTCGGTTGTCGCAGAATCTCATCTGGCGTTTAAGGTACATCCACTATATATAGATGGTTTGCGTTGACGTCAGCGTCGCCGCCATCTTGGGGTGCTAAGACGTCGAGAAGATGCGTAAACAGAAAACCTCACAAAATGGTTACGCGCCAGGCGACAAATTGATAACAGTTATAATTCGGTGAAAACCAATCGCCGTTTGAAATGAAAACAATCTGCGCGATAATATAACGCGCTGACATAATCGTAGCCGCCATGTTTGAGTACTAGCAGGGCATTCTCAATGAAAGCTGAGACGAAATGATACCATTGCACAGTATCTGCATATATGGAGAGGTCACACGAGAACATGTACCGAAGCTGCAGGTGAAGATAACATTGCTTTAGCTGCACCCTATTTATGTGGTACGGTGTCAACTCAACATCCAACGGACCTATTTCTTCGAGACTTGGAACAGAACACTGCATCTTCCTTGTATAACCAGAATCAAATATTCTCCTGTTCCACTGACGGTGAAGCAAACAGGGCCATAAACATGGGTTTGAACTATTGCTCCATATTTGGGGAACTTGGGACCAAAAAGATAACACTCGAAGCAACACGATAGAGGTAACCACGGTCATCATTCACCAAATCTGAACTTGCTGGTCAGATGCGTCCGCTAATTATACGTGTGCTTGTCGCTCTACGTACCGCAGTTATCGCCCATGCTCGCTTACATCCGAAAGCGCACAGAGAAAAACAAAATATTGTGGGGTCTGTGACTCCCGGCCGAACTGCATTCTTGCGCCTTATGACGAAGCCAACGCATGGCGTCCAGATACAGCATTGGGCATGCGCGTCCTCTCGTGTTCTTCTGCCTCCCAATACGTTCACTTCCAAACAGCCTGCCCCTTTCCCTCCTCTCTTTTCTTCCCCCCGTATAGTGTAGACAACCAGGCTCTGTCGTGGCTAACCTCCGTGCCTTTCATTTATCATTTTCTCTCTCTCTCTTTCTGGCCAACCTGCAGTTTGGCAGGCGCTCGCAGATCTTGCCATATTTGTCCCTGCCTGTTCATCAGTAGTCTGGTTGGTTGCACGATCTGATTAGATAAGACTCTTTTGCTATGGAATCGGCGAGAACGTACGAGAAATTTGGGATTCAGTAGGCGCGTTATATGCTGAGCAACAACTTGAAAACAGTGGTGATTTTGTGAAAAATAGTCTCTGGCACCAGCCAAAGTAATATTTACAAAGTAATAAGTTACAATATGTGTGCAATGAGCAATGTGTCTTTTGTTGGCACAAACCCAAAATGTAAGGTCTCGAGGGATATGTCTATATGAAAAAAAATTCTGAAATTGTTGAAATTATCTTATCGGTCACTACAACCTCAGTTAAGAGGAAACTCCATCAACTATGTTAGTGGTTTAAGACCTCTTATTGAAACATTTATTACTATGGAGAAAAACCTATCTGGAAGTAAACGGCAATTGTACGGCAAAACGCGCACCAAATACTTAACTGCCTTCATTGAAAAACTACTGAGACAATTGCGACCAAAGTTATCTCACTATAATTTATAAATTATTGCGACTTACTTTCCCAGAATGTACAATTGGGCCCGCCGGAATTTGTACAGCTTAACATATCACTGAAAAGAAAAAAAAATTCGTTGAAATTTACAATTACTCCATAAGTTTATAATTCCGAACTTCCGCAACAGACACAAATACAGAAGTCTTTCAATGTCCACTTTAAATGAAATGCTGAAGTATGAAATGCAAGACCAGTATTTCATCTCCAGATTTTACATTATACTCTATACTGGCATTTCGTGAATATAAATTCGAAATTCTCCCCAATCGACTTAACAAGTGTAAACTGTCACCTCGGTTTGGTGCGCTAAATTTTGGGTGCGTTAAATGCTCCATCACTAAGTCTTCCTGAAAACTTTAACTTCTCTTTTTCTTGCACTTGCACAGGTGTAGTTGATGATTTAAAGATTTCTGCAACCTTCGCCAGGACTCCGGATGATTCTTGACGCTATCACTAAGAATCGCAAGACCGGTGTCCGTTAGAATTTTTCTTTCCCCTTTTTTTTTCATGTGCTACAAATCTCCTTCGATTCGGTTAAACGGTTGCCTAATGCCAGCATTTCTGCGTTTCACGTGAACTCGAAGCAACCAATCTGGAGTTCGCTGCCTGCTAAATCCACATATGGAGGAATGCTAACGGTGTTCCTCTTCTCCGCTGTCGTAATCCTGATTTCTTCGCAATCTCCACCCCAGAGCGTCAGCTTCTAGAAACAACATACAAGCAAGACACGAGCAACGCGCAACACGGACGGTCCGCGGTCTAGCAAAGTGCCAATCTGTGATTCTACCCAAACTTGGTGTGCAATTCTCATCCAACTTTCGATCCTTTCTTTTTGCAATACACATTGCAATCTCCTTTAAACACCGACGTTGCACATCGATAATGGAAACATCTGTTTGCAACTTTAGTTTGGCAATAGAGAGGAGTATACAAAGTCCCATTGGAGAAAGGAGGGCAAAGTTACGTGGGAAATATCTGTGAACAATGGGATCAGATGGTTTTCTGGCAAACTTCGAGCGCACACGAACTTAGCCATTGAACAAAAAAGCAAGCGACCAACTTTGAACTCCCACACGAGTCGGTTAACAATTTGGTTTGATGCAACAATATGTTTCGCGAAACTTCAGACGCGAAAGCACCGCAGCCACCTTAAATCTCTGGCCATCACAAGCAAGTGTACCGAAATTGAAGCAGCATGGCGACTGCTTTCCCAAAAATACAGAAGTGCGGAATCGCTATCTTACGTCAGAATTTGAAACGCGCTCGAAAATGTCCCAAGCTTGTGACATCATCGAGTCCATCTTCGTGCTCGCCAATAATAGGTAATGGAGTAAACAACCATGTGTTTGCAGTGCAATAAAACATCCGAGCGAAAGCTGGGAGTACGCAGCTACACAAATAACTCATGGAAAGCGACAGCGGTAAATGGTTTGTCATATTTCATCAACGACGTGAAAGTAGCACACAGCCCCTGCATTGCGCGTGCGTAGGTTGGTATGTTTGCGCAGTTTAATGTGGTCGTTCCGCAAGCATAGATTGTTAGTGCGCCGCCCGCAGGCTTTAGTGAGCCGTGCATGCTCGCTGGGCTTGCTCCCAGCAAACTGAAGCACTCGGTGGACTCCTCGAGACTAAGAAAACGGCAAAGAAAAATTGCGGTTTGCCACACTACTCCGCCAGCTGTGTGGCTCAGGTTTCAGCGAAGCTTTGCTGGTGAAATGTGGCATTCCCACCAACAGATTACCAGCCGAGTGAAAGACGAGACGAAGAAAATGGTAAGACGAGCGCTGAAGGAATAAATCAGGGTTGTTCACCGAACTGGGATGTGAGTGAGTGAGTGAGTGAGTGAGTGAGTGAGTGAGTGAGTGAGTGAGTGAGTGAGTGAGTGAGTGAGTGAGTGAGTGAGTGAGTGAGTGAGTGAGTGAGTGAGTGTAGTGAGCGAGCGAGCGAGCGAGTGATATTGAGAATGGCACACCACTCTGCATTTAAATATAATGACTGTAACTATCGACTGGAATTCATAACCCATTGCACCCATAAGCCGTCCATAGCAACAGTGCGTCCTATTTCCCGCCGACTCTTTCAGATTTCTATGGTTACTGTGAAATAAAGGAAGCCGCTGCTTTTGTTCGCAGTATAATCCAATCAAGCAAAGGAGTAGGATCGATAGACGGCTCGTTACACTGGTCAGGACACTGAACATACGTCCATACCTTGCCGTCATGTCTGCCCACATTTAGCTACATTGCCGCAGGCCTTGCTAATAGATTTCACATTTTTTTAATCATTTCGTGGCCGGTAACGATGGATTTATTGATCAATGCGAACAGATCTCTTGGCTACATTCGCAGGAATTTCTCAAAAGCCCCACCCCATGTGAAGTTACTGCTCTACAAAACACTAATTAGACCGAAGCTAGAGTACGCGTCATCTGTCTGGGACCCTGGTCAAAAAACACTAGGCAGATACCATTGAGTCAGTTCAGAACAGGTCAGCACGTTTCATCCTTTCTAATTATTCCCGCACATCTAGCGTTTCTTTAATGAAGTCAAACCTTGGCCTTATTAACTTGCACATTCGAAGAAAAATTACCCGTCTCTGCCTTTTTCAAAAAATCTTTTACCAAAACAGCTCGCTTAAACAAGACTTAATTTCAGAGCCTTCGTACATGTCCTCGCGTCTTGACCATCGGTTTAAGGTGTTCATTTCTTTCGGTCACACAAATGTTTTCTCTAACTCTTTTCTGCCGAAAACCAGTACCGAGTGGAACCGCCTTCCCCCCTCCATCGCCTGCATCGAGGAGGCATCATCTTTCAAGACTGCAATAACTGATTATGTTTTGAATTTATCACCTTAATACTAAGAATTGTTTGAGCATGTATTTTTTATTATTATTATTGTACCCACCCCCTCTGTAACGCCCTTCTGGGCCCTGAGGGTACTGTAAATAAATAAATAAATAAATATCGCACGACGCTTCCGTGATTCATCTATCGCTTCTTTTTTTCTTTCTGAACACAATATCTATCAGCTAGTAACCACTTTTTCCTTGACATTATTCCTGATAGGATGATCAAGTGCTATAAGCTAGCTCACAACGTTTGCGTGGACCCTATAGGTTCTTGTGCCTTCACAAAAATATAAAAAGTGGAATCAAAGATGACGAGCCTCGAAGAAATAGAGGTGAACAAGCTTAAAAATTATTTTTTGTTGCTTCTGCACAACTATTTACAGTAATACAAGCAAACCAAAAAGGACGTCGAGTTTTCGTCGATGATGTTGCCGTTTAAGTCCATATCAAATAGATACGATAGTTATTACTTGACAGCTCAGAAACTTTAATGATTTTTGTTGTGAAAGCGCTATATCCTATACTAAGGTAACTTCGATAGCTTCGATGTATAATTATTTATAGTTGGGCATTCTACAGGGGTTGCTCTTAACTTCTTTTTTGTAATAACGCTTCCCGTAGATTCATATATTATCGACAAGGCTTCAAACTTAAGTAAAATCCTGCCCATTCATGACTACCCAATAACAATAAACGGGTGTTAACTGCACTTAGGAAAGTTATTGGAAAGAGCACAGCGGTGATAAAATGGCTTTGTGGACAGCAACTTATTAGTAAAAATGAGACGATTCATGAAGGATTCCTTCATTTGGAGACCATCTTAATCTCCTGGCTTTCTTTCTATGTCTCCTTCTTGTGTGTGTGTGTTTGGTAGCAAACTTCCCCTTAATTGCACGTAGAATATGAGTACCTTCTTTCAAATCTTCCTGCATTATGCTGAGTAAGCATCAATTTGAACTCCATCCAGGCAGTATATAGAAAATTCATCTCTATTCAGCGCATAAACTCAGGAGAGATATAGCGACGAGGAATGGAGCTCATGAAACGCCGGCATGTAAAATGAGTTGAATGGCAATGAGTTTAATGTCTTTCAAGTGCGGCTATGTCATCTAGGTTATAGTCTAGATGACAGTAACAATAAGGGGGGGGGGGGGGGGCAGGTAACATGCACGCATGCTTTGTGCCATTCGATTACAATGCCACGTTCAGTTGTGCTTGGTTGGTGATGGCTTTTGTAACCTACATTTATCTGAACACACCAGACTTGTGGTGACGGTGAGAGATTGCGTGTTATTGAGTATGTTTCAGTGCAAGCAGACTACGAGATGGTCACGATACCGATGAATCAGCTTATGTAGCCGCCTGTGTGTCATCATCTTTATGAAAGCACACGGGCGAGCGTGTCGCAAACTGCATCGTTGGCCACGTGTTTAACGACACCATGGCTACATGCGAAAATAAATGGAGAGATAGGTGACGCTTTTTCTGTTGTTTTCACCTCAACTTGCACGTTGCTTTCTTTTGCTAACAATGCTCACGAGCAGAGAAAAAGTCGCAATTTCACCTAAAAGGCGAAGCATCGATTGCGTAAGCAAATCAGTGGACAGACATAATAAGTAAGGATAGTAGTTTCATCGGCCGTCTAAACTTGTAAATACTCGCGTGCTAACTAAATTAACAAGCATGCAGTATGTCCGCGGGCCCAGGAAAACATGCACACATTACAGTCGATGACCGCGGACACTCGCTCTTAAAATTATGGCCTGAGGAAGTGCGGCAGCCGCCAAGAGCGAAGTGACCGCCGCATTCTCTATCGGGGACTTCAACGCTAACTGAGCGGCGAGAACGAAGCACACAAAAGCTATGAGCCGCCGGCACATATAGACTTTGCCCCCAAATCAGATCGCTTTCAAGATAAAGCCCTTGCGAGCACGCGTGGCCGCACCATACGCAGTTGCTGCCAAAGTACAACGACACCCCCCCCCCTACGTCTCCTCCCCCGGTTCTTTACGAGCGACGAAAGACGACGTGCTTTCTCCCTTGCGCGCGCGAGGTTCATCCACCATCGTCGTTTCACCTTCGCGCGCTTTCATTCACACAGCCTACTGCGCGCAGCGACGTTGTTGATGATGATGTTTGATGTTTAATGGCACAAGGGCCAGGTGTGGCCAAAGAGCGCCATGCTAATGTTAATGAGTTCGCGGTGGACAGATGGGTTCTGTGATCTTAATGTGCCGTGGCTGTAAAGGGGCCTAAAGGAGATGATCCAAATTCCATAAAATGTACGAGTAATAAAATTATGGGAGTGACTATTGAAGTGTACTATGAACATTAGAAGGCATTGAGAAAAAATGATGCAATATAGAAAATACGTGAGATGCTAAAATGTCTGGAGCACATCTGCCTCACCAGAGACCTTGAAAGCCAAGGACCTGGAGGCATGTACTATGCAAAGAACACTATCGTAGATGTATCCTCTGGAAAGAGGATGCACTACGGAATAATTGGGCTTGTCACGTGTAGCACAACATCTTTCAAGTAAGCGAGGGCTGCTTTGGTCTTGAAAAGCGGTTCTACACCAAGAAACATGGCATCACTGTATGCAAAAGGAAAATGTTTGTTCCTGTCTCTTTCGGCTTCCCGGCACTCCAGGAAGACGTGGAGGACCGAAAGCCTGTCGCCACATCTACCACAGGTTGGAGGCTCGTTACCGGTGAGGAGAAACTTATGAGAAAGTTACGTTGTTATGGCCCTTGTACTTTATACGGAACATCACGGCGACAGCGATGGCGAAAATGCGCCTGAAGTGTCCACATAATCGCTATCGCAATAAAAGCAGCAGAATTTGACATTGCGATCATGATGCCCCTCATACCCATCATTTACTCCGATTGGTTCCGTAACTGCAACAGATGCAGTGCGTCCATATTAAATTTGAATGAGGCTTTTATTGATCGCGGGCCTGTCGCGGAGACGTTCGTGACGGAAGTGCAATCCCCGCTTTCCTATTATAAAAATGACCATAGCGCATGACCGACACGACTGTCCGCCTTTATTATCTATCGTATTACACAAGGAAACAACAAGCGGTACCTAACTATCATCGCTGCTACGCACATAGCGCTTGAAGCGCGTAATTATAACTTTGCCTACGTCCCCGGGGTGCAGCATGAGTTTTTGCTCTGTCGGTTTCCTGCCGAGCAAGTTCGGCCTATCGCGAAATTGGTGTACTAATGTGAGCAACATCGTTGTCACATTGAGACCGGTTCTGTCTCCGGCTATCTATGTAGCCGAAAATGTGGGCTGATCGCGAATGTAGTGCCGTCTAACTATGTAGGTCGCTGCCGTGGTTGTGCTTCTGTGCCTCAAAAGTGCGTGAAAAGAACCTGCTCGAGCGCGACTACTTCGGTCACGCCAAAGACGCCGGAATTAAGTGAGCAAATGTATTGCACTTGGTTAAGCGCTTCACGAAAGGTTCGCCTCACATGTATTCCAAGGCGTGTGCTGGATCTTCGTAATTGTATTTTTCTTCGCCGTATGATGAGAGTTAGCTAAGCAGGTGGCCTAGCTACGGCTGCCAACCGTTCCAAAAATGGGGGGATAGTCCAGACTTTTGATTAAATGTGCCTTGTCCTAACTATTGTTTTATTTTCTACTAGGAAACAATGAATAAACCAGATTTAATTTTTAAAGCACCTGTCAGTAAGCTCAGTAACACATTCTTGTATTCTGTTGCGTTATCTTAAGCAAGAAGTCGGTTTCCCATATGTCGTGGTTCCAGCTCCGTTGTAGGCCCGAGACGTTCACAAATCCTCAATCCGTTTTGAATTGAATTGTGGGGTTTTACGTGTGAAAACCACGAACTTATTATGAGACACGCCGTAGTGGTGGACGCCGGAATACTCTGACCACCAGGGATCCTTACCGTGCCCGAGTGAACGGGACACGGGTGTATTGCATTTCGCCCCCATCGAAATGCGGCCGCCGTGGCCGGGATTAGATCCTGCGACCTTGTGCTTAGCAGCGCAACACCATAGCCGCAAAGCCACCGCGGCGGGTTATCCATACCGGCAACCGTATTATTACACTTCTACAGTGCGTTTCTTGTTTTAAATCTTGGCACGGTAGGGCTAAAAATATTTCAACATTGCCCCACGTACAGGTTGGCGGATCCCAGCACTGAATGGGCCGAGTGTTGAGAACCGCCTTTTTCTTCAAGCGTTGAGAACCGCCTTTTTCGTCGTGACACGACTTTGTTCCCTCGGGCAGTTGCCAGTCCGATACCTTGCGGTGGCGGCAGCGCCTTGACCGAAAAACAACGTAAACAAAAGTATTGACACAGCAAAACCTGCAGATTTCAGTCTCTCACTGGTGTCGCAACAGGAAATGAAACGTATTTCAAAACGTATTTCGACTTTTCTCTATTCGACCTACGTATTAGACTCATCTCGTATTGCACACAGTGACGCGAGCCATTTTCTCGTTTTCTATGCGGACGCAGGTTACATCTTTGTTCGCGTTCGACGAAGTCTTCTTCTAGGAACTGGTCTCTTTTTCTTTCCGTTACAGATCCCGTCCACGTATTGCGAATGTTGTTCTCTCGCGGAAATATTCCCCGGAAAGCTTCGGGCTCAAATGACGGCCGACTTTCAAATGGTCGATATCACCTGTTTTCTTGCGGGTTTCCTTAATTTCTTTTTTTTTCTTTTTGCTTCCGAGCGAAGTCGGGCTTCGTTTGCATTTCAGACCGCCCGTCTCTTAGTCCGAAGCCTGGATATTCTTTGGAGACCTTTGCAGACAAACCTCTGACGCAGGGATAGCTTAGATTTCCTGTAAACAACCGTTTCGCTGAGCCCGTGACTGAAACGGGACAATCGAGCAGATCGTATTGACCTGGATACCCGTCTTCATTTTCAAGCCGTCGCCGTGGTCTCCGTATGCAAAATTAAACTTGCAACCCACGTCCTGTATCCATAGCAACGCCGCGACAAAGCGCGACGCGCAGGTCACTGCAGGTTTCCGCGAAGGGGTGCGCGTTTTTCCATGAGAAAAGACAGGTGAGCTTATAGTTGCGCGGTGACTGAGGTCTGCCTTGAGCTTAAAGCTTAAATTAAAGCCATGCTTAGGGACAAAGTCCGATGTTCCTAGTCTAATTGATATGAAGCGTGAACATGCTCTCATTCGCGAGCTGCGCAAACAAATTTATGAAGCTTGTGCGACTCAAGATATATTGTGAAAACTACAATGACTACTGACCATAGCGCAGTCAAAACTGAGCAGCAATGTTTCACGAGTTTAGTCCTAAAATAAAACTACGAACCCGTACTACTTCAATTTTTCAGCGTGAAACTCGGAACCTTTATTATTCAATGCAGAAATACGTTTATTAGGCAACCATTGAATAACTTTAAAAGAAACATGTTCTCCTGAAGAAGAAATATAAGATTTCGGGGAATGATAACCACAGGTTCTAAATTTAAAGATTCGTATATATGTACACAGGAAAGAACCGACGAACTTTTTGGAAGGCTTATTTACTAAACGTTTTCGGCTGGTGGACCAGCCTTCGTCAGAGTAAACTAAGGTATGAAAAACGCATGCCCAGCTTTAAAGAAACCGTATCAAGAGCAGAGGGCGCACAATCTGCACTGACTTGACCATACACTGCACATCATAAATCATTATCATTGCGCATTATAAATGATCATCAATGAAAGGCATTTTGCAATACAAAAAATGAAATGCAGATATGTTCAGGATACAATATATACAAACATGTCTCTCAGATAAGTGCCAGTGGTTACCACAATTATGTGTAGTGAAAGCAAAATGACCTACACATGCAGATACAAAGGCGTGATGTCTAGCACATGGCAACTCTAAGTGCAACTTCAAAGTATATAAAAATTGAGGTGTTAAGCGTACAACTTCAAGCCACAGCCACATACGTCAAAAAAGCCTCATGTAAAAAAAAAAAAGATGCGTGGAAATCGTGCATGTACACTGTGTGGGCAGTGTATATTTGTGCTAAATCTCGTGCTCAATACATATATATATATATATATATATATATATATATACATATATATATATATATATATATATATATATATATATATATATATCTGCTGTGAGCCACGGGATGAAGAAAGGCCGAAGTAACAACTCGTAGCACCTTTGTTTTTACACGCATGTTAAACGCAGAAATGCGCTTATCACGTAATAGTCAAACTTCTTTAAAACGTCTTAACTGTTCTTTATTTGTTTTTTTTCCAGTACATAGAAACAGAAGACCTACCAGATGGATTTGACTAACAGTGTAGCACATTACTTTTTTTTTGGCACTCACACCTTATAAAAAAATTCGCACCTCGGTAAAGTCTGCGGAGGGTAGTAGCTGCACGGCGCAGCAGTTCCCTCACTGTTCGTTGTAAAGCAGCAAGCCAGCTGTCGGGAACGCCTAAATTTGTTCGTTGCACAGGCAAATTTGTTGTGGTTCTCGTTGATCACACTACGCCTGAAATATACGAATTCGTCAGGGATATATTCATTCCCTCGTCATTACAGGGCATCTCGCTGTACAGGACTTCAGCTGCATGTTTATATATAAGGGCATAACTCGTATGTTTTACACAGTTTTATTTCCTTCCTCATTATTGACTATTGTCAGTACCGGTTCTTCTTTCCCAGTACGCAGCGCAAGTCCAGTGCGTGCCAGGCTCAGGGCAACAACCTGTGTGCTTTTTCGGTAAAAATACCTCTCTCTCTCTCTCTCTCTCTCTCTCTCTATCTATCTATCTATCTATCTATCTATCTATCTATCTATCTATCTATCTATCTATCTATCTGTCTATCTATCTACTTATATATCTCTCTCTCGTAGATGCTGCCTCATAATTATCCGGAACAAGTGGAAAGGAACCTCCTTTCCGACAGTGACGTCAGGACATCGCTTTTCGACGCTGCGACCAATCGTGGCTCGCCCTGCGCAAGCGACTTCATCACCGCGCAAAGAGCGCGAGACGCCTATGCGCTTGTTTGAGCACCGCTTAAGCTTTGCCGTTCCGGTCATTGAATTGGCAATACCCATGCGCCCACGTGCTTTCTTTTTCTTTTTTACTTCGAAACCTGCATTCGCTGCACAAGGCGTGCGACTCGCTCTGAAAGCCTGGTGGTCTGGACTGTGTTTTCCCCGACAGCCGGCAGCTTCTAATTAAGCGAAGCCAGCCAACGCACTATTACACCCGCCATTGAGAACGCAGGCCTGGAGGTTAAGTGGCTATCAAGTTGGCTTCTGGCAAACAAGCCAAGCCAAGCCAGGAGTCTCACTGATGGGTGTCGTCTATTAGTTTCAGAGCTAAAGCACTCCAGCGGCAACGGCAATGGTCCGTCAGTGCCCGCCACCTGCTAGGGCGCCTGAATAGCATCTATTGGTTCAGTGCGTTTGCGTTCGAGGGGGACGGGGAGGGTGGGTTTGTTGAGAAGTTTGGCATCATTTTGCTTCCGTCCGCCTGCCTCAGTCGCGACATCTCCTAGGAAGACCGCATTCACTGGAATATGAAGCACCATATTATAACTATGGTAGAACCAGAAAACAACCCACGCGGTCAAATCACGGATAGTTTTGATCTTGCGCTTTCTTTTGTGTTTGTGGATCTTCTGTGCCGGTTCGCGAGTGTCATGTTCGAAATATCGCATTCACGAGGCGACTCAGATGTACTTCCGAAGGGGACCTTTGTATCTCGTGAATTACGCAGAAGCAGTTTTCTATGCGCGTTTATCCTGCAGTGAACACACAAGTAGGCTGACGATGAAGACAATTTTTTGAGTGTGTGCGCGCACGTGTGTGTGTGTGTGTGTGCGTGCGTGCGTGCGTGTGTGTGTATGTGTGCGTATGTGTGCGTGTGTGCGTGTGCTTGTGCGCGCGCGCGCGCGTGTGTGTGTGTGTGTGTTTGTGTGTGTGCGTGCGTGTGCGCGCGCGCGCGTGCGCGCGCGCGCGCGCGTGTGTGTGTGTGTGTGTGTGTGTGTGTGTGTGTGTGTGTGTGTGTGTGTGTGTGTGTGTGTGTGTGTGTGCAATATAAATTATTGCCGTTCAGCCAGTGTTCACCAGGCGGCGCCTCTGCTCGGTCTCGCGGCCCATAGCGCCCCCTCGCGCATAGGTCATGGCTGTACTGAGATGACGCCTTCAATATAGAACAAAATTCTTGAACGGAAGACCAAGCAAAATACAGAGCCCCTCTTTCCATTGAAAAAGGTAATTTCCCTACTTCAAACGTTGGTTCATTTATGCCTCCGAAAAACTTCCTTCAGCACACACAAGAAACGGGTCGGTCCTCGAAAGGCCGGGAGTGTTTACAACTTGGCAATTAACTGTCTTTCAATGAAGGAAAGCAGCTGTTGCAAAAATTAACTCGCAGAAAGGAGAATTTAAAGAAAATACTGACAGGCACCAGTTAAAAAGAGTCAAGCGAAGCTTGGTGCCGCAGCTGTTGAGAAAGAGAAGAGACGAAAATGGGCGAAGAGCACAATCATTGTTATTGTTGGTTGTTCTATTTCTACAGCTTTTTCTTTCCTTTCTTTGTTTTATTGAATATCACCCTCCGGTTTTCGCGATCGCTTATCCTGCATGTACCCTCATCTTAGCTCCTTTCTCTTGCACGTGGCCGGCCTTTGGAGTTGTGACGAGTGCCTGCACATAGAAGCAGCGCTGGTGTGTGCTTTGTGCACCCTGGGAAAGCTTTTGTCGCACGAGTAGGCGGTACTAATCGGAGACAAAATGGGCGCCTTATAATTGGAGTGCTCGTCCTAAGTAAACATATATAAATTTCCTCGCCCCAACTCTCCCGAGATGCGGTGTGTGTGCCTTGAGGCTCACCAACCCACTCCTCGCTGATTTGTTCTGTATTGAGGGCCACTGAAAGGGTATTCGATATGTGTGTCTCCCAAGAAAAAAGACTAAATAGACTGCCTACACAACAAATGCCGAGAATACGTTACGTGGGCAAACACGGTGACGAGTTTCCCTGAAAAAATGCATAAATCACACTCGCGTCTTGTTTCTCTTCATGTAGCTCTAGCATTGCAAACACTCGCACTGGAGCTATAGCGATGGTGTGCTAGCCAACAACGCCGTGTCGGTCGTGCTTGTAGCTTCTGAGCGGGCGGGACGTTACTGCCGGTGTCGAGAATACCGTTGTGTAATATGTTTGCCGCACTTACCAGTGGTATCGCACAATACCTACGTGCACAATATACAGTGTGAACCGCGTTCTTAATCGCGGTCCAGTGAACTTTGAAACGGACTGGAATCATCGCGCTAAGAGCCTGTAACGTATTCTACGTTACAGGCTCTTACAGTTATACGTATTCAAGAGTTACAGTTACAGGCGTTACAGTTCTACGTATTCAAGATGAAAGCCCGGTTAACCTCGTGGCAGTACTGGAAACACACGCGCAAACTTAATACATACATATTTTAACGCACACAACATCTATCAAGTACACGCTACACTGGCTTTGCAGACGTCACATTACACGAAGCATGGCGTAAATCAACAAAACACAAGCAAATGTACGTGCAAACAACGACGCGGTCATCTCTGCCTGCGCCACTTTGCAAGATAGCTAACCGAATGTTTACGATTGAGAGCAGCTTCCGACCCTACCCAATCCGTTCTCTCAGTATGCCGGTTTCTGAATGACTTGCGAAAAGCGAAATCGGTCCCGTCCTGATTGACGAGGCGAGGGCTTTCTTAAGTCGCCCGTCGTCGATTTTCCGCGGGCTGATCATTCCCCGACCGGAAATCTTCCCGTGTGAGCTGGGCTTTGGAGGAGAGAGAAGAAAAAAATAAGCTTTGTTGAAAAGAAAGGTCCAGCAATTTTGGCTGCGCGGCCTCAGGTAGCGGCACGAAGTCCTTGGACTCGGGTGGCATCTTCGGCTTGCAGGAAGATCAAGAGCTGGTCTTTCAGCTCCGAACTTTTGAGGGTCGCCTCCCAGCGGCGCCTACGCCGACGGAGAAGGTCTCCGGCGGCCCCCGTTGCCGGAGTGGCCTCGGGAAGGAGCCTGCTCGGGGCTTCGTGTGTTCTGGTAACGTGCGCCGTTATGGACGCGTCGCGAACGGCGGCGATTTCGGAGGAGAGAGAAAATTTTTTGCTTCTTCAAAGACAGAACAAGTAGCCCTTCAGTTTTATTCAGACGTAGTATTCGGCTTTTCTCAGATAAGCTGGTTTGCTTGTTTTCTTCTCTCTGTGCTTGTGTGTTTGTGTTTGTATGCGCGCGAGCTTTCACATAGTATCTACGTCATCTGGGTTAGCATACCAGGTTCAAGGCACAAATATATTTACATTTGGATTATTATTAAGAATAATATCATTTTTGCCTACTTCAGACGTTTAACCTTATCTGCCTATCTACTATCTATCTGTCTGTCTATATATACCCTTGCGCGAACTAAGTGGCCTAAGTTGTCTGTCTGCATTGGCAGCTAGGTCTGTGCTCCTGGTCAAGATGCCGTCGTGGTCATTTCATTGTCGCCATTCCAGCCTCATGACGTCACTCTCGTCATGCCGTCGTCCTACCCCAGTTACTTCGACCAAGTCCTCTAAGTTATCTATAGCTTGAGTCAACAGGTATGGACTCATGGTCGTGATGCCATCACTGTCTTTGTATAGCCGTCATTTCAGCGTTATCATCTGACACTCGTCATGCCGTCCTCGTCACAGCATCGTTGTCACAGACTCGTCTTGCATTCGTTGTCATACCGCCATAGTGTTGCGTTCGTGGTCATTCAGTTGTCGTCCTTCCAGCCTCGTGATCTGACTCTCGTCAAGTTGTCGTCAGCACGCATTCTATTCCGAGCCAGTGGTCCAAATAGCATTAGTTACTAGGTATGTGTTTGGAGTGGTGATGCCTTCCAGGTCATTGCATCGTCGTCATTCCAGCTTTGTCATCTGACTCTCGACTTGCCGGCCTCATTAGGCCACCATCGTCACACAGTCGTCATGAAGTCGTCGTCGCCACGTCGTGGTTTTATCAATGTCATCTCTTCAGTAACGTCATCGTATAGTCGTCATACTGCATTCGGCGTTCCATCGAAGTCAATCTTTCTTCATCAGTGTATTGTAATTGTACAGTCGTCATTAAATTGTGATTATGGTGTCCTTGTCATGTTGTCATCGTCAGTCGCTATCATGCCTCAACTGTTAGACCGTCGTCGCGATGCCGCCGTTGTCGTGCTATCATCGTCGGTCCATCTATATCATCCGACTCTCGTCATCCCGTCGTCGTCAAGCTATCGTCGTCATACAGCTTTCCTGATACAGTCGTCGTCAAGCCATTCGCGCCATCCACTCATCGTCATCTGTCTTCAGGCCATTGTCTTGCCATCGTCGTCCTGTATTTGATGTCATACCTTTATGCTCACGCCATCGCCATCTCGCTCGCGTTTCATCATCGTCATCACGCCAGTATTGTTGTCCCATTGTGGCCATGTCATCGTCGTCACACCAGCTTCGCCAATTCGTCGACGTCATTCCTTGTTCTTCATTCTATCGTAATCATCCTGTCGTCATTCAGTAGTGATTATGCCGTCGTTGTCAAACCACCGTCATCATTGCCTACTCATCACAAAGTTGCTATAATGCATCTGTTGTCACGCAGTCGTTGTCACGCCATCTTGGTCTTGCGATCGCCGTCACCATTCTAGTTTCTTCAACTGGTTATCCTCATACTTTCGTCATCACACCACCGTCGTCGTCTAATTGTCCTCTCGTCGTCATAGTCAAGTGGTCGTTTTTAAAACATTGCCATAACTTAAGAGAGAGAGAGAGAAAATGATAAATGAAAGTTAGGGAGGTTAACCAGGACTGAGCCCGATTGGCTGCCCTACAGTGGGGAAAGATTAAAAGAAGAAAAGTCAACTGGGGTTATCAGTCGGTCACTCAGTCCGGATCACAGACGCTGACTCAATCCGGTATCTTTCCGATATCACAGCAGCGCTTTTGTGGCCTTCTGTAGCTGCGATATGCGAGGCCATGGTCCCAAGATCTTGTTCAAGTTGAACGGCTTTCTATCTAGCTGATTGAGAGCTGTGCAGAGGTCCTGCCTTTCATCTTCAAAAGATGGGCAGTAGCACAGTAGGCGTTTATGGTTTCCTCAACGCCGCAGGCATTGCACTCGGCGCTATCAGCCATTCCAATCAAAAATGCATGAATGCATTTCACAAATGAATGCGATGCCCAAACGTAAGCGGCACAGCACTGCTTCCTCATTTCGCGGAAGACCTCATAACAGCCGCAGTTGCATAGAAGGATCGAGGGAATGCAATCGATGTTAAGTGAATTCAGGTGTGTGCCACTTCTCCAATGTCAAAGAGTGCGCTAGCTTGCCTAAGTGTTGGGCTGCGTAGGTCCGCGATAAGGTATAGAAACAAGGGTTGCTCCTTCGTGTTCTTTCCTAGCAGCTTCGTCAGCGACGTCGTTGCCGGAGATACCGCAATGAACAGGCAACTACTGAAACACGACGTCGTGTCCTTACGTGATCATGTGATGGTGTATTTCTCGTATCTCCGACACGAGTTGTTCACATGACCCGCGATGAAGAGATGACAGAAGACATTGTAAGGCCACCTTTGAATCGCAGAATACTGCCCACCGATTAGCCGCTTGGTTGATAATATAATCAACGGCACCTCGGAGGGCAACAAGCTCCGAACCGGTCGATGTTGTCAAGTGAGAAATCTTGTATTGGATGTTTAGTGATCGTGATGGTATAACCACTGCGCTGGTGGAGCTGGTCTGAGTGGAAGAGCCATCCGTATATATGTGGACTCGATAAAAGTAGAAAGTGTGCAAACAATCCAGAGCTGCTTGCTTCAAGGCCAAGGTAGGCAGGTCGGTCTTCTTTCTTATCCCTGGAACCGTAAGACGCACTTGAGATTCTTTTAAACACCACAAAGCTGAAGTTGAACGTGCTGAGGCTGTGAAGCCCGACGGTAAGGAGGCACGATGGATGCTGACCTTGTTGGAGAAGTACGCCTGTGGTCGTCGTTCTGGCAGGCACGCAAGAGAGCTTGACTGCATCCGTGAAACATGACGAACATGGGCTCTAAGCGTTTCGGTGCTAATGTAACCGTGATAGGATGGTCTTGAGCCATTATAATGGTTCCTGCTGTTGAGGTGCTCCGCGGAAGGCCTAGACAAACACGTAGTGCCTGCGCGTGCACGCTCTGAAGTTCTCGAAGGAAGATTTGACTTGCATGTTTTAGCAAGCACGGGAGAGATATTGCGAAGGAATCCAATAAAAAGTGCTCGATATAACTGTAGCATGGAGCCCACTGACGATCCCCATGTTTTGCCGGCGATGAACTTGAAGACATGAACAATAGATGTGAGCTTCTTCTTTAAGTGGGCAACCTGAGGGCTCCATGTGAGGTCCCGGTCTACAATGACGCCCAAAAACCGGTGATTTCTCTTGTAGGAGATAGTCTGACCATTGATGCATACTGGATACTGAGTCATCGCTTTTCGCGTAAAAGCGACTAACGCACATTTTTCTGTTGAAATGGCTTGTGTGTGAAGGTAGTCAGATGCCTGTGTTGCTGCTTTCTGTAGCCGTGCGCAAACCTGCAGGCGAGTGACCGCTGATGTCCAGATGCAGATGCCGTCGGCGTAGATTGAGACACTCAGTGTTTCCGGTAGGGATTCGGCCAGCCGAAGAAGCGCGAGGTTGAAAAGAATTGGGCTCAGAACACCGCCTTGGTGAACGCCTCGGCATGTGTAGTGGTCGGTAGTCAGACCATCTTCCGTACTTACGAACAAGGTTCTTTGTGTCAAGTAGTTTGGGATCCATTGATATACTCGCTCTCCTAGTTTGATTGTCAAAAGTGCGTCTATGATGGTTTGATGGGAAACGTTGTCGTAAGCGCCTTTGACGTCAAGAAAGAGTGCTACTGATAATCGCTTCCGAGATTTTTGTTGCTCTACAGATGATACTAGATCGATGACACTGTCGATCGAGAAACGACCGCGTCGAAATCCCGCCATAGAGTCAGGGTAAATTTTGTTTTGTTCAAGGTACCATACGAGGCTCATGGGGATCACACGTTCCATGAGCTTCCCGACGCAGCTGGCAAGAGCTATAGGCCGATACGGCGGCAGTTCGAGCGGTGACTTTTCTCCTTTTAGAAGCGGTACCAGATGGCTGCGTTTCCATTCCTGTTGGACGACACCACCTTTCCATGAACTATTAAAAAAGCTGAGGAGTTCTATTCGTGCTTCTCGACCTAGGTGACGCAAAGCGGTATATGTTATGCCATCGGGCCCTGGTGAAGAAGAACACCTGCAGAGCACCATACCAGCTTCTAACTCTTCCATATATAGAATGGAGTGTCCATACTTACATCTCGTGGGCCGGGGATGTTGCCTAAAGCCAAGTCAGAGACTAAAACTGTGCCGCCGGCGACTTTCGCACAAAATTCCTCTGCGACGTCTATCTCACGGCGGTTTTGATAGAAAGCGAGGGCGTTGAAAGGGTGTCGTTGCTGGGGACTTGAGCAAAGACCCCGTAGGGTACGTCACACATGGCACAATGGCTTGCGGGGGTCCAGTGAGTCGCAAAAGCATTTTCATCTTTGATCCGCTAGCTTATCCTTTCGGTGTTTGAGCTTCTTTTGCATGCGCCGAGCTTCTCTGAGGTCAAGAATTGACTTCGTGCGCCCTTACCTCCTTTCAGCTCGGCGACGTAGTGCACGAAGCCATTCCAATTCAATGTCTTTCTCTGTACGCTTTCATGAATGTGTGAAGCAGCGTGTACAATCTTGCATAGCGTCTGCAATTATGTCTTCTAATCTGCGTGGGATATGTGTCTTGCATGTGTCGTCCACACGATCTTGAAAGACTGAGCAGTCGATTTGGCGAGAGACAACCGGTAATGCGGCGTCTAGTGCATTGATTCTCATATAGGTCGGAATATGATCACTTCGATGGGTTTCAGTATCAGTGAACCACTGCACACTCAAAGTCAGGCAACGTGACACCAAAGTGAATTCAAGGCAGCTGCTGTACGTATTTCCTCGTAGAAATGTCGGGCTTCCGTCATTTAGAAGACAGAGGTTGTGGCCTGATGCAAAGGATCTTAGTGACCTGCCCCTCGAATTTATCCTGGAGCTTCCCCATATATGGTGGTGAGCGTTGAAGTCCCCTGTTATTATCCAAGGAGCGGGAGTAGCAGCCATAATATCTTCAAGTCTTTTTCTATCAAACTGGCAAGTTGGAGAAAGGTAGAGGCCAATAAGAGTAAAAGACAGCTTCTTCTTTTTCACCGTAACCTAGACGTATTGGTTACCGTCGTGTGGCACTACGTGTTGGGAAAAATACATAAGGTCCTTGCGAACGTAAACCAGATCCTTGCTACTATGGACACACATGTTTGAAACAAAATATTCATATCCTGATAGTCTTATGGAGGCTGATAAGTTCCGTTCACAGATGTCCAGTATAGGAAAATAGTTTTCAAATACGAACTGTCGAAAATCCGAAATACGTGGCCTCAGACCTCTCGCATTCTATTGGAATATGGAGGCACTTCTGGCATCATCCCGGAACGATCATTGTTTTTGTCGATGAGCCATGGCTTTGATGTAGAAGTTCTGAAGCATTGGACTTCTGAAGGCTCGCGGTCACCGGACTTATGGCATCCAGCACTTGCAATGCACTTCGAGCTGTTGGTGTCTGTAGCTTGTCCATAAGAGCACAAATAGCACTCACCAGAGAGCTGATCATATCAACAGTTTGTTGATCTGGGTCCGCCAATTTTTCATGAACAGACGAAGTGTCCCCTGGTGTAGAAGTATCATTTCGCTCAGTAGGGGCATGTAGCCTCGAGAGTGCATGCCATGCGTCAGCAGCCATGCTGTTCGATGCACCTTTGTCCTGTGAGCTGACTGCGTTTAGCCTGGGCGGAAGAGTGGGTGGTAATATACGTGTGTGGCGTTCTGCAGAGGCTTTGGAGGCTCTTGATCGACGTCGGCGACGTGATCGTCGTCGCTTAACAGATGTTGCTGCTTCTCGGTGAGACGAGTGGTCTCCAACCATTGTCCTCAATATTTGCATTTCCTTTCGAATCAAAGGGCATTCCTTCGAAGATGCGTCGTGAGGGCCGCTGCAGTTTGTGCACTTCAGCCCAGTGGCCTCGCACGTGTTTGTGGTCTGGGGCCCAGTGCAGCGAGAACACACGGTAGTGTTATTGCACACACTACTCATATCGCCAAGCTTCATGCACTTCCAGCCCTGCAGGGGTTTTGGTATAAAGGGGTGAACTGCGTGTCGGAACTGGCCCACTTTTACATGCGATGGGAGGGATTCGCCCTTAAATATGATCTTCACACACTGTGACGTGCCGAGACGAAACACGTTTGTGATGATGGTGTTTTCCGTAGCTGGCTTGATTAAGATTGACAGATCGGAGTCGACAATGGTCTCGTCAACATCATAAATTACGCCAGTACGGACTTGCTTGCCCAGCGGAATATGAGAGCTGATTTTCATCCCGTCAAGTTCCGTGACCTTGCGCAACGAATCCAACGCAGCCGCGTGTTCTACGTCAATCGCTAGCACATTCTTACGGGTGTTCACTCTGATGTCTTTGATTTCGTTTGGAACCAGCGCCTCTAGATGTGAAGGCACGTCTTGCCTGTTGAAGCGTCTCACGTTGTCAGTGGCGAGAACTGGCGAGAACAGGATGGTGAGCTCCTCGGTATCCCGCGAAGATCTCACGGTGTACTCACTCGAATTTGATGATGCGCTGAGAAAACTTCGCTTTGCTTTACGACTCCGCACCAGCTCGAAGGTGTCGTCACAAGAATCTTCACTGCTGACTTAGTACTGCATGGTGTCGTCGCTGTCAGTGTCGCTCTCGATTCCGTTGCGCTTCCTGGAGGCAGCCGCCGTGGGCACTGCCTAGTCCGGCGGACGGGCGTGAGACTCCATCTCCATCGGAGTTAAGGAGGAGATAGCAGCTCACTGGCAAAGTCTAAGAAATTCACAAAATGAGTAGAGCTGGAAGACCCGGCGTACTGCCTGAAAGACAAGTCATAACTTAAGAATGGACATGTCATACTTGTCATGCCGTTGTCGGTATACGCTTTGTCGTTCCACCAGTATCATTCCTACTTCCTCGTTCCATCATCATCGCGTCCACGTCACACAGCTGTTGTCATGCCTCCATGCTCTTGGACGAGCTTGGCAAGCGAGTGACATAGCAAAGTGGGACGACATCGGGCTACCTAGCACATTGCCGAATAAATGTCTCAGCAATACCACAACAGGTGTTAAATAAACGGAATTAAAGATGAGGGTCTCTCGCTATATTGTTGAACTGCTATTCGTATTCCCGTCATCAGTCATCGTAAGATGAGTTCTACAGTACTTTTTAATATTTGGTTGTCACACTTAAAAGCAAACACACAAAAGATTTAAAAAGCTCGCTTGATGACAAGCGAAAGTGCGAAAGAAGCAAGACGAACACAGAGCTTCTTTTCTTCCTTGTCTTCCTATCAAATCCTTTTTCGCACTGCCGCCTGAAGAATTGAATACCAACTCACTCAGAAAAACGTCCTTTTTAAAACGTCTCCAGCCTCCATTAACTAACTTCTGATCCCCTAGGATGGAACCTCCAATTCCTCTCATCTATATCTCAGATCAGTATGCTCGCATTTCTTCTTTAAAATTCGGATCTCCAACTTTAAGTCAATCGCGTTCACCCAATTCGCGCTTGAAGAACATGTGACAGCGGGTTTCGCCCAAGATGGCTTCGTTGCGCTTTCTTCAGTGCCATATCAAATTCAGGGAGTCATATCTTGCAGGTTTGAACTGCATTTAGTTAGGTTATGTTTGAGTAATGTTCTGTATTTACGTCTACTTGGGCTTTCTGGTCTTGTCTGCAAAACTTTGGGCTTCAATCTGTTTTCGCAAAATAATTTGAGAGCTTTTAGTTTTTCACGCAACAGTATGTGCGTAGTGTAGTTGCCTTTCCTTTGTTTTTCTGGATTCGTGTACTGAATTTTCTGTTTGTTATCACACTCCGTTCAGTGTTTTCCATTGTTATTTTGCACTTCTACTTTTTTCTTCTTTTGCCCCGTGACCGGAAATAAAATCTGGCATGTATATACATGTGTACTTATGCTATTATTCTCATGTGCGACACTGAGATGATGTGTGCGTGTTCTTGGTTTCTCCTGTAGTTTTGTATATTCAGAGAAATCAGTGTATCTGATGTTTTTTGTACCCTTATTTCTCACATGGCACCAAATCAACGAGCACAACGCGAATAATAGTGGTAGAAGTACGGGTACACCCCTAAGAAAAACTATATGGACCCGGAATTGCGCGATGAAGCCGATATTCTTCTTCGCCTACTATTGTTACTTGAAGATGAGGACTGCCGCCCAAACTTGGCATGGCGAAGATTCCTATGGAGTCGTTTCTGCTGGTGAGTTAAAAAAGAAGTTAGGCTTTTTTTTTCTGGTGAGCCTGTAGTCCGTACGCTTTTACCCCCAAGTCCTTTCGTGTGTTCCACACGCTCCGCATGCAGATTACGCATGTGTTCTTTTCTGTACCTGTCTCTCTGTCACTGTAGTTCATGTTGGGTTCCTCCAGTATGCATGCTTCATGAAGCAACGTAAACCGCTAAGCCACACTTATTGCTCTGTTTTTTCTTCTACGCTCTTGAGTGCCATCCTTTACTCGAGTGTTGAACTTTACCAATGCTGCTGGTTTCAGACAGCAAATATATGCACGCTCGAGGCAAATTCTCACCACCGGCGTTGCCGTAGCAGAAGTGCTCCCAAAATTGATATATATAGGTAAAGAGAAATTTTTCAGGTGAGCTTTAAAACGTAACTAACTTGAGCGACGCTACAAGGTAAACAGACCAAATATTTAATTTCCACCGTTTCGACTGGCGGACTGCTCTTCGTCAGGGTTTGCAAGAAAATGGCAGTTCGGCATTGGTATCGAAGATAGCAGGCCGGGTGCCCAGTCGTTTTCAGATACATCAAACCGAAAGAGAAATTTGTGGCAGTGATTGACTTTTTCTCGATGTTTTGGCAGATTTACAGCTGCCTCCTTGCCTCGAGTCAACGAGAACCTAGCTGCCGCTACTGTCCGCCACCCTCCGTTTCCCGACTTATCTCTCCCCCCTCCCTTTTTTTTTCACTGGCCTCCTTGCCCTACATACATGAGACTCCGCCTTCCTATTGCCCTTAATCGTTGCCATAGCGACCTATGCCGGCGTCAATGAGCTTTGCTAAGAGAGAGAGATAGAGAGAGAGAGAAAAACAGACGGGATGCAGAAAACGAAAGGAGGTTAACCATATTGAGTCCAGTTTTCTACCATACACGTGGGAAAGGGGAGAGGGAGTGAAGGAAAGAGAGAGAGAGAACACATAAGCTTATAGCGCACTTTCTCATGCACTAAGTTAGGTGCGAGATGTGTGCAGGGTTCGACTCGCCACAGGGGTCGTGAGTTTGGTTGCCTTAATTAGGTTACACCTTAATCAGCTGTTGCTCAATTAACTTCACCATTATCGACACCAAAGGTATTGGGTTCAACACCTACCAGAAGTCTGAGGATTGACTTACACCAACCGTCGTTGGTGTGAATTAATCGCGCAGCTCGCGACAGTGCTCTCGCAGAAAAAGTTCTTTGGAGAGCGACGCCTACCCTTTGCAACGGTGCTGCAGCGTGCTAACGCTTCGGATTGCTGTACTTTACAAAGATACAGAGCGCCGCATACTCGTTAACCCAAGTTGTGCCGGCTGTTGGCTCTTCAAAATCTGTTCCATCAGTACAGCACTCCGATGCGCTACCCATGTGACCGTGGACTACCCTTGACCCAGTACTGCAGACTGTAGATTGACGAAGAAGCAGTTTTAAGTGTTTCTTTTTCTAAATAAATGCTAAATTACCGTCTAAAATACTAAAGGATGGATGAGCGTCGTTGCAAGTGAGGCATTACAATGGAAATCGAAAATTGAGAGCAACACAAAAGAAAAAATTTTTCGACAGAACAACCCTACCAGAAAAGAACGTAATGTTCTCCGACATAATCCTAAATAAGCATATGGGTTAGTATGGGAACATAAACTTTAGATTTTAATTTTGAAGACCTTACTGATGTTTTCATACGTGAACTCGTATGAACAGGTAGGATTACCAATACAGGGGATATGCGTTTACAAATTTTCGAACAGATTTCCTAATAAGATATAATACGTAAGTAATATAAATACGATTCATTCTTTTCCTATTCAGCACGTCAGTTAGTTTCTTTTCATTTTGCTCTCCTCTTTCTTTCTGACTTCGCGTTTGCTTTCTCGTTCTGAAACTGTCACCGACGCGTTGTAGCGGTATAAATAAGTGCCCGTGTCTGTGAAAAAGAGGGACGCGATGAATTATCGCATACCATAACGTCCACGATGGCAGGAAACACCGAACCATCACCCTTCTCATCCATCCCTTTATATATTTAGTTTTTCACGGCACAAGAGGAAACTTTGACCGAAGCGAGAAACTCGGTCGCAAGCGCCCACGCAGCACGATGCAAAAACAGCGAACCAGAGCTCGCCGGAATTCCCCTGGTACCGACGGACGCCGCGGTGTGCCCGTTCCGCCGAGCCAGATAACTGACCAGGGATTTAAGGTAATTGCGCATCTCGTTTCCTCCCTACCCTCCCCAGATCCCTTTTCTGGGTAAAACGGTACACTGGGAGCGCGCGGCCAGACGGATCCTGGGGAAAGCAGGGGGGGAGGCACAACGCGGGGGAGTGAGCCGAGGAGAGTGGGGATTTCCAGCTTAGAAAAGGAGGCCGTGAGCAGCTAGGGAAAGGGGAGAACACGGCTCTTTTCTACGCTATAGGGGATAGTTGGCGGAGGGCAACAGAGGAGGAATACGGAGCGTAACGAAGGGCTCGGCGAACAGCGCCCTGCGAAAGGTGTGCAAGTGGTCGGACCCATTAATTATGCACTCGAACGCCCACGGGGGAAAGAACCTGGGACGGGAAAGTGCAGAACGCTTCCCCTTGTTATTACTTTGCTGCAACAGGCGAGGCACGACTGCCCGCGGAGTCGCACACCGTGTCCGCTGCGAGTCGTGTGCTTCGTCTAGAGTGCGTTTACTTTGCGTTTCGGGCGTTTGTCCGTGAGATCAGGCGCGGCGCTGTGCAGGCGGTTCAGATGCTCACTCTTGGTGATATATAACCTCCCCTGACCGATACTAGGTGGTGTTTCAGGGTTGAATAGGTACATTGAAAGCGAATAACTTTCGTTTTTCACACTTTGGCCAGTTTTCTTGGTCGAACTTTCACGGCCTATGCAAAGGCGTCGATGCGAAGGGCACGTGTTCTTGGGTATCCATATCGCGGGAGGCCGTTCTTCGCCGAACGCCGGATATTACTCGCCGTCAGATCGATATTATAGTTGGCAGCAGCACCGCTACGTTAGTGCACACAGATAGGCGGCTGGCACCATGCATTGTTATGTGTACACGCCGGTGCTTCAGTGTGCGCGATTTAGGCCGATTGCGTTATACAGTGAAGGACCGGTTATCTGCGTATTCGCATTTTCTGGGCTTCCCAACTTTATTTCTTACTCCTTTTCTCAACAATAATAGTTACACCCGACTGGTTTCTCATCAGTGCCCCTGCTTAGCTGTTATGTAGAAAAAAGTACGAAAGACGACTAGGCTCTAGAAAGTTGGGCAACTTCGGCTCGAGGTGATGCACTGAAATAGACAGCAAGGTTTAGCGCTGGCCTGAAGGCGTTTCACAGTGCCGACATGTTCAGGAGAGCCGCCAGGGGCATTGCAAGCACAGCACCTCGATAGTGCACGATATGAGCGACGGAAAACCGCCGGCGTATGTAAGCGCCAAATGAAAGCACTTGATGTATTTAGCCTGACGTTCTAGTTTACTGTCCGTTCTGCTTGGCATGGTGTGCACCGCGTTGTGGTATGCGCGCAGGTTCTCAGCGGGGAAAGCTAATGTGTATTCAGCTTCGGAATCCATGATAGGACCTTTTCACTGTTGACAAATATAGGCCCTGGACGGTTTCCGGTTTTGCTCATTGATGTAGCCCTCTAAGTTTAGCGAGGAAGAAATGCATTGGCTGCGATATTGACTAGCAAGCGTGCATCAATCAATCAATCAATCAATCAATCAATCAATCAATCAATCAATCAATTAATCGATATTTATTTATTTCGCATTCATTCATTTACAAAAAATGAAAGCTGGGACATGAACGAAAAGCTTCTTTTTTGCAGCTTGACAAGGTTCTCACCCGTATTCATGACAGCGGGGACATAATAAATAAAGTTCGCGCACTTTAGTGTCTGCAATGTACAAATGTGTAAGTGAAAATGTGTAAGGCGAAATGTACAGTCAGTCATGCAAATCAGTGTGTTTAGTCAGTACAAATGACATATTGAATATACAGTATATAACAGAGATACATAATTATTTTCAGTTGCTGAAAAATTTATCTTATAATTTCTATTAACAGACTAAAACACAGATAGCAAATAAACGTGCGTATAAATGTCTTGCAGGTTACATCATATATGCGAAAGTGTTATCAAAACGTAGAACCACCTAATTAAAGGAAGTCAGTAGTGGCTTCCCCTAGCCAAAGGAACGTTTAAAAAATATTTACTCAGTTTGTATGAGGAAGTCTCGTATTGTTTTCTAGTAATGCCAGTTATCTCGACACCTTTCTCATGAAGTTTATTTAATAAGGATGGGACGCGGTTGGATAAGCGATTTGATCCATAATTTGTACGGGAGAGCAGTAGCAGCCATCTCTTCCTTTCCCTAATATTATAGGATATATCTGTTGGTTCTGTTAAATTGCACAACCCCAAGAACGCTTCATTGTTATACTTACCCCCGTACTGAGAAATACAAACTTGAAGCCCATGCTTGGCTTGATCTAAATGATAGCTATCGTGAACGCACCGAAAGAAACGCAGTGAGCGCCTTTGGGCACGGTAGCGCCAGGCGTCATTTAAATGAAGTCGAGCATGGGCTTCGAATGAAGTTGCGTTTCTGAACACGGGGGTAACTCTCGTATTTTAGGGCAAGGTTAACTTCATACAAACTTGCTGTACAGTTGTGAATAACTTCGAAAGTAGTTCAGATGCATGTGCGTCGAATGGCGCGTTTGCGATATGAGGAACAGCCTGAAGATTCTCACCACTTTTCCTATGTACATAAGAAAAATTTTACTAGTGAATGTTGCCCTAAGTTGCGCGACAATTTTTATGCATTTTCCTTGAGGCGTAATGCGCACGTCACGGACTATCGTTTTCTTTCCCTAAAGCATAATCTGCTTGAATGCGTAGGCAATATTTCGAATCGGGTGCCACATTATATGCGAATCTTCACTGGAAGCCTTATATTGCAACGCCAACTGCAAAAAAAAGAAAAAATTAGCACACCTTGCTTGCTTCTTCAAATGCTGTTATTTGGTACTACCACTCTTAAACAATTTACTTGAGGATGTTCTATTGCCATATATATTTTAACATTGCGTCCTGGCGTAAAACCTATGTTTCATGCGTAGAACCAACCTGTTTCGTACTTTTTCAGAAGAGAGCCTCGCGATTTATTACGTTCTCTGATATAATTCCCAAATCAGTGCCGCAGTTTTAAAGCCTTTGAAGTTGTTACTGAAATTTAGGGCAGCTATAGGCACTCACATTACGGTAACCATTAAGTGCCCTTTAATGTCACCAACTTTCTTATCCTTCGGATGCCATTCACAAAGTTCTCTGAAGAGAAATTTTGTCTGGTGTAAAATTATAACGCATATAAAGAGAAGATTAAGCAGCCCTGTATCACTGCTGTTGAAGAACTTGCTCTCAAAACTGAACTACGCCGAGCATTTTTCATTATCAATGACACCCCATTTTCACGCTCTAATATTGTCTATAATGTTCTTTGTGGCACTTGTGTATTCTTAGTGCTTCATGTGCACGCTTACTTTTCAATTATACAGCCCTTACGTCGGTTCGTCGCAGTTAAGCCCTGAAACAGCGAGCCTTCTGCTCTGTGTATCTGTAATTTATTATTTATGTTTACCTCTTGTTCTTGCGCAAGTTTTTACTAGCACGGGTCCGAGCTTACTTTGATCTAGGGATCCAGATGCATGGTACTTCACTTTCTGCGTTAATTCTTATTGGAAGAAGTATTTCTACCGGAAAAAAGCAAAAATTATTCAGCGGAACGTGACGAAGCATCCCCTAGATTTCGTCGCTTTCACAACCCGCTCCGCGCAGAAGCCGCGCATGCGCGTCAATAGATAGGTTTAGCTGGCTTGCGTACGCAAGAACAAGGGGCCACAATAGTGCGCATGCGCTGACACCTACGTCTCGGTGTGCGCATGCGCAGTGCCGTGGCCCCTAGTTCATGTGTACGAAAGCTGTTTGCGCCACCCACTTAATCTAAAACCTTCTGATACCGTTACAGCGGGACAGCTGCACCTTAAACACGCGCATGGATTATCCGCATAATTCGTCTAGTTTGTAGCGGCGGCAGCATCGGCGTCGCATGACAATTACGTAGACGCTCGCGTCTACACGAGGCACGAGCGGCTGGGACGCTCCGGCAACTGCTAGTGTTCCGGATGACAAAATGTATTTATTAAGGGATGGTGCGAAGGCCAATAATGGGGAATAGGAAGAGAAGGGGGGAGGCGTATTCACAGCAGTCCTAGAAGCTGCACGTCCTTGGCGAAAGCCAAGAGCGAGTCCTGAATGACCCTGCCGGAATCCATCGAGCCAGTTGCCGGTCTAATCCACTCCTCGTAGGACGACACTCGCACCGCCCGCAGGTGGTGGTCCCTCCGCTGAGCGTGTCGCTGGCACTCCCAAAACAGACGGGCTGCGGATGGCCGCGTGGCCATGTCGCAGTCAGGGCACATGTGTGGCGGCTGGAGCGCTTCTTGGCCCGCGGATGCTGTGGGAGGTCCGGGTTCCTGCGATGGAAGGGAGCTGGGAGGCAGAAATGGAGGACATCTTTCCCGGCGTGGCTGGTACTGCCGCCACGACTCCAGCACATCCTGTGTGAGGACGAAGCCGGAACATAGCCTATGCAGTGGCACGTGCCCCGACCTGGGAAGCCCGCTGGAAGTGGGGTCTGGGTCTGAGGGCACACTCGCACCGAGTTCCCCCTTGAATCGGTTGGCTGCTGCTCTCAGAGCTCTGTCTGGGCCATACGGGGCTCCATTTGTCGTGCTGCTTGTGCTGGTTGTGAGGGTTTCTGAAGGATCCCGGGAGACGACGCGGTTGGAAAGAAGGGCGGGCGCCGCCTCATGGGCTCTCTGATTTCCCTCGATGCCCTGATGACCAGGGATCCAATGAAGTGTTGCATTGACCCCGTGGGCCTCCGCACGCCTGAAGGCCTGCTTGACGAGGAGTACTTCCGATGATGCTGTGTGGCGCGACTTGCAGGCATGCAGCGCATACTGAGAGTCGGTGTATATATCGATGTGTTCTGCTTGCGTGGTGCTTGAAACTCTATCGAACGCCCAGACTAATGCGCGGAGTTCAAGTTCCATTGGGTCGTCAGCATCAGCAGTTGTAAAGGTAGAATGTGTCTCACAAGAACCCACTACATGGTAGGCGACTGCTCCTTCGCTGGTGCGTGGGTCGAACCGAAGGTGAATAAAAAGAATGCTACGCTACGAGATCGAGTGTCGGTTTTTCCTCTCCTGCGAGAGCCCCAGACTTTACCGGTCTACGTGGTCGCTCGCCGCCACAAGTTCAATATACAGCACACGTGGTAAGCGGCCTGAAAGATGTGTGACCGGTCCTCTGCAGTCTCACAAGAATCGCGGATGTTCATTCGTTTTAAACCATTCTAAAAAATGTATAGGATTACAGTGACGCTGCAATGCCAACTAATACGGGAAGTGCAAAAACTGTGAATTCTGTGCCTCTGGCTACAAAGTAACACCACAATAGATCACACCCTACTCTTGCTTAAACCTACAGGACATGAGGCAGCCCGAATTATATACAGGGTAACCTCCCACAAGAAGGAGTCTAAGAGGACGAAACGATCAAGTTGATACAAGCTTTCATAATCGGCAAAGTGACAAACAGCCTATCTTACCGGCACCTTATTAGGAACACTGAAATATGAACCATCATCATCCTGATACTCAAAGCGTGCAAACCCGCCCTAGGACTACCTAAAAATAGTGCCACAGATCGACAGGAGGCCCTAGGTTTGTATACCACGTACAAAGAGCACGCAGCCGCGGTGATAACATGCCAATCGGAAAGACTCGATATAACCACAACAAGCAGGGCTCTGCTCGAGCGCTTAAGGCATCCCCTACGACCACAGTAGCCAAACGAGGAAGCCACCTTGATGCCCTGGGAAATACGGAAATGAATAATAGCCTTTCCAATACAAAAAGAAACATGAATCCTAAATATCATCAACCTATAAGGCAGGCAAGGGCTAAGAATGTACAAAAGCGTTTCGGCTCGCATCCCGGAACGATCTGCGCGGACGCAGCTAAAATACAAAATAACAGATACTGCCTAGCGGCTGTAAGTCAGCGATCGACCATAACAGCCTCTACAAAAGCTAAATAATCAGTACGGCAGAGGCGGTAGCAATCGCCCTAGCCATCAAGGATAAAGACCAGAGAGGAGAATCAGCTTTGGTACTAAGAGACTCCCAAGTAGCCTGCCGCCTACGTTTAATTGGAAACATCCCCAAGGCGGCCTTAAATGTTTTGGGACATTGCTTACAAGAACATCACGGCATCGTGTAGTGCCCATCACACACCGGACTGGAGGGAAACGAAAGGGCGGATCAGCTTGCCCGCACATTTCACAGCCGAGCGCCGACGAATCCTACCAACGAACCTCTAACAAACTCACGTGACGTCTTGAAAAACCAACGACGGAACCGCCAAAAATATAGTAATTGGAACCCGGATCTCACCGGGGAACATGCTCGTGATTGGCGCCGAATACAAACAAACACGTAAACGAATCTATACCGACAACACCATATAAGTCCCGCGGAATACGCGGATATCTGCTCGTGGTGTGGAGAGCGGCCCACTCTTGCCCACATCACGAGGGAACGCAGGTCGCGGCCCGTAAATATCATTGCCCAAAATTGGCACAAATACCCAGAAACAGGCAGCGGGAAACCTGGCTAACTTGCACGGAACGGGAAAGCCAGTTCCGTGGCTCTCCCGTTCCAAGAATGGCGAGCCGCAAAGGCAAGTTGAGCACTTGACTGAGGGCGCAACGCACTCACACTTCAATCCCCTTCATGAAATAAACGTTTCCTACTGTTACTACTGCAGACAGAAGCTAGCAATAGAGGCCGCGTGTTAGAGTCCGCTTTATTACGATATAAAGCGTCTGATTGTTGTATTCATATAGGAGGTTGTGGCCAATTACTGCACCAGGGTGGCCAGTCCTGCTCTGGTTAGGGAGTGCGTTACCGGTTCTGGTCACCGGGATCAGGCCACACTCCAGGCCTGTTTATGGTACATAAGAAGCCGATCAATGAGTTAGCGGTAAGAGGGCAAATAGAGGAATTCCAGATCAAGCTACAGAACAGGTATTCGGCTTTAACTCAGGAAGAGGACCTTATTGTTGAAGCAATGAATGATAATCTTGTGGGCATCATTAAGGAGTGTGCAATGGAAGTCGGTGGTAACTCCGTTAGGCAGGATACCGGTAAACTATCGCAGAGACGAAAGATCTGATCAAGAAACGCCAATGTATGAAAGACTGTAACCCTACAGCTAGAATAGAACTGGCAGAACATTCGAAGTTAATCAAGAAGTGTAAGACAGCTGACATAAGGAAGTATAATATGGATAGAATTGAACATGCTCTCAGGAACGGAGGAAGCCTAAAAGCAGTGAAGAAGAAACTAGGAATTGGCAAGAATCAGATGTATGCGTTAAGAGAAAAAGCGGCCAATATCATTACTAATATGGATGAGATAGTTCAAGTGCCTGACGAGTTCTATAGAGATTTATACAGTACCAGTGGCACCCACGACGACAATGGAATAGAAGATAGTCTCGAGGAATTCGAAATCCCACAGGTAACGTCGCAAGAAGTAAAGAAAGCCTTGGGAGATATGCAAAGGGGGAAGGCAGCTGGGGAGGACCAAGTAACAGCAGATTTGTTGAAGGATGGTGGACAGATTGTTCTAGAGAAACTGGCCACCCTGTATACGCAATGCCTCATGATCTCGAGCGTACCGGAATCTTGGAAGAACGCTGACATAATGCTAATTGATAAGAAAAGGGACGCCAAAGACTTGAAAAATTCTAGACTGATCAGCTTACTGTCAGTCGCCTACAAAGTATTTACTAAGGTAATCGCAAATAGAATCAGCAACACCTTAGACATCTGCCAACCAAAGGATCAGGCAGGATTCCGTAAAGCTACTCGACAATAGACCATATTCACACTATCAATCAGGTGATAGAGAAATGTGCGGTATATAAACAACCCTTATATGTAGCTTTCATTGATTACGAGAAAGCGTTTGATTCTGTCGAAACCTCAGCAGTCATGGAGGCATTACGGAACCAGGGTGTAAACGAGCCGTATGTAAAATACTGAAAGATATCTATAGCGGCTCCACAGCCACCGTAGTCCTCCATACAGAAAGCAACAAAATCCCAATAAAGAAAGGCGTCAGGCAGGGAGATACGATCTGTCCAATGCTATTCACAGCGTGTTTACAGGAGGTATTCAGAGACCTGGATTGGGAAGAATTGGGGATAAAAGTTAATGGAGAATACCTTAGTAACTTGCGATTCGCTGATGATATTGCCTTGCTTAGTAACTCAGGGGACCAATTGCAATGCATGCTCACTGACCTGGAGAGGCAATGCAGAAGAATGGATCTAAAAATTAATCTGCAGAAAGCTAAGGTAATGTTTAACAGTCTTGGAAGAGAACAGCAATTTACAATAGGTAGCGTGGCACTGGAAGTGGTAAGGGAATACATCTACTTAGGGCAGGTAGTGACGGCGGATCCGGATCATGAGACGGAAATAATCAGAAGAATAAGAATGGGCTGTGGTGCGTTTGGCAGACATTCTCAGATCATGAACAGCGGGTTGCCATTATCCCTCAAGATAAAAGTGTATAATAGGTGTGTCTTACCAGTACTCACCTACGGGGCAGAAACCTGGCGGCTTGCGAAAAGGGTTCTACTCAAATTGAGGACGACGCAACGAGCTATGGAAAGAAGAATGATAGGTGTAACGTTAAGGGATAAGAAAAGAGCAGATTGGGTGAGGGAGCAAACGCGAGTTAATGACATCTTAGTTGAAATCAATAAAAAGAAATGGGCATGGGCAGGACATATAATGAGGAGGCAAGATAACCGATGGTCATTAAGGGTTACGGACTGGATTCTAAGGGAAGGGAAGCGTAGCAGAGGGTGGCAGAAAGTTAGATGGGCGGATGAGATTAAGATGTTTGCAGGGACGACATGGCCACAATTAGTACATGACCGGGGTTGTTGGATAAGTATGGGAGAGGCCTTTTCCCTGCAGTGGGCGTAACCAGGCTGATCATGAAAGCGTCCAGAATTGAATCAGAAGCGGCTTCTGTTGAAAAGAGAACGTTTGAAGGAAAGGTGACTTCGCGCTCCGCCAGCGAGCTCTACGCGCCGTGTGTGACGGCAACTTTTGGGTGAGATGTTCACAGCAGCGTATGCTACCCGCGAACTATCTTATTTCACCGAGCCCCGAGGGCTGGTTAACGGCTCCCTTAAGAGGAAGCTTTAGCTGGGGCCCAACTCCGACGCGGCCTATTCAAATACATGTAAAAACGCAAAAACGTTTTTCTGAGATAACCCCTGGACCGATGTTAATGAATTTTGTTGCATTTGAGAGAGCAAGTTAAATTCTAGTGACTGTTGGCCACGGAATTTCTATTGAGGTCCTGAAGTTTGTTAAAAAGATTTTCAAAAATTCGAAAGTTTCAAAAAAATAGAAGCACGAAGTTTACAGATTCATAGATCTGCATAAAAAACAGACATCTCTGTTCTGTAAACGGGATTCATTAGATCATTGAAAGCGGACAAACTCGATACATCATGTTGCCACGCTGCCATGCTGCCACGCATCACGCTCACGCTGCCATGACCGCATCAACGGAGTCGGTTGATTTACCCGAATGGCATTACGGAGCTTCGTGGCAGTATCCGCCAGTTCCTCCGACGTACGTCGTCTGAGCGCACATCCTTCAACTGAGCAATGCAGACGCCGCTGCAGCTTGAGCGCGTCCCATGACCCTGGGTCAGATCTATAAGCAGAGCCGTGCAAGACTCTTGACGAAGAAGAGCGTGAGCGCGCGTGTTGTAGAACGCGGATATCTAGACGCCAAGGTTTTACGGAAGAGGAAGCAGGGAAGCGAATTTCAAGTTTAACTGGTCTGTGATCACCAATATTAACAGGGGATGAAGGTGGAATTATCACATCAGATCGGGGAGACATAATGAGCTAAAGTGCTTGGCACATAGACACGGTCCACTCTACTTGACGTCGCTCAGCGTCGCCACTTCCAGGCAAATGGACAACCATGAAAAAGTCGATAAGTATCCGGCAACGAAAAGTGCTTGACGAAGCGACGCAAATCCCGTGCGTTCCAATCAGGGCGACCACAGCCCAGGCCTTGCACATCTGCTCGCGTCTCTAACACACAGTTAAAATCCCCAACAAGCAATACGTGACGACTGTCCAGGAAATACACGTACAGGTAATGAAAAAAGATCATTGGACTTGATGGCCTGCGCGGGTCCATATATGCTCCTCACCTCTTCGTTTTGGCTTAAGGGCAAATGTCGTCAATCAACTGGAACAGACGGCGAGGAACGCCGACACAATCTACACATGGAAGCCAGGCAGGCCCGTGAACTGTGTGATGTTCCCGAAGAATGATACTAACAATAATATGCGCCTTCAAGCCAATAATTTTACAATCAAGAGATGTGCTTTCTGAAAGCGATCGGATATTAGTTTAAGTAGAGAATAAGCGTGAACGGTTCGTTCGCAATTTCTTGCTGCAATGAGTGAGTGAAAAGTTTGACCTGCAGCACCCTACTTCGATATTCATTGGCAGCAAACATTTAAATAGAACTGTTTAAGTATACTGTTGCGTAGTTCGGGAATTTCGGTTAAAAGTAGTGGAGGAATAATGAAGACAGCATTTGGGCCTTGTCTGCTGTCCGAGTTTGTCCTGAGGTAATTACATATAAGGAAGACGTTTGCTGACCACCCAGACCAAGTATTTGGGCTTTTCCAGAGGTCCTTTGCTTATGCCGCCTATTTCATTGGGTTCATTGGGCAGTCCGGCTTCTCAGGTACTCTTCCACGCACAATTCCTCTGAAAGTGAGGTCTTCCCATCTTCGCGTAATTAGTGGACAATAATCCTTTCAGAATCTTTTGGATCCATTTCACGCACCCATAATGTGGTAACCTTCAAGAAAGACGCATTAGATGCAATACTCAGGTATCGTTTTTCCTTTCAGTAGTAGTAAGTAATAAAATATAAAATAAAACTGAGTTCCTTGCTTATGTAAGGAGAGTGAAGCTACAACGCGACTTCGAAATCTGAGACTAGCCGATCTGTATTATGTGTGTAAGAAAAGGTAATTCAAGATGAGTCACGTGACCATACGATAATTTGGGTGTCCTAGAGGCAAAGCTACCGTGCAACCGTGAGGGATAGGCAGCGTTATCCCAATCTAACGGAACACGAAAGAAAGAGCGTTTATCTCGAAACACGTAAATAAGGAACCAGTTTATTCTTCTCACCGCGACAATACAAAGCAAGTGAGTTTCGGCCGTAATTGTTTCCCTTGAGTAACATACACTTTCTAGGGCACCATAATAACTACTGGCTTATTCACGATCCCGTCCGCCTACTTTGAATTCTATGACACAGATCCGCATTGATATCACGACGAGTTCGGGGAACTGTGCCACGTTAGCAATCTGTAAAATAAAATTCAAATAGATAACTTTCTTGCCGTGTGCTGTTTGTCATACATCGTGAAACTGTTCTGCGTGAGCATGCATATATTAAGCCATAAGCAGTTTACCTTCCAAAATAGCTGTAGAGACTTGTTACAGCGCTTCAGAAGCGATGTCGTTACCTCGTGAATTCGCGTCACATATCCAAAATACCGCCCGCAGAGGAGCAGTTTGTGTTTGGGCTATAAACAATTTGCATGGCGCTAAGCCCGGCTAGTAGCGAAAGTCCTCCAGAACTGTGATGGTATTGCCAGCTAAAATACTCACTTACAATGAATGCAGAGTGTACAGGGGCATTATCGCAGTGCAGAAGTCAACGTCGTTTTAGCTAAAATTTGATCAAATGCCAAGTACACGGCCACTACGAGGCTACCGACTCTCAACGTAAAGAGCTGCAACAACTGATTATCCGTCATCTGAAAATTTGTTGTGGAAAGCTGTGGAATGACTCGGCCCTTGCGGTTTATTCTTCCGCGCTTTTTCGAGTAGCGCCTCATGTTCCATTTAGAGCGATAGCTCTACTACTCCAAGTACAAACCCACAAAACTCCTGGTTCCATAAATCTGACCTACAATATCACACAAGGTCAAACTCGGACTTAGCTTGCCAGTACCGGCGACTCCTGCGTACGAAGTGGGAGCGCCCATGTCTTGAAAGCAATATGTGATGTGGAAGAATTGCACCTAGTGCCGGTAGCTTCGTGTTCAATGTGCATTCGACGCTTAGTTCACGTTGAATTGAGAGCCGCATCAATGTTTATTCGTTCGCTGCTGCTACCGCGCCGAGCAGCGTTTCTGTGTTTTCTGGTGCAATTCTAGATGATGGCACCGAGCAACGTTTGTGTCCTTTCTCAAAGGAGGCAAAAGCGTGCTCTCGCTCGTCAAACTTGTTTTAACTGCGCTCAACCCCGGCATTCTTTTCTACTTCTCGGTCCTGGACTTCAGATCAATTTCGTGTTCGTCTTTTCAGGATTTGTCGCGGGCAAGAATCTTTCGCAAGTATTCATGGCAGTTGTACGAAATATTTAATTCCCTGCAAGACTAATTTCACCACAACTATTCCTCAAATAACTTTGCCCTTATTTTAAAGTTATTGACGACTCAAATAAATTCTTGCAAATCGTCGTCGCCGCTGACAAATGGTGGCAGGTCACTATCGCTGAAAAAGAATTACCTGCAGCATAACAAGCACTTGGGACCCGCATTTTGCCCCTTCTCCATGCTCAGAGTACTGGAGATATTTAGCGCCGTCACGGTCCTCACACCAGCGTAAGCTTCATACACACACAAAAAGAAACAGCATACATGACTCGAGGAATGCTTAAGCTCTGGTAGCCTTTTTGGCCGCAATTTACGAGAGTTGATGGTGCTTCACTTCGCAAGGTTTTACAGGTAACAATAGGATAGTGAACATTACTCCTTTTTAAGTGGCAATCGCTCATAAGATTGAATCCATTACGCTGATTCAAACCCAACACAGGGGTATCAGGGAAACAAGGATGAAGTGACCAACCGCTGGGGAACTTAGGATTGCCGTTCGAATGTTTCTGTGCATTACATATTTATCATATGTTTATTGCCACTTTTCTCCAGATGTAATTTTACTAAATAACCTGGGATTAAAATAGTGGTTTCTTTATTTGTTTGTTTTCATTGACCTTGCCTTAGGTAGCGGTCTTGCTAAGTTGGTCTCAAACAAATTCATTTATAATGCCAAGATACGACATCATTGTATGTCTAATGAATGAGACATTTTATCATTTTGCATTGAACTCCTATCTTCCTCCCCTTTTTGCTAAGTTAAATTGTATTACCCAGCAGGAGGGCAGAATGCCCGATGCCTACGCGTAGCATTACCTTTCCACAAAAAGGCCATGAAATTTGCTGAGGACAATGATATTCAATAAGTTAATATCGGCCTTTCAGTACCGATATTAGCCAAACAATTTAGAGGGTACTCTTCATTATTATTAATCTTCTTCAAATTCAAACACCGCAACGTCTGTTTGAATCCAGTCTTAATCAGCGATAGCTCTGGCTTTTTCTAGTTCATCTTTCACCACCTCCTCGTGGAGTACTCTCGAGCACGCTAAAAAAAGCGGCATCAATTGTGTTACGTGTATATTGATTTTGCTTTCACTTATTTCCCGGTACAAATGTGGCACCTTCATGAATTATGACAAACTTCAAATGAATGTTTTTCCTGGCTCATGTAAAAACAGTTAATAGAACTATGAGCCTGGGTTCAGTGTAGAAACATTCGTTGTGAAGGCCGCTATTAATTTGACTTCCGATAAAGGCGGATCGTTTATTCGGTGGTGCGATACAGAGTGCATGCGGTATCATCAAAAACGATAATATCCTGGAAATCAATTCTGTTTTAATCAATTTACGAGACAACACACGTACAGCTAATTTGCTGTTGTGTCTTTCAAGGGTATCATGTAAAAAATACAGGCAATAACTGCCAAAAGCATAATTTGATTATGAAGTACGCCGAAGTCGGGGACTCCAGAAGAATTTGAACTTCCAGAAGTTCAATAACGCGCACCTAAGTTTGTGTACTTCGTTTTTTTCGCATTTCGGCTTCAAGCGTATCCAATCGAAAACGAAAGACGACGAAGATAACTTCAATTTTTTTGTCTTTTAGTCTAGAAACACATTATAATAATATAAAGGGAATCAACCAAGACACAGTATTGACTCTCAACCACGATGTAACAGTACACAGGTGTCAATACAAGGACGCAGGGAAATCAGATCTTTATTTGTTAGTAGGTTAGGCCTCTTCCAATAGAGACACTACATCTTAGGTGCCATAATTTTTCAGCTTGATAGCATAGACCCCTACGGAGCAATTGACGCGAGCGTGTATGAAAAGGGGAAAATTTTTGGCAAAATGAGAGTGCTGAGCAGAAACCTCGTATAAGTCGGTTACCGGAGTGCGACAAACAAATAATGTCTGCAAGTACTAGGCCACGGTTTCAGAGCTTTCCGATAGGATTTCGTGGTCGCACGTGATACGAACCGCGCAAAGGTAGTTTCCGGGACGATTGAAGGTTGCGCGCGCATATCGGCCACCGATTGTGCGCGCTTGTGCCACCGATTCTTATTCACACTGTACTTATCTCTTCTTTACTGAGAAAATTGTTGCAACGCTGAAGAGTGAGACAGCAAATGCGGGCCGCCAGGTAAATATTCAAATTATTATTTCCCAGATTGTTCAAAATGCGTGCGCTGGAAAAATAAAAGACAAAGTGCGCCTTTCTTGAAGTTGCGCTCTAAGGGCAAGGAGCCCTGGCTTGCCCTGGTGCACAGGGCAATGTGCGCGGTTAGCACTCAAGAAAACCACGCACATCCTTTATAACCGCAAATATCACTTTATTTGTTGTTCTTCTAATTTATAGACACCTATAGACTGGCTCTGTTCGAAGCTTCTATTCACACCGAGAAGTGTGCACCAATTCTACTCAATACTAGCATGGCACGCTGGGGCGACAAATTGAGAAAACACAACTACACGACTGTAGAGACATCGCCTGACAGAAGATATAATAATGTCCACATGATGCCAGCGACAGCTAGAGAAGGGGTAGGAAAATTCTAAGTGGCCACAATAATGCTTGAACAGGAGCTGCGCTCATAAGTTCGAAAATTCGAAAGCCCTGTTAGATTCAAACAGAAATATCAGCACGGCTTCGACCGCTCAGTACGTCTCTATCACCCTATGCGCTCTAACGCTAAATCAAAGCTACTGTGCAGACATTTCCATGCGCTACACAACAAAAGCGGGTCTAGACACGCAAACGCGGAAAACGTGCTAAAAAGCACCAAAACGTTACTCGACGATATATGAAGGAATTGCAAATCAATAGCCAAGACCGAGTTCGGTAGTAGGTTTCTATATCCATATTATATTTCTCATCGAATATAGTGCGAAAAATAGTTATGCAAAGTCGTCAAGACCTACTTGTGCCACAGAAAAAGTAACATCGCATATATAGCGCCATATTGAAGCGAAACAAGTAAGCGCCGGGCATCACGCCGCTAGGAGACAATGGATGGATGGATGGATGGATGGATGGATGGATGGATGGATGGATGGATGGATGGATGGATGGATGGATGAACGGACGGACGGACGGACGGACGGACGGACGGACGGACGGACGGACGGACGGACGGACGGACGGACGGATGGATGGATGGATGGATGGATGGATGGATGGACGGATGGACGGACGGACGGACGGACGGACGGATTGACGGACGGATTGACGGACGGATTGACGGACGGATTGACGGACGGATTGACGGACGGATTGACGGATGGATTGACGGATGGATTGACGGATGGATTGACGGATGGATTGGTTGACGGACGGGTGGATTGATTGACGGATGGATGGATTGATTGACGGACAGATTGATGGATTGACGGACGGACAGATTGATGGATTGACGGACGGACAGATTGATGGATTGACGGACGGATGGATGGATTGACGGACGGATGGATGGATTGATGGACGGGAGGATGGATTGATGGACGGATGGACAGACGGAAAGAGGGATGCTATGAGTGCCTCTTTAAACGCGGTGGTGGGTTGCACCACCAAAGTCTTTTTGTTATTTAATCTGAAGCCTTACCTATCATTTCCATCATGAAACTTCAATTAGCATTATTGAGAACGCTGATTTGGTGTTCATGCGCTCTAATATTCAAAGGAAATTCTTTTATCGCGCTCGCTCACCTGTATTCGTGGTGACACATGTTTTAGCCCCCTATAAATAAAGCCATCGTCCGATCATAGCCCGGCCACCGCAGCCGCATTTCGATAGACTCGAAATGCGAAAACACCCGTGTACTTCGATATAAGTGCAGATTAAAGAAGCGCACGTGGTCCAAATTTCCGAAGTCCCCCACTACGGACTGTCTCATTATCATAGCTTTGTCTTGACACTTAAAACCCCATAATCTAATTTTAATTTTGATACATAACGCTGATGCTAAATGCGCGTGCTCTTGGGCAGCCAAGCATCTGGAGTACGCGTGCCACTGAAAGCCAACTATCACAGCTATAGGATGCTTGCAGCATCGCAAGAGCTTTGGCGCGTTCTGAGAATTCCAGCTCGCCTTCCACGTCAGCGCCCTCGACAGTGGGTACAGGCCTCCTATAGCGTCAAATATTTTACACCGTTCAAAGCGGAAAGTACCTATTATATTACAGTGTATGTGCCCTGGACTACAACTTTCCATGCTGACAGCAGCGCCAGATTGCATGTCCCTGCGAGGGGGGAGCCGCATCTTGAAGGAGATGTTGCGCATTCACGATGCTCTCTAGCCAGTGTTTACCTCGATGCAAGCAATTCCACGATTTACATATATCTAGTACAGCTGTGCAGGCCGTATTAGGGCCAGTATGGAAGGCGCATATGGCGCCTGCGCAAGCGCATGTCTGGCCGTTGCTCTTTGAGTCCGAAATTTGACGATTATCGGATAAGGCCTTGCTTATGATGCTTCGAGCAAGCATAGAGTTAAAGAAAGTCATTAAACAGGTGCGCGTCTGTCACTGTGGAGGCTCTGTCTGCTAAAAATGATGCAGGAAAACAAGAAACACTACTATACAAATATGTTCGCTGCAATTGTAGATTGCTCCGCAAACTGTCAGACGATAACTGTAAATGTAAATGAGGAAAGCGTTGGAGCAATGTATAGACACATCGTATTGCCGACACCGAAGCGTGTAATGCATGTGGCCTGTACTGTCTGCTGTCGCGCTTCGTCATTGACACACTGCGGCATCTAGCGCCGCCGTCGCGAAGTACGCGCGCGGGGCATGCCTTTTTAGCGGCAGTAAATAGTTAGCAACTGTCTTTTGTACCTTGACAAATGATAGCCATAGAGTTCATTTGCTCGACGGGCCGGCCATTACATGTACGAGAAATTAAAAAGTTTAATTGGACATTTAACGTAACTACACTAAGATACCCTTCATTATTATTTCATAGCCCAAAATAACATTTACTTGTTGCAGCCGGTGAATTCCCAAACGGCGTCAACCAAAACCAAGTCTCAGAACTCCAGCAATTTCGAGATAATCTTGAAAGTGTCCAGCGAACTGCATTGTTGTTAGCGCTTGTACTTCATTGCATATATTGGCGTTTTATAAATATATCTGGAACAACAGAGCTTTTCCCGCCTCACTGACGGCGCATATTTCGAAGCCGGTGCCACTTTAGACTTCGATGAAAGTCGATATCTCTTACAAACCCACTATCTACAATTGATGGGTCGCAAAATGCGCCGTTACGCAAATATTTAAAAAGAAACGTAAGTTCAGCAATTATGCTTTCTGTTAACTGAGGAATACTTGTTTTTTGAAGACCTAATCCACGTCTCGTCGAGTAATTTAGCTCATGGCGTAAAATTTTCGTGCCTGCTACAGGAAATTTTCAAAAATATATGCAGCTAAAAAATCGTATATGTTCAGACACCTAAGATCAAAAGCTTCTAAAGCCTGGACATTTGCGATGCTGGTTCAGTCCTGCCAAGCGCCATTGAAATTGTAGTTTTTCTTTTGACTTGGAAGAACGGCACATAAGCAGCGAAACATGCCTAGTGAAACAAGTGGGTGTCAAAAGCTTTTATTCAAAAATGCCACATACCTAACATGACATACCGAGTTGCTCAAGTTGGCCTGAAAGAGGTCAGATACAGACAAGCACACGCTCTGCCAACTTGGCGTTCTGCCCAATGAATTCTGATGGCTTTAATATATATCTGACGTTTAGTATCGAACCCTGCTTCCTCAGTACTGCAGCCCCATATTCTACAGCTTAGAATGCTGTGACTGCGGGAAAGTTCACGGTCCGCATTGGAGTAGACGACGTAGGCATTAGCCCGACATTTAGGGCTCGTTTGCAACAGAGTGCTTATATAGGACGTAGGAACAGTTACAATGCGTAAAAGTACACAAAAATGACGATAAAAAGTACAAAATTTACCTGAAGCTGTCGATCTCGCAGCAGAGCGACTGTCTCGTCCTATGTTCCTTCACTCTTCCCGGTCCCGTCACCCTCTTACATTGCGTCATCTTCGGCCCCTTAGAGGAAAGGAACAAAGATGGTGTCATTTTTAGCACACCCGGAAGACGGCAGCATTAGTCCTCTAATAAAGCAAAGCCCAAAAGATACGCCCGTCAGTGGGCACGAATACAGAAAATGGAAAGACATCGAGGACACACAATGACCCCGCGTCCGCGATGGACGTCGAAGATTGGTCCCATTAGAATTCCATAAAGGTGCCAGCTAACACTTCAAGGTTATCTTGGTCGCCCCTAAAATGCGAAGGAAAACACTAATGCAGACACGTCATCGACGGGAGTGCCCGCACTCTTCTCTGTCGGCATGCCTAGAGTAATTATGGCCTACACAATTAGCAAGAACTCCTCGATTTGGCTTGAGGTGCATGCATCGGCTAGATTATATCTCATTGATACTCCTACTACTAGTAGCTTCTCTGTTTAGAAAAAAGTTTATTCAACAAGAGGCGATACGAACATAGAATGACAATTACGGCATAATTCCACCAGGACGTACGCATATACAATGCACGAAGCACTGTATATACGGCACGTTTTCAAAGAAGTATCCGAGTCCTGACTCACTAACACATAACCACATGGACCAGCGCAGCCTTAACGTAGACATAAACGAATTTTCACTTTATATGACATAATGTTGATATTGTTACGTGTAGAAAGACACAGGCGAAAGCGTCTCTTTACAGGCTATTTACACTGGACTGGAGCCAGAGCACCAGGCCGACATTCACTAGCGCCAAGGGCACACACCCACTTCGTCGTCGTTCTCACGGTGGCTCGTCTCTCGGGTATCTACCGATAATATCGTAATAGTATATACAGTGTACAATATGCTTACGTGCAATTATGATGCGACAGAGGCATTTTGCATAATTTTGAAGTGTTGCTATGAGATGGGTTTATACAAATATGGACAGGTATACGAGATCACGCACACGCAGAAGTCACAGGCAACTACATTCTGTGCACATTTAGTGAACACCTCTGATGACCTGGCTACAAGAACCAGGCTGGCCGAAAATTAAGCCGTACGCGTCCATCAGCCACCGAGAGGAAACGGCATGACCACTGTCGAAGGAACTCTTCTTCTCCAAGGAAGAACAACTCGTCCGACAGAAACAACAGTAGCTCAGAGTAGAGCCTCCTCAGAAGTGCAAGCAGAGCGCAGCGACGACGTCCCGCGCCAAATGCCTCGCACCGATTACGCCACAGACAAAATACCCCGGAGCACTTAAAAGTCGTGCGGAGCGGCCACGTGAGACGCGAACAGATGTAACAAAGCTGTTAACTCCAAGGTCGCGGAAACTAGTACGCGCGGCCCTCCAAAATATCCTGGCAACGACGCATTGCAGCAGCACATGTTTATTTGATTTTTGAAAGGGGCAATTGGGACGCAGCGAAGATGGGACAACGCCCAGCCGCTCTAGCCTGCCACGAGTGCAAAGCACTTGCCACCCTAGACGCCACATGAAGTCACGTAGGTGGCCAGGCAGACATCATGCCGTTATCGCATCCCATGACACATTATTGGAAAGTGCGAGGCGCGGTAGGGGAACTAGAGGAAGCAGTAAGGCTGACATAGTATCTACTACAGTGTTTTTGAGAACGTCTACATCAGGACGGCCCTGCTGTATGTGGCGATAAAAGCCAGAGCCATACAGTAAAATGTAGGTGCGTTTAACACCGGTGGTCCGCAATATAGGTGCACGCCCGGTACCGTGGAACGAATTTTTGTGCGAAGGAAATAGCAAGCGAGTTCACGTGCAGGACACTGATCACGCTTTAACAGGCGGATCAGAAATCTCAGAGCAAGAAACCAGCAGCTGACAGATACTTAAGGGAACGCGCACCCAATGCGAGAGTGTATTTGTCCAAGCGCCGCGCGACAGACCAGTTCTGTACTTCCCGACCAGAGGGAACCGAGAAAGGACATCAGAGACCTTGTAACCTGTAATGGTGGCTGTACAAGGCGGCAAACGTCTAAGTACCTTCTTTCTAGTAGGGGTAAATCGTACCCTTGAACATCTTGAACATTCAACATTAGATGTTCAAGAATTGAGAACCACTCTGAGCCTGATATACCATAATAGGTGTAATCAAGGCCTAAAATACGAAGAGAATTGCTCTTTTGAATACGGAAAATGGTGACATAGGCGTGTCTTTGGGGAACCAATGTACAAATAACGACATTTTCAAAATTTTAGCGCAGCACCTGAAATATTTCCGTACTCAGTTAAAGTTCGAAGGCTACGGGTTAAGCTATCTTCATTTCGGAGGTATAACTTGATGTCATCGGCGAAGGGAGTCCCCTTGACAACACCCCTACCAGGTAGCGGGAGACAGCATACGTAATGGCCTCTCAATCCTGATCGCAGAAATAGCTCAAGGGTGAGCACAAAGAGCACTGGAAAAAGGGGGCACCCTTGAGGAACACCACAAGTAATAGGAAATGGTGCATTTTCACGACCATCAAGGAACAACGTACTACCGATGTTTCAACGGGCATTCTTAATAGGTTCAACAAAATTTAGCGAAAAGCCGAATGCGGTCAGTATATTAGATGAGTAGCTATGTACTAGGCGATGGAATGCCTATGCTTGATCTAGTGAAACAAAGAGACCACGTGCTGATCTGGTGAGCGTGTATGTCATTATGTCACGCGTGACAAACGAAAGACTGTGTATCTCTCTGCCAGGAACTAAGGACCTCTGATGGTGTCCTATTAAGGAAGGCATCACGCTTCCCAAACGCCGGGTGACTACAGCTGTGAAGGTTTTGTAGTCCATGTTGAGAAGTGTAATTGGCCTGCATTCCTCTGGACGAATTCATGATGAATCGTGTTTAGGTATCAGCACAATACGACCCTCGCAAAAACTACACGGGAATTCAAAGTTCTCAAAGCAGCGGCTGATAACAGATGCGAAAGTGACACAGATATCTTCCCAGAACGTTAGATAAAACTCAACAGGCAGCTCTTCCTGCCCTGGGGCCGAGCCACGCTTCATGGAAGACAATGCTGCCTTCACTTCATCAGCTGATAGTCGTCCACAAAGACGGTCAGCTACCTCAGGTGCAACCTGAGGAAGCCCACTAAGCATTGTACAAAATCCTCGAGAGCCAGGATCTATTTGCGTAGTCGTACGGGCCATGTTTTCAAAATGCATTACAAAGAGCGAACAATCACGCGTGGGAGGCGACTTAAAAGGAAGTGCTTTTGGGGCCGCAGAATCCAATGAATTCGCCTGTCTAAAAAGCGAGTTTCTTGCAAACCGCAGAACTGCAGGGTGTTCACACGGATTACGCCTGCATCGCCAAGCAGCAGCTGACAAAGACGACGCTGCGATGAGGCGTTGGAAACGCCTCCGTACAATACGCGGCCATGACCGTATCAACGGAGTTGGTTGATTTACCCGAAGGGCAGTGCGGACCTTCGGATCCGCTAGTTCCTCCGACATGCGTCGTCTGAGCGCGCGACCTTCAACTGAGCAATACAGACGCCACTGCACCTTGAGCGCGTCCCATGACTTTCGGTCAGATCTAGAAACAGAGGCGTGCAAGGCTCTTCACATACAAGAGCACGGGCGCGCGTCTTGTAGAACGCGGATGTCTAGACGCCAAGGTTCTACTGATGAGGAAGCAGGGAACCAAATTTCAAGAATAACTGGTCTGTGATCAGAAATATTAACAAGGGATAAAGGTAGAATTATCACATCAGATCGGGTGACGCACTGAGCTAAAGTGCTTGGCACATGGGCGCAGTCTATCATACGTAACGACGCGCCGCCTCGCCACGTTGAGGCCAATGAACAACCATGAAAAAGTCGATATGTATCCAGCAACGGAAAGTGCTGGACGAGGCGAAGCAAATCCCGTGCGTTCCAGTCTGGGCGACCCCAGCCAGGGCCTTGCACATCTGCTCGCGTGTCAAAAGACGCAGCTAAAATCCCCAACAAGCACCACGTGACGCCCATTCAGGAAATACACGTCCAGGTGACGAAAAAAAAGCATTGGACTTAATGGCCTGCGCGGGTCGATATATGCTTCTCACCTCTTCGTTTTGGCTTAAGGGCACATGTTGTCAATCAGCTGGAACACGCATGGAAGGCAGGCAGGCCCGTGAACTGTGTGGTGTTCCCGAAGAATGATGCAATAATATGCGCCTTCAAGCCAATATTTTCTACAATCAAGAGAGGTGCGTTGTGGAAGCTTTCGGGTATTAGTTTATTAGAGAATCAGCGTGAACGGTTCCTCCGCAATTCCTTTCTCCAATGAGTGAGTAAAAAGTTCGAACTGCTGCACCCTAATTCAGCATCAATTAGTAGCAAACATTTAAACAGAACAGCTTAGGTGTAGTGTTGTGTTGTTCGGGAATCTCGCTTAAAAGTCGTGCAGGAATAATGAAAACAATAGTTAAGCCTTGTCTGCTGTTGGAGTTTGTCAAGAAGGTAATCATATATATATAGAAGACATTTGCTGACCATCCAGACCAAGTACTTGGGCTTTTCGAGAGGTCCTATGCGGAGACCGCCTATTAATTTCGGCTCCATTGGCGCTGGGCTTCGGCCGGACTGTGTGGTCTATCCATGTGCGCGCAATTTCGGCAAAGTAATTATTTCTCAAACTTTTGGATTCCTTTCACACACCCCTAATGTGGTGACCTTCTGAACAGATGCATTAGATGCAATACTCCGGTATCATTTTTTCCTTTCAGTGCTTGGGGTAATAATACTCTTGCAATGTAAAACTATACTTATGGGTAAAAATTTCTAATGTGAAAAATTACATAGCAGGCTCTCAAAAAGGTCACGCAAATTCACTTTCATTTGGCGTATTCACGTTTAAAATTTTATGTTTACCGATTACAAATCCGGCAAAATAATCCTACAATCCTGATCTAGTAATATTGCGAAAAAGAGTGTTTAAGAAGTAGTGAGTAATAAAGTATAAAATAAAACTGAGTTACTTGCTTTTGTGAGGAGTGTGAAGTTACAACGCGACATCGAAATTTGAAAATAGCCGATCAGTATTATGTATCAAAAAACGGTAATTCAAGATAGGTGACGTGACCATAGGACAATTTGGGTGTCCTAAAGGCAAAGCTACCGTGTGACCGCGAGAAGAGGCAGCGTTACCCTAGTGTAACGTTACCCTAGTGTAAAATAAAGAACCAGTATTTATTCTTCGCACTGCGATAATACAAAACAAGTGAGTTTCGGCCGTAATTCTTTCCCTTGGGTAACATGCACCATAATAACCACTGGCACACTCGCGATCCCATCCGGCTACTTTAATATCACTTCAATTCTATCACAGAGATCCGCATTTCCACATTTGTTCGAGGAAGTCAAGATAACTCTAAATCTCGCATGACGCACGTGATATTTACCTAAAGATCTCGTAGCACAATACGAGAAAAGATATCAATCGAATGTGTTGTAATATGGTCGTACGAGATCACTGAATATCATCATCATCATCATCAGCCTGGTTACGCCCACTGCAGGGCAAAGGCCTCTCCCATACTTCTCCATAAGCCCCGGTCATGTACTAATTGTGGCCATGCCGTCCCTGCAAACTTCTTAATCTCATCCGCCCACCTAACTTTCTGCCGCCCCCTGCTACGCTTCCCTTCCCTTGGAATCCAGTCCGTAACCCTTAATGACCAACGGTTATCTTCCCTCCTCATTACATGTCCTGCCCATGCCCATTTCTTTTTCTTGATTTCAACTAAGATGTCATTAACTCGCGTTTGTTCCCTCACCCAATCTGCTCTTTTCTTATCCCTCAACGTTACACCTATCATTCGCCTTTCTATAGCTCGTTGCGTCGTCCTCAATTTGAGTAGAACCCTTTTCGTAAGCCTCCAGGTTTCTGCCCCGTAGGTGAGTACCGGTAAGACACAGCTGTTATATACTTTCCTCTTGAGGGATAGTGGCAACCTGCTGTTCATGATCTGAGAATGCCTGCCAAACGCAGCCCAGCCCATTCTTATTCTTCTGATTATTTCCGTCTCATGATCCGGATCCGCCGTCACTACCTGCCCTAAGTAGATGTATTCCCTTACGACTTCCAGTGCCTCGCTGCCTATTGTAAATTGTTGTTCTCTTCCGAGACTGTTAAACATTACTTTAGTTTTCTGCAGATTAATTTTTAGACCCACTCTTCTGCTTTGCCTCTCCAGGTCAGTGAGCATGCATTGCAGTTGATCCCCTGAGTTACTAAGCAAGGCAATATCATCAGCGAATCGCAAGTTACTAAGGTATTCTCCATTAACTTTTATCCCCATTTCTTCCCAATCCAGGTCTCCGAATACCTCCTGTAAACACGCTGTGAATAGCATTGGAGAGATCGTATCTCCCAGCCTGACGCCTTTCTTTATTGGGATTTTGTTGCTTTCTTTATGGAGGACTATGGTGGCTGTGGAGCCGCTATAGATATCTTTCAGTATTTTTACATAGGGCTCGTCTACACCCTGATTCCGTAATGCCTCCATGACTGCTGAGGTTTCGACAGAATCAAATGCTTTCTCGTAATCAATGAAAGCTATATATAAGGGTTGGTTATATTCCGAACATTTCTCTATCACCTGATTGATAGTGTGAATATGATCTACTGTCACTGAATATGCGGAATATTTTATATTTGAAGAGCGTAATCCACGAGTACTTGACTTCCCAATATTCACGCGAAGCCACATGTTCGCCTGTATTCGTCGACTACAGAGCAAGGTGGGAGACGCTAATTGTAATGCGTGAGCCATGTTTCGGCAAACGCGCGTGCAGCCGTTGGAAAAAATCCATCGCTTCCAATGTTCATACCTTCGCACTGCGCTGTTCTAAACGGAAGCTTTTGATGGATATCCCAATGAGTTCTGGGAACAAAGATACGTTTACGACCTGGAAAACAAAATTCAGATGAGTTACTTTTTTCCCGTGTGCTGTCTGTCATACATCGTGAACCCGTTCCTCCTAAGTATGCAAATATTCAGCTATAAGCATTTAACATTCTAAAATAGCTGTGCAGACTTGCTACAGCGCTTCAGAAGCGGTGTCGCTACCTCGTGAATTGTCGTCACATCTCCAAAATATCGCCCGCAGAGGAGCAGTTTATGTTTGGGCTATAAACGATTAGCATGGCGCTGAGCCCGGCTAGTAGCGAAAGTTCTCCATAACTGTGATGGAATCGCCAGATCAAATACTCACGTACAATGAATGCAGAGTGCACAGGGTCACTATCGCAGTGCAGAAGTCAACGTCGTTTTTGTTAAAGTTTGATCAAATGCGAAGTACACGGCCACTTCGAGACTACTGATTCTTCACGTAAAGAGCTGCAATAGTTGATTATCCGTCATGTGAAAATTTGTTGTGGAAAATTTAAGGGCACTAAAAACACGATCATCATGACTCGGCCTTGGGGCTTTGTTATTCCGCGCTTTTTGCTGTAGCGCCTCATGTTCAATATAGAGCGATAGCTCTACTACTCCAAGTACAAACCCAGAAAACGCCTGGTTCCATAAATCTGAACTTCAAGATCAGCCAAGGTCAAGCTCGGACGCAGCATGCCATTACCGGCGACTTCTGCGTACCACGTATGCGTGCCTATATCTAGAAAGCACTCTGTGATGTTTTCAAAGAGCACCTAGTGCTGGTAGGTTCGTGTGCAATGTGCATTCAACGCTTAGTTCGCGTTGAAGCGAGACGCCGCTTGAAGGGCAATTCGTTCGCTGCTGCTGCCGCGCCGAACAGCGTCCGTGTGTTTTGCGGTGCGATTCTAGATGCGGTAGTAGGTGATGGCGCCGAGCAGCGTCTGTGTCCTCTCTAAAAGGAAGCAAAACCGTGCTATCGCTCGTCAAACGTGGTTTTAGTGCGTTCGACGACGACATTCCTTTTCCACTTTTCGATCTCGGACTTCATATCAATTTCGTATTCATGTTTTCACGGTTTGTCGCGGGCAACAGTGTTTTGCAAGTAAGTATTCATGGCAGCCATATAGACTTTTTCATTAACAGCGAAATTATTTGCGCCACAACTACTCCTGGAATAATTTGCACCTATCTTAAATTTTAGACGACTTAAATCAATTTTCGCAAATTGTCGTCGCCGCTGACAAATTGTGGCAGGTTGCTATCGCTGAAAAATAATTACCTGGAGCTGTAACGACCACTTGGGAGCTGCATTCCACCCCTCTCCATGCTCACAGTGCTAAAAATGCTCAGCGCTGTCACGGTCCCCGCAGGAGCGTAAGCTTCATACGCACAAGAAAAAAAAAACAGCACACATGAATCGAGCCATGCTTAAGCCCTGGTAGCCTTATTGGCCGCAATTTAAAAGAATTGATGGGGCTTCACTTCGCAAGGTTTTACGGGTAACAATAGGAAAGTGGATGTTATTCTTATTTAAGCGGCGATTGTTGATAAGATTGAATTCATTACGGTGATTCAAACACAACACCGGGGTCTGAAGGAAACAAAGACGAAGTGATCATCTGCTGGGGAACTTAGAATTTCCGTTCGAATGTTTCTGGGCATTACAGATTTATCATATGTTTCTTGGCACTTTTCACCAGAAATAATTCTTTTACTAAAGAACATGGGTTTAAAATGGTAATTTTTTTATTTTCATTGACCAGTCTTTGGTGGCGGTGTTGTTAAGTTGGTTTCAAATAAATTGATTTACAATGCCACGATATAATATTATTGTATGCCTAATGAGTGACAGATTTTCTCATTGGGCATAGAATTGCAATCTTCTTCCCCTGTTTCCTTATTTAATTTAAATTTCCCAGCCGGAGAGCAGGATGCGCGAAGCCTACGCGTAGCATTATCTTTCCGCAAGAAGGCTGTGGAATTTCCTGGGGGCAATAATTTTCACCACGTGTCTTGATCTTTCAGTACTAAGTTTAGTAAAAAAACTATTTAGAATTGACTCTTTAATATTATTATTATTTTTTTAATAAAATCGTTGCAACGTTTGTTTGCAGCCAGGCGCAATCAGCGATAGCTCAGGCTTTTTCCAGTTCATATTTTACTATCTCCTCGTGGAATACGTTAGAGCGCGCTAAAAACAGCGACAACTATTGTGTTACGTTTATATTGATTCGTCTTTCATTTGTTTCCGGTACAACTGTGAAACCTTTCTGAAATATGACAAACTTCAAAATAATGATATTCCTCGCGAATGTGCACAAGTATAATAAAGCTATGAGCCTCTGACCAGTGTAGAAACATTCGCTATGAAGGCCGCTATTAATCTCACTTCCCTTATAGGCGGACCTCTAAGCCTGTGGTGCGATTCAGAGCGGATGCGGTCTCATCGAAAACAAAAATCTGGTAAAAATCAACACTATTTTAATCAATATACGAAACCTCACTCATATGGCAAACTTGCTGCTGCGTCCGTGAGGCCTATCTTATCAAAAAAGATACGGGCATTGCCTGCCAAAACCGCGATCTGATTATGAAGCACGTCCTAGTTGGGAACTCCAGATTAATTTCAACTTCCAGGGGTTCAATAACGTGCACCTAATTTTGAGTACGCGGTTGTTTTCGCACTTTGCCTCCAAGCGCATATTGTCGAAAGCGAAACACAGCTAAGACGATTTCAATTATTGTTTTGTTGCAGTCTAGAAATACAAATAAGAATATATAGCGGATCAAACAAGACACAGCATTGACTCTCAGCCACGATGTCACACTAAAGAGGTGTCAATCTAGGGACGCCGAGAAATCAGTTCCTTTTTTGTTAGCAGGTTACTCCTCTTCCACTGGGGACGCTACATATTAAGTGCCATTATTTCTCATCATGATAGCATGGAACTCTACGGTGCCATTGCCGCGACCATGTATGAAAAGGGAAAACGTTTCGACAAAACGAGAATATTGAGCACGAACTTACTATAAGTGCTGTTCGTCTTGAACACGAGTGTGTTACTTTGTCGCTTTAGTAGTCACCGGGGAGCGAGAAACAAATAATGTCTTTAAGAACTTGGCCACGGTTTTAGAGCTTTCCGATAGTGCTTCGTGGTCGCACGCGGTACGAACCACACAAGGGCAGCTTACGGGACGATTGAACGTCGCACGCGCAAATTCGCCATTTTAATTGTGCCACCCATTCTTCTTGATAACGTAATTATCTCTTTTTCTACTTAGAAACTTCTTGCAACGCTGATGAGTGAGAGAGAATATGCCGACCACCTGGCATATATTTTTTTAAATGTAATAATTCCACAGATTGTTCGAAATGCATCCACTGGAAGAATAAAAGTCCAAGTGCGCCCTTCTTGAAGTTGCGCTCGCGGGCCAAAGAACTGTTGCTTGCCGAGTGCAGCAATGTGCGCGGTGAGCGTGCATGCCAACCACGCACATTGTTTATAACCGCACAAATTATTTATTTTGGGGTTAATCTAATCCAGAATATCTTGTAAGTAGCTCTGTTCGAAGCGTTTATTCCCATCGAGACGTGTGCACGTATTCCACTGAATGCTAGCATGGCACGCTGGGTCGAAAATTGAAGAAAACACAAGTTCAAGTCTGTAGAGACATTTCCTAACCGAAGATATATCATTACCTGCATTAAGGTAGTGATAGCTAGAGTAGTGGTAAAAAAATTCTTAGTGGTGAAAAAAATGTGTGAGCAGGAGCTGAACTCACAAATCAGAAAGTTCGAACGCTCCCTTACATCCAAACAGCAATATCAGTACGGCGTCGACCGCTCTGTTTGCATGCTAAAGCATAATCAAAGCTACGGTGCAGACCCTTCTACGTGGCACACAACGAATGCAGATCTAGACAAGTAAACGCGGAAAACAGACTGAAACGCACCAACTAAGACGTGGTTCTACTATGGATGAGCGCACTTCAAATCGAGATTCAAGAACCAGTTGTGGAGATGGTTTATCGTTTATAGATAGAAAAAGAAATATCGCAATTATAAGGCCATTTTGCAGCGAAACAAGTAAGCGCAGGAGATTGCGCCGCTAGGAGACGGTAGAAACAGATGGATGGATGGATGGACGGATGGACGGGCGGACGGACGGACGGAAGATGTATGGATGGATGGATGGATGGACGGACGGACGGACGGACGGACGGACGGACGGACAGACGAATGGATAGATGGATAGAAGGATAGTTGGATGAATGAATGGACAGATGGCCTGATGAATGGCCGGATAGATCGACAAATGGATGGACGGACGAGTGGTCGCATGGTCGAATGGACGGAAAGAGGGATGCTATGAGCTGCCCCTTTAAAACAGGGTGTTGGTTTGCCCCACCAAACACTTTTGTTATTTTATTTGAAGTCTTACATAATAATTTTTTGAGAGGCAAATATTTTCCATCATGAAACTTTATTAAGCATTATTGGGAACACTGATTTTATGCGCATCTGTTCTCATTTTCAAATGAAATTGTTTTATTCGGCTGTCTCACCTGTATTCCTGGTGAAGCATGTTTTAGCCGCCGATAAAAGACGCCGTCGCCCGATCACATCGCCGCCACGGCAGCCGCATTTCGATAGAGGTGAAATGCGAACACCAGTGTACTTCTATTTATTGCACATTAAAGAAGCCTGTGTGGTCCAAATTTCCAGAGTCCCCCTCTATGGATTCTCTCATAATCACAGCTCGATTACGACGCGTAGAATCCCATAATTTACTTTTTATTTTGATACATACCGCTGATGCTAATTGCGCGTACTCTTGCGCAGCCAGGAATCTGGCGCACGCGTGTCACTGAAAGCCAACTATCACACATTTACGATGCGTGCATCGTCGGAAGCGCTTTTGTGCGTTCTAAGATTTTCAGCTCTCCTTCCACGCCCGCACTTGCGCCAATGGGTATAACACCCGTATGACGATTCGGCTTGCAGGAAAAGCCTTGTATATCGTCAAATATTTTACGCCGTTAAAAGCAAAGACTGCCTATTATTACAGTGTATGTGCGCTGGCCTACAATCTTTCCATGGTGACAGCATCGCCAGATTACACAGCCTAGCGTGTAGGGAGTCACGTCTTCCAGGAGACGTTCCCCATTCACGATGCCCTGTAGCCAGCGTTTACATCGATGCGAGCATTTTCATAATCTACATGTAACCAGTAAAGCTGTGCAGGCCGTATTAGGGTCACTCTGGAAGGCCCATATGGCGTCTGGGCAGGCGCACGTCTGGCCGTGGCACTATGCATCTGAAATTTGACGATTTTCAAATAGTGCCTTGCTTACCACTCTTCCAGCAAGCCAAGAGTTTAAGCAAGGAATTAAACAGGTGGTCGTATGTCCCTGTTAAGGCTATGTCTTCAAAAATTACTCAACGTAGCAAGAAACACTACCCAAATACGTTAGTTGAAATGTCAGATTGCTCCAGAAACCTTCAGACGACGACTGTCGATGTAAATGGGATTAGCTTTGCAGCAATGTATAAATACATAGTATTGACGACACCGAAGCTTCTAATGCATGTGGCGTGTACTGCAGCCGGTATCCACTCTTGCGCTTCCCCGTGGATTCACTAGGCCATCTTGCGTCGCCGCCGCGTAGTACGCGCACGGGGCATGTCTTTCTTTAGCTGCACAAATCTTTAAGAACTTGCGTGTGCACTTGGCCTAATTTTAACTATAGATTTAATTTGCTCGATGAGCCGGCCAATACTTCTTCGAGGATTCAAAAAAGTTTAACGGAACGTAACTACACAAAGATAATCTTAAATGAATATTTCATAACACATAATAAAATTTACTTGTTGCAGCCGGTGAATTCTCAAAGTGCGTCCACTAAAACAAAGTCTCAGAACCAGTTTCGAGATAATGGTGGAAGTTTCCTACGAACTGTGTTGTCATTAGCTCATGTGCTTCAATGCATATATTGGTGTTTTTTAAAAGAAATATAGATGGCCCAACCGCACCTTTCGCCATACCTTGACGGCACATATGTCGAAACCAGTGCCATCTTAGAATTCGTTCAAAGTTGACATTTCCTATAAACCCACTAGCTACAGTGGATGGGTTGAAAATGCGCCGTAATGTAATGAATTGAAAAGGTTAATTGTGTTACTACTTTTAGTATTCAACAAATTCTTATTTTTTCAAAAAGTATTCGCAGCCTCATCGAACGAATTAACTCATGGCTTAAAATTCTTGTACCTGCTGCAAGAAATTTTTAAAAACATGATGCACCTAAAGAAGCATCCTATATATTCAGGCACCTAAGACACGATCAAAAGCCTAAAGAGCCTGAATATTTGCTATGTTGGTTGAGTTCCGCCAAGAACCAAAGAAATTGTACTTTTTCATTCGACTTCGAAGAACGGCACACGCGCAGCGACACACGCCCAGTGAAACAAGTCGGTGTCAAAAAGCCTAATGACTTTAAAACATATCCGATGGTTAATGTCGAACCCTGCTTCCTCGGTACGGCAGCCCGATGCTATGCCTCTTAGAATGCTGTCACCACGTGGAAAGGTCACGCACCGTATTGGAGTAGACGACATACGAACTAGACCGATATTTAGGACTCGTTTACAACACAAGGCTTATATAGCACGTAGCAATATTTCCATTACGTAAAATACTAAAAAAACGACGATAAGAAGCTCAATTTGACCAGAAGCCATCGATATCGACGCAAAGTGACTGTCTCGTCCTATGTCCCTCCTCTCTTCCCGGTCCCTTCACACTCTTCCGTTCCGTTGTCTTCGGTCGCTTAGACGCAAGGAAGAAAGATTGTCATTTTTATCAAGCCCGAAAGAATGCAGCATTCGTCCTCCAAGAATAGAACAGCACGAAAGATACGGACGTCACCGGGCACGAATAGGGAAAGATGGAAAGACATCGAGGACACACAATGACTCCATCACCGAGAGGGACGTAGAAGGGTGGTCGCATTAGACTTCCATAAGGGCACCTGCTTACACTTCGTGCTTATCTTGGTCGCCCCTAAGATGTGAAAGAAAATACTATGGCGCACACGTCATCGAAGGCAGGGCCCACACTCTTCCCAGTTGAGGTGCCTTGAGTCGTTACGGGCTACAGAATTAGCCAGAACTCTTATATTTGGTTTGGGATGCTTACATCAGCTGGAGTATCTCTCTGTTATACTCCCCCTACTAGGAGCTTCTCAGCTTTTCGTTTTGCCTAAGCGCAAATGTCGTCAATCAACTGGAACGGACGGCCAGGAAGCCAGGCACAGTCCAGGCATGGCAGGCAGGCAGGCACCGTGAACTGTATGATGTTTCCGAAGAATGATAGAATAATATGAGCCTTCAAGCCCATAACTTCTATAATCAAGAGAGTGGCTTTCTGGAAGCCTTCGGTTATTAGTTTAAATAGAGTCAGCGTGAATGTTTCCTGTGGAATTTCTTTCCGCAATCAGTGAGTGAAAAGTTCGACACTGCAGCACTTTAATTAATTATCCATGGTAAGCAAACATTTAAACAGTACAGTTTAAGTGCAGTATTGTTTTCTTCGGCAATGTTCACTTAAAAGACGCGAAGAAATTACAAAGAGATTATTTATGCCTTCTCTGCTGTCCAAGTTTGTCACGCTGGTAATTAGATATTTGGAAGACATTTGTTCACCACCCAAATCAAGTTCTGGGGCTTTTCCAGAGGTTATATGGTGACACCGCCCATTCACATTCGGTTCCATTGACAATACATCATCGTAAGGTATATTGTTCGAACACAAGGCCCCATAATTTGAGGTGTGTCCCTGCTTTTGCAATAGGTGCAAAATAATTTATAATTTAAATTATAGGTTGATTCTACACACCCTTAAAGTGGTGACCTTCAAGATACACGCATTAAACACAACACTCCGGTTTCAATTTTTCTTTCATTTCTTGAAGTAACCTTAAAGTACTCCTGGAATGTAGAACGAAATTTTCGGGGGATAATTTCTAATGCGGGAAATTACATAGCAAGGTCACGCAAAGTCACTTTCAGTTTGTCTATTCACGTTTAAAGAATTGTGTTTACCGTTTAGAAACCCGATGAAATAATGCTACAATCCTGATCTAGTGACAAAGGAGAAAAGAGTATTTTTGACGTAGTGAGTAATAAAACATAAAATAAAACTGAGTTTCTTGCTTTTGTGAAGAGTGTGAAATTATAACGTGACTTCGAAGTTTGAAGAACGGTAATCTGTATTAGGCATGTAAAAAACGTTCATGCAAGGTAAGTCACGTGACAATACGATAATTTGGGTGTCCTGAACACAGAGCTACCCTAATCTAACGGAACAGGAGAAGGAAGAGCATTTAGCTCCAAAACACGCAATTGAGGAAGCAGTATTTAGTCTTTGCACCGCGATAATAACATGTAAGTTGGTTTCGACCGTAATTGTATCCCTCAGCCAGCATACACCATATAGGGCACCATAACAACCAATGGCATAACCGCGATCCCGTACGTTATACTTTATTATCACTACAATTCTATCACACAGAACCACATTTAAGCATTTATTCCAGGAAGTAGAGGTAACTCTAAATCTTCTATGACGTACGTGACAGATACCTAAGGACCTCGTAGCATAATATGAGAAAACATATGAATTATATGTGTTCTCATGTGGTCATACGAGATCACTGAATGTGCGGAATATTTGACATATGGAATCTTTCTATACGACATTTGAATGGCGTGATCCAGGAATACCCGACGTCACAAAATTCATGCGAAAGCACTTGTGCGCCTATCTTCGCCGACGCCAGAGCAAGGTGAGAAGCGCGAATCGCAATGTGCCAGCCATGTTTCGGCATATGCGTGAGCAGCCGTCGTTAAAATGCTATCGCCGCCAACGCCTTTACCTTCACACTCTGTTGTTCTGAAGAATGAAGGTTTTCTGATGGGTATCACGACGAGTTCGCGGGGAAATGCCACATTTCGGATCCGGACAATAAAATTCGAATAAGTTGGTTTTTACCTATGTGCTGTCTGTCATACGTCGTGAAAGCGTTCCTCGTGAGCCTGCAGATTGTGGGCTATGGGCGATTTACCTTCCAAAACTGCTGTAGACACTCGTTACAGCGCTTATGAAGCGTTGTCGCTTCCTTGTGAATTGTCGTCACATCTCCAAATACCTCCCGCGGAGAAACAGTTTCCATTTGGGGTACAAAGAAATAGCAGGGGGCTAAATCCGGCTAGTAGCGAAGGTGTTCTGACACTGTTATGGAATTGCGTGTCATAATACTGGTGTACTATCAATGTAGAGCGCACAGGGGCATTATCGTGGTGCAGAAACGAGCGCCGTATTTTTTGAAAATTTGACTGAATGAGGCGCACACAGCCTCTCCAAGGCTTCGGACTCTACATGTACAGAGCTGCGTTTACTTGTTGACCTTCATGTGCAAATCTATCGTGGAACATTTATTGGCACTCAAAAAACGCGATATCATGACTCCGGTTTTGGGCTTTATTCTTCCACACTTTTTCCAGCTGTGTCCCACCTTTCTTTTAGAGCGATAGTTCTACTACTCCAGGAACAAACCCACAAAACGCCTGGTTCCGTAAAGGTGAAACTGGAACTTAGATTGCCACTGCCGGCAGCTGCTGCGTACGCTTTGTGAGCGCCCATATCTCGAAAGCGATTTGCGATGTGGAAAAAATGCACCAAGCGCTGGTACACTGTAAACGAAAATAAACCTACCTGGGAGCTTTTGACAAGTTATGTGTCCTAATACCTCCCCATCCTTGAATATTTGCTACGATGTATGGAAGCAATACAGTGGCGTTCCCTCATTTCACTCCGACAGCTAGGTGCGGGAGGATTAAGGAGACATGACACGATTTTACTCCGCTTCAAAACCTTGTTATCTGTGAAACCTCCGCGTAGGGCCTTTTAAAAAACTAGCCCCGCCGGCACAGGTCGGTCACGTGGCGCTTCCCAAGACGCTGTACGCAGCGCCAGCGACACACCGCGTTCGGCGTATTCGGCCGATCTCATGGCTAACGGTTTGTTTACATCTTTGAAGTGGCATTCCGTGACAGCTTTTTGTCAATTTGTTTCCCGTATTTTCTTCCAGAAAATGTTATGGGCTTGTCTGAAGCTCACTGTATCTCGGTTTCAAGTTGGTTTGCTGTGATCACTTTGATGACAACAATGAATGCAAGAACAACGTTTCCAAGTGTGCAAAAATGCTTAGGTAATACTCGAAGCTGCTCATTGACTCGTGTTGTCGGTTCAGGTTTCTGACTGCGTTTTCCAGCTTCGTGACCGTGGCTTGTGTTCTGCAGCGCGTGAAATATGACTTTTAGGTTCTTGTGAGCACATGTTGAGAGCATCCAGTGAAGTGATTGAACGATGGCGTTCGTGCGAGCCACACATGAATGCGCGTATTCCAAGTTCGTTGTGGTGATGTGTTATCAGTGAGAAAGACCGGAGTGCAAACAACTGTTTGTATTTGTCTGTGTACGGCTATCCTCGCCCTGGAAAAACGGTAGGATATAAGTATGCGTACTGTAAATAAAGCTTCTTGCTGAGTGCTGTGAATTGAATTGTTATCGTGCATTTCTGTTTTGATCGCGTCGGTGCTTCCAATATTGCGTTAACGTTATGCTCTATGCCAGACAATGATTAAGAAGCATGCCTGCCAGCTTCGAGTATGAGGATTCATTCGATAGATCAGAGACGTAGCTCCGTTTCACAAGCCAGAGACATTGCTCAGACGCTAAGCAACTAGTGCAGCCTTAAAAATGTATGACTACGCACTTTTCGATGTTACATTGGCTACTGCGGGTCATGCTCACACGTAATACATTCTTGCTACGCTATCACTATTTCGCACAAAGTTAATTTCGCCGTGAAGCACACGCACTCACATTTTTCTTGCTTACTGCAAGACACAACTTTCTGGCCGAGAACGCCGGCAGTGTGCGAAGTCGCTTCAGCACTCACAGAATGGTATGTTAATATTGAGATATTACGCCATGAACTTTTTTATCCATATTCTGAAATAACTGTTGTGTGCTGACTAAGGTCTTCTGTTAATTTCAGAGAGGCAGGTCCCGTATGAGCGAGCACGTGAGTTGTAATTATGAAAACAACGCAGCTGCTCGCTAGTTGGTTTTGAAGCACACATTATTGTAGCTATATATACTGGCAGCGTTGCTTCATGGGTATCACGTGTTTGTTGGATGTCTCAAAGCATTCGATGTCTCAAAACGCGTTGGCGTTTATCATATGTTTGTGTATGTCATAAAGATATGCTTCCATTGACTTGCTTCATTAAATTTGGCGCGGTCTTGTGTGTATATTACTAAATTTCACCAGTAGCCTATGCATATTACAGACCTTCACGCAAACTGATGTGATACCTCTTTTTATACTCCTGTTGAACCCCGAAGAACTGCGTCCCGTCCAAAGTAAAAAAACAAACAAAAGAACAGAAAGATGGATAAAAAAGAAAAAAACATTGAGTCGTGAGTCAGCGCTCGTGTTTGTCTATTCTTCGTCCCTGTTTTTTAGTGTGCGCTGTGTCGAATAGTTGCACAGAAAAATATACTCCCATGGTTCCATGCAAAAATTCCCCACGCAGGAAGTCAACATTTTACTCCATTCTTAGGCAGTATAATAAACTCCAAACCGGGGGATTGCTAGAAGACAAGCATAATACTCAGCATTTCCTCCGAAAGCCGGTACAGTTTAAGTGTAGTATGGTTTTGTTCGGCAATGTTCACTTAAAAGACGGGAAGAAATTACAAAGAGATGATTTATGCCTTCTCTGCTCTCCAAGTTTGTCACGCTGGTAATTAGATATTTGGAAGACATTTGTTCGCCATCCAAATCAAGTTCTGGGGCTTTTCCAGAGGTTATATGGTGACACCGCCCATTCGCATTCGTATAGGACATAAGTATGCGTACTGTAAATAAAGCTTCTAACTGAGTGCGGTTGCTCCTATTTAAGCGACAATTGCTTATATAATTGAATTTCATTACGGCGATTCAAACACGACACAGGGGTCCCAGAAAAATAAAGAGAAAGTGAGAAACCACTTAGGAATTTAGAGTTGCCGTACAATTGTTTCTGGAACTACATATTTATCATGTATGCATTGCCATTATGCTTGTCTTAGCCGAGTATTACCTCCGCTTACAGGGTAGCTTCGTATGCACTGTGCATTACACGCTTATTTAACGTTGAAGCGAGACGCAGCTTGAAGGTTAATTCTCTCGCCGCTGCGACCGTGCCGAGCAGCGTATGTGTCCTTTCTCAAAGGAAGCAAAACCGTGCTATCGCTCGACAAACTTCGTTTAATCGTGGTCACCCACGGCAATGTTTTTTTTTTTGCTTGTCGCTCTGGTACTTCCAATGAATTTCATCTTCGCGTGTCCACGATTTGTCGCGGGCAACAATTCCTTGCAAGAATTCATTGCAGTCGTGTGAAATCTTTCACCAAGTGTAAAGTTATTTTTGCTGCATTTCTCAAATAAGTTCGCACTTATTTTTAAACTTTAGAAGACTGAAATAAATTCATGCAAATACTCGTCGCGGCTGACAAATTGTGGCATGTTGCTATTGCTGAAAAAGAATTACCTACCGCCAAAACGAACACTTTGGAGCCGCCTTCCGCACCTCCTCCATGCTCACTGTGCTGAAGATGCTAAGCACCATCAAGGTCCCCGCACTAGCGCAAGCTGCATACACAGAAGAAAAGAAGCAGCACACATGACTCGAGCAATGCTTACGCTCTGGAAGTCTTATTGGCCGCAATTCAAGAGCATTTATGGTGCACTTGTTTTGCAAGGTTTGACACGTAGCAATACATAGCGGAGGTTGCTCCTATTTAAGCGACAATTGCTTATATAATTGAATATCATTACGGCGATTCAAACATGACACAGGGGTCCCTGAAAAATAAAGAGAAAGTGAAAAACCACTTAGGAATTTAGAGTTGCCGTACAATTGTTTCTGGAACTACATATTTATCATGTATGCATTGCCATTTTTCGCCAGACATAATTGTTTTACGAGAAACCTGGGTTTTAAATCCTCATTTTCTAATTCTTTTTCATTGAACTCCCATAGCTGGTGGTGTTGCTAGCTTGGTTTCACATAATTTCACTAACAACGTCACGATACCATACCAATGTTTGTCTAATGAGTCGAAATTTTAGTCTTTGGGCATAGAACTCCTATCTCACTCCCCCTTTTCCTTAATTACCGTTTATTTTCCAGCAGGAGGACACGATGCCCGATGCCTACACGTAGCATTAGTTTTCAGCAGAAGCCATAAAATTTGCTGGGGACAATAATATTCACCAGGCGTCCTCAGGTTTCAGTATTTATTTAAGTGAAAAAGGATTTAGAGTGCACTACTAATAATTATTATTCTTGTCTAAATTCAAATATTACTACGTTTGTTTGCAGCCAGTCTCATTCAGCGATAGCTCTGGCTTTTTCTAGTTCGTATTTATCTATGTCCTCGTGGAATACGTTATAGCACGCTAAGAACAACGACTACGTTCGTGCTATGTTTATATTGATTTCGTTTAGATTTATTGCCGATACAAATCGGGCACCTTTCTGAATTATGACAAATTTCAAGAAATTTTTTTCCTCACATGTGTGCAGGAGAATACCAGAGCTACGAGCCTCTGTGAAGTGTTGAAACATTCGTTTAAGAAGGCGGCTATTAATTCGACTTCCGGTAAAAGCGGATCTTTCCGTTCGTGGTGGAATTCAGAGTACATGCGGTCTCACTGAAAACAAATAGCTGCTTAAAAGCAACTGTATTTTAATCAATTTCGGAAAGGTCGCTCAGATAGCAGATTTCCTGCAGCGTCTATTAAGCGTATCTTATCAAAAAAGTGTGGGGTTTAGGTACCAAAACCACGATTTGATTATGAGGCGTGCCGTTGCGGGGCAGTCCGGAATAATTTGGACCACCAAGGGTTCTTTAACGTCCACAAATCTAAATGCACGCTTATTTGCACATTTCGCCTCCATGCTCCGCCCAACACCGGATAAATGTTGATGATTTTTTGCCATTGAAGAGCGCTACATCCGCAGTGGCACATACTGAGTGACCCAAGTTGGCGCCAAGCCAGTTTATTGAAGAGCGGCACATACCTTGCACATTCGGCACATACCTTGCACATACCGGCACATACATGGCACATACGTGCCACACACCCATTGCCGAAGTTGGTATTAAAGTGATTCGTAGAAGAGTTGCAACGTACCTAGTTCCACATACGCAGTGATCCATCTCATCTCATCCCATCTCAGAATCCCCATAATCCAACCATTAGACCAAAAACTACACAGTGAACCAAGTTGGTGGGAAAACGGTGAAAGAGAGACACACACTCTCGAAAAGTGCGTAAAGTAGCCTGATAATGCTAAACGCATCCTAGCTAGTGAAATTTACCGAGTTTCTTGCTCGGTAGCCGACACTGCTCGAAACACTTTTCATTCGCCCATACAGTTTCCTACAAAAGTTACCAGAAGTAATTCTTTGTCTATAGGAGACGCAAGCATGGAATTTGAGCCAGCATAATAATGATAGTTCGTGTACATGTATTTTCCTAAACATCTTCCCTCTGGGTTGAAGCGGCTGAGTTGGCAAATTTATCACTCACCAAAATAGGGTGTCATAAATGCGTAAATTCGCAGTAACTATGCAAGTGCACGAAGTGTTATTGCCTTGTGCGTCAAGATAAATATGATCGCTTTGAGATTTGTGCCAATACAAGCAGATAAAGTGCAGTAAGTAAAGCGAGAAGAATATCTGAAGCCGCAAGCGCTAATGTATGACACCGACACGTAAAACCATCATTCGCAGCGCAGCTGAACTCCTTAGCGCTAGTGTTTCCCTCAGTGCATTTTTAATCTCATTCCACAGAGTTCCACTAAGTAAAAAATATTTTGAATACCATGTCCTACTTAGTTGATAAAACTTATGTTCATCGAGATCAAGGTGCTCCACTTAGATGGTGTAACGTGTATCAAACGAGAATAAGATGCTTCACTTATATGTAGCGAAGGTTTTATGGAACATTAATACAAGTAACATGCAGTAACAGTGGCAAAAAGCTCAACTGAAGAACCAAACGCTCAAGGACATTCATTCTACATAGATTCAGCTTAGAAAGTGGAACATCTTTCTTGCGAATATGTTCCAATTAATTGATCCTTTGTGGAACGCGGTTGAGATCGTAATCTTGGTTGCAAGCTCTACGCGCCGGTCCGCGTTTGATCGCGTAGACTGGAGGACCCTAGGTTTATATTTCATCAGCGTTGCAAGTTTCTCGGAGACGAGGTTCCAATTGCTAAGTGTTAATCCGCGCTCGGGCGAAGGGGGGGGGGGTTGCAGGCGGGAAGTAGTCCCGGCTTTCGGGAGGAAATCCGAACGCGAATGCCGCACCACTCGTCAGCTTTCCCCCAGTTCTAAGAACGATGTTGACCCATTCGGAGCCGAGAAATTGGGTTCGCGTCTGGGTGCTTCGCGATTTGGAAGAGGCTCCTCAAGTTTCTCGACTCAATAAGACGCTGTTAATCATCGAAGGTGGGCGTCTACGGCTAAACACGATGTTACTTGTTCGATTATAGATCGGCAACGGACGAGCTGTGATGCGTGAGAATAGAAATTCTTTTTTCAACAAAAAATTGGCATAATTCATTTCACGAACAATGTGGACTATTTGTGCAGTCATCATTGAATAAATGCAGCGACACGCCATATCGCCACATTCGGCACTTGCGTGTGACTGACTTCTTCATTTTCCTATTGCCGAAATCTCCTTGTCTGCCGCTCGACGCTACTCGCTTAGTGCAAGGTCTGGACATATTACATTCGCTTCACTTCTTTCTTCACACTCGGCTGCTCTAGATGCCGATTTTCCTCACTTTTTCTGCAGCAGACTTCAATTCGTCAGTGGCGTCAGTATTTTTCGGTTGCTGACATCTTGTTCACTTTTTGCCTGTCGTTCTGCTCGTATATCTGGACAGTCATCGAGTGGCACGTACCTATTCTGCAGCTTTGGCCAATATTATTCGCATACCTGTAGTGTCACATTCCCAGGTGCACGTTACTAATGACCATAGTTGTCCATTGAGGCAGTTGCTGTGACATACTTTCCAGCGGGAACAAGACAAATGGAAAAAATGGGACGGGACAGAAGAGAGCGCTGCCCTTCAGCTAGTGAAGTCTGTCGAAGCTTAAGTCTAGTGCTCTGTCCTGTCCCGCCCCCCTTCTACTCCGTTTGTCTTGTTCGCGCTAGTAACTATGTCACAGCAACTGCCTCAACACCAACCAGCCCAAATATCTGCGTTATTGGGTATTGAGGCGCACACGCAGCGATGCATCCCAGTTGCACCTACCCAATGACCCCCGTTGTCTATATACATGTTATTCAGAGGGGCACATACCCTGTAAAACATCCCCTGTGGCTGTACATGGCGTGGAGGATGTTACATACGGACAGACATATGACGAAGTCGGGGAAATTTCCATACAATTGCAACACGAACTAAAAAAGAACTTCACAGATGTAGGCCAATATGAGCAAGTCATATGTCAATGACAGCGAAGCTGTAGGAGTTGTCGCATCCTTCGGATTCTCACATACTTCACAGCCCGAAGTCTGCCAAATACGTGCCGCAAGGTTTCCCTCTGTCCAGTGCAATTCTCTAGCTATACACTAGGCTTATCATTCAAATGCTTAGCAACATCCGAGATTTCTGCTCCATGTTATAGTAATAGTCATGATAATTAGCGTTATTGGCATCGTGAGTGACAAGAAAAGAAACTAATCTGTAAAGTTCATAAAGTGAGCAAATTAGAAAGGTGCAATGGGGAAGATGTCAGTGGTGGAAATATATCAGACACCAAAGAATCAAATCAGGGGAAATGTTTGGCGATGATCTGAGGGGCAATGTACTCCTGTTGAAGCAGGACTAGGATATACGTTAACAAAAACTTAGAGGAGAAATTTTGCTGACGATGGGGGGGGGGGGATTATGCGTACGTGGCATGTAAACAGGCGTATTTTGTTACCACGTCTCAGTACTCATTGAGAGAAAATGCTTGAAGGCCAAGTAACGGCACGCCATAGGCCTGGCCGGTAAGGACAACACAGAAAACTAAATTATTCTATAATGTCTATATAACGTCTATATATAATGATTCTATAATGAGTCTATAATGATTCCGGTGCACGGACAGCCGCTGTTCCGTGGAGAACTGAGTTTTTCGGGGAACCAGGGGAGCATCTGAGAGCCACTACAACACCGTAACCTGTAGTCGTTCAATACAAATGACTCCCCTTTCGGCAGCGTATGAATGGGTTGTCTCAATTTATACATAGTAATTTTTTGCCTGTAACCTCACACCGGTTGCGTGACTTTTAGAGAGAGAGAGTTTAGCGTAAACTGAAGATTTCGACCCTGCTATACACAACGCTTACTACTTCAGATGAGGTGCTTGAGGTAGCATGAAGAGCTAAAGAATACAAGAGGCGGAGACAACAAAAAACGATATTCCTAATTTTTAAAAAATGAAGCCCAGATGACTAGCACAAGATGAACAAACGTCCATTAGAACTGAAAACAACAGATGTCTTCGCAGCTCAGAAAGCGCATCTGATTTTGTCCCCAGGTCTTAAACAACACTAGAGTGCCTTTGTCTACATATACAAAGTGGAGTTCCTGCTACTAACAGTGCGGTGGGGCATCGGTGACAGCGTCACAGCACGTGCTTAATGTCTTCAATACGTTTGTACTCGTTGCATAGTGACGCACTGAGTTGTCTAATGTTCAACAAACAATTGTTGGTGTAGATTACAAGAAGACTCAACCAATGGAAATCTTAACACTGGGCAAGCCCCTTGAGGGGCTTGCCCAGTGCCCGGGGGACTTACATTTAGCTAACTTGCAGCACTCTTTGATATTACACCTGGCTCCCCATACTAACGCCGCCTTCTTCAGTACACGTGAATTTCTGACACGTTCTCCTGTATATTCATGACCATCGCTTTCCTGGTTCTTCATATAAACAAGAGCAGTTCTCTATTTGCAACACCGTAAGTTGACCCGATGTCCGTTTCCAAACAGCAATAAATAAACGCATCAAATGACGTAAGCAGGCTAATTCTAATGCGAAAGCCTTAAGTGGTTCATTGCAACGGCTCATACCCAAAAAAAAAGCGGCGTGTAGTCCAGTGAGACAAAAAATGCCTTCTCCAGGAACAGCTGACACCCCTGTAAGCAAGCAAAGATGCAATGAGTGAATACGAATAAGGAAACAAAAGAAAGAATGAAAGAAAGAAATAACAAAAGGGACGAGAGAATGAAAGAGTAACTATAGAGAGAACGAACGAAAGAACAAAGAAAAATGAATGAATGAATGAATGAATGAATGAATGAATGAATGAATGAATGAATGAATGAATGAATGAACTTTTATGTAGTGCATTATGTGCTCGCATATGTCGTTGAGGGGGTCGACCTAAAGCGCCTTACGTTTACTTCTTACTGCGGCTCGCTATGTCTTGCAAGGTCTGACCTTTCTGATCATACAACTTAATGCATTACCACGTGTGCAGCATTCGCCTTGCCGTGTTACAGGAGTGTAAAATGCTGCCGAAGTTTTTATGAGACTCCACGCAAACTTAACATTTCACTTTGCTTCGAAACAAAAAAAAATGTTTCCTATTCGATTGGCCTTGAAAGTTCTTTTCTCTCGTTAATTCGCGTTCAATTCATTTTGAAAAGCTAGCTATTAAAACTGGTTTAAATAATATTAATTCATCCATCAAATGCCATCCTCAACGCCGATGTGCCATTATACCGTAAGCACCACTGCTTATAGGACCAGGTTCAAACTCCAATTTGATATTCGACACTTAACCTCCACGCACTACACACCGGATACGGCCTCTATCCCGGAAATTACTGTTCACGAGCCGTCGCACCATCCACCAAGAATCAAGCGCAGGCGACTATGGGAAAAGCAGCAATTCGTTGCTGTCGTCTTGAACAAAGCAGTTTCCTAAAGACAACAAAAGGCAAAATGGGCTATCTCTGCGTAAAAGAGCAACAAATCAGCGACCACAAAATTACCGAGATGATGAGACGCGTAGCAATGACGAGGCAAGAGCGCGACATGCGAAGGCAGTTTCTCGTGGCTTCTAGATTTTTACATTGAACACCGAAAGTTCTCTGGGAATTAAATCCCGTTCGCATCCTGAGTTGCTGGGGAGCTCCGGTAAGCCCTTTCTTCACGTTGGGCGTTTTCTTTCTAGTAAGCTGCGCTTAAATGAAGACTCTTAACAGGCGTCATGGTTAAGTTCATTGAAATGCGAACCGCTCATTCTCATTTTGTTTTTGTTCTTGCTTCACCATCGCTAAATTGTAACTTCGTTTCCTCTCTATTAAAGAAGGCGTCCCGAAAGATCTTAGCGAATTCTTCATTGCAGCATCCTCTTATCGGGCCTTTTGATCTTCGAAGAGGTTGAGGGACTACAAAGTTTCGCTTCGCAAGTTGGTGGTGCTGCTTGCATACCAAGTGGCCCCACTTTAACTTACGCAACAGCTTAGCTGAGCGAAAAGTAAGCGCCAGTACATAACTCAGCGGCGACCCCATCTCAACATTCCTGCAGCGACTTCATTCATGATTTAAGAAGTCATCGCAAGGTGCGAATGCTTAGCTATACGTTTCTCAATTTACACATACAGGCTTGTATCACTGTGCGTGTTTCTGCACATTTATTGCATTCTTGAGTGTTGTGATCACCTGTGTATTCCTTTATATATGCATAAATGTTCATCATAGCCAGGCACTTCAGTGATGTGCTTTGTGCTCTACTCACCACTTTTTTATATACATGGGCACGCTAGAAAACTTCTTCTTGTTTCACTATACATGGGGCTTTTCAAATTAATTTCATGTACTAGAGGAGTACTCGAACACCACCCTCCCCCTCCATCCCACACTTATTATCATCGAATCATCGGGAACTTCGGTTTCATGAAAAAAAAAACTGTTACCAATCAGTAATTGTCCGTGAAGTCATGGATTTTGTCAGCGTGTGCTCAAAGGTCGTCAATGATTTTTGAAATGAAAAGGTGCACAATGCATTCTCTTATGAGTTGCCGATCAACCTACGCACTTCGGGAAAATTTCTGCTCAAGAATTTTTTTTTTTTTTTTGCTCTACGACATGAAGAAAATCCAAAGTCGGAGGCGTGAGAACCAGTCCTTCGGCTCCACGACAACTGATACGTTCAACTGCTAACGAGACAGCATGTTTTGATTTCAGTCACCACAAATCATTTTCGCATTACCACACGAAGTATAGCATATGACAGTACAGTACGGCAGAGCATGCATGTGGCCCAGTAAACGAGAAAGCATGGATACTTTGGACATGTTAGTGAAGCATTGTTACTGCGCTATTACTCCTAGCTGTGTTGTCAGGTTCAAGTAATGTGTAACCAGGAAAACAAACGTATTCCGCAACCCCGGACAAAGCAGCACAGGGGAACTTCGGCTGAAGCGGCCACAATAAAGTTTTCTTTTCTATTTTTAGCTGCACCAAATGAAAAACCAGATTGCCTGTGGCAGATAGCAGAATTTTGACCTTTGATCTAAATTACTGGTTGAGCGGGCCATTTTTTATACGAGAAACCGCATGTCCAATTGAATGCCATATGCCGGTTATAAAAAAATTGGTGCTGTTAGAAAAAACGTATATTGTATACACAAGGTGTCCCACCTATCATGCACCAAGATTTTAAAATGTGCAAATTCCAGGTAGCTGGAGAGAACCAAGTTAATCTTGTTTGCCGTGGCTTGGCCGCGAATACATGCAAAATTGCCACGTGGCTGGTCGCTGAAGGCACTTTGTCTGTATTCGCGGGCTTCTTTTACGCTCGGAAAAACACTTTTATGCTGCACCTTCTGAGCCAATAGAAATACGCTTCATCTAATTAAATAATTTAGAAGCTAATTACCTAATTAAGACTAAATATGTAATTAGGTTAAGTGCAAAACATAATCTTATTATCTCCGAGCGACGGCTAACAACACTACCTTGGCTCGGCCCAGCTACGTGGCATTAGCATATCTTTAAATCTTTGTGCATGACAGTTAGGCCATCCCGCATAACATCGAGCACGAAAAAGCGGTTGTGGTGCTGAGCAGCCGATTACGCGCACGTGCGCTAGAAATTACCGGGAACGGCCGTGAGCAAATAAACTTTAGACAGTGTGGCAATGGTCACCTGTTTAGGCGAGTTTTGACCTAAACAGAAATCTCCCCGTACGTGGTTGCTTCCCTGCAAATTACGTGTCAGCGCGGGAGTGTAGTGGTGCTGTACGTCAGTTGGCATGAAAAATTGCACTCTTATTAGTGCGAAATCACTATAAGCACCATTACGCGAAAATCTGTCGTAGTGGGCGGGACCGATACATGGTGCCAAGAATGGCTCATGGCGCAAAGCGTGAAAACGCGTCAAGAAAAAGTGCTTCGACTGGCTTGAAATTTGTCAGGGAGGTACCCGTAAACAAAGTAAATTAAATGGGCGTGAAAAAAAAATTTGGCACATCTTGGTCCGGGGTGGGAATCGAACCCAGGCCTCCGGCCAGCGAGCTCAGCATGTTTCCCCGGCTCCACGGCGGCACCACTGTTGCGGCTGACTAAAGGTGTGCCTAAGCAATTGCCCATTATAGCGCCTCAGCACTTGTAGAGGGGGCAGGGGTTTCCATCGGGCTCTCGCCATTGCTGGCGCATGAGCAACACTCGCGCGGAGGGTCACGATGTCTTCAGAGACGCGAGAGAAGCGCATTGCGCTTCGGTTTTTAAAAAAAACCGAGGGCATTGCTCTGCCTTGCGCAGCTGGCAAGTACACTACGCGCACAACAATAACAACAACAAAAAGCTTGGCTCTCTGCTTTGCAGCTACGTGCATACCACACCACGGTGTGCTTGTGGTAGTCCGAGCCTACGCTGAACGTGGAGTTACGGACGCCGGCGGCTTCGCCTCGAATGCATCTCGAGCAGTGTCAGTGAGGCTCTCCTCGCCCTTGACGCCTCTGGCTGGGCTGCTCGTCGCACCAGCTCTGCGAGTAACCTTGTTGTGCGCGTTGATACGCATCGACTGTTGCTTCGGGCTCTGCGTGGTGTCAACATGTCTGAATCACCGGCCAGCGAGTTTGAGCGCACCGCTGAAACCTGCTGTCGCTGCGAACCCTTCGCCTTTGTCACGTAACTGCGAACTTCGAAGCGATTGATTCCTTTGGATATATGTATATATGGTGTAGATATTACGCTTGCTCCACAGGTTTAATTTCGGAGAAACGAGTACGACATAGTGTAAAATGTCTGCATCGTGATGCAGTGACGTGCGGAAAAAAGAACAAGAACAGACGCAGGAAGAAGTATTTCCAGAGGACAACACGAGCATTGGTTTTGCTTCTTTTTCCCGCACTTCCGTGCTTCGCACTGCAGAAATCTTACACCATGAACCGGAAACAACTCGGCCACATCGCTTTCTCATTGAGTACGACATACCTCGTTTTAGCATGATATACTTCTGACGTTTTGGGTGGTGGAGCAGCCTTTTTCAAGGCAACGATGTGTGAATTTATATTGCGGTAGAGCTCTCTATAGAGCGTTCTGCCGCAATAATTTCTCTAATTGCTTTTCTTTATTATTATATGGCATCTAGGAGATGTCGTCTTTAAGAAAGCGGCGGATACTCCTTTTCACATAGGGATTTAAAGAAGAATAAATCATAATTAATATAAAGAGATCACAACAACACAGATTCCAGTCGCTTAAGTACACTAATGCCACACTAAAACTGGAAGTCAACTAAGTTACACAGCAAGGCAAAGTCCAGTCACATTTCTGCACTAAACTGAGCACAAAGTCCGATCCCTTAGCTAGATTAAAACAAGGACACATAAGAAATCACAGATTAAGTCGACAATAACCGAGACAGAAATATTTCAGTGCCGTAAACCCATGACTACAGGAGGCCAGCGTCACCGCCAACATTGACACTCTCTTCGCTTGCCCCCGTCTAGCCTCCGCAGTGAAATTTATTCCCTCCGTGCTCCCATAGTGGTGCTGGAGGATCGTGAGATGCATTTGTCACGGGACTCACCGTTTTTTTTTTCGCTTTTTTGTTGAGCGGCGCACTTCCGCTGACGGTCTCGCGAGCGAGCCGTTGCGTTCATCTTGTTTCGCGCAGTGGACGATTTTGAGCTCTGTGCACGAGAACACCGCACTAGAGGGTACTACTTGAACACCTGCCTCAGTGCTACACTAACACTGAGGCCGATGCAAGCGAATCACAGAGCCTGATCGCTGCATGGAACACGGAAGAAAACACACCGTTTCGCTCTCTGCGCGCGCGGCTGTACGACGTAGGAACAAGCTATCTCTCCTGCTACGGTACGAAGTAAAATAAAAACACTCAGACATTCGCATTGCGCGGTAAGCTTCTTGAATGGAAGCTTACCATTATCATTGAAAAGGAAGGTGTGCGATCAGTGAATTTTACCAGTGCTGATATATGGGATATATGGGGAAGAGACTTGGAGACTGAGAAAGAAGCTTGAGAACAAGTAAAGGACCGTGCAAAGAGCAATGGAGCGAAGATTGCTAGGCATACCGTTGAGAAACCATGACCGCGGTTAAGAGAGGCGTTTCGATCAGAGAGCAAACGTGTATAGGCGATATTCTAATTGACATCAAGAGAAAAGAATGGCGCTGGGCAGGTCATGTAATGCGCAGGTTAGATAACCATTGGACCATTAGGGTTACACAATGGGTACCGAGAGAAGGGAAACGCAATCGAGAACGACAGAAGACTAGGTCGAGCGATGAAATTAGAAAATTCGCGGGCGCTAGTTGGAAGCGGTTGGCGCAGGGCAAGGGTAATTGGAGATCGCAGGGGGAGGCCTTCGTCCTGCAGTGGACATAAAACAGGCTGATGATGATAATGTTGATGATCAGTTCTCTAATGTTAATTCTTCTATTGAAGCAACAGATTAAAAAAATGACGTATCTTGCCTTGCACAATTCTCGAGGTCCCATGTCAATGAGTGACGTCACAGCGCTACCATCTACGTAGGCGCACGTGCGCGACTGACGTTAAAGCTCCAGCTGGGAGCGCGGTGCCTGCGCGAGAAGGGCAATTGATTAGAAATTTTGGTTCTTTTCTTGGCGCTGTTGTGATCGGCTGTTCGCCCCGCGACAGCCTTCAGTCACGGTTCGCATGATTATGGAGAACGGGCCGACGGCCTGGTCAAAATGGTTCTCGACACGGGTGAATTAGGACCAGCGTGGGAATACCTCGTTCAGGAGAGGTTCGATCAGTTAGCAATGATATGGCTGTCACCTGTCAGCTGCACAAATTGGCGTGTCCAAGCCGGAGATGCGCTTAGTGCGATGATCGGGCCATCACCTGTCAGAGTACGATCGGAGTCAGCGAAAAGGGCAACCTACCTCCGGATTAGTAGGACCTGATGCCATCGGTCTCCTGGCACCGGATTGGTGGGGCTTGATGTCATCGGCCTCCTGACATCGGATTGGGGGAAGTGACTAAACAATGATCACGCAAGGCATAAAAGGAGCTACGGACGGCGGAAGTGTTCGGTGACTAGCGCTTCATCATCAAGTTTTCTGTATTTCTTCGTATTTTCTTGTACTTAAGTAAACATGTAGGGGCTTGTTCAACGTTCTGAATATCGGACCCACCCTCACGTTCACTCGCCCATCCACGAGAAAAGTGGATCCCACGTCTGCGGACCCCGAGTCGCAACAGCGCGTAGTGGTGTAATACTTTCCAGGCACGATCGTTGGCACGCATTCTATGCACTGCGCTTGTCAGTTCTAAATGACCAGCCCTGGTGAGAGGTCGTTTAAGAAATTACATTTCCCATGGCTGTATTCGAACCCTTTTCCCGAGCAAGGAAGGAAGGAAGGAAAAAGTGGAGAAGGAAAGGCAGGGAGGTTAACCAGTTTAGCTTATTCGGTTTGCTACCGTACACATGGGAGCGGGATGAGGGATGAAAGATGGGGAAAGGAGAGACAAAGACAGAGAGAGAGCACATAGCAAAGCACACACATCGTCCTTTAGAGTCCATTACTCTGGCGTGGTAGGTGATATCACTAACACAGACGCTTGTCGAATCCCGTCTCTTTCAAAGCCGAAGTAGTCCCTTCGTCGCCTTCACCTGCGAAGCACGATGCTCTAACCTTTCGGCCAGAAGACAGAAGGCAGAACAAAACACTCGTACAAGTTTTTCGCATACCAGGCAGCTTTTAAGATGCTTGACGCATTTGGGTGATAGAGTTAAAGTGCAGGCATAAAAACATTAAACCGCTAATAAATCTATAAAAGAAGATAACTGTGATTGTTCAGGCCGTTCTTCGTCCCAAGCTCTTTTTTGTTTTTGTTTTCCTGAGTAAAGCACAAACAGGCATTACCGTCCCGATCGTGTCAGGGACGCATTTGATTATAGGAAGCTTGGAAGAGGCAGCGAGGAGGGTAGGGGAGGGGGCGTCTGTTGGGGAAGATAGGTCGTTTATAGTTTCTGGTAAACAGAGCGAAAACGAGGAGCCGACGGTGCTAGATCCACACAAGCCCAACCGTGATTGCCGAGGCACGCCTAGGGAATTAGAACCTTCGCTGCTCTCGTGTGTATGAGCATACAAAGAAGTCCCATGTACGGCTCCCATCGGAGGCCGTTATGACAGCCGTAAATGTCCTTTCCGGAACACTGCTTCTTCTTGCCTTTCCAAGAAGTAGCTCACGCATGCGTGTACACGCAGTGCGACAAAAGACGGGGATAACGTAAGCGGAAGGATGGTAAAGAGATAAACAGTCGTTTATCGTGGACTAGATACCGAACCCTCCGATGAGGGCAGTCGCCTACGAATGACGAAATGGCGAAATGCCCGAACGACTATACTTTTCATGAGCGTCTTTCCGCTAGTCATTCACATTGTGCATGTGCATTGAATCTTAAGTGCACGTTGGGCTTATGAATGCCAAAAGGGCAGGGCACACTTTCGAGTCATTTGGCAGTCATATTATGCGCCTGGTAAAATATAGATATATGATGAGCGAGAAGAAAGAATGCCAAGGGGCCCGATTTGTTATAAGTCAAATCGTAAGACACCAGCGGAGTACAGAATATGTAAAGTTATCTGTCGTTCTTATTTGGAATAAAGAAATGATAAATAATTCGACCTCAAATTGGATGATAAGAAAACATTCACCGATGATTACGATACCCCCACATGTTAAATTTGAGCGCAGCTCTATACGCGTTTTCATTTCGCGATATATTGGCTGGCAGGAGCAATGTATATATATATATATATATATATATATATATATATATATATATATATATATATATATATATATATATACATATCAAATGAACGAGACGAGAGAAAACCAAGGGGCCCGCTTTTTTATAAGTCAGATCATAAGACGCCAGCGGAGGACAGAATAGGCGAAGGTATCCGTCGTTCTTAAATGAAATAAATAAATGATAAATAATTGGACCTTAACGTGGATGACATTGGACCTGAAAGTGGAGACAGATGAATCTGTCTCTCGCGGCATGGAGCAAACGGAACGAAGTGCGGTGCGACTGCCTCGCTAATCTGGAGGTGGTGAAAGACAGCGCGCGGACAGCGCGCGCGCGCGATTCACAGCAGCCACCGCCAACAGACCTCCCAGACGACGCGCGCTACTCCGTCGCCATCTCGTAGCCGTCGTCGCCGAAATACGCTTTTCTTCGCGCGCTATTGCCATGCCCTCCTCCGCTTTTCGCGTCATGGTTCCGCTGCACCCCCCTATCCGCTTTCCTGCCCGCGTCTTTCATTCCCCGCTGCGCTCCGCGTTCGCCTTCATCTTTCGCTGGGCTCGTTTGCTCGATTTCTCCACGGCCGGCGCAGACGCTCGCTGCAAGAACGGGCGCTTAGGAGCTGAGCTCTAAAATCAGCTCGCAGCAGGCGGCTTATGAACACATATATTCGCATTACGCATGCGCTGCTCTTACCAAGTGAGCTAACGCGGCGCCGATCTCCCGTCCATTTTCAGGAGTCTGTCTGCATGAACTGACCCTAGGAGTGTTAGTGAGAGCCACCGCTCAAGGCCATGGCAATGAATGTAGGACAACCATTCTACCACAGCCGTCACGTAGTACGGGAACTCTATTTTTATTTCATTCTGCGAGGGGGAGGGGGGTGAAGTCCACTGATAAATAAAACCAGACATGCCATTTGAAGGCATCAATGCTGCCGGATTTTCATAATGAACGGAAAGGAAAGAAACCGAGCGTATTCTAATCATCACACGCGTTATCCGAAGGCGCGGGTTCGTATTCCTCCTGCAGTCAGTTGTTTTTTCACCCAATCTGATTTACACTTATGTATCATTTCTTTATTTCAATGAAGAAACTGCAGATTATCTCCCCTATGGTGTCCTTGGAGTTATTGTTTGTAGGCTTCTTATGATATGACTCATGAAAATCGGGCCCCTCGGTTGCCTTTCTTACCATATATATATATATATATATATATATATATATATATATATATATATATATATATGTGTGTGTGTGTGTGTGTGTGTGTGTGTGTGTCATTCGATAATTGAGTAACTAAACATGAGGATAAGTAAGACATGTTTGAGCTCGGTCTCAGTTTTCAGTCAACTATCGGCTGCGGATAACCTCGACACTGTACTGAAGCTAATCTTCAACTGGGTGTGCAGGAAAAATCTTCTCTGATGAAACTCTCTGGTCCCCAATATTGCCAAGTTAATATGCTGTGTCGTCCATGTTACGAAGCCAACTACATTCTCTGCGAGAAAAAAAAATGATTAAAAATATCGGCTAAGATAGTCAACACGTTAGAACCAGTCGTGCGGAATCGATAAAAAGCACTCTTTCAGCACATGTCGAGTTCTCGCGATATATTCCAAGTACGAGAGACGTTGCACCCACGAGTGCATGTTTCGTGTTCCTATTCGTTTTCTGTGGTTAATGTTCCTTTCATTTCGAATCGAACTCACGCGCTCCTTCCTTTTTCTTCTTCGTAAATTTGGGTTGCTCATTTTGTTGGCGGTACCCCTTTCATCTAAATGTCCTTGGTGGCGTTGTACGCTTCTTTCTTGAAAGAGAACCATGGTCGGAAAAGCAACAAGCGCGAAAGATCCAAGGGACACGAACTAAATGCAAAGGGAGAGACGACTGGGTTTGGTCGTGCGAAAACACCAAATGCTTTCTGACTTGGAAGCAAAATTGCGAAAAATGTCGCCACCCCCGGGTAGACTCCGGTGGACACGAAAGAATATTCTCGCATGAAAAGAAATATTGAGGCGTCAAGGAAAAGCAACCCGTCTTCTAATTCGTAGGCAAATGCATTCCCCCCTTTTTTTCAATGGTTCATTCCTTTATGTAAAGCAATGTTGTTTCTCACTAGAGAACGCCCGGTTTCTTCGCAGCGTGAATGTGGCACGGCTTCTTTCACGGTTTTCTTTTGGATTTGAATGTGACCGAACACTGGGTGAGATATGTACTAAACCAAGTCCTTTTATTACCTCGTGTCTTCATTCTTTTTTATTTAATTTTGGCTTCGCGTACGGTGTCTGCAAAAGTGTTACCACGTCTGCAGTTTCAAGGCCAAGCATACGACAGCAAAGGGCATGCAGACATATCGACATTGCGATACAGAAGAAGCAGTCGACTCATGATAGCGTGAAAGCATCCATCTTCTCCTGTTGTTTGCAGCTTGTTATTGGTCGACTTTATAAGCGCTCTGCGCTTTTCAACAAAACTTTCTTAGTAATAGCAATAAGAGTCAGTTGTAGCTATAGGCGGCCTCACTTTATTTTACTTTTGTGTGCCTTATCATTTATGGAATTTTATGAGTAGATTTAGCGAATATCCACCGTGTTCAGATGGCGTTGAAAGATGGCTCTAAAGCTTTCAATCGTACGCACATAATTTATTTTTGTGTAGTGGGACCAATGCGTTATTCTCTCAATCGGCCTTGTTCTCAATGACTTTCTTCCCGTGTTCTGTGACCCTTACGTACGCTCGTGAACACAGATGAAAAGAAATGAGTCAGAGGATGAACATAAACTGTTTTGTAAGTTACAATGCAAATACATTCTCGTTGGCAAAGTTGCATAGAACATTGCTGGTTGTAATCACAGTTACGCTAGGAACTAGCGTGAGTCATTTTCGTTTTGCTTAAACGCTTTGTGTGACGTTTATGGAAATAACGACCCCCGTCTTCTTTCAAAATGAAGAAAACGTAACGTAAGAAACAAAGACATCGAAGGAACTCTAAATAAGATCACTTAAACATCCGAAACAGGAAAATTATTCTTCCAAAACTATTTCTGGTAATGTTTCGGTGAAAAGTGCATGACTAGAATAAAATAAAACGAACCCCGAACTTCAGTTTAATTTTGTTGCTTCACGCTAAAGCACAAGCGCCTTTACGTTAGTCCGACGTCTGGTATTTCAATGCATATACTGGCATATATCTGCTGCTGTGGCGTAGTAAATGCTCTGAAAACCTGTGATTATATCCGATCTCTTTACAATACCATGTAGTTCATCTTAATTGCTAAAAAATATTTAACGCGTCCAAACAAATACTTGAAATCCGTGTCATCATGGCAAGCTGGTACGGAAACTCGAAGGTGACGTCGCCACCCCTATTTTGGTTTGGTGCCTTTTCTCGCTTATCGGTCCCCGTCACATGGTAGGAGTGTTTTTTATTGTTATTTTTGTATTTTAGAAGTTTAATTGAATAATACCGCTCCCCTTATCTATTTGTTTCATTTTATGGTCTATGTGAAAAATAAACATCACTATACCATAAAGCAATGGTGTTCTTATGTCGTTGAAAACATTGTAGATGTTCAATTACACTATTTGGCGACACAAAACGTAAAGCGAGGCACTGACAAAAACGACAACGAATGACTACTCAATCCGGAAAATTTGCCATTCCATATAAATGACCATGCGCCGTTCACAGTGGAACCCTTCCGCCAACATTAAGCGCGCATATCACTTTCGTTTTAGTGTCTCTTTAGGTCGTGCCCTCAGTTTAAGGCATTGTACTTGATTCGAGGTTAGTGTACATTCACACCGGCGACGTACTCGTCGCGTGATCAGGTTGGTCGCAAATTGTCGATTTTGTCGAAAGGCGAGCTGTTTTGTAAAGTCACTCACTGACCGATTCTTCAGTCCCGGCGACTGGAGTCGCCAAGCTGCTTCGACCAATCAGCAACGCAGGAGCAGGACGTCGGAATAATGTGATGGTTACATTACGGGGCCGTGGCTGGGACAACAGACGTGAATCGCGAGACATTTCGGTGATGCGATCGGCAGGTCGTGATCCCAGCTGCGAAAAGCAGTCACCTTGAGCAGCTCTTCGGCCGCCATTCGCGGACGTATGTCAGTTGCGGCTGTAACGGATTTTTTTTTCATATGCACCTTCCTGTGGGCATAACATCTCTTGTTCCAGAATAGCGTGCGGGCACTTACCTAGCATTTCAATAATACGAAGGCCAGGTGTGTGCGACTACTTCTGAAAACCACTGGCTCATCTCCAATCAAATTTTCCACAGAGGCGACATCTCATTTGCGTTTAATGTTACGTTCTTGAGCATTACTTGGTCGTTTTTTTTTCGCAGTAAACCGGATGTGAGAGTCGCCTACGATGGTGCCACTAAAAAAATATGTCGAGTTTGCTCAACGAGACAGTGACGTCATCTGTCACCGCTTTGGAGGCAAACGACTTCCACCAGATGACACTATCTCATGCCGTTTCACCTAAATGTTAAGCCAACAGAACAGTTATATATTTTTTGCCCCGCAAGCTCTTTTACCTGCCGTTGCAGTTTTTTTATGCCTGCCGATATTGGCCAATCTTCCAGAATGGGCACCTCCCACTGTGGCACAGGAGGTACAGGAGGTACAGACTCCCTAAGTGTTTCTTGACTGGCTTGGCGCGCTTTTCTGTGCATACACCTGTCATCACCAAATGGTACGGAATTCCGTTACCTGTAAAGCCTTTATTTAACCACTTTGCTTAAGCGTCGCTTCACAAAGATTCTAACATTTCGGTTGGATCGGCGTATATTGTTTTTCGGTACACCAGCACAAGCTGGTGAACCAGGCCTGGCAACCAACGATTGCCTACGGCTTTCAGGACTGTGTGAGCCGCCCGCGCTGGGCGAAGAAAGAACTCGTCACTCCCTTTCCCTCTCCACACGTAGTCGTCTCGCGGTGTTTTACGACACAGCATCTGTTCAAGGATTCAAAAGCCGGTTGACGAAAGCTACGTCTGAAAAACATTGAAAAGTCTAAAAAGATCTAAAGCAGCTTAGGCGCCATTAGACGAGCGAAATTCTGAAAGAGACTGAAAGACTGCCAAATATTGAATGGTGTGACTTTTGGGAATGGGCTGTGAATTATTGGTAAGAACGTGCGCCCGTTTATTTTTTTGTGGAGTATAGTAAACTTAACTGAGTGAACACAACGTAATTTCACTTATTGAGTGAATATATCTGAACTATCTTTAGATTTTCGCTCCACAGATGCTTTAGAACCGTTCGACATTAAAGAAATGTTAGACACGGCCCTGGACATGCAATTAATATGTTTATTCAAGTGTGTCTGCACCTAAAGTCACCAATTCACCTGTCTTCAGGGTAAGCATTCTGCCTAATTTTAAGGCTCAAACACCTGTCTGGTTGCTTACAACGCGCATTACCTGTCTATATCCAGCTCCTCTCGTTTTGCAATCTCTCCGGTTATTCACTTGTCGCACTTTTGAACGCGATCATTCAAATTACGCTAAATGTCTTTTTAAGAACATGACCTCCTCCGCTCATAACTCCACTTAAACGGCGAAAAAAAACTAATATAATTGATCAGCGAGCCGGCCCATATGTTTCTTCGAGGCTTCCCCGAAAAGAGCATTCAGATTTGTGCGCTCGTTCCAAAAGGCAGCGCTTGAAACCAAGATTGCCACCGTTCGCGTTGATTAAAAGCGAGTCGCTCGTTCTGAGAAAACCCTATAAGTGCGTCAGCTCCATCGGAATGCAAAAGAGAACGCAGCGGCACCCGGCGGGCCGGCAACAACTTTGCGGAATTATTGTAACTCTTTGAGTGTCGGCGTTGCCGTAAGAACTCGATACAAAGAAGCTTGAACGTGATCCACCATAGAAAGGAACGCGGCATTCGGAAGGCAGCAAGCCCGTTAACGACCCGCGTTCTTCGAATTACCATTTCCGACGTACGAAACACTACCTTTTTTTCTTATTACTGTAGAAAGAAAAAAAGTTGCAAGCGGAATGCACTAGAGCCTGTATTTGAATAAGTAATTGCCAATGTATCATTTTTGCTACTCTGAGCTTGGTAACTCCAAATTCTGGTTTCAGCAGGACGTACTTAATGCATCGCCTGTAAAAGCGTTTTTGGATGCGCTAGCGGTAGTTTTCAGCTGCTAGTCTTTCAGCACTCCAAATTACTAAATAACTGGTTACTATGCGAATAGTATTAACACCAATAACATATTGTTTTTTGTGCACAAATTCTGCCCATCGCCAGAAACAATGGTGAATGAATTCTTCCGATTTTTTATTGCTGTGTGACTGCGCCTTTCAGGATTAAGAAGTTGACGCTGCATCTAATCCAACACAACAAGCGCACACGCGTGCTAAACGCAAAAACATGGTTTGCATGTAAAAAAAACAACTACTGCACATTGAAAGAAACTAACAAAAGAAAGTATCCAGGCAGATGTTGCATGCAGACTCTTTGTCAAAAGTGCACTGACCGCAGTCTTTGAGAAAAACATGAGCATTTCCGCAGCCTCTGCGCGCGGACTCTTGTTTGGTTTCGCAGCGTGTGCTATACCACGAGCGAACAGCAAAGTGCGACACGGTTTTAAATTCAACGTTTTTCGCGGAGTCCACAGTTCTAAAACTTTCAGCACTTACTGTACATCAATCATAAGCGCACACCGTTCTTAATCAAACTGCCATGCGATTCTGCGAATCATTTCCCACATATACAGCGCCACAAACTTTCCCAACAGATCGGGTGCAACAGGTAAAGCGTCTCAAGTTGCCCCAAGTTTTCTCAAATTCACACCTACGCGCTCGCACACACGCAAGAATGTCTTATCCGTCAGAGGAATCCATGTACACATACGTGTATTCGACCGTCTTTTACCACATCAGCTCCCACATGAGAACGTGTACATTCTCTTACACCCCGTGTAATCGCCATATGAACATAGATGGATACCATATAACATCCCGTATGTTTTCATATGAAATATGGGAACCCACCATATTTATGTGTGACACCCGTATGTTCATATGAGATTATTGGATACGGGGTGTATGGCTTTTCAATGCTAAGCATTTTCCTCCGAGTCCAGCCACTTTTTGACGGGCAAGACTACCTCGCCATTTCTGTGGGCTGATCCCGGTGATGGTGCCACGTACCCAGCTGTTTTCGTGGGCTGACCCTGCTGATAGGGTAGTCTAAAATTAGGTGTCCCTGAGAACGAGTGGCTATATCCACTTGGAATGTGCACCAAGAACAGGCTCGTGCATTTGCTACGTGCGTCTGCGGCCACTAAATATGTGTCGCTGGATTTCCATTTGCTTTCAATCTGGCCATTAGGAGCATTCGCTCTTATTGTTGATATAGATACTACAGGCTGTCATCTCTATAAGGCCGTTCACTGCACAAAATACCTTATTCATACAAGCAATGCGCAAAAGCGATAAATTTTCGCGTTGCCTAACTGCAGGTGAGAGTGACATCTTAGATAACAGTGCGGTCGCACAATATATAATTTATTTACTCTATAATTCGGAGAGCTCATTGTGGAATGCAGAGAACGTCACCCTACCACCGTGATTCCCGTTCAGTTCTCTGTAGTGCCTTGCATTGAGAATATGGAAACTTTAAACATTTTTCAACAGTACATCATAATTCCCAATTAAAAGGGTTAGAATTCAAGTCAGCCGGCAGAAGCACTCGTACGCAGTAAAGTTGTGTTTCCAACAGAGGTTACAAGTCAATTCAAGTAGGCGCAAGAGATCGAAGACTAATTTCGTGCTTAGCTTCCGGTCAAATTATATCCAGCGGGTTTTTTTTTCCCAACCGCACCAGTGTTCTACCTGATGTCTGTGCGCGGACCCGATCGCGATTTGCTAAGAAAGAAGACTTCTCGTCGGGGCTAAATATGCAAACGTATGCTAATGTTCGCGGCCCACATTTAAACCCGGTACACGCACGAGGTCTACCTTGCGTTGTGTGCATTCTGAAGGAGAATCAAGTAGCAACGCCGCTGAATCGGTAAGCACGCGCACAGACCCGAGCCCTCTGGCGAAAAGCGAAAGATACACTCGAGGCCAACAATCATCCCAAATTCCTTCTCTTGTAAATGAGCTACAAGCACACAGCACGGAAACGTCCTAGTTGCGCACCTACGTGCATAAATGGCAGGTGAATGGTGTGTAAAGAAGAATTATTTCTGAAGGTCTCCCGACATGACAGCGATCTAAAAAAAATTAGGCACATCTAACACGCAACTTGGAATCTATGTAAACAGAAGCTTTTGTGAAGCGATTTATTCAAGCGCTACTTGTATAAATTTGCCTATTTCATTCCTGCGTCTTTGGCGTAAAAGAAACTGGTGCACCTGCCTCGTTCTCCCTCGCAATACGACAAAGGCTGCGAACAATTCCATTTCAATTCAGCCTTATTTTTTGTTAGACAGAGAAGGAAACATAAAGCTCGCAAGCTTGACTGAGGTCCTGCCTCCTTTATCAACTTGGCCGTTTGACAGGCAGAGATTTTAATTTTTCCAAATAAACACTGAAACAAGAATCAAGATCATATCAATGAGCTAGCTGGCGATGGCCGGTGGAATTTGCGTGAGATTGTGACCTCATAGTTAGAGCATCACCGTTTCACTGTTTGAAGCTTGAAGCTTATTCCCAGTCCTACGTTGTTTACATAATTTGATCAGTATTGAAGCCATCAGGCTGCTGTGACGTAATCCGAGGATTTATCCTGACGTCGGGCACATAATTCAAGTTTCATTTAGAGTATGCAGTCTTCAGTAAGGCAGCAGAAGCCCTCAGACACACCGAGCAGCCACGGTCTGGAAAATCCGGCGGAGTTCGATATGAAAGATTCCATTAGAAAAAGAAAGAGACAGCATTTCGAACAATAGCGAAATCATAGCCACAGCGTTCAGTACAAAGGACAACTTGCCCACCATGATGGGTAAGTCGCCAAGCCGTTGTTCAGTTGAGAATCAGCTCTCTTGTTTGATTCCCGGCAATGATGCGGGAAGTGCTACAGCCTGAGTGAATGTTGATTGATTGATTGATTGATTGATTGATTGATTGATTGATTGATTGATTGATTGATTGATTGATTGACTGGCTGGCTGGCTGGCCAACGGACGGACGGACAGATAGATAGATAGATAGATAGATAGATAGATAGATAGATAGATAGATAGATAGATAGATAGATAGATAGATAGATAGATAGATAGATAGATAGATAGATAGATAGATAGATCGCACTGTTTTGCGAGTGCATCTTATGGTATATCACAAGTTAATATAACTACTATATTGCAAGTTTTCCTGCCACTATACTGCACTATTGTAGTAAAGAACTAGCAACTTGTTTATTGTCTCTTTGTGAAATTAGATTTTAGAACACACCCTGATAATTCTTCCAATGATAATTTACGTGTAGGTTCCAATGTAAATAATTCGCATCCCATGACAGCGAGACTTGTCGAAGCATTCGAGAAACCTTAGCGAATACTTACAAATAACAACAGTTATACATAATAATAAGCGTCTTTATTCTCTATCCTATTCTTACACTCTGTTCTATAAGTACTCTCCTTTGTTGATTCATAAGCCTTTTGGAGTAAAATAAGTAAATAAATTTTATCATGAATAGTAAGCACGATAGGTGTAAAAATTAATACAGTCATAAATTTTTATTATTCAGAGTAAGTCTAATCCAAGCATGCTTACATTTAACGGAAGCAGCCTAGTGACGTTTAACGTTTCATTCTCTTTCTATAGTCGCTCATTACCTGCGAGCGGATCAACGCCACCAGCTATACGCCGACATGAGTGAAGGTTTCGCGCTAGCGTAAATAATTGGGTCCCTTGGAAGCAAAAAAAAACACGTGTTCGGCCCACGCACTTAGCAACGTCCGCACCACATGCAAATGGTAATTAGATTCTTCGTTAAATATACATGCTGGCGGGACACCTGTTGTTAAAGTATCCTTCTGCTAATGTTTTTACTACGCAAGTTCATTTCGCGAGATGTGTAGTTTGAAAACAAAAGTTTTCAAACAAAACAAAAAACAAACACTAATTTCTAAAGCCAGACGTCCTATCACTTCAGAGGCACGTTCCAGAAAACTCTCTGCTGCGGCGGCACATGGGTGGCTATCCGTGGTCCCTGGGTGTAATCGTCGCCCCACCACGCCCTCTGGCGGAAGCCCATTGCGAGCACTGCGGCATAGGAACCGTGAAATGATATTTTTGGCTTTTCAATTTTAAAACGATGCTCTCTTTGCCTATTTTCCCCAGTTTGTCTTGGTTGCCTGGCTTCTGGATGTTGAGTCGGTCGCTATCTTGGCGGATATATTTGTGGATACATATAGAAAGGTTAGAAGCCCCACATTCTCTCTCTACTCCATGACACCAATCTGAAGATGGGATGATGAAAAAATGGGACATGAAAATGGGATGATGATAATGATGAGGATGATGATGATGCAAATGTAATAGGAAACCACCCACGAAGGACCCATATATAACACCCGTACTCTGATAAAGTATGCGCCCCTCAATTCTGCGTAACAAACTAATTTTCTTCCTTCATAAAACCTGAACATATAATCTCGTCTAAGATGCATCTCTAAAGATCGCTAAAAAATTATGCAATTTTACGTGCCAGAACCATGATCTGATTTTGAGGCACGCAGTAGGGGGACTCGGGAATGATTTCGACCACTTGAGGTTTTTTAACGTGCACCTAAATCTGCTTTAACCTGCACCTAAATTTAGGTGCACCTAACGTGCACCTAAACTTAACGCCCCCACTGAGATGCGGCTGCCGTGGCCGGGATTTGACTCTGCGATCTCGTGCTTGGCAGCCCAACACCATAGCCACCAAGCAACCGCGGTGGGTAAAGCACACAAATCTGTTAATGGAATGGGGAGTTACATTTGTCAGTTCGCTTGATTGTCTTTATTTTCTTCAATCTAGCCACTCAGTGTGTGCCACTAGATGTGCGCCCGTTCTTGACGAATCCTCCAGAAAGGGCATTTCCCCACTCAGCTTCCAGCATAAAAGCTTAACGTATAATGTGGGCTCACAGATATCGAAAGCGCACAACTGAGCATGAAGTGGTGACTTGTGCTTCTCAGATACGTTGAATTACTACATTATACTTGGTTTAACCATTCCGTATCTGCCACTGGTGTGGTTTGCCCGTTCTTGGCCAATCCTCCCAAAAGGGTATTTACCACTAAAGTTCCTGCCGAAAACCTGAACGTATAATGTCTGCTCAGAGATATCTCGAAAGGACGCGGACCTGTGAATAAAGATATCCTGAGTTACTGTATCACCTTGGATATATCGTATTACCTTGGATATTCGGCATTTGTCACTGGGGGAATGCCCGTTCTTGGGTTATCCTCCAGAATTGGTGCGTGCAACTGTGACAGAAGAGGTACAGAATCCATAAATATTGTTTAAAGCGTGCCGTACGTTCCTGCGAATACACCTGTCATCACCTTCATCCTTGTGACATCACTGCGTATACATCTGTGCATCTGGAGTTTATGCGTATTTCGGTGTACCTTATGAGCGATGTAGTGTCTACACATAAGAAATTAGGAGGAACTTAGGTTGCGACATTTCCGGTAAATAACAATAAACATTGCATGACATAACGTGTGACATGAAATGAAAGTAAACAAAATGGTTCGCATCGCAGTTAGGTGCAAAGCATTTATGTAACCGCTTTACCGATGCTTTGCGTCGCGTAGATTCCCGTATAAGGGTAGGATCTGCATATATATATGCATATATATATAGAGTTGTGGCTGAGGAAATCACACTGGCCCCGGTTTATACGGGTTTCTTTGACAAAGGCTGGTCCACCAGCCGAAACTTCAGTCAAATATACTGTGCTTATCATCAATCTGTTGATAAAGAAATGTGCGGAATAAAACCAACCCTTATATATAGCTTTCATTGATTACGACAAAGCGTTTGATTCACTCGAAACTTCAGCAGTCATGGAGGCATTACGGAATCACGGTGTAGACGAGACATGTGTTAAAATACTAAAATATATCTATAGCGGCTACACAGCTACCGCAGTTATCCATAAAGAAAGCAATAAAATCCCAATAAAGAAAGGCGTCAGGCAGGGAGATACGATCTCTCCAATGCTATTCACAGCGTGTTTACAGGAGGCATTCAGAGACCTGGATTGGGAAGAATTGGGGATAAGAATTAATGGAGAATACCTTAGTAACTTGCGATTCGCTGATGATATTGCCTTGCTTAGTAACTCAGGGGACCAATTGCAATGCATGCTCACTGACCTGGAGAGGCAATGCAGAAGGGTGGGTCTGAAAATTAATCTGCAGAAAACTAAAGTAATGCTTAACAGTCTCGGAGGAGAACAGCAGTTTACGATAGGTAGCGAGGCACTGCAAGTGGTAAAGGAACACATCTACTTAGGACAGGTAGTGACCACGGATCCGGGTCATGCGACTGAAGTAATCATAAGAATAAGAATGGGCTGGGTTGCGTTTGGCAGGCATTCTCAGATCATGAACAGCAGGTTGCCATTATCCCTCAAGAGAAAAGTGCATAACAGCTGTGTCTTACCAGTACTCACCTACGGGGCAGAAACCTGGAGATTTACGAAAAGGGTTCTACTTAAATTGAGGACGACGCAATGAGCTATGGAAAGAAGTATGATGGGTGTAACGTTAAGGGATAAGAAAAGAGCAGATTGGGTGAGAGAACAAACGCGAGTTAATGACATCGTAGTTGAAATCAAGAAAAAGAAATGGGACATGGGCAGGATATGTAATGAGCAGGGAAGATCCCCGATGGTCATTAAGGGTCACGGACTGGATTCCAAGAGAAGGAAAGCGTAGCAGGGGGTGGCAGAAAGTTAGGTGGCTGGATGAGATTAAGAAGTTTGCTGGGACAACATGGCCACAATTAGTACATGACCGGGGTAGTTGGAGAAGTGTGGGAGAGGCCTTTGCCCTGCAGTGGGCGTAACTATTCTGTTGATGCTTCAACGTACGTCGTATTCTTTTTCCTCATTTCATCATTTTACTACCGGGCCAGCGTGAATTCCGCAGCCATAACTATATATATATATATATATATATATATATATATATATATATATATATATATATAATTTGTTGTTCTGAAAGTCATGGACCTGGAAACCCGAGGAAATGCTTGGAAGCATCAAGGCAGCCAAAATATTTATTATAGCAGCTTTTCTGCGAACCAGGTTCTCTCTCACTTACTTGGAGGTGCACATGGCATGACGCAGATTCTGATCATGTGGAAGGTTTCAGCACTGGCTCCACCTCGTTAAGGAGTTTCTCATGCAGCTACATTGGGCCGCGTATAGTAATTAGGGAAGGGGTCAGTTTCGTGCGCGAAAAGAGCATTCCTGAAACACCGTACCTTCCGCGACGCTGTTCACGGCACTGCTGTACTTGGGTAAACACGCGCTTGGTAAGCGCTTTGTTTCTTGATCACAGCGACAGCTTGGTTTTTTGTTGTATCAGCAAGAAGCATAGCTAGTACCAATTTTAGAACTGTGCACCCGTTTGTCGATGACGTTGTTTGGGCGAAGAGTGTTTTTTTTTTAAAAATCGAATGCTTTGAAGCGAGAGATCGTTGGTGAATGGTCATACGAAGACGTCATTGTGAAAGTACTAATTATATGCGCCACGCCGACGGCCCACAGAAATTGCAACTAAATTCAATTGCAAGATCTTTGGAGTTCTGATTTATTTGATATGCCTATAAGGTGCTTCGGCTCCCATCATGACAAAACGTACCTCCAAGAAACAGCTCTCTGTTGTATTCTTAGCAGTCACACAAACCAAACACATCTGGCAACAAAAAAGCCATCGAAGTGGATTCCCTCTCACGCTGTATTGTAGGCAATGAAAAAAACTGATTTCCTTGCACTCTCCGCATTCTTTCATTCTTCTCAACTGAAAGAGCAATCAACAAAGGGTAATCAAGTTGCAAAGTCTGACGTCCGTACTGTCACTTTGGACTGCATCGCAGACGTCCTGCACATAAAAGAAATTTGGTCCAGAGATAGCGTCACCAATACATCAAATAAGCACAAGATCTGCGCATACGCTGCCCTGGTTATTTAAAACAGGGCTTACCGATTCTCCGATCTACTTTATGCAGCAAGACAGAAGACATCAAAGACTTTCTGTGTTCATGTCGAAAATGCTGTGATGAAAGGGGCGCTCTTCTTTAGAACCTGCTTCAGAATACCTTAGAACGCTTAGATATAAAGTGAGGCACACCAAGGTAGAAGAAGCACGCGCTTGCTGCGGCAAAGCTAGGGAAACGTTGGAAGATGTTTTATTAGAATGTGAAGATATCTATCCAGCTGTCGATTCACGTTCAGGTGGTCTGCTTGAGGCCTTAGGTTCAGGAATAGCACGAGAACGTAAACTTGTCCGTAATAGAGATTAGTAGTAGGTTATTGCAAGTTTTGTTGCAAAAAAGTAGGGAGACCACAAACTACGGAGACTTACAAAAACTGAGTTCACAATAGTGACTCAGATAGTTTGATGCTGTTAATTCTTTGCGTGTTTATCTAAGGAAAACGATAGATATGACATTGGGCAAAATAAGAACGAGGGCTTGGCGGCACAACCCACCATCCTGTTTCAAAGGAGGCGCTCATAGCGACCATCCATCCATCCATTCATGCAGAACAAGGACCTTCTACATGCGTGCCTGCAACTTTGTATCCCCAGACGGGTGAGGTAAGCTCCACATCTTCTCGCACTGCTAAGAATGATTTGCTCGACGTGAGGTCACGCCCAACCGTTACGCAGTAAGAGCTGCTCAGGCGGAGCAACTTCCAACCTGAATCGCCAGGGTAAATCCACCGCTTGCTACAGCCCACCATCACTAAAACCGCAAGAATCACCATACAAGGATATGATTAGTTCTTCAGTCAAAATTTAATGGAAAATGCAAGTTAGGGGCAGCCATGAAAGTGAGTACAGCAAAGGAAGCGTATGAGGAACCTTTTTTTTTCTTTCATTATTTTTAAACGTAGATGGGTCCCAGGAAATATTGCATTAAAGCAGGCACGGCTAAAAACTTACAAGTGCCATTGGGGGTGGCCATGGCTGTGGCTTCGGCTATGAGGCGGATCCAAAGACTCATTTACGGCGTCGGTAACCGAGCTTCGCACACGCGAAGCGCGAGAGGATTCGGACCGAAGCCAATTATCGCTTGCCGGTCAGTCGGAACAAGCTGCTTGCAAAAGCGAGATTTATCGGAAGCTTAACGGTCTTCTCCGGCCGCAATCTCAGTCTGGGTCGAACCAGAGGACTTGACGTACGCAACTAAAGATAGAAAAAAGGAAATGAATGGAGGATGCCCACTGGTGGACTGATTTGCGACCGTGGATTTAGGGAAAAGAAAACGGGTATTTAAACAAAGGAAAAAAAATATAAGGGTTCAAAGTACAGTCGCCAGAAAAAGTTTGGCGACCACAGTCTCCACATCAAAATATTGCAGCATAACCAATCTGTTTGAATTTAACTGGCAGAAACCCTGTCAGCATGTTAGAACAATACAATGCAGGGGCCTAATACTACTGCATCGTACGCTTCTGCCCTATCAAGTCCTCTTTTCTGTTTCTCTTTTTCTTTGTTTCCTTTTTTGTGCTCTGGTTGTCAACTCTAAACTTTCGCTCCTGAGTGTTTTCTGTGTAGAATGTGTTGTAGCAAACATACCTGTGCGCTAAGTTAAACCCCAGCCCTCACCTCGTCAGCGATGCGTCAGAAGCGCCCTTACATTAGAGTAGGCCGCTCCACATTGCAGCGCCGGAGCTTGCGTCAAGGTCGTCGGACGTCATTGAATCATGTGCTTCTCAGATGACCCTCTTCAAGCTAATGATGGAAATACATAGGAGTGTGTGGCACTAGCGATTTAACAAAATCTGGCACTAGCGAAATAAAAAAATCTGGTCTGCTTACATCGCAACGTGCAAGCCGGCTAACCTGGCATAGTCAAGAAGGCGAACAACTAATTTGATGAAGTTCAAATGCCTCTGCAAGCTTCTGATTGCTAGATAGAACTGAGCTCCTCGTCAGGAAGGGTTCAGCTCTCTGATGTTTCTGAGCAACAATAATGGGTATGAATAAATTACCACTGACTCTAGTCAGTCCTACCGCTTGACATCAGCTGTCGTCGTCGATAACTGCCTGTTGCACTTAGATGTGAAAATTCGGTTGTTTGCTTGCATATTGAATATTGTTTATCGTTTCACGGATTCTCTTCGTGTAGGGGGCAGAGGTAAAGGCAAAATGCCTGACAGAGCCTCTGCGCTCCTACAGTTCAAGGCAGCATGATGAAGTCAGGGGTATCATCAAGACTCCATGGGAAGCAATGGTCCGTGGGACGTCTCGAATTCGGCGCTAATGGGAAGACCACAAATGGAGCTGTACATGGTGATATGAGCTAGACAAGCTTTGAAATGAGGGAAGCTCAGAGTAAAGTTGACATTGAAGAATGACTGAGGAATGCGAAAGACAGTAAATGGGCTGCGAGGGTGTTCAAGTATTCGTGCAGTAAACATTTTGACAGAATGGAGGAAGATAACTATAGGAAGGTAACCAGCAAGTGTGCGATCGGTACAGTAAGCAACATGGCAACAAAGAACGTCAAATGTGTAGTCTGAGAGTATGAGACAATCTCATGGGGGTGGCAGTGGAAAAGAAGCCTGCTATCAGTAACCAGCCGAGATGTAAAAAGGAAATAAGGAAAAAATATATTTTGATAACTCAAAGGGAAGCTCCTTACTTTTCGAAGGAAGATCAGTATGTCTTTGAACGCGTAGTTATAAAGCCAGGCACAGCAAGGAAGAGGCATCTTATGCTTGCTGCAGTAAGCTAGAGAAACGATGGAACATATTTTACTAGAATGCAAAGATATTGCCACGTTGTAGTGACGATAAAGAAGACAGTTGCAAAACTGTGAATCACAAAACTAACTCTTAATTGGGCAAAACTATATGCCCAAAAGCAAGTTACACTCAAAGCACAGCAATATCGGCCAACAGAGTTGGCTATCGTCGAAAAACTGATCCGCCGATGAATCACGTCGGCTTGTTACATGAGTCATCGAAGGTTCCAGAGTAATCGCTGATGCCCGCGTGCCTTCCGGAAAGCTCTACACAATTCACGTCGCACATGCAGTCAGATTACACAAGCTTCTGGGTCAACCAACAGCATATCGAGCCATCGATAACGTTCAAGAAGCTTCCGATGCATGCGGGCGCGCCCCGCGGTGAGCGATAATGTTTGTTAGACGCTGAAAACGGTCACCCGAAAAAGATAAGCGAGTGCACGTGTCAATAGGTACCCAGCTGTCGAGTCAGCCAAAGCTGGCGTCCTACAAGCCCTTGAGTTCGGGGATAGTAAAGGGAAACTACACATGTGCGAAATACAAATTAATAAAAGGCGATTGAACGTTTGGTGACAGAATGGCAGGGAGACCAAAAACATTAAAGGCGTTTAAGAACAAAGTTGGCAATAGTAGTTCAGAAAGTTGATCCTGGCCATTCTTCGCGTTATTTTTTAAAAAAGTCGCAGTTCCACACGATAGGGGAAGTATCGATTGCGATAGCAAATAAAGGGCAGCTGTACCAAGTAAGGATAGCGTTTTATCGGCGATATAGACTTTTTAGCCTATGCATACCAAATAAATAAACAAGCACGGTGTCACACGCGAACCAGCAAACAGGAACACCTCTCACTCGATGACCGCGGAATCCCGCTGTCAAAACGCTAGGGTGCGGTAGCGCGGCAGCAGCAGCCAAAAAATTTACCTTTGTGCTTCGTCTCGCACCAACGAGAACTAAGGCGTGAAAACACAGCGCGCGGCGGACACTCTGCCCGTCCCGTAGATGGCTTTCAAGATTTTTCAAGATTTTTTTCCGGGCGGGAGCACGCGGCCGCCTTGGCGGGCCTGAGTAGGACGCACTCACCCTCCCGGCCCTCCTCTCTGAATCTTGCACGCGACGGAAGACGGTGCGCTTCCCCCACACACCACCATTTTCTTGCCTTGTGTGCGCGAGATTGAGCAGCGATCACCGGCTGAAGCACCCTCACACTCTTTCGGCAGCACATACAACATGCAGTGTGTGGTGTCAATTTTACTGCTCTTACACTACGCACGGAATATCACGGCGATGGCGACGGCGAAAAGGCGCCTGGTGTGTCTATATAACTGCCATCGCAATAATAAAGAAAAAAGATAGGTAGGACATTAGGCGAAAGGAGAATAGCTTGGTGGCGCAAGGTAGCGCCCCTTTTCGAAGGGGACGCTCACAGCATCATTCCATTTATCCATGTTGGTTTAGTTTTCAACAATGTATCTCTTGGTTTGTCACATGCAATGTAAATGTGCATTTTTTGTAGACATAGTTCAAGGATAAAACCGCAGTGTACAGGTTAGAACTCTATACCAGTTGCAAATTTGTATTTGTATAATTGAGTATCAAAAGAGAACGGCAATTATCTACATATAAAGCTCTAACCACTAGCAGAGGAAACATCAGGGGGACATTGAAAGTCAACGCAGTTGCTGATGAAGAGAAAATAAGGGTACAGTCGTCATATTTCTGTTGCAGGTCACCACCGCGAGATGCTTATAACGTCTACAGGCCATTCAGTAATGGCATTTTGCACATATCTAACGCAGGAGAGCTTTGCGAATCACTGATACCTTTCAGCAGGAATAGAATGTCGGCAGTCCCCCTATTAGATCCAATATCTGAAGTAGGGTTCACGGTGTTCTAGCTTAGTACGCCGTATATGATGCTTTGGAATTGGGAAAGAGTGTCAGAACTCAAAGATGGAGACAAGAAAGACACTGCACAAAAGAAAATACTTCGTATTGTTAGGCTTCTGCACAAGTGTGCTGACCTAGGAAGTTTATTAGGACACTGACTCCCTTCTGCAGTGAAAGAATGCTTGATATAATATTGCACCGGAAATCCAACCTGATATCCACTCTTCAGGCTCTCGCTGTATCCTTTTAGCCCTAAGGTCACTTCTCCGTCAGAATAGTGCGCACCTTAATTCCTCCCTTTATCTACTCCCTTCTCTGTGTAATCTTTTTTTCTTCTGAAAGAAGTACTTCGGAGAATAGCGGCTGGTGTGGCCTTCACACCTTCTCTCACATGTGCCTGGAGTTCAGCACCCGAAGACACAGCGAACCGTCCGAAATTTGCAGCGGCAGCTTATAGAGCTGGCGATCGCAAACTGTTCTGACTCTGTGCAGGGACCAGGGATGATCGAGAGAGGGTACTCACCGCGAATTCTCAACCGACCCATTGTTCGAAGCTCTTCGCCCAATAAACTGAATTGAGCGCGCCACCACCCTCCGGCTGAAGAAGGCTCCGCGATTCTCAAGAATTGCCTAAGGGATTCACTGAAGAGCAGCGACCATTTTTGCCCAGGTGCGGTGCTGCAATCAAATTCCTAAAGACGACGTGCAAGGCTGAGTAGAGAAATGTTCTAGAATTTGGTGTTATAATGCCTCCAGCTAAGATAGTACCACCCTGGGAGTGGCAGCTGATAGAGTGTGACACATCCTTTGTACAGGTCACTAAACATGCGTCAGAGACACATATCAAAATGCACTTCTTGGAGCTCCAGTACAAGTACTCGTGCACAGAGTTTTATACAGACGCTTCTAAGTCGCATGCCGGGGTGTCCTACGCAGCCATTGGGCCATCCTTCTCGGAATCCGGTGTACTGCACCCTGAAACAAGCATATTTACGGCTGAGGCCCATGCACTATTGTCGGCTGTGAAACATATCAGAAAATCAAATATTCAAAAAACAATTTTATTTACAGACTCCTTAAGCGTCGTAAAAGCCTTGAAGTCACACTGTAAACACAGAAACCCCGTAATTACTGAGCTCTATTCCGTCCTCTGTATAGCGTATATGTCTAACCAGCATGTCATTATATGCTGGGTGCCTGGACATAGGGGCATCGAGGGTAACGTTCTAGCAGACCAGATGGCCACATCAATTTCATTGCATACAGTCAGTCCTACTGCTTCGGTCCTTGTCACGGATCTGAAGCCTTTTTTAAGAAGGAAACTGCGAAACCACTGGCAACGTAAATGGGACGCAGAAGTAAATAACAAACTGCACGTGATAAAGCCACAGTTAGGTTCTTGGCCCTCCGTAACAAAATCACGGCGAACAGATGTCCTATTCTGTCGCCTCAGAATAGGACACACATTTGGCACACACAACTTCTTACTCACTGAAAATGATCCTCCAACCTGTGGTAGATGCGGGGAGAGGCTGACCGTCCTCCACGTCCTCCTGGAGTGTCGGGCAGCCGAATCTGAAAGAAGGAAACATTTTTCCCTAGCATACCGGCAGCACATCCCCCTACATCCCGTAATGCTACTCGGCCCAGAACCTTTATTTGACACCAACACAGTACTAAATTTCCTGAAAGATGTCGTCCTACATGTTTTTAGCCCCACATGTTCGTAGCGGGTCCTCTCTTCAGAGGATGCCGCTGCGATATCTCTTAAGTATAGCACATGCCTCTAGGCCCTTGTCTTTCAAGGGCTCTGGCGAGGCAGCAGTGCTCCAAGTAATTTTAACATCCTACATATTATTGATTTTGCATCATTCTTCTACGATGGATTTTAATGTTCTTAGTAATCGTCATTAGTCATCGCCATAATTTTATAGCACGTAGATTTTACGCACTTTACAGCGACAATTTTTAGGCCACTTTACAGCCAAGTCACATCTCCATAATACATCGATAACACTACCATTTGTCATGGCGCTCTTTGGCCAAACCTGGCCCTTGCGCCATTAAACACTACATATCATCATTAGAATTTGGTGTTAATAGCTGCCAAGCTCCTAATATCCTCTTTCGTGAGACATAGGCGTTGCCGCGTGGGTGGCAAGTTCGCTAAGCTGCTACTGCAATTTCGGCTTGATGAGGGCACCCACTATTTTATCTATATGGACATCTACGCCGCAGGGCAAACTTCGCAATAGAAGTAGGGAACGGTAAAGGCCAAGACTTCAGGATCGTCTGTCTCGACACCTTTCGTTAGTCGGCGTCGCAGTTGCAAAGCTGGGTGCATGAAATCATCCTTACTGCACAGGGCTTGATGATTTCTCGGCACTTAGACAGAGGTGAGTGTAATCTACACTGCGCTACCACAGCTATATATCTGTCTTGTTAAAAATGTAGATGTTACGAGACCTTCCTTTCGGACGACATGTCCTATATTGTGGTAAATAACACTTTCTCATTTTTCGCAAATTTCTTTGAAGCGCAAAAAGCCGCTGTGATTTCTTTCCGAGTTGGCAAGGAAGCGGGATAATCACTGGGAATAATTTTTCGCAGCTGTTGGCGCTTGTGAACGCAGATATACCGGTCCTTGCAGCACTCCATCTACAAATGTCTTTCAGTGCTCAACTACTCTATTATTCGCGTTCACATCTGACGCTAAATCAAAACGCCCGTGTTGCGTTTTGATTACTTCAATGTCTCGGTACAGAACATGTATGTATAGTCTACAATGAATTGTAGGTCCTGTTAGCTGTGGCATATCACACCAGGTTTGTTTTTCTAATGAAATGAGCCGTGTTGCCCGCTGTCTTATGACGGTGAAACACCCGACTCCGAGACCGCGGAATGTTCAGCAGCTCCGTCCTCCCGGTAATGGAAAGCGTCACCGTTTTTCTCCCTTCAAAAAAAAATCTGCAATTTGTTCCGGCGTCAGCACAGACGACGGTGAGGCGAAACATACATCATGCGCGAAACGCTCTATTGCTAGGCACAACAAAAATCTACTAACATAAAATGGTACCGGCTCTCTGAGAAAAATGAGTAGGAACTAGTTGGATGTCTAGCTCGCCGAGTGATTCATGCATATAATGTTCGCTCCTAAACTAATAGTAATACGACGTCACATAGCGTGCTGACGTTTTGAGCATGGGCGTTTGTTTTTGTCACCTCCTCAAGCACTTGGCCGCCGTCCTGTTTTCAACCATAACAGAACGCCCCTGGTCTCGTCATGTACAAAACATCACGCAATTTCGTAGAATATTTACATATTTGAAGCGTTCATTAGGTACATGAACATAAGTGTACCACACACCACAGAGAAGTATGTTGCTGGTTTTTAGCATCATTTTGCAGAGCGTGCTATTTGTGTTGTCATTCAAACAATTGACTAACATCGTCAATGAGGAGATGTATGTTTAGTCAATATCTGGAGTTTCGCCGGAATTGGCCAACCTGAAAGAATGCTGCATATTTTGTGATCATTGATTAACAACACCACTCTATAACTACTAATACGTCACCACCATAGTGAGATGGCTGTAGGATAGAGTACAACTCCCGTAAAATCTGCAGCAACGTCTCAAAATGTTAGTACATAAACCTTGTGGTATTAACTTCATCTACTTTATACTGTCCTCATGACTGATGAAGTCAAGATATTCGGATAACGACGTAATCCAGTATTTTCTTTTTCAAACTTTCAAAGCTGCCTACGGCACGATAGTTTTGAAACTCTTTTCAACATGTCGAGAATTTTTCTGCCTTTGTAGCAAACGAAATCGAGCCTTAACACTTTCTGGCACCATACTAATTGCATTTTTTTGGCTCCGTGATATCAGGGACTCGTTTCATTGTCACTCTGGATACATCGTTGCAGCATAACCCTGATATCGCCGGCAGTTTCGGCTAAGTACGAATGGCTAAGAAACAGACAAAACGCGAGTCCTATTAGTGGCATAACTATTATATGGGTAATGAGACCAGAGCCAATAAGGTATCATGCATTGTAAAATTGCCTACACCCTTAAGGGGGCTCGTTTGGCCCATGACCAAGACCGCTACCATTAAGGTTATACAAATATATTGTGTATGACAGTGAGCTCAGACTACAGCTGCGATGAGGGAAGCTCTGATTGAAAACTGCGGAATAATTCTGACCACTTGAAGTGAACAGAATATCGTGCACCAGTGTTTTACTCGGATATATAGCTGTTAAAGCTTATTTCATACTGTTTTCGAGTTCTTTGTCGCAGGTATCATAGTTACTTGCCACAAACAGTTGCTAAAAAAACTTTCTTCGTCGCAACACGCCAGACTAGTTCATCGAAGCGCAACGTCGATCCTGACTGGAGCGGCTTACGCTCACGGAAACTGGCCGCAGCAATCTAAGCAAGCTTCATGTCACTTACCACTGCAGACATGGAGACAAACACCCAATACTATGCGACATTCAGCAATAGATACACGCCGACCCTAAACCGAAAAATGTGCACCAAGATCCCAACACAGAAAGCAAAAAGGCCGAGATACCTCCCTCATCAAAGCTTATACCAATCCCCGCGGTCGTCACCTGCGTCGACGCAACTGAATACCAATATGAAAGGCGCTTTGCGGCCGTTACCACAGCAGGTGGCTTGCTCCGACATGCTGCCAGTATCGTTACCCGAAAAACCGAGACGGTCGAGGAAGTGATCATCGCTCTGGCCACTCTTGGCCCAGCCTGTCGCACCATACTGAGCAATTCTCGCGCAGCAATCAACAACTATATCAAGGGTCGTATTTTTGAACAATCACTCCGTATCCCACAACAAGCCCCGCATTCGTCTGAAAATCAAATTACCCTCGTTAGGTCCCAGCACACGCCGGCTTTGTCCACCCGCACCTCACCTACCTCAACTAGGTTACACACTGCTTAGCACGAGGAATAGTTAACCGTGCCCGAGACGGTGCAGGTGCACCCGCAGGACGCGACCGCCTTAAAAGATACAACGACCTTGTGAAGTCATTTACCTTGCAAGAAAAACCTTCCCCACCCCTCACCGCAAGTTAAACAGAGCACAGGCAACCACTCTTCGACTGTTACCGACCAATACATACCCCTCCCTCACACGCTATCACATCATATACCCCGACATCTACCTAAGCCAGATGGGCAACATCTGTAAAACTCAATCAGGAACACTTCGCCACATGCTATGGGAGTGCAAACATCAATACCCAGACCTTAATCACGTGACCCTCTCGTCGAGATGGCACGCCACCCTGCGCAGCTCCCATCTCGACGACCAACTCTGGGCTGCCCAGCAGGCCTACGAAGCGGCGAAGAGGCAAGACCTCGACGTCCCATCGTGGGACGCCTAGGCCCAGCCGACTAAACTGCTGGTTGTCAATAAAGTCCTCTCTCTCTCTCTCTCTCTCTCTCTCTCTCTCTCTCTCTCCATTATCGATCTGATTGTAGCTTCTAAGAATGAAGGAATTAGTAATGGCGACGAAACAAGCAGCCTTTACCCACCCTTAAAGGTGGTAAAGCATTTCGTCTGTGTGTGATGAAGAGATAAACATACGTTGATATATTTCGGTGCGCCTAATATACACGTAAAAAAAGACAACTTGCGTGGTTCAGTGCAAGCTGAGCGCCACTGAGAACGCATAATGCGAAAGGCATGCTAAGCCTAACAAAAAAAACTTGAGCCGAGGATTAAACATCGACTGTTCCACCCACCAGTGGGGCTCACAATAAAACAGCTGCTCATAAAAAGATAAAGCACACATTGTGGCCCAAACAAGCGAAAAGCAAAGTCCGTTCGAATGCGAGCGAAAGCCAGACAGTTTTACACTTTGCGTGTGTGCTCTAACCCGAGGCGTACAAGCCTCAGCAATTAGGCTTAGCAGCTGAGACGATGGTGCCGGCGAAAATCCTCGGCCTTTTCTTTCTCTTTCGGGACAGGCAGCTTTATTTTCTTAGCGAAAACTTGACGGTCTTCTTTTTATTCTGTCATTGTTTTTATGTTTTGCTTTTGCTGCAGCTCTTCTAAAGAACGCGCATTGCATCGCCTAGAGACGAACCGGAGAAAGTGCTAAGCTAATTGCGAGAGTCAAGAAGGAAACAAGAAAGCGAAGCAGGCCTAGCGAGATCGGAAGGCCCGGTAGAAGCTGTAATGAGTGAGCAAATGCAGCATTGCCAAACGAAGCAACAGATGAGATGTGAGAGATAGCAGAAGAACCGAACGACGAAAATAAAGAGGGTAATAAACAGACGCCTATGGCTTTGCTCTAAGCCTTCCACAGACTTCCCTCCTCCCCCGTGACGCTCGCTCTATACACCCCTCCCTCTGATAATAAAGAAAATACAGCTAACAAAGAGAATACGTAAATTGATTACGAGAGCCTTCAACTTTGCTGCTACTTTTTCCCAGCCGTTCGTGTCTGCGGCGAGTCACAAGAGAATGTCGGCTCCACCAAAGGTCTGCGATCGGCGAGTTAAATTAATTTCGAGCAGAGCGAGCTGTTCAGCCAGAGCGATTTGAACAGCTCTCTTCAAATAGAATGTTCTAATCTTCACTTCGTTCGGAGTTTCGGTTTCAACTTTTTTCCTCAGGTTTTGGTTCATGCTGCGTTATATAGCCACTTTGTTTACGTTTGTTTGTTGTATTATGTTAGAGAGTCCAAATGAGTACGTCAAACAAACGCAATTTTTCTCTTGGTTAATCAGTTAATGAATGTGTGTTGATGTACTTGCGCTGGTGTGTGGCGCCATTGTTTCCCTCCACCATGTATTAAATTGGTTGTTAAAAGAACCTAAACAAAATTTGTCATTTAGCGTTGCGATCCAAGCGCCTTTGAGCTGCATAATAGAAAAGGTGAAGCAATACAGAAAGCCCTGCCCTTTAAAGCACCTCCAATGCTGCAGCATCGCTCTGCTCCTCTGAAACAGTTATCACACGAATATTTTCTGACGTTCGTGACTTCTTTATGCGTTTGTTCCCTGTTTCGCTGCCGTCAAGGATGGTTTGCTTTCACCAATTAGCCTAACATTTGGCCGACTAAACGATGACTAGAACATTGCTGAGACATGATTGAATTCGGTGCAGAGGCATGTACAACTTAACCACTTGTCCTGCGTAGAGAAGACGCTTATTCTCGCGCGAGGTTAAGCCCTTCAATCACGGCGTACACGTTTATGGACGCGACTTACTTTTGCCATTACTTTGCAGTGGTTGCAAGGAATAGACAACGAACATTAACCTTTGAGTAAATTGAACGTTATGCTTCCCTAAAGTACACCCATTTCACTTCTGAATGAATTTCATTGCTTCAGACGACCGCTTTGGTGAAGGCACCAGCGTGTTTGACGGGACATTTGAAGTGGGGCGTTTTGGTTGTAATTGCGAAAGATTTTTTTCCCTCGTTACAATGCTTGTGCTTGTAATTCGTGCGGGTGATTCATTAGTTTTAATGAGGAAACGTAGTTGTATTTATGTAGTTATGGGGGCTGTAACCCGCCGTGGTTGCTCAGTGGCTATGGTGTTGGGCTGCTGAGCACGAGGTCGCGGGATTGAATCCCGGCCACGGCGGCCGCATTTCGATGCTGGCGAAATGCGAAAACACCCGTGTACTTAGATTTAGGTGCACGGTAAAGAACCGCAGGTGGTCGAAATTTCCGGAGTCCTCCACTACGGCGTGCCTTATAGTCAGAAACCTCAAAATTTAATTTTTTATGGGGGTTGTCTATAAAGTGCCCAGTTATTCTCATCCCACCTAGAATTGCTTTCTATTGAGTCTCCAGCACCTTGGCATAAAATTACGTAAATTTCACACATCTATCGACAGTCGAACGTAATTCGTGACTGAAGGGGTTCATTTAAGATGCTGTCCGCGTTGTAAAACAGATAACATTTAGCCATGGTAAAGCCTCAAAGGAAATACTGTTCCAATTCTTTTACACGTAGAATCTTTTCACGCAATCGTAATCAGACTTTGGAGCAAAATGAGTGCAGTTAGGAACCTTAATTGGGTCCGCAGAACGTGGCGTGCAGGCACATTTTGCTGTACGTATTGATTAACGTGGAGCTGCGACTTTTTCCGCTGCTACTCTGAGTGAGCGTTTGCAAGCGAGAACGTTGTGCGCCTTCGTGGCTTTATGGTGAAAGCAACTATGCGGACACTCGAGGTGCCTTCGCGCCTCCATCGGTGTCATCCTGCTGTCACTGTATCGAGGGCGTTTGCGCGACTCGCGTGTGACGCGACAGACCTGCAGGACGTTTGGACGCGATAAAAAAAACGGCGATGTGAAGTGGATGCACCATCGCGCACAGCCCGGGACGCAGCGCTGCATTTAGCTGCTGGCTCTCACAAGCTGTGTGCTGTGAGAACCGCTCTGTAGCTTGCGTGCATAAAATTGTCAGGCCAGAGCTGACACTCACCTTCAAGCTACAAAGTACGAAAAGGGATTTCGCTTGCTTCCGCCACAACCAGTCTTGCAAAAGTTGCCGGCGATTGTTCCGCCGCGAACGCCACCTATCCAACACAATACGGGCTGAGACTTCGCAGTCTAGCTATTTATAACACCAATTATCAAAAACATCAAGTTGGGAGTGAAGGACTTAACAGAAGTGCTGCCACTCTCTGCTATCGCACCGGTGCAGAACCAGCGCAAACTCCACGTTACCGGGACAAGAAAGGACTCGGCCCATCATCTTCGCTTATGTATTGTCAAGCTATTTATGACGCTGAAAATTACGTAATAAGCCGTCCTGAATTTAAAGGAGGGCGTAAGAAATTATTAGATGAACTGAAGCGCAAGGCAGCTACAAAGTATGAAGGCTGGATGACGATATCTCTTCGGTGCCATGCCGCGCTGTAGAAGTGGGGCACCTCTAACGCCTCTGTCCACGTTCCTCGCTTTGCCGCAACTGTAGGATGTCTTGCGTCTGTGAGTACTGTGTCTACAATGAAGCAGCACTTGTCATGCGTGCCATGTCGGGTCCAATGTGTCGCCTCCGCGTTTTGTTAGAGCACTACTCGAGGATATCGAACGCAACACTACACCCTAGTATCGGTTTCTATGTGTCGCTTTTTTTTTGCATGCAGCAAGCATAACACGCCTCAGTAACTGCCCGTACAAGACTGTCCCTGATTTTCAGAAGTTTTAGTTCGCAGTAAACTTGAATCCCTCCATACAAATGCTAGGGAAACAAGATATTCTGTCGTTAGGCAAGTGCTGAAGAAAAACCGAATGGCCCACATGGCATTTTAAGGAAAAGTCTCAACTCTGATGTGTGCAGGAAGCAACTATCATTTAGCCTTTTAGCTTTCACAAAGTTCGCTGAACATATGTAAAGTTGAACCAAGAAAAAGCAAAAATTTTACAAATTAGCGCTTCTACAGTAAGAAATTATCCTGTAGAAATTTATAAAAAAATTATCATATACGGTATTTGTCAAATTTTCTAGGGTATACATGGTCAAACACAATGCATTAGTTGGCAGTTTCAGTAAAATGGTTGCATTGCCTGTTACGTTTGATCAGTGCAAAATCTTTATTGACAAACTCGTGAAATATTAAATAGCCAAGCATAACGTCAATTTTTCATGATTGATATACTTCAGTTGAAGCCATCTGAAGAATAGTTAAGTTTCGTCATATCAAGTATGAGTTGCAAATTTCATTCTTCATTCTTTTAATGTTCTACAATGCCGTGAATTCTTACAAAAGCATTAATGGCGAAGATGAAAAGTCTATGTTCAAAAGTTGGCCCCCAAAAATTTTGAAATGTAACATACAAAATAGGAACTTGTGAAATGAATCGCTAGCGAAACTAATTTTCTGTACTAGCGTGGGGTTTCTAGTCCGTGACATCCTAAGAATCACAAGAACTCCGCGCACAAAACTGCACTAAACTTGCTTTTCACCTCTTAAAGAGAGCCGAGCCAGATCGTCCGCTCACACCTTATTCACCCGACTCTGCTAATGCAAATGCTGGCCAATTGATAAGTAAGAGCTGGTTGTCTCTAGCTCAAATGTCCCCTTTGGCATAGCACTGATATCTACCTTACCAACACCCGCCGTGGTTGCTCAGTGGCTATGGTGTTGGGCTGCTGAGCACGAGGTCGCGGGATCGAATCCCGGCCACGGCGGCCGCATTTCGATGGGGGCGAAATGCGAAAACACCCGTGTGCTTAGATTTAGGTGCACGTTAAAGAACCCCAGGTGGTCAAAATTTCCGGAGTCCTCCACTACGGCGTGCCTCATAATCAGAAAAGTGGTTTTGGCACGTAAAACCCCAAATATTATTATTATTATCTACCTCACCAACGAAATTTTCCAAGGCATGCATGTTTCATTCTCAAGCCAGTGACACAACTGCCGCAAACAAGCAAATTTATAAATCATATGCAAATATGATAAATTCCTACCGGAGATGAACAAACTAAAATTGATGAGTGCACCGTAGAGTGCACCATCACAAGTTTGTGCTACAGTCTTGAATTTCGTGCTGCATGCAGAGGCATCGAGGGAAATCAATTTATCGCGCAATCCCTGGTACATATAGCTTTCGTCGCGGGTGTAGGTTTTATGAAAGTTGTGTGCTTACAAATTGTTCTAATGCTATTCATTTGCAAATTTTTCAATATAAAGTTCATGACTGCCGTTCATAATTTCAGTACTGAATGTTTAGCTAGCCTCATTGCTATCGGTTTCAATGTTTTTGTTAGTTTTATCAGTAAGATAAAGCGACCAAAGCCGCTCTTCTGTGATACAGAAGATCGAAACTTCAGATATCGCTGTATGAGGCGAATAATTAAATAGCTTATACATCCGGGATGTCTCAACCACTAAATGCAACAGAAGATAGCACGTTCTTTCAGCTCCCAAGACAGTTCAAAATGTCCATGAAACTGTAGCAAAAGCTGTGTTAGGCGTGCAATTCAGGCCGCGTAAACAAGTCTTCTAACAAACTCATCAGTGACAGAGGACAATGCCGCTCGCGCAGTCCAGATCCATTGTTCTATATCCGCAGTGCCTGCAATTAATAATCAGTCGCTATGAGAGACATTGCCGAGCATAACGTTTTACACACTCAATGCACATCGTAAATCGTTTCACTGTTTCGAAAACTGCACCGTGAAGCGCTGAACGTTAGTTTATTGTCTGAGATGACAGAACCAGTGACCATGGTATTCACTCGTCTCCATCTATTCTACTGACAGTTCCGTTGTCTTACCAAACTGATCTAATCAGTAACGCCTTGCTAGCTTTGTGACTGCTTGTCCGCATCGCAGACGGTGTGCACCACCATTTTCTGCGGAGTCTAACCGTAGTCGCTGAGTAAGTTCATCCGCTTAAACAATTCTAAGGCCTTTGCTGTGCGTAGTTCTAAGCTGTGGCTACAAACATGCCACGCCTTTTTCCTGCATTCCGGAGGTGATAATGAGTGATTCGCATTCTGGTGTGCACGTACAGTAGTGTGCAACATTTATGTCCGTGCTTCATATCTGATGTACATCTCTTTACTTGAAACACGCACGCACACACGCGCGCATTCTCGCACGCACGCACTCACACATGACAGTTTCACACACGACATTTCAAACTTTCAGCTAACCATCACGAAGCAAGCAGCAGTCTATCTCGGTGACTGTTGCAAGAGAAATGTTAGCACATTTTGATACTTCTTCTTGTGGCATAATCTTAAAGCAAGCAACTTTGGAATACATTTACAACGTACACAGATTCCAGCAACATGTCAACATAGATGGTTCGGTAAAACTCAACAGCTCGGCTGCTGCAGTCGTCATGCTGCAAAAATCGTAAGAAATCAGCTTGAAGACCTCATGTGTGGCCACCTCGAGGGGTGCAGAACTCGCGGCACTTGATTTCATTAATCAGGGATCAGCGCACCAATGAAAAGTCTGCAGTGATTCCTGGGCAGCCCTTCAGTGCATGCAAAACCCAATGCGCCAGGGTCTCAATGAACAACTGGCTTCCGAAATTCTACAGATATATCATCGCAGCCATAATAAGGGACACAACATAATCTTTCAATGACTTCCAGGACATGGAAAGATCAACGGGAATGACCACGCATACGAAGCCGCCCAATATGCCCATGAAAACCCCGCAGGGGCGTCTGCGTCAGCAGGCGTTTGGTGTGTTGCGACACCACGTACCCGAGCACATGAGGGTTGGACCCTCCCGCGTGTAGCCGTGCGCGGCTTAGCCGTGTCTGGGGAAAGGGGGATCCTGGAGGTTGAGCCGATGCTGGGTGTTTGGATCTTTAAGGCCCCCCGGCGGAGGCAACACACCTCTTTGGTCTCTGCTTCACATAGACGGCACTTCCAGACTGACCCACCTGGAGGAAATTGGCAGTCACCTTTTCCTGTCCCTGTACTCAGTCTTTTGCTTTCCCTCTCGGTATCCCTTCTTTCATGTCTTCTTATCACTTCCTCTCACTTCCGAATCTCTAGGCGGCAAGGGTTAACCTTGTGTATGTATCCAACCTTGGGTATGTTATATTAGGTTATAGTGGCTACGTACAGCTGGCGTCTGCGTTTCCTCCCGGACTCGTGGCGTCCCCTTGTTGGGCTCGGTGGTGGGCGGCTGGCGTAGCTACCGAAATTATATTATTCTGCATGGCTAAGAGGTCATCCCCCTCCCCCCTTTCCTATCGTCCTTTTTCATAAAGAGGGCGCACCGAAGAAACTTTTCAACTATTCAGCCAGCGCAAAGAAACTTTCCCCCGCTACCATGTAATACACAGTCAAGATCCTGAAAAGACAGTCAGAACTATCTCACCTTTCATTGTAGCTAAATGCCTTACCGACACACTAGGTGCTGGCTACAAAGTGACGAAACAGAGCAGTGGCGACCTTCTTCTTGAGGTCCGCGACACTCTACAGCATGGCAAACTCTCTAATCTCTTAGCATACCGTAATGTGACAATCACTGTTACACCCCACCGATCACTGAACATGTCTAAAGGAGTCGTCTCTGATGAAGATCTGTTGAGCCTAAGCGAGGAAGAGCTCCTGGAGAGCTGGAAAGAACACAATGTGATTCAGGTGCAAAGAATAAAGATCAAGCGAGACAACCAAGATGTCCCAACTAAACATCTCATCTTCACCTTCGCGTCGAGGGTTCTACCAGAAACCTTAGAAATAGGATATACCAAACTTCGAGTCCGGCCTTACATCCCAAACCCCCTAAGATGCTTCAAGTGTCAGAGATATGGCCATGGTTCGTAAAGCTGCCGTGGCCGACTGACCTGTGCAAAGTGTGGCGAACACGAACACGAATCCAACAACTGTAATGGCACACTCCACTGTCCCAACTGTGACGGTGGACACGCAGCATACTTTCGAAGCTGCCCCACATGGAAAAAAGAAAAAGACATATTCACAATGAAAATCAAAGAAAACGTCTCATTTCAAGAAGCGTGGAAACGTGTTTCATTTTTCCATACCTCAGGGTATGCTGGTGCGGCGCGCAAGGCGGCAACGTCGCGGCAGACTCCGGCTCCGGCCCAACCCACAACGGGAATGGCACCAGCCCCCCTGGTGTCAGCAGCCAGCGCTGCTGCGCCGTCCTTGAAGGAGGGCCCATCGGCCTCTGGGTTGGTGGCCTGCAAGGCTTTGCTTTTCGAGGCAAGGCCTAGGGTGAAAACACCCCGCTCGTGTGAGCGGAAGTCCAGCGGCTCCCAAGAGTCGATGGACACAACCCCGAGCCAGAAGGCGCATCCAGCGCCTCGGGAGCAGCGCGAGTCTCACGACGGCTCCAATAAGGACAAAACCCGTACCATAATCACGGGGCCTGAAACGGCTCCGTAAGTAGTTTAACTCGACTCCTCTAGACACACAGCACAAAAACACGAACAATATGGCTACACAAATAATACACTGGAACGTTAGAGGTCTTATCCACAACCTCGATGACATTAAAGATTTCTTAAACAAATATAACCCAAAAGTGCTGTGTGTTCAGGAGACACATCTTAAATGTACACAAAGAAACTTTCTTCGTCAGTATACCTTATACCGCAAAGACCGCAACGAGGCGAATACCTCGTCTGGCGGTGTAGCAATAGTGGTGGACAAGTCCGTAGCTTGTCACCATGTCGCCCTTCAGACGCCCCTTGAGGCAGTGTCAATTCGGGCGATACTTTTTCATAAATTGATCACTGTATGTTGCTTATACATACCCCCTAATCTTCATCTCGAAAAAAGTGATTTATAACCTCATTGATCAGCTACCACACCCTTACATACTCGCAGGCGATTTTAATGCCCACCACACCATGTGGGGAGACTCGCGATTTGACGCGAGAGGTCATTTCATTGAAAATGTTCTTGTGAACTCCGGTGCATGCCTCTTCAACAAGAAGGAGCCAACGTATTTTAATATTCATAATATTTCATATTCATCAGTAGACCTGTCAAGTGGCGCGGCCTGAATTTTCCCGGGCTTGCAATGGCATGTATTCAAATATTCGTATGGAAGTGACCACTTCCCTGTAATGTTAAATTCAATGCGTCAGCACGAATGCCCCCAACATACCCCCCGGTGGAAACTAGTCTCCGTCGAATGGATTCATATTAAAGAATCAAGTTACTTATCACGAGATCTTAACACTCATTTTTACATAGACAATGCAGTAGCATATTTTACTTGTTTTATAATCGACGCAGCTGAAAAGTTCATTCCCCAAACACAAGGTCTCTCTTGTAAAAGACGGGTACCCTGGTGGAATAAGCAGTGCAAACTGGCACGAAAGAAACAAAACAAAGCGTGGGGTTTGCTGCGTCGCTCCCCGACTGCACAAAACCTCATGGAATTTAAACTCGCAAAGTCAGAAGGAAGGCGCACACGGAGACAGGCAAGGAGGGCTAGCTGGGAGAGGTTTCTCTCGGGCATCACTTCCTACACCCAAGAGTCCAAAGTATAGAATGGCGTACGAAAGATAAAGGGGCAACAAATCCACCCTTGCCCTTAGTGGACGACCAAGGGACTACCTTGGAGGACCAGGCGAACGCTCTGGGCGAACGCTTCGAACATTTATCGAGCTCCACACATTACACAAAATCATTCCTCAAATATCAACAATTAGCTGAACTTAAGACACTTGATCGTAAATGCCGTCCAGATGAACGATATAACCGTCCTTTTAATATTGCCGAGCTTAAAGCTACATTGAGCACACCTAGAAGCTCTGCACCGGGTGCTGATTGAATCATCTATGACATGATTAAGAACTTACACAAAGACACACAATTGACACTTCTGGCACATTTCAACTCTATCTGGGCTGCCGGATACCTCCCATCCTCATGGAAGGAAGCTATTGTTATTCCCGTCTTGAAGCTGGGTAAAGACCCTTCCTTGGCGGCAAGTTATCGCCCGATAGCTCTTACAAATTGTCTTTGTAAGCTATTCGAAAAAATGTATAGTAGTAGACTAATACATTTCCTTGAACTGAACAATATGCTTGATCGCTATCAGTGTGGCTTCCGAGAAGGGCGGTCCACAACTGATCATCGTGTAGGCATTGAAGCAAATATCCGCGATCCATTTGTACATAAACAGTTCTTCTTATCGATATTCCTCGATATGGAAAAGGTGTACGACACGACGTGGCGATACGGGATCTTGCGAGACTTGTCGGGGATGGGCATGCGTGGAAATATGCTAAACACAATAGAAAGCTATCTGTCCAAACGTACCTTCCGCGTGAAAATCGGCAATGTATTGTCGCGACCTTTTATACAAGAAAATGGTGTACCTCAAAGTGGTGTGCTTAGCTGCACACTCTTTATCGGGAAAATGAACACCCTTCGTGCTTCATTACCGCCAGCCATTTTTATTTGTTTACGTAAATGATAAACAAATAGGTTTCAAATCCCGCAACCTTGCAGTGTGTGAGAGGCAAGTACAACAGGGCTTGAACAAAGCATCTAAATGGGCAGACGAAAACGAATTTAAAGTTAACCCTAAAAACCTTTCTTCTGTGCTTTTCACAAGAAAGAGAGGCCTCGTCGCAGATCCCAATATCGAAATGTATGGCCAGCAAATCCCTGTGAACACAGAGCACAAGTTCTTAGGTATAATACTTGACGCTATACTAACATTTATTCCACACATATAGTTTCCCAAGGTGAAATGCTTAAAAACAAAGAACTTACTGAAAATTTTATCCCATACAACTGGGGGCAGCGACAGAAAATGCTTGATGAATCTTCACAAAAGCCTCATTCAATCACGATTGTACTACGGTGCCGTGATTTATCATTCTGCAGCCCCCAGCGCGCTAAAGATGCTAGATCCGGTTCACCATTTGGGAATTCGACTGGCCGCTGGCGCTTTCAGAACAAGTCCCATTGAAAGTTTGTATGTAGAATCAAGTGAGTGGTCACTCCATCTCCAGAGAACATACATCAGCCAAACATATTTCCTGAAAGTCCACTCTAATCCTCAACATCCGTGTTTTAATACCCTTAACGATATGACATATGATACACTCTTTCGTAATCGTTCCTCTATAAGACATCCCTTCTCACTTCGTGTGAGGGAGCTTAGTGTTGAAATGGATGTCCCAAACCTCAAACATCGCCTAATGCCTCCAGCTAAGCTGCTACCTCCTTGAGAGTGGCAGATGATACAATGCGATATATCTTTCATGCAAGTTACAAAACACGCTCCAGAGATTGAAATCCAAATGCATTTCCGGGAACTCCAATACAAACACTCCTGCACGGAGTTCTACACAGACGTGTCGGAGTCACTCGAGGGGGTGTCCTATGCAGCCGTCGGCCCATCCTTCTCGGAATCCGATGTACTGCATGCGGAAACAAGCATCTTTACGGCTGAGGCCTACGCACTATTGTTGGCTGTAAAGCATATGGGGAAAACAAAACTAAAAAAATCTGTTATATATACGGACTCCCTAAGCGCTGCGAAGGCTTTGATATCATTTTGTAAGCACGAAAATCCAGTAATCAATGAACTATATTCCGTCTTATGTAAAGCGTATATATGTAACCAGCATGTCATCATATGCTGGGTGCCGGGTCATAGGGACATCGAAGGTAACGTTCTGGCGGACGAGATGGCCACATCAATTGCATCGTATTCTGTTCATCCTACCGCTGCAGTCCCTGTCACAGATCTCAGGCCCTTCTTGCACAGGAAACTGCGAAACTATTGGCAACGCTTGTGGGACAGGGAAACAAATAATAAGCTGCACGTAATAAAGCCACAATTAGGGTTCTGGCCTTCTGCAATAATATCGCGCCGGACACATGTCCTATTCTGTCGTCTTAGAATGGGACGCACATTTGGCACCCATAACTTTTTACTCACCGGAAATGGCCCTCCAACCTGTGGCAGATGCGGGGACAGGCTGACCGTGCTCCACGTCCTCCTGGAGTGTCGGAAAGCCGAATCTGAGAGAAGGAGACATTTTTCCTTAGCATACCATCAACACATTCCTCTTCATCCTGCAATGTTTCTCGGTCCAGAACCGCTTTTTAATACAAACACAGTCCTAGGTTTCCTCAGAGATGTTGTCCTACACTTTATTAGTCCCATACATTCCTAGTGCTTCCTCTCTTGAGAGGATGCCGCTGTTATATTCATCCTGTATAGCACATGCCTCCAGGCCCTTGTGTTTCAAGGGCTCTGGTGAGGCAGTAGTGCTCCAGGTAATTTTACCATCTCATATATCTTTTATAATGCATAATACTCTCACGATGCATTTTATTGCTCATAGAACATGTCATTATCATCGACATATTCTTATACCAGATAGATTTTACGCACTCTAGAGCGACTATTTTTAAGGCCCCTTTACAGCCAGATCACATCAACCTCATTGAACTCATAACTACACTGCGAATTCATCAACACTTGCTTGGCGCTCTTTGGCCATACCTGGCCCTTGCGCCAATAAAAACCAAACATTCATTCATGCACATGAAAACGGTCAAGCTATCTTGATTCCGCTTTCGCGAACAGACGCTGCGGCTGGGCTGCGATTGATCTCCCATGAATGTACTTACATGAATGAATGTAATGAATGAATTACATGAATGTAATTTGGGATTTGAACATTTTCACAGTGTATCGGTTGCGTTCGTTGTCTCCGGATATACGGATGCATCTACCACCTGGGTAAACACGACGTGATGCCGTACCGTCTGCAGCTAGGCATTGCATTTACAAACTCATATGCTTTCCTTATTGGAATTTTCAACAGCCTCACATGCGACACATACACCAGCGATGAGACGCTCGTACACATTATCGGTGTCTGCCCGCGATATAGTGTCCAGAAAGAAGTGATGTGCAGAGTGCTGGACCAATTGGACAATCGACCATATCAGAACTAAGCGCTTTTGGTCAGTGCTTTCAAAGAACATCCGTGCTGAAGGCTTTACTAGTGTTACTACGGCCCCTCCGGTCAACGGGGCTTCACGATAGAGTTTAAGAACTCCGCCTGCTACCGTTCTATAGTGAACGTGGTTTGTTAGTGCTCGTCTCTCTCGCTATCTGCCCATTTCACTCTCTTTCTCTTTTTTGCCCCTGAACCGCTCCCCTCGCGCAGGGTAGCCAGCAGGAGCTACCTCTGCTTAACCTCACTTCATTTGTTTGCATCATTTAATGCTCTCTTTATGTACGTATTACATAAACAGTGTATGAGCAGCAGGAGTGATTTTCAGCCATATCAAGCAACTTGCACAAAGAGTCTAAGCTAGTTTGTTGCCATTGACTACCTGGTGTTGGGAAAGTCCATACTATTCAAAAGAACGTGCCCGTATTTATGTCCTGGATTATACCTGCGGTAGATCTTCCGATATTTAACTTATGCCAATGTATTTAAAATCTACGAGATGTAACATCAGTGCCGAAGTTATGTGTTCTTTCTTAAACTTGTAGTTTCTTTCGCACGAGGTCGACCATTATCAGGGATATCACTTCAACAATGTTCAAGCGCTTACAGTGGCCTAAACTTAGGAGGGAGATTGACTTAGAATACATTATAAAGCTATTTAAACCTTCAAAGTAGTCATTACTTTAATACAAACAAAAAGAATTGAAATTCTTCCGACTCCGGTTCTAATTCTTTCCGCAAATAGTGGATCTCCTTCTGCGATAGGAGGATTAGGGCTAGTCCAGAGAGACATATTCGCCTATTATTCCTCCCACGGTGGCTATTAGATAACGATGCTTCTTGAACACATGTGTTCGTGACGCTGGATGAAATCGATAACTTTTTAAAGGACAGCTCGTCCACAGCACCAACAATAGCACACGATCGGCTGACGCAGGCCACACTATTGTTCGAAAAAGTGAAGGAACCAACTAAACGTGTAGAAAGAACGTATAAAACTTCTAAAAAGAGACAAGAAATGAAGACAATAGGAAGCAGAGATGCGAGGTAATGACGCCACCCAACTCAGTCTAGTTCCGCGGCAACCAGCCAATATCGAGTAGCCCGAAATCGTGCTCGGTTGCTTTCTTCACAGATTATGAAACGGACGGGTGAGCAGAGAGATCTTGTTTGTGACCACCCACTTATTGTTCCGTGTCCCCACTGCTATAGAAGGATCAATGACCGGACCTTCTATGGGAGGCCAGCCGAAGCTTGAATGCTCTTTCTTTCACAAAATGTGGATCTAAAGAAACACATACGCTACATGGCTGTTGCCGTTTCGCCTGTGCCTGCGCCCTATAAGAACAAAGTTAGCAATGAAAACTCTCTCGGCGGAAGGTGACAGAGAACGAAATGCCATCTCTAATGAAAAGCTGGATCTCCTCGCCTGATTGATTACATTGCCTGCCGATCGCTGTGTCGGCCACAAAACATGATATACACAGTGATCACTGAAACACACAAGCGGCAGGCGCTCGCACCTCTACGCACACGCACACTCAATCTCTTCATTAAATCACATAACGACGTCACATCTCTTAAATAAATTGTTCATTTGCAGGTGTTCTTGCTAGCTCCTAGTTTAGCTGCCTTTCTGAGGGCGTCTGTGCTCCCCAACGGGGCAATACAGTAACTCTTCTTGGACGATGACCACCTGGCGTTGTTATAAAATTTCGTGACATTCCTTCTAATATTTTTGTTGCACAGTTACTGGTGGTTAATTTCCACATTTCGCCTGTGAAAGTGGGTAGTCGGTGCAGTCGGGCGCTGTCGTGACCCCTTATTTACTGACGTCATTTCCAAAACTTGTCCAAACGTACCCAGTTGAGGAGACGTAGAACTTTGGAAAAAGGGAGGCATGTAACTGACAGGCAGTCAACGATGCCAAACAAGTTAGGAGGAATACTTTATTCCATACCCGGCCAGCTTTACCAAAATTCTGTATGCCAGAAACGTCACACACGTCACACACGTCACAGACGTAAAGGAGCTGTTTGATTTCCCAGACTGCAGTTTTTATCGAGTCGCCCCGTCTTCCAGACTTCATTACGGCACTACTACGTGCAGCTTAAAGCTCTTTAGATGGGCGGCCGATAATACCGCAACTGCTGGGCAGCGTTCGGTAAAAAATAAGCGGACGTTCGTTGGTACCAAATCACCAATTTTTGTTTCGTGCTATATGCTCGCTTACACTCAAGTCTAATCGCACTCATGGACACTCACTCTCACTTCTACTCGCGCCAACACTCACTCAAATTTATACTTCATACCCCCCTCCAATTACACCTTGCGTCGATCGCTCAAACTCTGTCCGAAATCTGTGACTCATAGTTGCCTCCCACTCATTTCAGACAACTTACAAGCGTGTGTGCCAACGTAAGCTACTCAGGGCTTTCCTTTTTTGGCCTGAATTTCGAAATGACCCGCAGCAAGTATTAAACACCACAAAGACAGCAGACAGATGCTGATAAAGTCATTTTTATACATAAGTGTTAATGCAACTGGCTATGTCAGTAATAACTTGAGGCTCACTACAACATTAAAGTTTTTTACGGATAACACAAACAATAACGCAAATCTCTGCATATACGCAAGGAGGTTCCAAGGTTTGATCAACGTGGACGGAGCCTCGCATGCGAGTATAGTACACATAATAACATAAAGCAAACTAAATCCAGGTTACGCTAAGGAAAACGTATAAATAAACCATCACAAGCCTAAGTTTAATAAAGTCATACGAGGAAACGCTGGCAGGTAAATGTAATTATTCACAATTTTTAAAAGTGTGTAGATTTCCTGCATTATAAAGCGAAGGAACGTTGCAGCTATATTGACTTTGTTAGCTACCTATCCGGGAATAATTAAAGAGCTCTCTATCACCCTGTGAGAAATTACCTTAACAGTGAAGCGTATAGTGCATTTTAGCGTAAAACGTAGCCGCAATGTTGTTAGGGCACTGCAGTGGGCTATAGATAATATTTGGTTCTAAGAATCTAGCCTGCGTGGTGCTTTACAATGCAGACTAGACGTCTTCCTACCACAGTCACTAGCGATTTCTGAAGTGGAGGCGCGCGCTAAATCAAAGGCGCTCGCATGGGAACGGCCGCTGTCCCAAGCACCTTAGCGGCGTTAATTAAGACGAGAGTGCTTCAGAATGGCCGAAACAATCAGCGGGCGATTAAGGCGCGGGCCCTTTTACCGGCGACAATATTCGCGCAGCCTTCAGGCGTTAAGCTTGAACATGGGCACTGTTGTAATAACGGCGCTTAACATTTTGTTACGTATGAAGACGCCGACAAGAAGCCATATACAGGTCTCGAGGATACACAAATTAACAGTGGTACTACAAGACCTGCCCACGGACGTCTCCTGCGAGTGGGTGGGCCCCCGTTTTACGTTTACGTTGTTTTTATCTGAAAATAAATACTTGATAAGTTCTTGTCCAGTTGCTCCGACTTCCCACGTTAAAATTCGGTTCTACGAAGGTTTATTCATGGAAGGCATTTCGTACATGGCCGAGTTACTTCCAAAACGGACCTAGCCTGGTGACACTCTGCTACGGTCGTAAATTACAATTCTCATCTGTCTAGTAGGCGCACTATATCTACTTCTTAAGTGCAAATTTGGTAAACCTGAAGCGCACCGCTCTGACAGGTGTGTAGGAAAGCTGCGTGGGCCACGACGTGTCACCGACACGCAAGAGCGATGAGACGATCTTCGCCTACGCACCCCGGCTGAGCCTAAGAATAAACGTTCGGAGTCATCGGGCATCCATCTCCACATATTTATATCTTCTTTCACCAGGTGAGCAGAGGGCACAGAAACCGGTGGGAGAGGGCAAGGTATATTTCTCGATTGCTCTGTATGGTCTCATAGCGTTTTTCTATCACGTCTAGCCCTCTTAACACCACATGACACTGATTTATCCAACTGTAGTTGTTCGACCTATTTCTTTCTTCTTTTCACCTCCTTGTCAGAATTCTTTCCTTCGTTATAATGGCATAACTGCGCCTGCGGGTATCCGTGATAAATATATCTGGTGCCCGCCATGTTTCATGGTAACGCCGCCAAAGCGAATCGATCCCAATAAGTCACATTTCATTTGATGCTATGTTTTGGACTCTTTCTTTTTTCGCTTCGCTGGATTGTTGAGCCCCAGATGTTGAAGTAAGGAGCTTCTTATTTAATATTTGAAGGGCAGCGTGAAAACCTACAGATGAGAAAAGGAAGAAAACGTAGAACTGCAAGACGAAGTGTTCTGAACAGATGTAAGTTATTCAAACAGCGGAGCTTCTTTTCCCTTCTGTCTTCTTTACTTTTTTATACCTTTTTTCTTTTTTCATCTGACTGGCCATGGTGCCTACATACAGTTCAAATATAAATTCGACATGACAACTTGCACAGTTTACTAATCTCATCTCCTTTATTTAGTTCTCATCGTATGACAGCATACAATACGGTATATGCCATTACGACATTACGGAGTATCTGTCGCTTGTAATTGTTTCGCGTATTTCATGGCACTTAAGATAATGTAGCGAAGCAGACTCAAACATCAAGTTATTCTTTGACGAAATGCTTCTTCTTGTAAACAAAACCTTCCTAGGTTTCATATCTGCTCCGAGAGTGCAGTTTCCTTGTATTATACCCGAACTTTCCCGCTTGCTGATACTGTCCTCGCGCACAAATCTAGCAACAAGATAGGATGTTGCGCTCCGAGTCATCCTATCAATCACTTCATGTGTTTCCTCACTTCGTCATAAGAAACTAAACGGCTCTCCTCTTTCGAGTACAAACGAGATGCAAGCGCTCGTGATGCAAGTTCTTCTATTTAGGTTTCACAGCTATTACCGAGATAGAATCGCAGAGCGCCCTATTAAGGACACAGCTTTTTCGTTCATGCTGACACGTATGCACACACCGATGCACGCAACAAGCGTAAAAATAGCAAAACACACTTACTCACACAGGTAATGGCACAATTCGCAATAAAAACTTACGGCGTTCTACAGCACAAAATTATACCAGACAAAGACTTGCGAGCATGTAATTCTGACAAAGCAACAGCAGCTCGCGTTCTGCCACATTCCTTCGCGTACACCGCTATCGGCATGATGCCACCTCCCCTTACTCCACTCGCTGGTATGGGTGTGCGCGGTGCCATTACACGTTACTCTGTTGAGCTAGCTGCGCTATGTGGTGCGTAGGCCTCCAATTGCAAGTACAATAATGGGCCCTCGTAAGTGCCAAGCGGAGTAGGAGCGTAGAGGACGAAGGCTCTGGAGAAACTACAGAGGCATACGATGCGTACCGAAACGGCGACTCGTGAGGCGAAGCGACGGACCCACGAGATACGCGCGACCAAAGACAAGAGATATGCCCAGTGAAGGGCGGCTGAACAGTCATCCGAGATCCTACTGGGCTTCCCCACAGGGGCGTCTGCGTCAGCAGGCGTTTGGTGCCTTGCGACACCACGTACCCGAGCACACGAGGGTTGGACCCTTCCGCGTGTAGCCGTGCACGGCTTAGCCGTGTCTGGGGAAAGGGGGATCCTGGGGGTTGAGCCAATGCGGGGTGTTTGGACCTTTAAGACCCCCCGGTGGAGGCAACACACCCCTTTGGCCTCTGCTTCACATAGACGGCACCTCCAGACTGACCAACCTGGAGAAAACCGGCAGTCGCCTTTTCCTGTCTCTGTCTATCCTCATCTTCGTCTTTCTCTGCCACTTTTGATCTTTCCTGTCTTCTCATCTTTCTCATTCACTTCGACTTTTCCTGGCGGCTAGGGTTAACCCGGTGTTGCTGTCCTACATTGGGCATACCATACTGGGTTATAGTAACGGCATAGACTTGTTTACATGTTCTGCCACGTCCCCTTAACAAATCACTTTTTTTATGGCATCCTCGGACCCGTTTTCACCCGATCGTGCCTCGAAAAGGGTACGCACCGACGCAACCTCTCTATTTATTCCGAAAAGCAAAGAAACTTTCCCGAAATTGCACGTCCTTCACTGCGAACAATTGTCTACGAAAGCTAGATCAATTTCACTATTTCTTGTGGCCAAGTGCCTAAAAGAGACCATTGGAGGTGGCTATAAAGTAACAAAGATGGCAAGGGGCGATTTTCTCCTCGAGCTAAAAGATAAGGACCAGTACAACAAACTCGCACACCTCGTAGCCTTTGGTAACATCCCTGTTTCTGTGAACGCACATCGAACCATGTACACAGTAAAAGGTGGAGTATCAGATGAAAAACTAATGACATTGAATGAAGAAGAACTCCTGGATGGATGGAAGGAACAAGGCGTAATCCATGTGCAGCGATCCATGATCAAAATCAGACGAAATGACAATGAAATCCCAACAAAGCACTTAATACTCACTTTCAGCTCAACTACTCTACCCGAGACTCTTGAAACCGGCTATGTAAAACTACATGTTCGACCCTGCATTCCGAACCCGCGACGTTGCTTCAAATGTCAAAGATTTGGTCACGCATCCCAGAGCTGCCGAGGACAGCTTATGTGCGCAAAGAGCTTCACTACCGGTCACTCTGCTGACGACTACAATCATGAGGTACATTGTGCGAACTGCTACGGCAGTCACCCTGCATACTCCAGAGCTCGTCCAGCCTGGAAGAAAGAAAAGGAAATAATTACTGTAAAATTTGAGGAGAACATAACATTCCGTGAAACACGACAAAGGGTTTCTTCGTTATTTTCACTGAAAACGACTTTCGCTGAAGTGGTGCAATGGGGGCGGCCCCACAACAGCCTCTGACGGCAGCCCGGACAACGCCTAGCGTGCCGAGGCTAGCGCCACCCGCCCCTACGGTGGGAGCAGCCAGCGCTGCCCTTTTCATCTCTCAAGCTGTCCACACCAGTGGCCCCTTCAAGCTCCGGCAGCAGCCAGGGCACCGCAGAGGCCACAGGGGTCTTGTCGACCTCCGGCCCGGTGGGGACGAAGACTTCATCGCTTGAGGTGAAGTCTACGCGACGCACACATCGCTCTCTGGAGCGGGTGTCCAGTGCCTCGCAAGAGGCTATGGACACCGGTCGAAGCCAAACGGCGCAGGTAGCGTCGAAGGAGCGGCGAGGTTCTCTGGACCGCTCCAAAAAAGACACAACACCAATTACAGGGCCTAACAAAGGTTCTGTAAAGTAATGTCACTTTTGAGACACACAGCACAATTTCTTTTAAAACATGGATTACTTCATACAGCGGAACGTTAGAGGAATATTAAGAAAACTAGATAACGTCCAAGAAATCCTCTGTAAGTTTAAACCTAAAGTGCTGTGTGTTCAAGAAACCCACCTAACTTCTAAGCACACTAACTTCGTCCGGCAATACATGACTTTCAGAAATGACCGCGAGGATGCTGTCGCGTCATCTGGCGGTGTAGCCATCATTGCTGATAGAAGTGTAGCGTGTCAGCATTTGAAGCTCCAAACGACCCTTGAGGCCGTGGCTATTCTAGCCGTACTTTTAAATAAACTCATTACCATCTGCTCTTTGCACATACCACCACATTATCAGCTTCACAGACGCGAATTAGAATCATTAATAGATGAGCTCCCAGAGCCCTATCTGATCCTCGGTGATTTTAATGCACACAGTAGTTTGTGGGGCAATTCACGCTGTGATGCATGAGGTCGCGTCATTGAACAGGTGCTTTTTTTCCTCTAGAACATGTCTCCTGAGCACGAAGGAGCCCACATATTTTAACCTCGCCAACAAGTCATACTCTACCATAGATCTTAGGATTTTATCGCCGACGCTTTTACCCTATTTTAAATGGAATGTGCTTAACAACCCCTATAGGAGTGACGACTTCCCAATAATCCTAACTACACCAAAACAAGATCAACTTCCCCCGCAGGTCCCTCGGTGCAAGGTTGACTCAGCCGATTGGGAACAGTACCAAACTCTTACACACATGACTTCGACTAAGATGTCCGGTATAACCATATATGACGCTATTGCATATTTTACAGCTTTTATACTTGATGCCGCATGTAAATGCATTACTCAAGCGAGCGGCATGGGTTCCAAACGGCGTGTTCCCTGGTGGAACGATGCATGCAGGCAAGCACGGAGGAACCAGGACAAAGCGTGGGCGATATTCCGCGATTCTCCAATAGCTGAAAACCTGGAAAACATTAAACATGTCAAATCCCAGTAAAGGAGAACGCGCCGACAAGCAAGACGAGAGTGTTGGGCGAGGTTATATCAAGCATCAACTCGTACACAGATGAGAGAAAAGTATGGAATAGAGTGAAAAAAGTTAATGGGCAACAAACGTATTCCCTGGCTTTAGTTAATAGCCACGGAGAAAGCCTGGAAGATCAAGCCAACTTTCTTGGCACATACTTCGAACACGTATCCAGCTCCTCACGCTACTCCGAAACATTCCTAAAGTAGAAAACACGAATAGAGAAGCAAAAGCTAGAAAGGAAATGTGCAAAAAGTGCGCCGTACAACGAGCCATTCTGCATAGCAGAACTGCAGGAAGCACTGAACTGCTGTAATACATCCGCCCCAGGTTCAGACCACGTAACATATGAGATGTTAAAACAACTACCATCCGAAACACAGAAAACCCTCCTCTCCCTTTACAACTTTATATGGTCTTCCGGCGAGATCCCCTCTGTTTGGAAGGAGGCTATTATAATTCCAATATTGAAGCACGGAAAGGATCCTTCCTATGTATCAAGTTACAGACCTATAGCATTAACAAGTTGCCTCTGCAAAGTATTCGAAAAAATGATTAACTGTCGCCTACTACCCTTCCTTGAATCAAACAAGTTGCTCGACCCATACCAGTGCCGGTTTCAGGAGGGTCGATCCTCCACTGACCATCTCATACGTATCGAGGCACGTATCCGTGAAGCTTTTGTCCTTAAGCAGTTTTTCTGATCAGTATTCTTAGATATGGAGAAAGCCTATGATACAACGTGGCGGTTTGCGATATTGAGAGACCTCTCACAGTTAGGTACACACGGAAATATGTTCAATGTTATGGAAAGTTATCTGTCGAATCGGACATTCCGTGTTCGAGTCGGCAATGTTCTGTCACGGAAATTTGTACCGAAAACTGGAGTGCCGCAGGGCAGGGTGCTCAGCTGCACGCTCTTTATAGTAAAAATGAATTCTATTCGTATACACATACCACATAACATCTTCTATTCAACATATGTGGACGATGTGCAGATAGGTTTTCAATCAAGTTCTCTTGCAATCTGTGAGCGACAGGTCCAGCTTAGTCTTAACAGGGTCTCCAAATGGGCTGATAAAAACAGGTTCAGACTGAACCCACAAAAAAGCACCTGTGTCATTTTCTCTAGAAAAAGAGACCTCGCACCCCGATCCTGAAATTGTGTTGCATGGTGGGCGTCTGTCTGTAAACAGGGAACATAAATTTTTAGGCATAATTTTAGACGCGAAACTAACCTTTGTACAGCACATAAAATATCTTAAAAACAAATGTATGAAAACAATGAATATCTTAAAGGTGCTCTCACGCACAGCCTGGGGCAGTGATAGAAAATGTCTCATGAACTTGTATAAAAGCCTCATACGCACACTACTAAACTATGGAGCCATAGTTTACCAGTCGGCTACTCCAACTGCTCTGAAGATGCTAGACCCTGTCCACTACTTAGGCATTCGCTTGTCCACAAGCGCCTTTAGAACAAGCCCAGTGGAAAGTCTTTACGTTGAATCGGATGAGTGGTCACTTCATCTGCAGAGAACATATTCGTCTTTCATGAATTTTCTGGCAGTGAACGCAAACAGTGAGCAGCCCGCGTTTTCCACCATAAACAATTTGTCCAGTTGTTGACTTTTTCGCAACCGGCCCACAGTGGCAAAGCCCTTCTCACTGCGTGTCAGAGACATGGCTGAAGAAACAAGGGTTCCACTGCTTGAATACCACCTTATGTTCCCTGCTATACGGCCCCCGCCCTGGCAGTGGCAACCAATAGACTGTGATATATCTTTCGTACCTGTTACAAAGCGCGCGCCTGTCGCGCATGTCGCGCAAGACCGTATTTCCTCGAATTATAGCACAAATACTCCTCTCCTGAATTCTTTACAGACGCATCGAAGTGTAATTCGGGCGTATCTTACGCAGCAGTCGGTCCATCCTTTTCGGATGCCGGTGTTCTGCACCCTAAGACAAGTACTTTCACACCAGAGGCGTACGCGATATTGGCCGCCGTTAAACACATTAAAGAATTTAATATCCCAAAGGCAGTTATATACAACGACTCTTAAGCGTCGCAAATGCTTTGAAAACTGTCAAGAAATATCAGAACCCTGTAATTATTTCTCGTTGCTCAGCATTACTAACCACCTGTGCCTCCAAGCAGCATATCGTCTTATGCTGGGTGCCGCGAAACGTGTTAGCTGACCAGCTAGCCACATCCGTCCACGCGAACGCTGCCGACACTTCCACGACTGTCCCTGTAATGGACATCAAGCCCTCAATAAGAAAAAAGTTAAGGGATTTCTGGCAGCGCCTGTACGATAAAGAAACATAAAATAAATTACATGTTATCAAGCCGTATCTTGGCAACTGCCCGCTGATATCAAAGAACCGCCGTACAGAAGTAACACTTTCCAGAATCAGGATAGGACACGCATACAGCACACACGCATACCTCTTGTCCGGTGGCGATCCACACACGTGTGATAAATGTGGTGAGACACTTACCGTGCTTCACATCCTGCTGCAATGCACTGAATTAGACGCTAATAGAAAAAGCGTTTCCCATTACCAAACTGGCAACAAATTCCACTTCATCCTCTAATGATCATAGGTATAGAACCTATCTTTAAATATCAATCGTTGTCAAATTTTTAAAGGATGTATGTAGTTTTTATGTTATATGACCAGGAAATTCGTAGCACGGCCTCTTCACTGAGGTTTCTGCTGCAGTAACTGCGTTAAAAGAAAGCACCTGTCTCCCAGCCTTTGGGCTCAAAGGCCTTCCGGAGGCATAGGTGCTATTTCCATATTCTTGCATTTTAGCGCCATGATCACTTATCACGCGTACTATATACATAGACAACTACATGTATCACTATCATAACTTTATACTATATATCTTTTTATGCTTACATGATACGGATTAATTTTAGGCCATTTTACAGCCATGTTACATCCCACCATCGCAACTCACAAATCAGCGCTTAACAAAACATTATCAGTCATGGCGCTCTTTGGCCATACCTAGCCCTTGCGCCACTAAACAACACACATTCATTCATTCATTCCTACTGGGCTTATTTATAAACCGCCACTTGCAAAGCGCAGCCGCGTAATTTCGAAAACACTTTGTCGAAGGTGACTTTGATGCTGTGTGTAGCCTCTCCTACCACCTGTTTACGATTGTACGTATAGTCAGGGGGGTCGAGGCCCAGGCATGTGGAGGTCTTCAAACGAGCGTGTCTGCGAGAAGACGTCAATTAGTTCGTGCCTTGTGTCATGCGGAGAGGAGAAATGCTTCGCATTGACTCGGATAATCGTCGAGCATAGTTTCTGGCGTACTTTGTTTTCTTCAGACGTTTGGGGTTGGGAAGCCTTACAGCTACTGTAAACAGGGCCTGGGGCACAGCACCTAAATTCCCAGTGATCTGCGCAAGGTTCCCTGCCACGACGTCCACGGCGGATGCTGTTCTCTGTTGTGGCTTAATCCAGGGACCAAGGACACCGGAAAAAAAGCTGTTTGGAGGTGCCCCACTACACGTACACGTCAGCCCACAAACTATGAACGTTTAGTTATGCTCAATAAGTTCTAGAGGCCACTTGTGCAGCTGCTATTCTAAAGCGGCTCACACGTGCATATTTAACCACGGCCGGTCACTAGGGGAGCGCGCGCTTTCCTTCTTACGGCCTTCGCATTCGCCGCGGAAGCAATGGCAGTTTTTCTCCAAGAGTAACGCCTTTCACCGCCGCCAGGGGCGCGACGACCTTACTGCTAGGGACCGCTCTCTGCCCGCCTGCTTATGCGGCGGCGGGCGGTGATCGCCTGCTTTCGTGCTGTTTTTCCGCTGCTTCTTGTTCAACGATTCACCGAAACGAAAGAAAACAAAAGCCAAAGTATTTATCTACATATCAGCCAATAAGTTCACACGTGAACGGAGTTTTCATAGAAAAATTCGAACCATAGAAACATCAAAGGTCCAATCACTCTCGTTCCTGAAAGGTATGACAGGAAAATGACAGATGTTGCGGTCTGAAATGCCGAAGGTCGTATTTCGGTAAATTTCTTGCATGTCTCATAGTCCATGTCGAAGTTAAGTGCTGGTAGAGAATTTAGTTAATGCGAAGGTTAACGGAATGGTATATGGTTTATGGGGGTTTAACGTGCGCCAATGGCGAAGGACTTCGCAAGATAACGGCAAAGGCCACCAGCACTATGCAGCTCATTCGACGTATCACCAACAAACACGCGGGCATGCGCGAAGGCAGTGTCATACGGCTCATACAAGCCTTCGTCATTTCTCAAATAAAGTACACGGCAGCGTTTCGCAACTGGAGGGTAGCGGAAAGAAATAAGCTCAACACCCTCATACGCAAGGCGCACAAATGTGCCTTGGGACTTGCGCTCGGAGTCAGCACCACCAAGCTCTTAGATCTAGGCTTGCACAATACGCTCGAGGAACTCGTGGAGGCGCAACAACTGTCCCAAATCGAGCGCCTATCCAAGACCCGCCCGGCAAGACACGTGCTCGAAAAGCTCGGCATCACGTACACACGCAGCACGGCATCAAAGTAAAAATTCCAAGAACCATACGCGAGCATCTATATGTACCCACATTGCCTCGCAACATGCAACCCTAACACCACACGGGGAGACGTAAATCCAGCGCACAACACATGAACCAAAGTTACTCCAACCACAAGGAAGAGGTCTTCACCGACGCAGCCCGTTATCGAGACAGGAAGAGTTTCGTGGCGGCAGTTACTAGTTACCGAGGCAACCACCTCACGAGCGTCACCGTGAAAACGGCACAAGCCGAAGCGGCAGCGAAAGCGGCCGTAGCACTGGCCCTCACACAAACCAAAGCGACATACGTGATCTGCGATTCGCAAATGGCAATTCGCAATTTTGCAAAGGGGCGCATCTCGCAAGAGGCGCATCACATACTCCAGCGACATCCCATACACCAGGGAGAGGCCGACTTCGATACCCGAAGGCACTTGCTATGGATACCGGCACACACTGGATTGAGCACGCCTAACGAAGGGGCTCGCCGCGTTGCTCGAGGCCTCACTCACCGAGCATCATCGGAGGAAAAGCCCCCGCGGGGTACTGTAAACGTCTGAGCGTGGGAAGATCGTATGACCAGGTTCCACGACGACACGACACACTATCAGTTACAAAGACGCGTGTACCCAATCCCTGACGCTACGTTAGACAGGACGCAAGCTGTACGCTTCAGACAATTACAAACGGATTCTTACAGAAACCCCAGACTCACGCACGCCATGTATCCAGACATATACGCTACAAACAGATGCACATCGTGTGGCGAGGTAGCCACACTTAATCACATGTTATGGGAATGTCAGCACTTAACAAACGTCGGGCAGTGCCGACCCCTCCGTCTCTTCTACCGCCAGCCTCCACTCGCGCTGGAAGACCGCACTGCTCAGCTCGAACCTGACGGCACAATTCTGGACCGTCCAGCGAGCCGGGGAAGTCGCTTCGAGACAAGGTCTCGGAGCCGCCTCCGCGGCGGTTGCCCAGACCCACTAAAAAGACGCCGGACTCAAATTTTACTATTTGAAAATAAATTTTATGCTCTCTCTTGATTGATTGAAAAAAGAAACATTTGTAGGACATGAAGAAATGCAGGTACAATGTCTAAAATATGCTGTGGCACCCCATTGCACTCGAGTAGCGGATGGACAAAACGTATAAACCACCTACTTTCCATCTAGTACTCAATGCTGGCAGATGGACAGGCCATGCTAATTTGCTATACGTTGAATGACGTATAAGGAGTGAGTGCATAGACTGGCTGAGAAAGGAGCGGTCTAAATAAGTAGCATGCTGGAACGTCTACTGTCAAGCTGTCAAAAGACAGACTTTCAACATTAAAAAAACTTTTCATATATTTGGGCACGAATACAGAATCAAGTTGCACTTGGTTTATGAAGAGCCATTTATTCACTTTAGCTTCTTTGCGCCGCAGCACTAACGTACTATCATGATTTAATAAATCATATGGACATTCTCAACTTCAATTTCTCATTCACAACGTAGACGACGAGCGATGGACGTCTGTTCAAAATACAGTTCACGCAGGCCTACTCATCTATCGCAAGCCTTGTCCGACACTCTGTAACTTGTACATGTCAAATAACAATGGCTGGTGACATGGCGCATGAACTCTTTTATTATTTTTTTCTCCAGGAAAAAAGACACAAAAAATGCAACCTGATGAATTAAAAGTTCAGTTTCATAGGTCTGTTATAAACTCGGGAGACGAAACGTGAAAACACAATATGGAAACAAAGCACCCCATAACAAAACTGCAAGTAGCGCAATGTCTATTTTCTAACTTTTTTCACCTCGCTCTCTCCTTTCACAAGAAAACGTAGCCTTGTCATCGCATAGAATTTCATATGCGTGTTAGTTACATGGGTGTTATGTTTGCTGCAATGAACTGGGCTGAGCCTCCTCCTTATGCCTTCTGTTTTGGAAGTGCATCAGAGTTAGTCTAACCGAACTTACAAGACGGATGACGCCGAATAAAGAGAAGTCTCCGTGTCGCAACAGACAGCTACTGCGGTTCCACCCTAAAATATGCATCGGATGATAGTACTGATGATGATTTATGGCATTCAATTTGAAACGGAGCGGCTACAAATATTCACCAAGACTTCTTGATTTAATCAGGCATACTGTACATGTTCTTCAAGGTAGCATTTGTGTATAGATATCCATAACGTTTTCTTTCCCTCAAAACTTCTGTATCTGCCTGGTATTGATACCTAGGCCTGTATCAGATCCGCTTATAGCAATTTCTTCCCTGTCTAATGAATTCATAAAATCTTATTACACCTGCTTTTTTTCGCCTAAACTATAAACGTCTCTTCTTTATCTCGACTGCTGACGGGTTGATCCTTCCGTCCACTTTAAATCCAAGCTCTTCTGCAAGGTGGTCGTTACCTCTGGGTCTCACTGGGTGAATCTCTTCGCCTTCGATTAGGATGTGCTGAGCGTTCTCTGGATTTTTGCTGCAGCTGGCACAGGATTCATTTTGCAGCGAAAATTTGCTCCGGTATGTTTTTGTCCTTGGGCAGCCAGCTCTAGCTTCAAATAGCAAGGCACTGCCCTAGTGCTTGATTGGGAAAATGGTGCTAGACTAAAGCGCCATACGCAGCCTGCCTCGATGCTCCCAGCTCCCCGTCTTAACATAGGCTCTATTAGCCTATCCGAACCTTTGCTAGGCTATGCTAGGCTATGCTTGGCACGTAGGTTATGTAGGAATGCTAGGCTATGTAGGCTGTGCTAAGCAGGGCTCGGCTAGTATGGATTACTCCACGCTACAAATGAAATGCGTGGCAGTGCCAGGCAGTCCCGCATAGCACTCACCTTGTGGCAATGCCTGGCTCAAGTCCTCCCCACACCTTCCATCAAAAATGGAAGCTACGATCCTGTGGTTGCACCATAATCGTCCAAGCAAGCTGCTGAACATACGTGGACGGACCTTCCCGCCTTTGAGTCAAAAAGATAAAAAACGAAAAAGTCCAGAACAACAGGACGAAAGCGGCGTCATAAAGAATATTGAACAAAAAGAAAGAAAAATGTAATCTTGCTGCATAAGTTAAGAGCGAATAAGGCCGTGCTAAATTCAATATATTCTGGTAAAGTGATTGGAATAAAACTGCAAACCGTTATACGTTCGTACCTGTCATTTCACTCCCTAAAGTTGGCTATGCCGTTAGCCGACTGTTGCAGCCGTGATGCACGCTCTACAGGAAGCGGCCGTCTGGGGTTGCGAGAAATGCCGCCGGATTTTCTCCCACCGCTAGACATTAAGGCGCACAGTATCTCTGTTCCAAGAAGTACGGACACGAATGCACCAGGAACAGTGTGGTGCTGTTGTGCATTGTGAGCCTGCGAAGATCTGTGAAAAATAAACAATAAAAAATTTCAGGCGCCATGATCGCCGAACCTTGGCGATAGGGTGACAGTTTCTGCGAAAGACCATTCCCGCGAAATCTCTGCGATTGCACTTTCAGCAGAGCTTTTCTTAGTATCGTGGTTTTCAACGCTGGATGCACTTTTTTGGACACTTGGTGCGGCGTTCCCTTCATTGATAAGGTCACCCGTCTGTGTAGCGAAAAAAAAAAGAAAATCTTATGAACAACACCCTAGACGTCGGACTTGTCACACAGACCAACCAAGGCAACACGATCCATGAACGGAAAGCCGTTCCAGTGTGACAGGCTTTCAGTCTTGCCCCACAGCGAAGTGTCCATGTCGACCTTCGGCAGATATCGCGTGCCACAAAACCAACACGCTACTTATCTTTTATGTATATATTTGCATTTTCACCACTCGCCTTAGTGCTCCAGGAAACGTTGCGGAAAATATGTCTAAACCGCTCCTTCTGAGCAGAACTAATACCTTTGAACTACACTCACGTTTCGAGTACCACGAATCGTAAGAACGCACTAAACTGGACGCTTTCTGTCGGCCTGGTTCTATTTGAGATAGGCTTTGTCTCTTTTACAGAGACAGATAGAAATTGAAGGCTAAACAAAAGACAACTATGGTAGCTGGGAGCCGATAGAAAAGGCTCTGCACAAAGAGTGTCGAGTTTTACTACTTAGTCTACGGCAACTACTGGCACCTCGTGTCATTTCCTGCCAATTTATACTTCGTAATTATGCCTCTGCTCGCATATGCTTCCCAGCGCCAAGCACGAGTTTGGCGATAGATGTACAACAATAAATGTAGCCGCCAAGTAATGAGCCATCTTACCTGCATGAAGCTGAACCCTCGTAGATAACCTGCGGGTACGGAGGCTGCTAGAGTCAATACCTTCGTTATTGAATGAGTGAGAAGTATCTACTAAGTCATGCAGTTTTGCCACCACGATTCACCTGATTCTGTCAGAAATCTTGCCATAATGTCTTAAAGGTCATCAAAATGTTTATCCCATTTCTCTTTTAGCTGAAAATAACAAATTTTAGCTTTATGGAACAAGCTATGGAATGTTGAATGTCCGATCACTATTGTTGTCGGCGTAGTCCTATCCTCCCGAAAATTTTGGCCGCTTCTAGCCGCGTATGAAAGACGGGAAGACGTTTCTATCACGCTTGTTTACAAGTTCATTGATGCTTCCGAGTACGTGCTTTATATGACAACAGTGGCGGAAACTGGAAGCAAACAAGGACACGTAGTAAACGGCGCGCGTTGTACCAGCGTTCTTCTGGTATGAAAAAAAGGGGGGGTGTACAGAGGATGGTTTTCCTCCTTTGTTGGGGTTAGGGGAAGGTTCTTCATCACTTGGCATTCCATGATGCTGGTAGGAGGGGGGGGGACTATTTTGGGATGGGGGTGCGAGAAGAATATATTTGTGGGGAATCGGCATACCTCACTCGCCACACTGAAGAGCAACCCTTGGTAAACGACCCCATTCTGCGATCTAGTAAAGCTCGGCAATAATTGTTTGATCAACTTCTCGGGATAAAACAGATGGTTCGAAGGCAGCGCCGGCTTTATGTCTTCCTCTGCCCCCTCTTCCGTGCTTCTCTCGTTCTGCGTCGGTAGAGGCGCAGAAAACGGTGTTTTCAAGAGTGAGCTGAGAGTTCGCTGAGAACTAGCATTTATTGACTCGAATGCTAATGAGAAAAAACTATCTCGATGGGAAGCCTCTTTAAAAATCTGAAGGAAAACATACCAAAAAAGCAACACTATAGGACTTCTAGTTACCTAGCCTGTACTATCGTGATCTCATCTCAGACAGTTGAGCGCCATGTGTCGCTTGAGCCTTCGCTTGTATTCACCGAGATGCAGGCAGTATGTCACACTATGCCCACTTTGCAATCCATGATAGCGTACGAAATAGCAGCGCTAGTGTTATACATAGATTCGGCCCTAGCGATGGAAGACCTGTGTAGGTCTCTGAGAGGTTGTGAGAATGGCTTAGTCGGGGTTCAGTCTTGTTAAGCAGATTAAAACAATACAAATAACGGAAAGAAAACTGTTGCGAAATAGACGCGCAAAAACCACGGATAGAAGACAAGAAAGAAAGGGGGGTCGAACACAAGCGCTGAATTAGAACTAGTCTTTAGTATCGAAAAGAAGGCGCATACATACTTCAAAAGCATGCATGATTTCATAATTAGCCATACATATTGAAATAATGTATCGCAATCGCAAGAATGCAAAAACGTTGCGAAGTTCTGAAGTGGGCGCATCCCGTCCTGCATATTCCAAGAGAAAGAGCTGCTTATACGACAACGCTATAGAAAGGCTTACTTACACCCTTTCCCTTTTCTATCGCTGCGGCGTCCATAGTAAATTTGGACTTTTCACTTTCGTTTCTTGCGAGTACTGCGCGGTCATTGAAGTGGGGAGTGCAACCGCTTTCAGAAAAATGCAGCTCTAAGAAACCATCCCTGCACTTCCGAACTTTTTGGTTTTGCTCTTGGAGGCGCACATTACGCCTCGCCCCGTGTGGTCGAAAATACGTGAAGCAAACTGGTCGTTGTCTTAATGGACGCCTTTAAGAGCACCACTAAAAAGTGGACAAGGGCAGGGAAGGCATTTTGGCGCCACATTGTTGTGAATATAGGTGCGCCCCATGCACCCCCCCCCCCCGCACACACACACACTTGAATTACAGCACACTATTCGCAATGCAATTTCTTCGTAATTAAGACGCATAAACTGAGACTTACGCATGCACTGGAATGTTTGCCATGCCGAATTTGGATTTCAGTCCTCAATTTCGTGCTACATTCATAGACCCAAGATAAAATTGTCTTTATCGCAATATCTCTGGTCCGTTTTCGTCTGTCCAGGGGAGTAGGAGTCGTCCACCGTCTTATGCCGTGAGGCAATCTTTGGAATAAAAAAAAAAGATAATAATAGACGACCAACAGCGAAAACAATATGTTCTAGAAGCTGTCTGTCACGAAGCTTGGAATTTTACTCTGAAGCGCAATTTATACAAAAACCACCAAACTTAGACGTACTAAATCGCCAGGATTGAAGCTTAGTGACTCCGCGCTCTGAACTGCGAAAGCAGCAGGCTCTCGCACATGCCGCCACCATCTTCCTTGCTCGCTAGCTTCCTCGATCCTCAAACAATTGCTCTAGCTTCTCAAAAGCAACGTGATTTTTTTTTCTTGCGATGCTCAAAACACCACCGTCGTGCGCTACAGTTACTACCTGCTGTGGCCTCCGACATGCATGCGCAAAGTCGCGAAGTCTGGAATATGCTACAGTCTGCCATAAGTATCCGTTGTGGGTCCCAGCGTAGCAAGTGCCGTAGGAGACGATGATTGTTGACTTTCCGGCAACAGGTGCGGTGGCTCACGCATTTCTCGCTTCAAGCTTGAAGACACGAGCTCAGTTCAATAATATCATTGTCACAGACATCATTACTCTTAAATATACCGCCTCTTGTTTTGAAGATTTTTGAGAAATATTATTGCGGTTTCTACTACAGTTCACAAGTTTGTTTCAATATTTAAACATTCCTGAAAATCTAGATACACGATGCACGCGTGCAGACACGGACCATAAAGAACTCGGCGCTTGCAAAGGACAGCAGCATATTTAATAAAGCGCCTGCTGAAGAATGTTGGCATGCGAGTGCAACGAATGCAGATATGCGCTGCATAACGTCTTTTTGATGAAACCATATCTGAACTCTCCGCATCTGTCACAATTAGGTCCCTAATTAGTAATGACGGTATTAGTCTATCTGGCCTTCCTTTACCCAGCTGGTACTCGGTAAAGCAGTTGGTTTCAGCCAGAACTCTGTGGCAATTGCGCACGACACCTTCTTTTTTTTGTCTAGCCCCTAATCTCCACAAGAAAGACACTAAGCTAATTCGATTACTCATTGCTTATCTGGCTTAAGAGTTTTGCGTACAGTGCAGTTGACGCAACATAGAATTACGCAGTGTCTTCTTTTTACTATAATCTAGGACTTCTAGGGATTCCAATTTAAGGTGGAAATCAGCCTAGATGGCCCCAGGCTTTTCATTGATCTCCTCTCGGTGCTCCCCGAACCAGAAGTGACGCTTTCGTAGCGTTCCTTTTTTAACCTCGTAGGCTGTTTTCTTCGAAATTCTGAAGACTTCTCTGGCGGGTGTACTTAAAGAAAAACAAAAACATATGCGCAATTGCTCAACCCGCGAACCCAACGAAGTAGTTCCTAATAACGCTTCTAACTCGGCTTCTTAAACCGGGTTCGTGTGCCTCCAATTAGAGTGCTTTTCAATGGACCAACACTTCGAATGACCTTGGTGTAGAATTACGTAATCGATATGCGTGCGCGAAGCTGCTATTCTGAGAACCATTTGCTCTTTTTTTCTTGCTTCGCAATAATGATAATATGAACTCAGTGGTGACGGTAGTAATTAAAAACTCCATCTTCCAAGTCGTTCTCGGCAGCCTAAGCTTCGTCGCGGATCCAGCTAAGTCAAGCTCTTGCTAATTAGAGTGGTGTGACTTGACGTCAGGAACCGTGCTACCCCAAAAAAATAATAGAAAGCAATGACGAATGAGAATGTTTGTGCTGATGGCTGAATTCAAAAAAAATGTCCGGCCAAATCCCTCTTCATTCTGCAACTGTAAGTTTGAAACTTAATTCTTATTTGCCTTCAGTGCCGAAAGAACCGAACATTTGACGTGCCTAACAATGGATTTCTACGTCGAGCCTGTACTTCACCATGTTAACGGAATTAGGATTTTCCTACCACTGATATGAATAACTGTTTCTTTATTTATTCCTCTTTTTTTCGGGAGAAAGTAAAAAGGTACGCTTACAACACAGTCTGAGAGAACTCATCTCTTCTTTTTTTGCCCCTGAAGCACCGGAGATAGAGACAAAAAAATTCGCTACCGTAGAAATTCGCTACCGAAATTCGCTACCATAGAACCAAGTTTTTTTCTCTGCTTGAAGAGACTTCGAACATGCCCGGGCCGAGTTATTTGATATCGTACCACAATATGTCCTTCACGAACAAATTAACTCAATAAAAGAACCTCGTATACATGCTTAACACACTACTTTTGTAGCAGCACACCGTGGGCTGCCAATGGCAGTATCTAGTTGTCCTGTTTATTTAGGGCTGAAATTAATTTTGAGGTCTAATTGAAGCTGTATAGTGGGCTGCCAGGGACGCCATATTGTAGGGCTTCAGATAAGTTCCAGTTTCAGTATATTTCTTTAACAAGTAGATGTAAATGCTCACACAAGTATACAGAAGGGGTCCCAGAGCATGTGGCTGAAAGGGGACCTCCTGTCACAAAATACATACATTTGTGCAAATATACAACATAAAAGAGCAGTACAGTAGTCTCTAAATGGAACATTATACAAAGTAAAAGTAGTGCCAACTACAAAATAATATTAAGTCAATTGTTAGTCGTAGACTATAAGAGGAGTTTAAGGCATTCGCAAAAGAATAAACCAAAAATATTTGTACAGGCTGCAAATGAAAGAAAAACTAAAGAAAAAGGAAAAACTTAACGCAAATCAGCACGAATAAAGTGAATAGCTTAGATATGTGGATTCTTTTGGCTATCTAGTAGAATAATGAGTAGTGTTTTCTTGAAGAAACCTAAACACGAAGAGCGCTTGACATCTAGTGTTCCAAGTAGATAATGCTGCGGAATACCCAGATTGTTTTGCATAATTAGTACGTATTTGTGGCAATAAGAAATTTTTGTTAGCTGCAAATCTTGTGCGGTTCAAGTTAACCAAAGTAGCCTCAGAAAATGTATTTACTAGAGAAGGATGACGTGTTACCTTAAATAACGTTTCGGCTAATATATATTTAGCAAGATTATTTTGCTGAAGATATTCTGGGGCTAGAGAAGCATATCAGAAGCATTGCAGTAGAATGAGCTGAACGACAATATCCGGATGGCTTGATTCTGCAAACGTTGTAGAGGTGCTATGCGAGTTCGATATGTGTTACTCCATGCTGTAATGCAATAATTGAGATGGCTGCGAATACAAGAATAATACAACGTTAGCAATGTTGGTTTGCTAAAATAATACCTAGATTTAAGTAAAATTCTAATACCGGGAGAAATTTTGCGCTTCAAATAGGCAATATGCTTCTTAAATTTTAAGTTTGAGTCAAGAATCATATAAAGAAATGAGCATTCATTAACTTCACTGACGTCAAGAGAGTTTAGATTGACAGCGGGAATGAATTCTGGAGTCCTATGGTTCGAATGAAAAAGCATAAAAGACGTTTTCGTAGGGTTTATTCTTAGCGACTTAAGCTGGCACCACGTTAAAATATTTTTCAGATCAGTGTTTAGCTTAGTAGTCAGAGAAGTTGGTTAACGATCGGTTGCAAGTAATCTGGTGTCGCCAGCGTAAAGGAAGGCCTCAGTTTTTGATGAACAACCGGGTAAATCACTTATATAAAGCAGGAATAGTAGTGGGTGCACGAATAGTAGTAGCGCTTCGGATAAATTCTGATTAGCTTTAGTAGTAGCGCAATAGAGAAAATTTGTTACTACTATCACCTCAGGCTCCTTTACAGGCTCCCAATGTACGGTAAAGGAACGTTTCTTGCATTCTGCCTCAACTTCAAAGTCCCGTTTCCTTAATTGAGTTTGCAATTAAATAAAATGAAAGTCGACGACAAGCCCCCGCTTGGTAAACTGTAATAGCAGGCGTAAACCAAGTGAAAAGAGATGACTAGAAGCTGTGAAAGGAACCCAAAATACACACGTTCTTGGAAAATTACCAATTGAAAAATAAATACGAGCATGGTACGGTTGGTATTAAAAGGCTTTATCAACAAGCAGAGAATATCCTTGCGTTGAGGTTTCATTTCGTTCGTGAATAAGTGATGCCTTCATAATGTCACTGGTTCCCGGATGTGCCCTTCGGGCACAGCGATGACGTTTATAGGTTATTGTTTGTATCCCAGCCCCATCGGAAAGCACCCGTACCATAACCTTATACAGTCATCTGGGTTTATATTGGAACATGAACGAACCACGCTGTCATAGAAAACAGAAAGCGTCACTGTACAGAACCGCTCTTCCGACTAATGCAACTTGAATCGCTAATGGCAATTACCTCTCGAGGGCCACTTAAAAAGAAAGGCACAAAAAGGAAAAGAGAGAAACTTACCAGGAATAAACAAAAAGCCTAGGGCTAGGGAAAAAGTATAAGATTATATTACAAACACTTTTTCTAAGGAAAAGTAAATCAAAGAAGCCCTGTTGAAAGAGAAGAAATATATTACGCAGACCCAACACACGTGTTGAAATATTTATGAAGCGACGCTTGGGCGAAGTGGTTACTTCAATGCTATAAATGTAAATGCGATGTATACGACTGTCTTTATCGTGTGATTGATTGATTGATTGATTGATTGATTGATTGATTGATTGATTGATTGATTGATTGATTGATTGATTGATTGATTGATTGATTGAGTGAGTGAGTGAGTGAGTGAGTGAGTGAGTGAGTGAGTGAGTGAGTGAGTGAGTGAGTGAGTGAGTGAGTGAGTGAGTGAGTGAGTGAGTGAGTGAGTGAGTGAGTGAGTGAGTGAGCGAACGCTTGTTTAGCTTAGGTTTATGCACACGTTGAAGAATACCAGGTGGTCAAAATTAATCCAAAGTTCTCAACTACTTTGCCGGTCGTAACCCACTTTGCAGTTCGGGACATTCAACAGCGCCATTATAATAAATTAATGAGAGGACAGACGACACCAATGTAGCGAAACAAACTGTGCCTGGTCGCTCCGCACGCTGAATCCAAGGCAGCCTCTTCCGCTGCAACGCCGACAACGCCTAAGAACGGGAGCGGGAGGAAGAGCGTGGAGAAATCGCAGTTCATATTTTCTCACCTATTGAGCAGCTAGGGATCCTGGCAGCTCGGCGGTCCTGCATCCTTCAAGAGGTTAATCTGGCGGGCTTGGAGCGGCCTTCGATTGGTGCCGCCCATTTCGAAAACGCCCTTCTTGTGAGATCGGATCGAATCGCAGCACGAATATTCGGCTCACCCAGTGCTCCCGTAATTACTGGCACCCGCTTTTTGAAAGCAGATTCCTGGCTAAACAGTAGCCTTTCAAACACTTTAATACATGTTAGAGTCTCGTAACAACAATTCCGAATGTTAAACACATAGGTTGGCGGCTTAAGTGAAGTGTATTCAGCGTTGTTCTAAGTGTTGCGAGCAGAGGAGAGAGCTGCACGCAGATAAGGTGTTTCCGGTATAGAATGCGGTGAATCGACTCTGTCAGCGACGACCAAAAGATACAACGACAACGATGCGGGCACATGAAATGACAGAACTTGTTGTTCTGCCCAAGCAATAGTGATCACTGGTAGGAAGCAAGCCGTGGGTTCGAGGCCCGGCTGATCCGGCCATATTCTGATGATGGCAGAATGTGATAAAGGACCTGCACCAAGCTTCGGTCGCACGGTAAAGCAAACCAGGTAGTTCACGTTACTCCGGAGATTGTCGCTATACTATTTGTGACGTAGGACTTGTGTTATCCAGGAGCGTTTACCAGATCATCAATAAATTATTCAATCAGTCAATCAAGCAGCCAATCAATCAACCGGGCAGTACATCGACTCAACGAAAGAACTAGAACTAGAACTCAGCGCCTTTCACTGAGGAAAGTCATTTGGAACTATTCTCTATACATCGGCGGCCTGTCATAATACATTCTGCTCTTTCCCGAGTCCCCGACTCTTCCAAACTTAACATTCATCAGGCAACTAAAACTTCGAATGTTTCCACCAGGCTTTCATAATTTACACAATCAAAAAAGCATCTTGGCCGACTCAACGTCAACGCGTACAGTGAAGGCCAATTGTGACAGGGGTCCTGGTAACGACGGTCCATTAAAATTCGACGATCAGTTACACTTTTAACCGTAAAGGAAGCTCCGCGAAGAGCTCTTATCCACGAACACACAATACATACCGTATCGGTACCCTCGTGGCTTCAATTCTGCAGACCATATAACTTGTTTCCGTTGTTTCTGATCGCTTGTAACCAACTTCGCTTGTAATTACCTTCTTGTTTCTTTGATTCGTTTCTTTGTAACTCCTAATACGGCCATTTTTCACGGACCCCTTGAGGAATCGGCACATTGTAAAATGAAGCACGATCGCGAATGCTTTCAACACTGCACATCACCCATCTTGTTTCTTTTGAAGCATTGAAATATCAACTTCAGATCGCGATCTCGTACATAAAGACGACGTTGTTTCACAGAAGACTGCAGCTGGGCCTTTATCCATCACGTGATACAGTCCGTGCAAAGTGAGATCGGGCCATCTGGCACTGCTCTTTTAGACATAATGATACGAATTAAGTAATCTATGCCTGAATCATAGAAAATTGCTCGTATCATCACAGCTCTGAAACACAACACGACACTTTGGTATCTTGACTGTTTCCGCCCTGTGAACAATCTGGCTGTGCAAAATAGTGGAGATCATTGAAACATGAGTCCAGTTCTGGTGCAAGGAAACGAGGGTATTATCCCAATTACTCACAGGTCTTAGAAAACAGAAATACATAGTAGATGCAATAATGGACATAACAACATGTATGGGACACGAAGTGGTGGCCATTGTAATTTTAGATAGACATTGTAATTTAATTCTATCAAACTGCACGAAACAGCGCACATCAAGTACCTGTGCCCACACCATATCTGTGAAAACTAACAAGGTTGTTGACGAGGAAGTTGTCGGTAATTAGACGTTCCATCTTCCTCAGGGATGCCATGTTCCTAAAACAAGGGTTTCATCTTGAGCAAGCCCTCTGTAAAGGGGAATTCCTTATGCAAGCCGAACATCCTAAATTTATTGACATTACCTCTTTGGTCGATGCCCTATTTCTGTGCACATGAATTACGACCCGACCAGAGGAGATCTCTTCAAATCATCGATTTGATACACCGTTTTTTTTTTCAAATATACTGAACAGTTCGAGAGCTTGCGCAGGTTAGTTTTGTGTCTTCTTTGTTCTCTTTGCCTCAGTGCTCCCTTCAGTTGATAGTCGGCGTTCGTGATGTCCACTTGTCTTCTCTTGTGTCCTGTCTGCACGCCTCACGTTTTTGCATACTGAATCCCTACCAACTAGCTCAGCTTTCTGTCGTTCTATACTGAAGAGCACAAATTTATTTATTGATTTCACGACACACACACACGCGCGCGCGCGTGCGTACACGCACACGCACGCACACTCGCGCGCGCACGCACGCACACACACACACGTGTCCTTGCCTATTCACATACAACATTAATATGCCCCGCAGGGGCGTCTGCGTCAGCAGGCGTTTGGTGTGTTGCGACACCACGTACCCGAGCACATGGGGGTTGGACCCTCCCGCGTGTAGCCGTGCGTGGCTTAGCCGTGTCCGGGGAAAAGGGGATCCTGGGGGTTGAGCCAATGCCGGGTGTTTGGACCTTTACGGCCCCTCGGCGGCGGCAACACACCTCTTTGGCCTCTGCTTCACGTAGACGGCACCCCCGGACTGACCCACCCGGGGGAAACCGGTAGTCGCCTTTTCCTGTCTCTCTCTTCTCAAACCTTCGTCTTTACCTCTCACTTTACATCTTTCCTGTCTTCTTCTCTCTTCTGTTTACTTCCTTTCTCCTTGGCGGCAAGGGTTAACCCTGTGTGGCTATCCAACCTTGGGTAAACCATATTCGGTTATAGTGACGGCGTACGACTGGCGTCGTGCAGACTTGTATGCAAGCTCTGCCGCGTCCCCTCGTTGGGCTCCATGGTGGGCGGTCGGCGTTGTTGCCGAATGTACATATATTTTCATGGAAACTTCTTTCCCCTCCCTTGTTGATCGCCCTCAGAAACGAGGGCGCACCGAAGATGTCTTCAAGTTTTTTGGACACCAAATCCAGAATTTCCCGCGCTTCCACGTTATCCACTCTGAAAAGCCAAACAAAGCAGTTCGAAACATTTCCCCATTCCTTGTCTCAAAGTCCTTGACTGATGTTTTTGGTCCAGGTTACAAAGTGTCGAGAATGGGAAGCGGTGACCTCCTCTTGGAGCTCCGCGATCTGAAACAATATAAGAATATACAGAAACTAGTGTCATTTGGGGAGACCCCCATAACAGTAACCTCACACCGTACAATGAACACCACCCGTGGTGTTGTGTCAGATGATGATTTGATTGACCTGACTGAGGCGGAGCTCCTGGAGGGCTTCAGCGAACAAAATGTGATCAACGTCAGAAGAATTAAGATCAGGCGGGATGGTAAAGAGATCCAGACGAAGCACCTAATAATTACTTTTGGATCAAGTATCTTACCCGAGTCAATCGAGGCCGGGTACATCAAGCTCCGTGTTAGGCCGTACGTGCCAAACCCACTCCGTTGTTTCAAATGCCAGCGCTTCGGGCACAGCTCACAGAGCTGCCGAGGCCGCCAGACTTGTGCTAAATGTAGTGCCCAAGAACACACCTCTGAAGCTTGTGAGAACGCTTTCCACTGTGTAAACTGTGACGGGGATCACGCCGCGTACTCGCGGTCGTGCCCCTCATGGAAGAAGGAAAAAGAAATAGTAACGATCAAAGTAAAAGAGAATATATCCTTCAAAGACGCACGCAGGCGGGTAGTGTACCTGCCAAAGAAAAGCTTTGCCGAAGTGGCGCGTCAGGGGGCAGCGTCACAGCGGCCTCCGGTGGCTGTCCGACCCACAGGCAGTGAGTCGGCAGTTACGCCATCTGCCCCCGCGGCGGTTGCAGCTAGCGCTGCTCCGCCTACTCAGCAAACGGGGCCATCGACCCCGAAGGTGGGCGCAGCCGAGGCTGCCCCAACCTCCCCGGCCCTTTCCAGCGCTGGCAACAGCCGGCGCAGCCAAATCCCTCAGGGAGCCCCATCGACCTCCGGGCTGGTGGGCACAGGGGTCTTGCCCTCCAAGGCGGGATCTTCCCTGGTAACATCTCGCTCGCAAGAGCACGTGTCCGGCGCCTCACTAGAGGCAATGGACACAACACCTATCCTCAAGGCGCACCTAGCGCCGAAGGAGCGTCGACACTCGCTCGAACGCTCCAGAAAGAGCAAAACCCCTGTTACAGGGCCTCGAAAGGGCTCTGTAATCTAAGGCATCTCTTCCATTTCCGTAAACACAGCACCTATTGACCTCCAATATGGATACACAGATAATTCAGTGGAACGTCAGAGGTCTCCTTAGAAACCTTGATGATGTTCAAGAACTGATCCACCAACACAATCCAAAAGTGCTGTGTTTACAAGAAACAAACTTAAAACCCAAACACACAAACTTTCTCCGACAGTATATAACATTTCGCAAAGATCGCGATGGTGCTGTCGCATCATCGGGCGGTGTTGCCATTGCTATCCATAAGAGCATTGCATGTCAACTTTTACAGCTACAAACGCCTCTCGAAGCAGTGGCGGTTCGAGCTGTACTCCTAAACAAACTCATCACCATTAGCTCTCTTTACATACCCCCACATTACAAATTAACGAAGCACGAATTCCAATCCTTTATTGATCAATTGCCAGAACCTTACGTTGTTCTTGGCGATTTCAATGCGCACAGCTCTCTGTGGGGCGACTCTCGTATAGATTCGCGAGGTCGTCTTATTGAACAGTTCCTTTTCTCTTCTGGTGCGTGCCTTCTCAATAAGAAGAAACCCACATATTACTGTCTTGCAAACAATACTTTTTCTTCAATTGATCTGAGCATAGTTTCTCCGTCCATACTGCCTGAACTAGAATGGGAAGTTACCAGCGATCCCTACGGAAGCGACCACTTCCCCGTACTATTAAGAACACTTAAAGAAGACGAATATCCACCACAGGCTCCTAGGTGGAAGACTGAGACAGCAGACTGGGAGAAATTCCAAAACTTAACCAGTATATCATGGGATGACATGTCCTCGTTAGGAATTGATGCTGCCGTGGAATATTTTACAGCCTTCATAATAGATGCCGCAACTAAATGTATATCACAAGTAAATGGATTGGCATGCAAACGGCGTGTCCCGTGGTGGAACGACGATTGTAGGATTGCTCGTAGGAAACAGAACAAAGCGTGGGGGATGCTACGCGCCTCCCCCACTGCGGAGAACCTTATCAATTTTAAAAAAGTAAAATCCCAAGGCAGGCGAACCCGCCGACAAGCCAGAAGAGAGAGTTGGCAGAAGTTTTTATCTGGTATCAACTCCTATACAGATGAGACCAAAGTCTGGAACAGGGTCAATAGGATAAAAGGGCGACAAACATATTCACTCCCTTTGGTGAACACACAAGGTGAAACACTGAAAGATCAGGCGGACACACTTGGAGAACACTTTGAGAGCGTGTCGAGTTCAAACCACTATTCGCAATCATTTTTGAAATACAAACGAATAGAAGAATGTAAGCCAATAGTACAAAAATCCAGACAAAATGAACCTTATAACCGGCCGTTCAGTATTGCAGAGTTGAGAGCTGCTTTGACCACATGCAAAAGCTCTGCACCGGGACCTGATAGAGTCATGTACGAAATGATCAGAAACTTACACACTGACACCAAACTTACACTACTCACGCTCTTCAACGTTATTTGGGCTACGGGATACCTCCCATCCACATGGAAAGAAGCGATTGTGGTCCCTGTTCTTAAGCACGGTAAAGACCCTTCCTTGGCGGCAAGCTACCGTCCGATAGCTCTTACAAATTGTCTTTGTAAGCTTTTTGAAAAAATGGTTAACCGCAGACTAGTACATTTCCTTGAACTCAACAATATCCTCGATCCCTTTCAGTGTGGCTTCAGAGAAGGGCGGTCCACAACCGATCACCTTGTGCGCATTGAGGGAAACATTCGCGACGCCTTTCTACATAAACAATATTTCCTATCCGTATTCCTCGATATGGAGAAGGCGTACGACACTACGTGGCGCTATGGAATCTTGAGAGACTTGTCGGGAATTGGCATCCGTGGCAATATGCTCGTGCTAATAGAAAGCTATTTGTCCGACCGTACATTCCGCGTGAAAGTCGGCAATGTATTGTCGCGACCTTTTATACAGGAAACTGGTGTACCTCAAGGAGGTGTACTCAGCTGCACTCTCTTCATCGTGAAAATGAACACCCTTCGTGCTTCATTACCGCCAGCCATTTTTTATTCTGTTTACGTAGACGACATACAGATAGGTTTCAAATCCTGCAACCTTACTGTATGTGAGAGGCAAGTTCAACAGGGCTTGAACAAAGTGTCCAAATGGGCAGTAGAAAACGGATTTAAAGTTAACCCCAACAAAAGTTCTTGTGTGCTTTTTACAAGAAAGAGAGGGCTTACTGCAGAACCCAGTATCGTAATGTATGGCCAGCAAATTCCTGTGAACAAAGAACACAAGTTCTTAGGCATCATACTTGATTCGAAATTAACCTTTATTCCACACATAAAGTACCTCAAGGTCAAATGCTTAAAAACAATAAACTTACTTAAAGTGCTATCCCACACAACATGGGGCAGCGACAGGAAATGTTTAATGAACCTTTACAAGAGCCTCATTCGATCACGGTTGGACTATGGTGCCGTGATCTATCATTCTGCAGCCCCGAGCGCGCTAAAGATGCTAGATCCGGTCCACCATCTAGGAATCCGACTGGCCACTGGAGCTTTCAGAACAAGTCCCATCGAAAGTTTATATGCAGAATCAAATGAGTGGTCACTACATCTGCAGAGAACATACATCAGCCAAACATATTTCCTGAAAGTCCACTCCAACCCTCAACATCCATGTTTCAATACCGTTAACGATATGACATATGCTACGCTCTTCCATAATCGTCCTTCCGTAAGACAGCCTTTCTCGATGCGTGTGAGGGAGCTTAGTGATGAAATGCATGTCCCATTACTCGAGCTCCGCCTAATGCATCCAGCCAAGCTGCTACCTCCTATGGATTGGCAGCTCATAGAATGCGATATATCTTTCGTGCAAGTCACAAAGCATGCTCCAGAGATTGAAATACAAATGCATTTCCGGGAACTCCAGTACAAGTACTCCTGCACGGAGTTCTACACAGATGCATCGAAGTCACACGACGGGGTGTCCTACGCAGCCATCGGTCCATCCTTCTCGGAAACCGATGTACTTCATCCGGAAATTAGTATCTTTACGGCTGAGGCCTACGCACTATTGTCAGCTGTGAAGCATATCAGGAAATCAAAACTCCAGAAATCAGTCATATATACGGACTCCCTTAGTGTTGTGAAGGCCTTGATGTCATTCTCTAACCACAAAAATCCGGTAATTAATGAACTCTATTCCGTTCTGTGTAAAGCGTATATAGGTAACCAGCATGTCATCATATGCTGGGTGCCAGGACACAGGGGCATCGAAGGTAATGATCTGGCGGACCAGATGGCCACGTCGGTTGCATCGCATTCTGCTAATTCCACCGCTGCAGTTCCTGTCACAGACCTGAAGCCCTTCTTACGGAGGAAACTACGGAACCACTGGCAGCGCCTATGGGACGCGGAAACAACTAATAAGCTCCACGTGATAAAGCCACAGTTAGGATTCTGGCCCTCTGTAACAAGATCACGCCGAACAGATGTCCTATTCTGTCGTCTCAGAATAGGACACACATTCGGCACCCATAATTTTCTACTCACCGGAAATGACCCTCCCACCTGCGGTAGATGCGAGGAGAGGCTTACCGTCCTCCACGTCCTCCTGGAGTGCCGGAAAGCCGAATCTGAAAGAAAGAAACATTTTCCCTTAGCATACCAGCAGCACATCCCCCTTCACCCATTAATGTTACTCGGCCCAGAACCGCTATTTGACACCAACGCAGTCTTAAGTTATCTGAAAGATGTTGTATTGCATGTTGTTAGTCCCACATGTTCGTAGCGTCTCCTCTCTTCAGAGGATGGCGCTGTGATAATTCTTCTCGTATAGCACGTGCCTCTAGGCCCTTGTGTTTCAAGGGCTCCGGCGAGGCAACAGTGCTCCAGCTATTTTTACCATCTCATATATTTTCAATTCTATGTCATTCTTTTACGATGGATTTTATAGTTCATAGTATTCGTCATTAGTCATCGCCATAATTTTATATCACGTAGATTTTATGCACTTTACAGCAACTATTTTTAGGCCACTTTACAGCCAAGTCACATCTCCATAATACATCGTCAACATCACCACTTGTCATGGCGCTCTTTGGCCACACCTGGCCCTTGCGCCATTAAACACCACATATCATCATCACAACATTAATATGCTGACACCTACACACACAAAATACACATATGCACACATAAAGAAGTCATACGTAGAAGGAGACGGATAACCCTACACTCGCCATGGTAACGCAATAGATATACCGTTGTGTAGCGGAGCTCTAGGTGGCTGGTTCGATCCCGAGTGCAAGCCGTATCGTTTTAGAGGGCGAAATGCAATAACGCTCGTGTACTTGGATTGAGGTTCATGTTAGAGAACCTTGTTTCGTCTAAATTATTCAGGTGTTCCTCCCCCGTACGGCGTGCCTCATATTATCATCGTGTACTCCGCACGTAAAACCACATAATTTGGTAACGATGCTAACTAGGGGGCGGATGTAGCCTCAATTCCTTAAAGGCTGCAGAAAATAGCCCCATTTGCTCGCCGAAACCACTCCCTTTCCGGCTTAAGGGGGCATGCCAGCAATTGCCCCGCCAAATCGAGGTTCAAGATAAAAATACTGTACGTCCGATTTATATATCCATCCTTGTATTTATATGCTTCTATGGGATGTATAGATCCAATGTATGCACAAATACTCTCTTCATTTTTTTGCGATGTCTTTGAGTGTGTGCTGTGTTTCACATTGGTTTTACTCGCTGCGCTGAATTGCACCGGTGTCCCGACCAACTCATCCCGAATAACTTCCGCATTTTGTTCAGCCAGGCTCCTTCAATACTTCTCATCAAAGGTATTGAAGATCCCAGGCCGGGCCATTCGTTGATTCCTTGTAGACATACATTGAAATTTACATTATGTAAGCGTAGCTGTACTATGTATTCATGAGTCAACGAGCAGGCACGCCATACCTGTGCGTCCATGTCCATGCTCCTACCATGTCAAAATACAAATAAAGAACAGCACGCCAACAATGCCTAAAAAAGAAATGAGAAAACATAAGTGAGAGGTGTTTGTGTCCCTGGAGAAATGAAAGGATGACGCCGTCTATCTCACTGCCAACGGGAATGAAAAATAATGGCGTCAGTTGATACTTGTGCAATACGGAGCGGGTGTTGTTAGGGACTTCGGCGCGCACTGGTCATATTTTCTGCTTTAGGCGGACTGCTTGCGGAACAGGTCCGAGTACACCGCACGTCTTGCTTCGATCCTGTCCGCGTGTTGACGCAGTTTCTTTTTCATAAGCCCACGCGTCGATCTGTCGGTGTGTCAGTCACACGTGAATCCAACGTGCAATCAAACCGAGCGATGCATAGGCACCTCATCTATTACATAATGTCACTTTAAAATAATTTATGAGGTCAATCACATTGCACAGAGTACTGGGAACATAGGTCAGACATTAGTTTCACGCTCGGAAAAAGGGATGCAATATCCGTATGGGCATCTACACTTATTCTGTGTGGACGCATCCTCTGTTGAATCTGTAGTGATAGGTGACTTCGTTGGATTACGGATGTCGTTTCTCTTGTTATCTGCCCGGTGTTATTCGGACACGTGTATTTGTCACGTGATTCCCTTAGTCAACTTCAGTTGGGGATGAGAACTCGTACTGTCTTCTATCTTGTCCACGTTCACCTTCTTGCGCGCATTAATTTCGCTATGAGCCGAAACCAACTCCCCCAACTTGCCGTATTACAAGCATCGTCAGCCGGGCGAGGGAGTCTGCTTTGCCTGGCAGGTCAGAAGCAAAACGACGCTGTCCCGGCCTGCAAGACGTCATTGACTCGTTCCGTCGAACCAGCTGGAATCGATACGGCCTAAAGCTGGTCGGTGGAACTCCAGGGAGAGCGGCGTTACGTGTGAGGGAAAGAAGGTAGCGTGAGTTAGGGAACGAGGGAATAGGGACGAGGAACAATGGGTAAAGTGCTTGAAGGGATCCTTCCTCATTTGCGCATGCGCCCGCGAGCCTTTCTCCATGTCAAGCGTGTCAGAATTGTCTTCATCTCGCGACAGAGGTTCTTTTTTGTTTTCGCGCTTTTTCTTTCACGTTTCCGCCACTGGTGGTCTTTCAGGATCGGCAGTGACGTTAGGTTTCGTAACGGTGTGTAAACTTCGGTGGTCGCTTAGCCAAGACTCCATGAACTCTGTAAAGGAGCAAAAAGAAAGCTATGCTTTAAAATAGCACCAGCAAATCAAGAGCTTAGCGGCCTGTTTACGAGACTTAAAGAAAGCTTGGCGAGATGTTAGTCATGGTCAACTAATATCAGACGTAACAAACTCGTTGCCTCTCAAGTAACCACCGCACTCGTGTAAGAATGGCACCTACAACTTGGCTTCCCAGAATTTAAAAATAATTCAAGGATAAATTCAAGACACCTTGTCTTCTTTTATAATCAGGGTTCTTAGCCTCTACTGGCTTCGGGGGTTGTTTCTATAACACTTTAGATCGTAGGCACATCTACAGTCATGGATGGCACAGAGGACCACTGCATCCATCAGTCTGCTGCCGAACCGAGGCTGAGCGGTGGCATGAGTGCCTGCGCCGAGTACTTGACGGGCGCCTGGTGCCTGACGTGCATGCGAGGATAAACAAAGCATTCTCTCTTTCATTACAGAGTAATAACGGGTACTGCAAATGGCTGACAAAAAAATGGACTAAAAGTATCCACCCCCGCGTAAGGGCATCTCCTCATAACAATCACGAAAAAAGAAATGTGCGCCCCTTACGCGAGCGTATGCGGTAGTCCTTGGATGAAAATTTCTAGCTGGAGAAGGTTTGTTAAACTTTATGTAATGCGAAGGGGAGAGGAACTGCGCATTAACTAGAGTGCAACAAAATTTGAGGCAGTGCATGTTGCGATGTTCTTGAACAGACCTGTAGGTTCGACGCAAGAGTGGTTAGAAAAGCATATTTGTTTAAGCATAAATAGGGCTCCCCAGCCTATTCGCACAAGCCTGAGATAGCGTAGAAGGACGGTGCGTGCTTTTCAATATTTGTACATTCTGCTTCACCCTAACTCCTAGAGCTTCGATCGGATACATTGAACAGCTGCCGATGTCTATTTATCGCAAAGCGCGAATACCTCCTGCCTCCTATGACTCCACGAAGGTATGTCCTCGCCGCGTAATGCCCAAACACAGTTCTGAATAACGGGAAATTGAAACATTTTCACCCTCATTTATGCCGACGAAGAGTGCACTTGTACACAAATTGTTGCAGTTTTATTTGAGTTATAGCTTACCTAATATAATATACTTATTAAATGATACCTTATATATGTATTATTTGTTTGGTAATTGGAACCTTCACACGAGTTTGTGAAAAAACGATCAAGAATGGTATTTGCGTTAGGTGTCCCGCACTTAACTCAGCACTTTCAGGTACCAAACTTGGCACAGTAGAAATGATACGTTGACAGTTACGGGGCCAAGGCTGTGGGAGCACTTGCGGAGAGGAGCGTCGCCTATGAAACAACGCTGGCACACAGTGAAGCCTTGGCTGCAGAAACCCCTCCAGGCGGAAGACGCCGTTCTCGTTCCTAAGCCAAACGCCCACACCGCGTTTAGCTGAACAATGACCAGGGGACCCGTTCACGGTACTTTACACACAGTACATGATGCACAGAGAGAGGAATATATACAAGCTTTAATGACATGATGTATTGTAGTATAGAGAGGGACCTCCGATGATATTGCGCTCAACGCACACGCGAACCGTACCTGACTCCGTAGTAAAAAAACAATGTGATCTGAATTTATCACACCAGCACAGGTTATCGCATTCGCGAACCACTGACGAAGGGACACAAAGACTGTCGCCACCGCTGACAGTTTTCTATAGAGAGTTTTAGCTTTCCGTGACAGGTTACCGTGATACGTTAGGCCAACTGCGTGTGTACCGACTCATGGCCGTTCGGCGGTATACATGCCGACGAATCAACGTTTCAGTAGAGCGCCATCGCGTACCGTCCTCGAGTGTAGGGGTAAATTAATGATGTAATTAAGAATTTGAACTTTGGGGATTTCCGAATCGCCGACGCATCTACAATGCTATGGAGATGTGTGCTAAGTAGAAATCAAAACGCTTTCGCGGCACCGTATACCATCTCTTCTAAGGTTTAACAGCGCTTAACCAAGCGTGTATTCTCCATATTAGCAACAAAATATCACTCTATAATCTTTCGTCCGCAGCGAAGGGTGAGACTAAGCGATGACGAATTTCATCGTTTAATTCTTTGCTTTCACAACGAGGTTAAAGTAGCAACCACGAATTAGGATCACAGCCAGCGCCCCTGGGCGCCGCCGTGTTCCTTGCGCGCTCGCAGTAACTGGTGTTTTCCGCCGCTTCGACCACGGCACTCCACGGTATGGGATGTGCTCGCGGAAGAGGCGTCCTACAGATACGTATATCGTGGCAGCGAATCACGCACAACACAAGGCTAAAATATTCCCATAGCAACTGTACGCACGCGGTGGATCCTGAAAGTTAATGTAGTAAGTGCACGTATAAATTTTCCCCGTAACTTCGTTTAAATAAGTATAAACGATCCCCGCAGAGCCCATCTCACGGTCAACGTCGAGGTTCCTGCGGTTAGCGATAAATCTGTGTAGCGACACGCCGTATCGCTACCGCAGGCACCACACGAAGTGGCAATTTCCCTGCCAGCCACAATGTCAAATGCTACTGCGACATGGCATATATTGTTGCAATAACTGTAACCTCAGTATCTCTGCAGTGCCCCTAGTTCCGTACCAGCAACTTCGTTCCAATGACTTTCTCTCAAGCCGCCGCACTCGACGAGCAGGTGTGTGTTGGGGATGCCGCCCTGTCGTTTTAATATATTTAAGGCTACACGTCGTTTGCGTCATCTTGGCACGTCTATTCTAGGGAACGGGCCTAAAATGGGTACGTGCCATTGTTTCATGCGCAGCGCCGAAGTTGTCTGTTTAGGCACATGCCCAGCTGCCTAAGTTGTCTGCTAGGCCATACAGAGGCCAGAAGCAAGTTGTTTATTCGGGCACGCACTAAGTGACCCACGTTCTAGGCTCAGCAATACAACAGCCAGCACATACCTAGTGCACCAAAATAGCAGATAACATGGATCACTAGGCCAAAGAGGTTAGACAGATACCGCAAGGTCAGTAAAGTCACCAAGAATGCTGTTCGCATCAAAGTTCATGCCCGGTGCTCATGTTTAGGCAAGAGTAAGCATAAATGACCTGCTTCACTTTCTAACTATACAATAAGTCATTACTCGTAGCATGTGTCGTTGCCTGCTTCTAGACGTCGAACCTCACCGAAACTTACGTGAACTACCTTTGAGTACTCAGGTCCAGTAAACAACAGGCACGCATGTGTGCTACACAAGCACCGCCCACGCGTTTAGGCCGCCATCTCCAATGCGCCTTATGGCAAAGTCGTGCAGCTGTCCAAGCAAGGGAAAAGGCGCCTCACCTATTGCACATAGCTGGCACCAACATCTTCACAATTGCAACAGGATATGCGCAGGAGGTCGCCGATGGACGCACATCGAGAAGCGTCGCACTAAACGACATCCGGATATTATTCCGGCGATAGCTACTCACAAAAGAAAACTTTGGTGGTAATCACGCCGTCTCACGCCTATGACTCGCACAGCAGTTAGGTACACGAAAAATAACGCGTTCGCAGGGGTGCGGAATGAAGCTGACGTTCAGTCTAAACGGGACCCACCGTCTACGGGACGTAGCGGAGAAACAGCAGACGAGGCAAAATTAAGGAATACACAAAAATAAAATAACAAAGGAGAGGGAAGCAAAGCAAACTAGGAACAAGATGAAAAACGACTCATGGCGGAAGAAAGCACGACTTTGGAGAGGGACGCGAGCGGTCAGAAAGGAGGATATTTGGGGAGCACGAAAGGAGAGCAGTGAGCGAAGGGCGATGAAGAGAGACGTAGAGTTAGGAGGGAAAGGGGCCAAACAAACGTTCCGATGCCGAGCGAGTAAGAACAGTCGGGCTGAGGAAAGGGAGAGTTAGGGAGAGCTCATGGGGGAAGGCACCGTCGTCGACGACGGAGGAGGAGACGTGGGCTGCAGGGAGGGCTTTTGTGATGAGGCGCGAGAGAGGCTGCGCGGGAGAAAGGGTGACGGGGAAGGGTCGTAAGGAGAGAATGGCTAGAGCGGGGAGGAGGGCAGGCAGGCGCCGGCGATGGGCGCGGGGGAGTAAGTCGCCGGCGGCGAGCGTGGGATTTCGGGAGACCGATAAAAAGGGGAGGCCACGCGCGCGGGCAGCTCGCCGTGTTGCTTTGCTGGTCTCGCGCGCGCGCGCACACACACACGCACGCCTTCCCCGCAGTGCCTGGAGAGGAGCTCACCGCACGCTTGCCTGCATCGCCCGGCCCGACGTGCCGTATCGGGACTCGCCGCAAACGACGCGGTCGTCGTCGCACTTCAAGGTTTCGACTCGACCCGACCGGCCACTCCTCGTGCTGGACGTTTCGCTGCCCTTCGTTCGACAGATCGTCCCGCAACTTGTGTCCCGGAAAAAAGAAGAAACGGTGCGACAGATCGAAGGCTGGACGGCGCTGGTACTCTGCTGCGAGAACGGGCACTTTTTTGACTGACTTTCTTTTTAGTGCGTCGTGCATTTTTTTTCTTTAGTTTCGCCCTTATCGCTCGGGGTCTTGTTTTTTCGTAGCCGACGCCAGTGCCTACTACGGGACGGTGCGAGAGGTGCTCGCAAACGGGCTTGTCTTCCTAGACTGGTGGTGCCCTTATCGACTGTGCCTTGGTAGCGCTTCGGCTGATTCTTTCCTATTACTCCTTTTTTCCTTCCCGGTGGCTTCTTTCGGCAGACCATACGCTGCGTGTTTTGTTTTCGGAAGACTCCCTGACGACTCTGTAAGGTAAGCGCCACCTTTTATTTCCTTAATGTTTGTTACCTTCTACTCTGCGTAATTACGAGACGTGCTACTGCTAGTTAGAACATTCGTTCCGTACATGATTGTATAAGCGCACTACGCGTGTATAGTACCAGTTCATCGGTAAATTACGTGATGTTTAGAACAATGGAGTTGGATAGTGCGCTTTGAACTTTCTCCTCGGTAACTTCAACCTAACGAGTCTTCTTCTTAAGCTGTCTAGATAACGAGCAATACGTACACATTCGAGAGGTTTGTTGCACCGCAAAGTTAAGAACACCGCTCTGAGCAATACATTACCGCCTCAAATAAGACAGCTGTTGATTGATTCGCGTTAGAGTGCCGTACTTTACTGCCACCATTTGTGGTTCTTCGCCTATTTCTTGCGAGGGCGAGGGTGATTCAAGAGTGAAGGCGTGTTGCTGTTGACGCCGTATTGCACATTTGCTCTAACAGCACGCATAACAAACACTCTTCCCGGTAAGAGGTAAAGACGAGCGAGAAGGACAATCAGCGTAATGCCAGAGCGGGGTGTCTCACCGTTATGCGCTTCCTGATGCTCGTGTGGAAAGCTAACTTCAAAAGCATGGCAGTGCTGTCAGGCGCATCGCTCTTCCCGGCGAGACGGCCTACCGAGAGGGGCCAGCCGCCGATATGTGTACACGCTATAACAGATAGATGACAGCCGCAACAGGAGAGGCTGTGATCCTGCCTGGCTTCTGTTTATCCCTTCGTTTCCCTCCCGCTTTCCCGCACCCGTCATCGATCCCTTTTCGCACGCGCACGAAGATAGGGGCAAGCGCTGCCTCCACTGCCCTGCTCTGGTCGCTGACGGATGAAGTTCTTGTTGCGCGCGAACGAAACGAACCAGATGGTCTCGCTTTGCCGGGACACCGCCGTTGCTGGGGCGACGATTTGGCCTTTGCTCGATAGCGACGGGTGGCCCCTAACCACGTATTGCTCTTTTCGGGCCGAACATTGCCCCATTTGTACCGAGCAGGCCCCGTCCGATAGAGATGTCGCGGTTGTTCCTTTTTTTGTGCGTGTATCTTCTCGGCACGAGTGTGCTTCATATGAAGGGCGTTTGCCCTGTCTGGCGATGGGACGTAGTGAAGTGGTGGGTTTTGTCTTTCGTATTTTTAGTGCGTGCGGTCTGTCTGGTAAGCTCGATGCTAACGCGGTCTAGAAGCTTTTCACTGCTCATGGCGTCAAGGTTAACGCAGTTAACCACTACTTGCGTGTTCTTTTTTTTCTGTTCACCTTGTTCCCGAGAGCCGTGAATCTGTCACCCAGAGCAGTAGCCTGTCTTTTCTCTCGCTTTCTTTTTTTTCTTTATTTATTATTGTTTTACATTTTGCATAACGAGGAGAAAAATGTGAGGAAGGATTCGCAAGGAGATGACTTGCAAAACCATAAACTCCTTACACATATCTTCTCACCTGTGGCAAGACCACCTGTTGCTCGTTCCTCAAAATGTACGAAGACTATGCTAAAGCTCAACATCAGAGGGGTCATCTGAATGTAGAAAATGAAAGATTGTACTAAGTAACTGGAGCTTTCAGCAGCTACGGTGCTGTTCGCTTTATCAGGAAACAAAAAAAAACTGTTTCTCAAATTTTTGGAAGTACTGCAGCGCAGTCATCCATCGACCGTGTGAAATCCCGTAAGTTCTGATCACATATTCTTTTTCTACTCGTCGAATAAACAGTATTTGCCGGGTAATCACCCTACATTTTACCTGTAAAATTCCTTTTTTTTCAATGAACGTTGCTTTCTGGAATTACCGAGTTCAGGCTTTGCACAACTACAGGCTTCGCATGGACACTTCTTAACAGTATTAGGTTGTTTACCGTACTATGCGTCTTGCCTATGCTTTCTGCCGCCTGCTTTGCTTAACGTATTTCACCTTCACCGCAATCATCAGCTTGCCCTCAACACTGCACATATCAAACGTTGCCTCGTAAGTATATAGTATATATACCACGCGGGCGCATGCTGAAATATGCAAATCTGGATTGCTAGTTTTATGCTCCCCGGATGTATACGGGAAACATATGGAAATGTCTATGGCAGCTGCAAGCATGATGGTATCCCCAGCATGGAAATGATGGATAACTTCATGGATCGGCCTACCATTTATTCTTGCGGCTTCAAACGGCGTTGTTACTTTGCACGTCAACCCTTTCGAATAAAATATTGCGTTAAAGTCTCAACATTTCACCGTGATTATGCACTTGCGCTGAATCTTACTGCCTTCTGGGCCTACAAAAATATGATTACATTAAGATTAGGCTACTAAAGCCACACAAATTATAATAAACCAAGCCACAAGAACCGCTAACGCCCAAGCTTGAAGATTAGGCAAGTGCATGTACGAAGCATCATTACCGTGGAAGCTGAATTACCAGAGGGCAAACGGCCTCTCCAGTAATCTCAGTAGGCAACTCGACAGACAAAACGTGAAATTTCGGAACTAAAGATCCAAGGGTTTCATCCAAGCTGAAGTGCTTTTTTATTTCTTGATTCTTCTATCAACAGTTCAGTTTTGCACCTCACGGTATTACGGAAGCCATATTAAGTTACCGCAAATGCAGATTCCACCATCAATTACGACGTACGCGCCTCCGACATTTACGACAAAATTTATTGGCACTAGAGTTCGTTTTGTAAAGACATCCACGGGGGAATTCTTCGAGAAGATATTACTGGTCACGACAATGCATTTTGTGGCACAAACTTTGAGACCGATACCTCGACTATGGATCGCTAGTCTTGTGCGAACTGGATACGTCTTCATTAGTGCCCGACCTCATTATCTGAATCGTGTACTACGTTTTGAAATGTTAGTTATGTTTACATATTAGTGATTCGAGTTTTTTTTTTCTTGACGGTAGGTTTCAGTTTCTCGTGAGAGTGGTGCCCGCCTTCACAAGTAATGTATCTCAAGAAGCTGCATTGCTCTATATGCCACAGGGAATCTTTATATTTTATTTCTAGAAAAAAAATTAAATGATCCAGCACGCTATACACAAAAAAACGGGTGAGTGTGTATCGAACACTTTTATAATTTGCCTCATGTACGAGCCCTTGCGTTCACATTTGCGATATTTGTGTCCTGAAGTTTGTGACAAGTTCTAATACGAAGTTTGTTTTCTTACATTTAGGCGTGCTAAAAGACGCCCCTAATGCAGGTTTTAGGTTTCGTCTGTCCCAGCGAACAGAACTGTTTACAGTAATACGGCTTTCTCAGACCGTTTGCATCTTAATGTTCCGTTGCCATCAAAAATCAAAACTACGGGGTTTTCCAGCATTGCGCCAAACAGAAAGCCGTCCTTGCACAACTTCCACAGTCTCTCTCACAACGTCTGAGTCTTCGCGAGGCCAAGATGAAGACTACAAACACGAGATGAATTGACAAAGCTCCTCGTTCGTAAAAGCTCTTTGCTATTGAGCAGCCACGGTCGCTAATAATATGTCCGATATCATGATCAGCTTGCACCTGCTCTTACGAATAGCTGTAGGGTAAGAACGTTCTTTTTTTTTTGTAAAAGCAGAACCCAGAAAGGAAGCACATGGACTACGTTACTCTCCCTTCGAGAAACTACTTTAATGTGTCGCATGTGGCTGGGCGTTGAACTTACAAATGTCTATTGATTTCTAACAGGAATGTCCAATATTGTAGCGTGCAATTAGTGCCGATGCGACGAGACAATAGAGCACTCTCTGTGCCACTGCCCGTCATTCGATGCTCAACAATGTGATCTACAAGCTACACTCAGCCGGTTCAATAATAGACCGCTCTCGGAGGAAAAGATCTTCAGACCATGGTCTGTGCATACTTGCATGCGCAAGACCACAAATGCCCTTCTGCACTTCTTGAAGGCGATTGGACTGTGCTAGCGCTTGTGAGAGAGGACATTCCACTTGTTCGCAATTACTGATCCTTAATTATTTCTTTTTCTATTGTATCCTTATCTATGCCTCCCATTTTCTATCCCCAAGTGTAGGGTAGCCGACCGGCACTTCCTTAGTTAACCCCCCTACGTTTCCTTATTCGTTTCTCTCTATCTCTCACAAGAAAGAAGATGACTATGAAATTTAACGCATGCGTGATCCATCGTCTAGTGAGCAGCTAAAGAGAAAGCTCGCAAGCCGTTCACAAATATTTCTAGGAGCAAATTTTGAAATGTTCTACGTCTTTCTTTAACTACATAATGTAAAACTGTTGGGCTAGTTGGTACATGTTGGCAGCTAAAAGACGAACATGAAAAAAAAAGTACAGTACAAGAGAGACCACTCAACAGGTGTTCCTATGAGAACTGGGCTGTTTTTCCGGAATGCACCCATATGTATGCATCGCCACTGCACCAAGACGTGTGCAAACGTTGGCTTCTCTCATGTAGGCCAATTCCTCGGAATGCCTGACGGCAGTGGTCCCGCATACATATGGCTGCTTTACGGGAAAACAAGCTACTTGCCAGTCGACCACCTGTTCAGTTATCCCTCGTTCTGGTTTGTTTTCATGCTAGGTTTTTAGCTACGGATTTCACCATCACCGTAGTTAATGTGCGTGATAACTTACGTTGCGAAATACTCGTCCTTGCAACAGACGTTCCGATGTCTTCAAACATTGTCCAGCGCTGACTTCCTTTCAACCAGCAAATGGCCGCCCGGGCTCTCAAATGCAAGACACTTTCCAAATACTTTCACCGGGTCCCATTCAGTAAATATCTCAAATCTCCACAATTTCCCCGCCTCCGCATTGGGAAATCGGTGTTGCTTGGTGCCTGACCCGGCGTAGGCCGTTTGTAATGTGAAACGAGTGTTCCTACTCAAGACTCCGCTATTTACCGCCTGCGTTAGGAGCCGTCGGAAGACTAGCATATTTATGGCGACGTAATTTAGACCTGTTGATGCTTTGCCAGTGCGATAATGAGGCTCTTAGGGGGCCCCAAAAGTGCCTCGTTAGCTGACTATTTGCGCAGCTCGGAGGAGGAACAACGGCAGGTGCTAACGAAGGCGTGCACTAAGGTTTCTTCGCATTTTGCAGTGGCGTCGCCACCTACTCTGCGGTCTTTAGTTTTGCCACTATCGCTGGCGCACTGTTTTACAGGCAGAACACTGTACGAGTTACGTGCTAAATTCGATACGTGCGCAGTTGTCTGTCCGGACACCGCCGTTGCAGACGCTTTCTCGAAATAAAAGCGTTGTGGTTCTGAAAGGAAGTGGCATCGCAATACAAATAAGTTCGCACAGGTGTATGAGAGGTGCATTGGACACCCGCCTCCCCTTCCATCCTTCCTATTCTTGTCGAACTGTGTAACAGTACGCAATCTTTTAAATATATAAGAATCCTTAAATACAGAGGTATTAAAGCGCACGCTTAACGAAAATACGCTTGTTGTGTGTGGCCTTCACCAAGGCACGTGATTTGCGCGAACCACCTGCTGCGTGTCTGGTATGTACTATTTCTTTTTTTTTTGCAAGAAGCAGGTTTTCGAAATGCAACTAAGTCTCCGCAATGTTCAAATGTTCAAGCTTCACTGAGCAACTTTTTTCTTGTGTTCAATTTTTTCCGTTGATCACTTGCATACCCCTCTGGCCGGTGCCCCAAGAACACGTTTAGTCTATTCGCTCAATATCCTGCCATCAGAATAGAGGAGAGAACGTGTTGTGTCTGGGCGTCAAGCTCCCTGGACCGGCTTGCCTAACTCATGCTGCTTTCGACAAGCTTGACGCATTTTTCTCCACGGTAAGCTTCATAATATTATTGTGTGCCTTGGAACGAGAGCGAAAATCGGAGACCAGAGACGAGCTGGCGCGTTACTGACACTGTCTGCTCTTTGATTGATGTCCTCAAGTCACCTGGTTACATTTTGAATGCTGCAAAACCAATTGCATGCGTGCGTGAATGTTTCTCTCTCCCTCTTTTTAACGCGATAGCCTTAAGGACCCCGGGTCGCAGAAAATCCCGTATTTACAAAAAGTTTATTTCAACAAGAGACGATGCGAACACGGAGTGTGTTTAGTAAAGGTTTATTTCGACAAGAGACGATACGAACACTGAGTCACAATCACGGCACAATTCCACCGGGACGATACCATGTCACAATCACGGCACAATTGAAGGCGTCGGCAGCGTTCTCCGTCAGAAAAAAATCATTCCGAACCACAACCATGTAGACCCTCCGTCTTGCTCTGCGGAATTACTGAACTAATTAAATTTGTAAAAATAAAATTCGTTAGAAAATTCGTAAAATCAGCCTTACACTCAACTTACCGACATGATAGCGTCAGATTGTAATTTGAGAGTACGAGAAAACGCAATTCTGTTACGCGTAAACTCAAACACAAACTCATTTTTTTCTTGCTTACGGGGGTATGAACCTTTCATCAGTCACTGCTTATAGTCTCTGCCTTACGGGGATATGAGCCATTGCTCTGCCCTGCCATGCCGCCAGGATTTGCCCACCATTGTTTTCTGTCGGGTTCCATGTCGCAGAATCTCCGGTGTCCATGTCGGCGCCAACGAGTCCAGGTAACTCTTTCGCGTTCCACTCCTAAAGGCGAAGCTTAAGCATCCTCCTAATTTTTACTTGTGCTTCCATTATCTTTTTTTTCAGCATTCGTTCTTCCTAGTCCTTCTGCAGTCTAGGTAAACCAACCACAGTCTAGGTTAACCAACCAGAGGATTGCCTTCCGGTTAACGAACCCACCTTTCGCATCTAATTGATTTCTTTCTCACTTCGCTACCCATTCGAAACCATTCTAGCCCGAGTGTAATTTCCTTGCAGTTGGCCTCTTTAACTATGCTTTCAATGAAAATTATCACGTTCAAAGTGCATTGGATTGGTTGTGCCTCGCTGAAACTTAAGCCTTGTCCAACTGCCTGGCGTACGCCATCGATCAGCTCCAGTGCAGTGACGTAGACCATTCGCTGGAGGGCCCTGTAAACACGCATCAATCTTCCGCGTCACGACTGGAGATCGGGGCGGGGGAAGGAGAAAAAAGAGAAAAAGTTTTTCTCCGGGGGATTTTCAATATGCATCTGAGACTCTTAAGGGCAGACATTGTCGCCATGAGAGTTGGCAAATCCCTCCTCGGAGCCTATTCACGCTATCGCGAGGCCCAAAAGCATTAAAGGGCGGAGGGGATACAGGCCCTGGGAGAAAAACAGATCTTGACATATCGTTCTGTATAGGAGCGGCACAGCGCTGGGCCTGCTGGAGATTTTTTTTTTTTTAGAATAGCCCGGCATTGCAAGAACGAGAAAAGCCATAAGCATTTCTTTTTCTTAAGGAAAAAAAGTTATCTCACGGCTTTTTCACTTCGTTTTGTTTGTACTTTTTGTTTTTCGTTTGTTATGATAACTATGATGATAACACGCGCACTCAGTGATAAATATTTTTTCGTTATTCCCGGAGAATTTTAGCATAAACGAGTGGTTGATTTTACTTAGGCCTTGACCATTTCTCCATTCCATCAATCGACAACGAACACCTGCAGAAACTTGAAACACTCTAAGAAATATACGTTAACGCCTAGTAGAAGTGTTTATTAATTCTGTACGGAAGCAGGCATAACGTGGTGCGTAACAAAATATAATATTTTAACGGTATTACCTTATCTAGATCTTTAACGCGCACATAAATGTGCGTGCACCAGCACTTCTCTCTCTCTCTCTCTTGCATTTCGCTCTCATCAAAATGCAGCCACTTTCGTGGTAAGGACTCGTACCGGCGACCTTGTGTTTATGAGCGAGACGCTATATAGCCACTGAGCGATAACTCACTCAGGCAATTCGATCCAGACAAAGTGGTGGCTCTCGCAAATTCCCAGTAAAGTTCATAGACATTCACTTTGACTGCCGAATTCTAAAAGCTCGGGAAAAGATGTCATGCTCTGAAGCTGCCAATTTTATTTGAGACAACCACTTTTGAAGCGCGATAGTTGCAGACGCACACTACAAGAAATTGGCTGCTGCCGCTTTTGAGGCGGAATACATCAAGAAGCGAGGACAGGCTACGAATTACAATAGAAAGGCATCGATCGAGAGAGTCATCTTGCGGGCATGCCTCGATACTTAATGCATCGGGCTTATGGAGTAACGCGAAATAAATGGACCGTATTTAAATTGCTATGGTTCGTGATCGATGGGTTCGTTACGCTGAGACCGCGCCTATTTGCTGGGCAGCATTTCGAAAGATAACGCGCGAATTCCATGATGGCATTGTTCGTTCCTGATTAAAAATAAACATTGGACAGTCCGCTTCAGAAAAAAAAGAATCAAAATAGCACTGTCGCGCTGATTCATGTGGGTTTGCTTGTTGCTTCGTCTTATTACATGCAAGATATTTAGTTGTCTTCCTCGGACAAGAAATTGTTTCATGGCTCAGCTGAATCATATAAAATCTGAACCGTCTCCAGTCAAGGCTAGACAGCAGGACTAAGCCTCGTTACCATACCGCCTTTCGAAATCTGCCTCTTTTATGTTCCACATTTGAGCAATCTTTTGTTCCAACATCGTTTCACCTATACTTTGCTTTAGAATTGCAATGTTCTTCGCACTTTCAGCGTCAATGGTGTGTGGAGTACAGACAGACAGACATACAGACAGGTAAACAGACACAGACAGACAGACACACAGACAGACAGACAGACAGGCAGACAGACAGACAGACAGACAGACAGACAGACAGACAGACAGACAGACAGACAGGCAAACAGACACAGACAGACAGACAGACAGACAGGCAGATAGATAGATAGATAGATAGATAGATAGATAGATAGATAGATAGATAGATAGATAGATAGATAGATAGATAGATAGATAGATAGATAGATAGATAGATAGATAGATAGATAGATAGATAGATAGATAGATAGATAGATAGATAGATAGATAGATAGTCTCAAAATGAGCTCAGCCGAGGACTCGGCCACGTCACTTCTGGTGCCAAGTATGTAGCAGGTTCACCACAGCGTCTTCTTTCAACCTTCTCTTGCCTGCAGTCTTCCACCCACCATCTGCTTCTACGCAACTGCATTTCTCAGCCCCGCGGGGTGCGGCCGAGTTTCAAGCGCGGAGAGACCGCCTGCTCCTTTGGTTGCGCTATGCGGTGGTTACATGCCACAGCCACGGTTGCGTTTTCGGGACACGTTCTCTCAACTCTCACCGTTGACGCTGCCGCCTTCTTCGTCGTCGTCCTCTCGGAAGCCGATCAAAAAAGCGAGGCGTGACCTGAATACCGACTCGACTCCACACCAACTTTGCGAGCACGCTGCTCTCTTTCTCAGTGCACGACAGAAGTCAGCTTTCCTTGGCATAGGTCAAAGCACTCTTCCTATTGTTTGCTTTTCCTTTTCTTTTTTTTTTAAATCGATCGTAATGCTACTGCAAAAGGGGCGTGTGTTTATGTGTCTTACGTTCGCGTTGAAAATTGGGATGAACACCATCTAACATGTTGCAGAACCACATAAGTACACTAAGCGGCGAAGAAAAAAATTTTATGCCTTAGACGTGCAGTCCAGGCTCTCTCAAGAGGATGTGGACACGTGCTAAAACACGTAACAGAGACAGATAGTGATAGATAGATAGATAGATAGATAGATAGATAGATAGATAGATAGATAGATAGATAGATAGATAGATAGATAGATAGATAGATAGATAGATAGATAGATAGATAGATAGATAGATAGATAGATAGATAGATAGATAGATAGATAGATAGATAGATAGATAGATAGATAGATAGATAGATAGATAGATAGATAGATAGATAGATAGATAGATAGATAGATAGATAGATAGATAGATAGATAGATAGATAGATAGATAGATAGATAGATAGATAGATAGATAGATAGATAGATAGATAGACTTATATTCGACCGCTGCGCACACACACGCTTACTTTTCTTCCTTTGTTCAACCGCCTTTGTGTCACTGTCCTCAATTTCAAGCACAAAGACAATCTTTGCCCGACACATTGAGGAAACTAGATGATCGTCCTCTGAGTGAACAGACAGTACTAGAGCACCGTCTTCACTGATCATCCTCACAACGTCTGGTACGCACGAGTGGCTTTGACTCAATGACTGTCCGTGCAGCTCTCTATAACCTCTCTCTCTCTCATCTTTCGTCCCCCTCTCCGTTCCCCCTCCACTTGGAGTAGCCAACCAGACGCTTGACTGCTTAACATCCCTGCCTTCCTTATATCCCTATCTATCTCTGTTCAACCGCCTTTGTTTTCAAGGACACCATTGGTATTATGTTTTTTTTTTGCTTCCGTTTTATTTCCTTTCTTGCATGACTTGCTAAATAAGGTACACAACAGCTAGGGCTGCTGGCGCAATTGTTTTTAATTCTAGACGTGCGAGTTGTGCCCGCAAGGAGGCCTCATCAGCGAAATAAATATATCTCAAGACAATGTCGGATGGCGTGTCTTGCTTCCATGTTGAAGACGTGTGCGAATAATCAGAATCAGCCCAAGGAAAACGCAAAAGGTATGTCGAAGCTTTCCCTACTGTTGAAGAAAGACGTGGAAAGATAAAAAGTAATGGAAGGAACTTGCATGATGCCCTATTTCTTTCACAAAAGGAATTTCTTTTATTCGTGAGTTACAGTGGACGCGTTCACGCGTTCCTGAAGCAACTCCTCCTTTGAGAGGAAGCAAACAATAAACTCAAGAAAAGAAACCATGAAGAACTCTACCGATCGTAAGTATTCGAACACGCATGCAGTTATGCAAAGAAAAATGCTTCGCCATCTCGGCCCTGGGAAAGCAGATGTCCAGCGAAGCAGTTGAAATCCTCCGCTACAACTGCTGAGGGGGCTATGTATTGTTTTATCACTTTATATTAATGATATTAATGGGAGTAATGGTAATTTTGACCGCATGCCGCGGCCCATAGCTGTGCTGCAACAAGATTGAAACCAGTTGCTACTCTGGTTCTTTTTCATACGAAAGGCTAGGGACGTGACTCCCCACGTTGCAAGCTGCCGTCGCCGCGGCAGCATGCACAAGAGTAAAATTTACCGGTAAACGTATAAAGGGAGAGCTGCGTGCTTCGCTTTGTTATAAGCAGCGCCTTATCATCAATTATATGGTTTTGATACTTGTTTTGTGTTTGTTCTTAATTGAAACGCATGCTGTTCTGTACGTTGTATCCGCGATTCGAAAGAATATATGCCGTATTCCTTGTACTTTGCCGAGCGCTTGAAGCCTCTACCTTGCGGGGGTGCGAGCCACTGCTTCAGGCCTGCACTGCCGCCGGGATAGGCCCACCTTTTTGCTAACGGACCCGGGCACGAAAAATTTCGACCTCCGAGAGGCTATCAGCTTCGTCGTCAAACGTGTCCCTCCCAGAGAATTTAGTGATAAATTGGTTCGGATGTCCAAAGTCTACATTTAGTAACGCCGTCATAATTTGCGACATGAAATTATGAGAAGCATACGACATGCAAGCAGGTTACCTCGAAGTACATGTTGCATATCTATGTTGTGCTTTCACGTTCAAGCGCAATTTTTTTGTCACAAGATAGAGTGGTGCGAAATATATCTGTACCTTCGTAGCGCTGCCTGCTATTTACGCAACGAGTTTTTTATGTCGCGCAGAATGAGCCCCGGAGAAATTATAACGGATCGCGTAGTAGTAGCAAAAATCTGGAATAGAAGTGGCGTATACATGTACTATTAGCTTCTCTCTCTCTTGATTTGACTAGTAGCCGAGCGCAGCCAATCCTATCCAATACAAGGTACACAACAAAAAAGCAGTGAAATGACCTTAGCAACGTCGCTAGAATGGGTTTGCGCCCACCGGGTGTTCGTGCGATGCTTAATGAAGGCCTACCCAACGAGGAAACGCGTCCCTCCATCACGTAAGGCCAGTCGTCATTAAAGAAATTAATGCATAATGCAAACAAAATTCGAAGAAAAGAACGTTGACAGTAGTTAGTTTAGAAACTACTATACCTACACTGAGAAGACGAGTGTCTTACCCACTGCGCTAAACACCGACGCTTGCAGGAGTTAAATATATGTGAATCATACGAATGTTTAGTACCGGCGGTTACAAAGAAATGGCTTAGGAGAACAGTTTCTATGAAGGATTCGTTGAAAGGCTTGGTGATGGTGGAATAAAATCCATCTGTAGCACCACATGCAGAGCCGTCTTGGAGCATTGTAGACATCAGGAAAATTCCGAATTTCAGAAAATTGAATTCAAACGGCGCCCCATCCCCGGTGCGTTTCAGTGGTCGCAGAATGCGCATTCCGTTGGGACGTTCCTTCCCTAATGCACACTGACAGATAAGCAGTAATTGAGTCCATAAGCAAGATAAGGAGCGATAAGCGGTTATATGAGTCTCATCAAGGCTGATACAGGTTCGACGCGGATGGCTTATAATGATTGGAGCAAATGTGATAAGCATGATAAGAGCCGATAAGGGTTAGTTAGGGTCGGATCGGGTCCGATAAGGTTGGTAAGTGCAGACAAGGGTTGATAAAGATCGGATCGATTGCGATAGGGTATATAAGGGCTGATAAAGACTGATAAGAGTCGTGTCGAATTCGATAACAACTGACAAAGCTTGACAAGGGTTGGATCTAGCTGAATAAAATTGATAACCACCGATAAAGGTTGATAAGGGTTGGATCTAGTCCAATAAGGTTCATAACGACCGGTAAGAGTTGATAAGTGCTTATACTTGTCGAATCAAGTTTGATAAGATTGATAATGACGCCGGGCTACTTGGAGATGAGCAAGTAGCAGAATGCTTACGCATGCTTAGTTTCTGCTTTAATTTTTCTTTTTTGTTTCTTACGCTTTCTTCGTATATATGTGCTAATTAGTTAGACACTGCAGAATAAGAGTAAGGTTCTATCGTTTGATTTCTTTCTATTGTGTGCATAATATTGGTCTTGAAGAACGAGATACAAGAAAGGTTTTCTATTACTGCGCAAAAACAAGAATGTTGAGACTTGCATTGAAAGAAATGTAGGCAAAACATACACGGGAGGTCTCTGCAATATGTGTGTATATATATATATATATATATATATATATATATATATATATATATATATATATATATATATATATATATATATACCTTATTGGTAGAGCATCGCACGCGAAATGCGAAGGTTGTGGGTTCGGTTCCCATCTGCGGGAAGTTGTTTTTTTATCCACTTTAATTTCCCTTAATTTATCGTTTCTTTCTTTCAATTATTAAAGCACAAGTAATTTTCCCTACGTTGTCATTGGTGTCAGTGTTTGTTGGCTTCTTCTGATATGACTAATATATATCTATATATATATATATGGGCAGAGAGTGAAACAGAATTTTCCGCTTCCGCACTCCGAGATTCTATAGGTGTTCCCGTATCTAAAGTTTCCTCATAGCTCACTAAGCGCATATCATTACGTTCCCGCAAGCACTGCATTAAGTAAAATTCGTCCCTTGAAGGTGCTTCAGCTAAGGGTATCTGAATTCGCAAAAAAAAAACTTTTCTTGCGTCAACAATATGGGGTACCCTCCATTTACGACGCTACAAAAGAGCGCGAGCTCATAAGGTGAGCACTAGCACGTACGAATGTTTCAGATGCAAAAAGCTCGCTTCGAGCAGCTGAGCAAACATGTTTCACTCCAATAAGCTACGCTGAAACTCGAGAGCTTCGAAAGTATGCAAGAAAGTGAACGTCTAAGGCACAGCCAGATTACCAATAATTTCTGTTTCGTTGCGGTGAAAGCAGCGCAAGAAAGAAAAACAATGCTTCCACTCCGCGATACTGCATCCGTCTCCAACGTTTCCTTTCTCTCTTCTTTTTTTGTATTGTATGAGAGACACCCACATCGCACGAGTGTTTTCAGGTTGCGGACGCCTTTCGCTCAGATGAGCCACCGAGCATAAACAAACGTCTTCCCCTGCATTCGCTTCTCCTTCGCTCTGGCAAGACTATGAAGTGATGCTCTCTTTTGGCATCCTCTCGGTTCTCTCGACGACAGTGTCACACACAGACGCGTTTCTTCTTTTTTTCGCGAGAATGCAAGCAAGTACTGGAGACAGCTTGGAGTCGTTTATTTTTCAGACAGGTTCGAAACGACACCATTGTTGTCGAGTATATAGAGCGCGTCCGTCATCTTCAGTTCGCGCTAAGAGCGCCACCTTTTATTTTCACCGAGCCATCCTTTCTTTAAATGATGGTAGGAATTCTCGAGAGAAAAGAATCCGGGATAGAATGCTTGGAAGAAAATGTGTGGCACCATTCCGGCTTACACTCAAAAACAACCGAAAGGTTCCTTTGCGTTTTTTTTTTGAGCGTGTGTGTGCCTGTGTACGTGTGTACGTGGGTGCGCGCGTGCGCGTGTGCGCATGTTTGTGTGGGGGGGGGGGGATGCGTGGGTGGGTGTGTGGGTGGCTGGGTCTGTGTATGCGTGGTGTTGCCTTGTTTTTCACTGGTCCTATTGCTGTGCTGTTTTGTCGACATGTTGCTCACGAACTAGCAAACTCGAGGTCGGGAACCACATTCCGGAGTGGCAATATGCAACAACAACAACATAAAAGACGTTTATTTATTTCGAATTATATGCGTGTTAAAGAACTCCAGGTTTTCAAAGATTGTCATGAGTCCCCAATTATGGCTCGCCTCTTAATCATATCGTCGGTTTGGCACGTAAAACTGCAGAACTTAAAATCTTCTTTTTTTTTCATTACCTAGCCCAAGTTCGCACTCTCTCACAATGTTGCGGTTAGAGAGGCGAACGAAACCTTTTAATATTCCGTAGCCACCGCATCTTTATTTGAGTCATGGCTTCAATGATATGCCCTCGTTCCCCTCCCCTCTACCCCTCCCTCGACCTTTGAGTAAATAATAGCAACGCACCTGTTGTGGTGCACATTATCATTTCGATCGCAAGACTCCCAGAGTATTGTATGCAGAAGTAGGTTGAGTCAATAGCCGGGCCCCCGGGCTCCATCAATACCGTATCGTATTTCGATATAATACGTATACAGGGAAGAGGGCCGACTGAAATCATCAGGGCGCGAAGGCCCCGACCACCAACAGGCGACATCGCTTGTCGTTACCTACAGGCGCCTTCCTACGGGCTGCAAACAAGCGCGCGCCAGATCGCTTTCCCTCGGCATTTTGGGAAGACAAATAGGTGCGACTGAAGAGGCGGAGCCGAAATCAACGCGGGAAGAAAAGGGAGGTGACAAAAGGATAGCTCACGTGCTTCGTGCGATACCCATTGTTCATCGCCGTTTCGTAAGCACCCTCGTCGACCTCGCTGGTGAAGACCCACTCACCAGTGCGTACGTGTCGTTTTCACGAAGAAAAGGAGGTGGGGAGAAGGAAGGGGGAGAGCGGTGGGGCGGAGGCGGGCGTCGTTTGCGCTTTCGTCAGCGCTTATGCGTAGAGAATCGGCACCTGCCCAAGTTCTAAATATGGAGCGTCGCATCAACTGTGTTCTATACCGGCGGCGTCACATGCAATGCACTGTGTTGAAGCGCTGAGCTTAGCATTGGTATCGGGATTGCACGCTAAGCTTTATACGCTGTTATTGAGTTGAAGCGAGGCTAACAATAAAAATATGTATATAATAAATAACATTCTATACAATTACAACGTTAGCAGGAACTTGAGTAGCGTTACTCGCCATCGCTGTTAGGTTTTGTGAGATCACAATAAAACGAAGTCTGGCAGCTACTTTTTATGAATGATCGTCAATGCAAGTGCGAAAGCACTTGAAAAAAATACGCCTAAAGACTTATTCATCATCATAACTGTCATCACATAGACATTCTCAGCCTGGGCATCGGTGCACCATCATACCATCATCGTAGTCATAGTAAGCATGAATGGCATCATAGTGCCATCGTTGCAATCACGGTTTTTGTATAATCATCTTTGAATTGGGAATCATAGCCCAGGGCGATCATTCGAATCTGGTTGCGTCAATACACACACGACGTGCGCGCATCAGACTGTATGTTATGGCACCCCTTGCAGGGCCCATAGAATTGCGCTGTGGCCAGAAAGAGAGATTCATTAAAGTTGACAGGAGTGCAGGAGTTTATGAAAGTAAATGCTCTCGCATCTGAGGAAAGCACATCGGCAAAACTTGTGCAACCTTGGAGAATCACAACGAAAATTCCAGCCTACAGCGAAGCAAAGTTCGGGACACTTGCGTATTACCCGTGGGTTGAGCTGAACCATTTTGCGGGTTGCTCATACGCTGTCGATGGCTTCCAAAGTATAACTTTTTTGAAACGGCAAGAAAATTTATACAGTACGAAAAAGACTCGTTTTTTTATTGTTTCAGCAGAACAAAATGGAAGCTGTATATTACCGAACGCCCGATGCTTTCCCTAGCTTCAACCAAAGCTTTTATTGGTTAGGCCCCAACTTGGAGTTTTCGTGTAAGTAAGTAACGTTTCCTGCAAAGTGGACTAATGTAGCAGTGAATATTGACCTAAAATGCAATGCCGCAACGAAGACTGCTCCGTTTTTTGAAAACAGCAACAGCAAAAAGAAAGTTTTGCTTTATGAGCGACTCTATTATATTGTCTACATATTCCTACTATTTATCTTTTTTGTTTTACTGTTTTAAAGCTAATTGATGAGCTGAGGGCATTCTCAAAGCCGAAAGCATCATCCCGTTTGGTGATCAATATGGGTCTCGCCTGTATTAAACGTGGCGAAATTATTTCTCCGGATGAGCTGGCGCGGCGAGTAGAGTACAACTCGTCATAGCTTCGATGCAGTTTTGACACAGTTTTGACCCAGTTTGGCAAAGAATGGAGGCGGCTATTATTTGCAGCTTCTTCGCGACAAGCATCGGAAATTAATCATCAGTGATACCCTTCAGGATGTGTTTGTTCTTGTCGGCCGCCGTTATGAATGGGTTGAAACGCTTGCAAAGGTGTGCCACATCTTTCAACAAAGCTGATGAAGGTTTCTCCAAGTTTATTAGCTCGCCATCGCAAGCACTACTCGGCGGGCATCTAGCGAACGGTTGGACGACCGAACAATTCCATCAATCTCGCTCTGAAGGCCGGCCAGGTGGTAAGGCCAGTCAGGGGATTACGGGACCACATCTGGCGACGTCAGTCAAGTAGAAGATGATATTGTTCAGCTTCTACTCGTCGTTCCAGTTGTCATGATTGCTCAGACAACCGTATGACGTCAGACGATCCTGCACGTCCTGGTGGTCGGTACTGCTGAAGAAGGCACGTGTTGTGTTGCTGGAGGGTGGGCCTGAACAGACCACAGTCGGAAGCTGGGAAACAACCTGCCACCATTTGTCCATGGTCATGACAGAAACAAGAGGCAAGGTACGGCCGTGGAATTCCTGCGTTGAAGTTAGCCAGCGCCTCCACCATTTATAACAGGGCTTTTGGCACCGGCGCTCTTCTTTGTAATCTGACACAGTCACAGCAAGTTGAGCGACACTGCCGTTGTTGGTGTTTTTTGCTTCGGAACTAGCGCAGGCCCTGAGCTTCTGGATCCTCGCGTTCTTCCTACGTTAGCCAGTGCAGTCTGCTTCTCCGCGTATCGGTGATCGCCTTCCCTACAAGACATAAATTTCACTTTGTTCACTAACCGTTCAAGCCCATGTTGACGTTACGGTGTCATTAAAAAGCCCACGCGACTCCGTCCAACTTAAGCAAACCACACGAGAGGCCGTAACGGTCACGCCAGGGGCCGTCCATCTCAAACGTTGTTGCTGGGAAACATCTAACCGCTGATTGGTGCACGTTATCCGATCAGAGCTGTGTGGTTGTGAGTCAAACATGACGCCACTACCGCACAATAGATAGAAAAGGTGCCGGACTTCAACACCGACTTGAACTCAGCTTAAATTTTTTTTATAAGTTTTCGTTTCTTTTCCCTTGTAGTACAGGTGGTAAGTAAAGAAAAAGAGTCTAAATGTGTAAAGTAATTCATGAAATTCAATTATATATTTAAAAATCGTGAATCTTCCTTCAACACCAACTTATAGCAAGTTTACACCCATTTAACAAACTCAAATCATATTGGTTGTCGTGAGGAAGTTATTTTCAAGATCAAGAAAAAAACGACAAGAAAGTGCAACCGTAACGATGACATTTGTTGGTATATACCCGCAAGGTATCGGGAGCAGGGCTTAGCACAAGGGTGCAGTGAGGCATATTATGAGGACCCTGCATTGTCATCCTGACACAGTTGCCATGAGAGTCGTGACCCCGTACAATTATGACATATTTATGCTTTCACATTGCACAGTTATGATGCACTTATTACTTCACTTTGCGTAGTGGTCATGGCAGTCATTTTCATACGGTCATCATTTGCACAGTGACGATGATACAGTAATCATGCACTTCACATTACACGACCATGATAACACTCCTTAATTCATATTTAAGGTCACCATGACACAATCATGATTTAACACTCAGCAGACAACACAATGCAGTAATTTTTTTCACGCTCCAGACTCACCATGATACTATCACCTCAAATTGCATAGTCGTCATGCTACAGTTATTACGTCACTCTACACAGTCATCATGATATAGTCAATCATCACTTCCCAACAGACATCGCAATGTAGTGATCACTTAGTAGCTTACATTGTGCAGCCATCACGACATAGTCATTCACATCGCAAAGTCATGATTATGCAGTTGCAGTCACGCTGCATAGCCAACGCAATGCAGTCAATATCTCATGCTACAAAGTCGTCATGATACTATCACCTCACGTTGCCCCTACACTCACTTTACTACAGTCATCCTTTCAGGCTGCACAGACTTCACGACGCAATCATCACTTATTCATTTCCACTGCACAGCCACCATGACAAAGTTGTTCATATTGCACAGTCATTATAATAAAGTTATGACTTAACATTGCTCAGTCATGATGCTAGTCATCTCATCCCAACTCCACAGACAACACGATGCAGTCATCACTTACGGCTATGCACTGCTAAACTGTCATGACACATTTATCACTTGACGGTTCACCATCATGTTGAGAAAGTCATAACTTCCCAATGCGTAGTAGACATAGTGTACGGTCGATATGTCGCATTGCGGAGTCATCATGGTACTATCAACTCACCCTGTAAACTCCCCACAGTGAAGTGATTACTTAACGATGCACAGTCAGCATGATATTGCGGTCAGTTGACGCGACGCAGAGACCATATTACAATCATTACTTCACGAAGCTCTATCATCATATCACATATCGTAATTAACTGACCCCTCGCTAGTTGAATCCAATGAAAGACCTCAGCTTCCTTTAGTCAGCTGCTGTTGGCCACCAGGATGCTGACCGCGAGAAAGCGCGCACTTTAGAAAGAGACTGGGGTACAGCGCGAGGTAGACAAGATGGACAGAGGAATATCCGTCAAACTTTACGGCCGCGTACCGCGGTGTCCGTTTCGAAAGAGCGTATGCAAATCTCGGACCATCCAAAGCTTTGTATTCGTCGGCTGGGCTTAGCAATAGACGCCAAGATTCTGCAGAACGCCATTTAGGGAGATGCTGCCGTCCGCGCATACAGCACTTTGAAGTTGCGCCTGCATGCGTATGATTTTGCCTCGCTGCCTCATGAATTTCACATTGCGTCTCTTTTTTTCTTTTAACTCGCAGCTTGTGCTCGATTTCAACCTTCAACGTGCCAACATTGGAATCGCAGCCAGATACCGAACTCCAAGTATTCGCATTCACTGACCTTTCAACATACTGCATTCTCCGAGTGCTACGCTCCGCTCATTCCTACGCGTTCTTCATACTTTGCTTGAACGTCACAATGAAACGTGGTGTTCTAGCATAGCCAGTGCCGCCTCTTTCTAAGAAGCCTCAGGCCTAACAACCAGTTAGGCGCAAAATGAGCATGCAACATTTACTTGCCGTCTGGACTAGGTGCTAGCGGAAGCTACTGGTCGTCTCGGCCAACCAGAGCAAGGGCTTTGTCTATCGTCGGCCGCAAATCCCCTTTGGCACCACTCCCACGGAATGAAAGGATCATGGAAGGATTAGCATAGCACAGAGTGCCAGCCCTCCCCGTTTTCTCTGTGACAGGCGACGGGTTCTCATTCCCGATTGGCTGGCGTGAGCCGTATCTTTCTCTGCGCAGTACGGAATCGGCCAGATGGAGCGTAGTAATAGGAGCGTGAAGTAAGCTCACATGCTCGGCTAGAAAATAGCACTGCAAGGACATTACACTTCGTGGTTGACGAACATGGGCACAGTTCATCCTTGATCAATAGGTCACCCACGTAACTATGTGCTCTTATAGCTAGCTGTACGTACAGAACAAAATCATTGAAGCCAACAGAAAGGTGAATAGGCAAGATGGTGCGCAGGCGTAACTACATCGTTGTCCTTCGAAAACTCAGCCCTGCTGCATGTATAGTTCACACTGTCGCCAGCACTACTATGGGAGTCAAGCAACGATTAAATTAATTTTTGTTTCTTGCTACTTACTAACTAAGCACGATGTCATCAGAACCGAGGGGCTGGCGGCTAGGACCACGCGATCAGCCTAAGGAAAATCTGACCTTACCTACACGTCAGCGGAATATTCCTCTAGCTGGGACGGACGCCTCCATTAAAAAATGTTTGTCTGTATGCACTCTCATACTTCAGCTTGTTAATAGATCCTCACAGACTTGCAAGCATGCAAATCAAAAGCGCACCAGGCATTCCAAACGAAGACATCGCACAGAAAGCATTCGGCATTACGTAAAGAGTGTGCATTTCTGAAAACGTATCTTATTATGAAATACGTGGAACTATTTCTCTTACCCATAGGCTATGTATATTTTCTTTCCTTTTTCCACATAATTTCTAGAAGAAATCATACGGGATATGCGAAAGTATATGGACGCACATTCAGTATCAGGAAAACTTGGGCAAGTTGATGTACATTCCCACTTCAGAAGAGCAACCCTATTAAAGACGACGACAAGAAATCGGTTCACAAGTAGGTTCACACGCCAGTGTATGAACCTACTTCACTGCCCTCGTTTGGTACAGCGCTGCTTTTGTCAAGTCTGAGGGTACACATCATTGTCGCGTCATCATCATCATCATCAGCAGCAGCAGCAGCAGCATCATCATCATCAGCCTGGTTGTGCCCACTGCAGGGCAAAGGCCTCTCCCATACTTCTCCAACTACCCCGGTCATGTACTAATTGTGGCCATGTTGTCCCTGCAAACTTCTTAATCTCATCCGCCTACCTAACTTTCGGCCGCCCTCTGCTACGCTTCCCTTCCCTTGGGATCCATTCCGTAACTCTTAATGACCATCGGTTATCTTCCCTCCTCATTACGTGTCCTGCCCATGCCCCCCCCCATTTCTCTTTCTTGATTTCAACTAAGAGATCATCAACTCACGTTTGTTCCCTCACCCAATCTGCTCTTTTCTTATCACTTAACGTTACACCTATCATTCTTCTTTCCATAGCTCGTTGCGTCGTCCTCAATTTAAGTAGAACCCTTTTGGTAAGCCTCCAGGTTTCTGCCCCGTACGTGAGTACTGGTAAGACACAGCTGTTATAAACTTTTCTCTTGAGGGATATGTCAACCTGCTGTTCATGATCCTACAATGCCTGCCAAACGCACCCCAGCCCATTCTTATTCTTCTGATTATTTCAGTATCATGATCTGGATCCGCAGTCACTACCTGTCCTAAGTAGATGTATTCCCTTACCACTTCCAGTGCCACACTACCTTTTGTAAACTGCTGTTCTCTTCCGAGACTGTTAAACATTACTTTAGTTTTCTGTAGATTAATTTTTAGACCCACTCTTTGGCTTTGCCTCTCCAGGTCAGTGAGCATGCATTTCAGTTGGTCCCCCGAGTTACTAAGCAAGGCAATATCATCAGCGAATCGCAAGTTACTAAGGTATTCTCCATTAACTCTTATCCCCAATTCTTCCCAATCCAGGTCTCTGAATACCTCCTGTAAACACGCTGCGAAGAGCATTGGGGAGATCGTATCTCCCTGCCTGACACCTTTCTATTATATACGGCTGGGCATAGATGTGACCACCGATTACCCCTGTCTTGCGCGAGCCAGCACCGTAATATGGTTGCAAATATCCTAATCTCCTTACAACTCTTAACCATCTGCCGCTGTCGACCACGTCTGCTTTCCTTAGCATCAATTCTGTTACTCGGATGCACCACCGGTTACCTGCTTTATATGTATTACATGACCTTTCAAGCTTAATGCCAACTTGCGGACTAGCCACCCGCATTTGCTCTCTGTTCCATATTTGCTTCTTCGTATCTCCTAATTTACATAATAAATTTTACCACCAACAGGTGACACAAGGCGACAACTGGAGGTGGCATTTAACTGGCAGTTTTATTACATCACAACACCTACTTGTAAGAAAGCAAAAAAATTAGCATGCCTAAAGAAGCAACCATGAAAGATCGATCAAGAGAGCAAAGCATACAAGAGATTCCCAAGAAACAAAATTCAGTGTTGTACAGAGCAACATAAGCTACGCGGACCGATTCCGATTCAAATGATCTTACAAAACAATTCTAATTATAATTTGAGGGCAGTGATCTCCCCGCCTGCTTTTTTATATCACGGGTGGCATAATAAAGGTGTCAGTTGAAAACACCGACTAGCACTTTTTCTTGTGTTGACTGCTTTGCTCCAAAGTTTAGTATAAATACGCTTTGACAGTTGTGTCCATGCGTTCTGCTGTTAAGTCGACTGGATTGCAGGGCATTCACTGAAGCGTCTTCTGATGTTTCATCTGTACTATAGACCCTTTCACTGTTTATAAACATAGGCCCTGGGCGGTATCCGGTTTTGCTCACGGACATAGCCCGCTAAATTGAACAAGCAGGAAAGGCATTGGCTGCGACATTGACTAGCAAGAGTGCGTTAAAATATAAGCGTGCAGGAGAACTGATAGTTGGGCGAGTTGGTACGAATTCACAGTAAAATATTTAGCGCGCACAATATACAAGGATAGAGCCAAGGGGTACACACGAGTGCTTGTCAATTGTGCGCGCTAAATATTTTACTATGTATAAGCGTGCAGTATTTCAACACTTTTCTTCTGTACATAAAGACAATTCTACAAGTGAATGTTGCACTAAGTTACACAAAAAGTTTTATATATTAGTCTTGAGGCGTAATGCACACCTCTTTTATCTGAAAACTTAAAGATAGGCTTTCCCCCAGTAAAGCAACTTAAAAACGCGCTTTGTGTTCCGGCGCAGTAGACTGATCAAGCCCGTGACCGGAAGTTTCTTGGGGGCGCACTTCCGCTGCAGTTGTCGCGCGAGTGAGACCGTCTAAGCAAGGGTCCTTCATTACTATACGTACGAATATCTTCGCTCAGCATCCGCCTCAGTAGACATTGCAATCGATATCCAGCGTAATTCCCCTTGCTGCAGCCATACATCTTCGAAGTGCCACGTACTACAAGCTCTGCGCGTAAACAACTTCGGCACTGACACACGTGCCGGGTGTAGACGTGTCGCCGGCACTGGCTCGCCGCGCGCCAGGAAAGGCACGCAGGCCGTGTTCTGCTCCAAGTACACAGGCTTCGGTCTCCCGGCGGAAGGCTTACCCTGGCGGGAAAGCATACAACGTGACTCGGGGACGCCAGCCACCTCGCTTCTTTCGATCGACCTATAAGTATAAGTAGCGAGGCTTCTCGGTCGGAGCACACTGTAGCAAAATTGTTCTTGGGCCGGCATCGTGCTTGCAGACCCTAGTGCAGATGCGGGCCAGTGAGCTCGCCCCGAAAAGTGCAAACACTCCGGAGTGACCTGGGAAAGCAAGAACGAAAAAGACCAGGGAAAAAAGGAGAGAGAGAAAAACGAGAAGAAAGAAATGAGGAGGTGCAGAAAGAGTGATAGATAGATAGATAGATAGATAGATAGATAGATAGATAGATAGATAGATAGATAGATAGATAGATAGATAGACAGACAGACAGACAGACAGACAGACAGACAGACAGACAGACAGACAGACAGACAGACAGATAGATAGATAGATAGATAGATAGATAGATAGATAGATAGATAGATAGATAGATAGATAGATAGATAGATAGATAGATAGATAGATAGATAGATACTTCGGAGTCATCAGTGGCGAAGTAACGATGCTCGCACCAAGCCCTTACGTGACGCCGGGTGACGAAAAGTGGCAGAGAGAGCAGTCAACAAGGAAAATAGGCGCCGCAGCAGATAAGTATTCACGTGATCTGTGCGCAACCTGGCGGGAAACGAAGCAACGTCGCACAGCGTGGCGGCGGCGCGACCGCTTTCTGTTCTCCGCCGTGAAAGAGGACGGCGCGTTGCCTCGGAAACCAAGGGCGACTGCATTATCCAAATTAAGGGGAGCGTCTCGCGCAAGCAAGAAAGAAAGAGACGCTGGACGGCGTATCACGAAGCGGCAGGGGGTGAACACCGATGGAGGGGGAGCCACTTTCCCGGCTATAGCTGCGAAGCGCCTTAGACGGTTTCGCCCTAGTTAGCTCTCTCGCACGCTTAAAGAGCTCCCTAAGCAGGAAAGTGTCCTCGTGCAGGTGGCCTTCTCTCGGTCCCTCTCTCCCGCTCATCCAAATGGGATAATCATCTAAAAAACCTGTGCCGGAGAGGCAAGTCGCGCAACAAAATGTCCCCTGCGATTGCGCAAAGAACCCCCCTCCACATGTACGTGTAGAGGATGATGGCTGAGGCACATAAAGGCAGCGGGGACAAATCTGGCCTCAAGGGGTCGCTCGTTACCGTTTCCCTTTGCGCGCTGTTCCTCGAGCAGTTGCAGCGCACGGGCTCGAAGGACGAACTGTCTGTGCTAACTAACTGAGGGGACTAAATCAGCGGTCGTTGATCGTAGTTTACGTCGCGAGCCGTTAATGAAGTTACGGATCACTCAAATATTTCGAGCATTATTGTGTTAACGTTCAGTAACACTACGAACAGCTCAGAAGAAAAACTGACTTGCCATCCCGGCTCTGCGAAAGTGGATGTGAGCGAAGCTGTTGAAAACCACCACTACAACTGCTCAGGGCAGTATGCAATGCTTTATGGTTTTACAGAAATTGTAGAATTGCTCTTTTAGACTCTTAGACTAATGGTAGTAATGGGCATAACGGTTTCACAGCACATGATTTCACAGCACGCCGCCGCCCACAGTGGTGCTGGAACAACATTGAAATCAGTTGCTAGTCTGGTTCTTTTATATGCGAAAAGCTAGTGAGGTCATTCCCCACGTAGCAAGCTGCCGTCGCGCGGCAGCATGGGCGACAGTAACCTTTACCAAGAAACAGATGCTGGGAGCACTACGTCATCACATTCTTATTAGTACTGCCTTATCATCAATTACGTAGTTTGGATGCTTGTTTTATTGTTGTTCTTCATTGAAACAAATGCTGTTCTGTATGCTGTACTCGTAATCCCAAAGAATGTGTGCACTTTCCGCTTGACATTGCTGAGTGCTTGAAGCCTCTGCCTTTGGGGTTATGAGCCATTGTATTATTGCTTGCTTACGAGAGTACGATCTATTGATGAGGGAGAGAGAGAAGTTTAAGGGAAAGACAGGGAGGTTAACCAAGGTGAGCCCGGTAGGCTACCCTGCACTGGGGAAGGTGAAAGGAAATTGAATGAGGAGAAGGAAGAAAGGCGTTCACAGTGACCACTGTTACCACTGATGAGTAGCACTGGGCTAACGGGGCCATTTCTGTGACCTGCAGTGCCACTGGCTTCGGCCAACCAATGTTTTCTGTCGATGTTACGCCACGATAAAATCCCGACACCCTAGCCATAGACAGCTTCGCTGTAAAAAATTCTAATGGCGCTTCAAAACTGCAGCATGCCGTCAAGCTTCCCAGCACAAGGCAATGGTGACTGTCGCATCCGTGATCAACGCCAATATTTTACTCGTTCGGCCCACATTTTGTGAGAACGCCCATTGTTTGCCTCTTCAAGTTTTGTACACAGGGATGAGGAAATCAATCCTAATTAATGCGTGTTTCCTAGCCTGTTGATTGTGTAACGCTGAAAAACATAGCGCTGCTTGCTCGGTGTATTGTTCAATGCACTGCGTCGCCCCATGTATACCTTCATTGTCGGTGTGTTTCCGCGTGCGCTACATCTTGAAGAAGCGTCATCTGAAGTTATGTTTGTTTCCTGTCTTCATCACTTAGGCGTCATTCGGCGACAGCGTCATATCCAAAATACGACACAGCAGGGGCGCAATGTAATGTTGTCTCTGCCAGCGACCGCGCTGCTACCTGTCTCAACTTGCTTCAAGTTATAGCAGTGGCCTTAAATTTTAGGCCAACCTGTCGCAGGAAATATTCTGCAAGCAAATCGCTCAGGCCTACGACATCGTGTTGCATCAGGTGCTAACGACCCCTCGCGACCGACCTTCGACCATGCCTTGCGAAGCAAGGCATTGCAATACGTGGTCGAAATACTCATCGCGCAGTGCTTATGCATAAAAAAGAGTCTGAATACCGCGATAGTGCTTGCTAGTTTCGTTTTATCTTATGCTCGTCTGCTGACGCAATTCGAAGCCAACAAAGCAGCTGAATCACGTGAGACAATAGCGTACTCAATAAAGCTACGAAGAGGAAAAAGGACAAGAATTGAATGCGGACGATCACTAGAGAATCCTTCGCTGTATTCGATGTCCGTCGCGGAGACGCAGGCGCAAGATTGGATCTGCAAGTGACAAAATCAGCGAAACAGAGGCAAGTGCAATTCGCCCCAAAGAAACAACGGAATAAAACAAAAGGAAACGCCATGATTCTGTAGCGCATCTGCCAGGCCGGTCGGGGAGCTTGTATGCTCCATCCTATATTTTTCATTTTTGGACCCTTTCGCGATAGCATCGTAAAAGACACGCTCCAACACAACGACCATTCTTAGGGGCGCCCGCTCGTTCAGGATTGCAAGAACCTTGTTTACTTGAGTTGCCGGGCCAGTCGCTGAGGTCTTCCACTCGTCTCTAACTTACTGTTGCCCAGCAACCTGAAGAAAAACTGGGCGGGCGTAAGCAAACACTGTCGGCTTATTCATTGGATAGAAGCCTTCTCAATTTTGTGTACGGTACTCCTCTTTACTGTTCAAATTCTTTGTCTTTGCTTCATCTTTGCGTCGGGGTTCCTGGGCTGCCTCCACAGGCTCTCCGGAACGCAATCTAATTTGTGACTACACTAGCAGGCTTCTTGCCTTCGTGGAAGCCCGTACGGAAAATGCGTTCTCAGATAAGCGCAATCGGCTTTAGTCAAGGTGCTGCCGGCTCGCTACCTTAATACCGTGTCCTTCGCATCGTGAGAAATTAATGTCTGGGTGCACTTTCGGGCCAACGTCGCAGCTCTCCGACCTATTCAAGACCGATGACTCGACCGAAACGCTGCTTTCTGCTCGCTTTCTTTCGTAACGCAGCATGCGCGCCATTTTACGTAACAACGATGCAATGATTCCATTCGGTTTCGTAAACAAGAATTTCAACTTGCTTCTGTCGTCCAGTGCGTGTGGAAACAATTTGGCGCTGACGGTTCAAAATTCGACTCGGCTGCTCGGGCACCTGAACCGTGGGGAACCCGGCGCTTGAACCCTGCGTTTGGACACTGCGGCTATCGTTACGTAAAACTGTAAAGTTAGAGCCGTATCAACTTATTGGAATGGTGTTGTACACGTGCGCACAATTTCTGTTGTCCATAAAATGTGCACATCTAATCGAATTGCAGAAAGAAACATAGATCTAAGGAAGTTAGACTCAAATGCACAGGTATAAAAAAGCACAGCTATGGCTTTGACTGAGCGCATGTATTTATTTCTTTACTTACAAATGTATACACTAAAGAGCATAATTGTACGATTATAGCTTTAAATACTCAGAGCTATAGATGTAACACTTATAGACAGCTATCGTTGTCTTTGGGAATAGCCTTTTGGTGCTGTCGTTGTGGCAGAGCGCAGCCTTCGCTGTCTGTACTCACTGTGATCCTTATTTCTAGGCATATCTGTTCCAATACAGCTATCTACACTTATAGCGACAGGTTTTATACATGAATGTACACAGCTGTCGTAGTCCATGGGTATACATTTTTCACGTCAGCCACTGTAAAAGAGAGCCATTGCCGCTGTCTGTAGTAAATATATTCCCATTTATTGCAGCTCTTTTATAACATGCATCTAAAGAGGCGTTGGCTTCTCTCAGAGGTTGGGCTACTTGTCTGCTTGAACATGTGGTAAAATTGGAAGACTCGGCTAAAAAATTGGGTGAGTGGCACACAGGAACCAGTCGCGAAATATTTCATGTGAAGTGTCCACAAAACTATGGCTGTATGGGCTCATAGCGATTATCGTTTGTACTTAAAGCAATTTATACTTGAAGTCAGCAATCGCTGTAAGCGTAAATACTGGAAAACACGCTTGTGATATACCCCATCATTTTGATAACTTCTGAACAAGCGATAAGCAAGGTACATCTGTATGACGTTTTCGTTTTAATAGTGCAAACACGGCGGCTCTCTTGTGAAGCCGCAATTTTAGAAGCTGGTCAAAGGCCAAAGGCATAACTCTATTCTTTTGGAGGCAGTATCTTAAGTATACTCTTCGTAACTGGAATATTTGACAGTGTTCACCCCTGCTGGCTAAAGGCGTCAACCCTGCAGTCATGCGTAGAGACATGTAACTATTCTTTTCCCGAGCATTTGAATGAGACGGCCCAGCCATTAGCCAGATCATATTACTGCACGCTCAATCTCTCATAAGACGCGCAGTTGGCCTAGCACACACCACCGCCGTATAGTAATGAAATGCAAACGCGGCTAAACTCTCCGACGTTCACGTTTTAAGTGAGAGAACAGAGCGGTTGTCTTCTGCAGCCGCAATTCTAGACGCCGGCCAGAGGCCAAACTTATCAGGCCAGTCTAGTCTACTTTATGAGAGGTCGTGTCACACACAACGTTATAAGACTAGTATTTGGCATTGCTGACCACTGCATGACAAAGGCATCGACCCAATCTAATCTAATCTTCGAGAGGCTGTACCGCAAACATCGTCATCACTATCGGGCTCTCTAACAGTACTATTCACTGCAGCCCGAAGGCATCAAACCTGCGGGAATGCACAGAGCCACGTGACTATACTGTTCGCAAGCATTTTAATGATAGTCCCAAGCCACGAGCCAGCTCATATTGCTCCACACTTCATCCCCTCGCCAAACATGCACTCAGCCTAGAGCGCACCACTGCCTTATTAGACGAAACGCACACTCGACTAAAGGCTGCGGCGTTCGCGTTTTAATTGGGCGAACACGGTGGTTTTCTCGTGCTACCGCAATTAGGAAGCCGGCTTGAGCCCTTTAGTGCGCCGGAGTTTCGAAGCGGCGAGCGGGAACTTAAACTATTTAAACCGAGTCAGCTCTCTCTGTGGCATCTGTTTACAGCCAAGTGCCCCTCTTGTGTATAGAACGACTTAAAATCTCGAGCCTTGGAAGCACGCAAGCTAATGGAATTCTGCCTGGGTCATGTTCTTGGCCTTCCAAACAGTTTCGTCTTCCCTTGAAGGTCCATAGCGGAATCGGCATATTTCGCCATGCAAGCTGTCATGATTCATTTTGTCGTGTTCGCAACCACGGCCCCCGATTCCTTGTGATAGCAACATTGAAAAGAGTTGTGTACTTTATGTGCATATATGAATACACGATGACGGGAATTGCGCGCGCCAAACCATTAAGATTGAAATAACTGCATAGGAGAAGCGAGCTGGTTCCGCTGTAGCGAATGTGAGCAATTGTCGGCAGAAGATCTTGATTTGGAGTTTGACGAGTGAAGGAATATTTGATAAGTCAAAATGAATAAAAGAATTTAAAGGACAGACAACTAGTTAGCGTTGGGTGACTTCAAAAGGACGTAAAATAATATGATTCTTTGGAGAGATTGTTCTTTTAAAACTCTTACTTGTGATTTCAAGTTACGATGAACAAGTAAAAGATACAAATTAGCAACGTAAGCTGTTTGCGATTCGTTTTGACTGTCAGGCTACAGCATGGACAATTCTCTCCACTGATGACTATAATCAAAAGCGAGACACTTAAGTAAATAGAAGGGAACATGATGGACAAGCCAGAAATCGGTAAGGTCAAGGCATATCGCAAAGAAAAGCACGTTCCGCCGTAATAACGTGAGACCAATTTCGAAGCAGACCGTTTCGAGGAAGATCTTAAGACTCGGTTTAACAATTCTCACCTTTTACGTACCACTTTGGCAGGTATCAATACGAATTTCGCATCATTACCGTAATGAAAATGCTGCAAGCATATATGAAATCTTGGACTCGCTATGCAAGCTTTTATTATGTCCGGCATGGGGCACTGGTCGTTATGGAAGTCTCGCCCCCTTTCTGTACGGAACGGCAGTGAACTGTTTAGCTGAAATGTTCAAGAGCTCACTGATTTCCAAGCGTGTACGCCGCAGGTTGGCACGTTATCCTTCACGCCGCGTCCAGTCTATCAATTCTTTGCAATGTATGAACGTCTCGGCATTGCGAGCACGTTGTTTGTCTCATGAGTAGATTTTTTTTCACTTTTAGGACGAGCCTTCAAGTAACACTCGTTGTGTAATAACTACGTCTAGCCGATTGCAATCCCCACTAAATAAAGTATCTGCGCGGAAAAGAAAGCGTAATATAGTAGAGTATCGCGCGACATCCGATAGCAACAAAAATAAAGCGGCAATCTGGCAAGGGCTAATCATCGAACGCTGACGATTACATGGGGGCCCGCTCGAGCTAGTCGCTTCAGGCGGCAGGAAGCTCTTGCGTTGTTTTTGCTTCGCTCCACCGACTGGCTGCTCCGCCGCAACGCGCCATTCAAAGAACTTCCTAATCGAATCTTACGAGGTGAAGTTCGTTGCCGTTCTGATTTCCAGGAAATGAAGCCTCATTTTCTCTATAGCGGAAGCAAGAGACAGTAGCGGTAACGAAGACCCGTGTGTGCACGAGCTCTGCTCAGAAGCAAGCGCGTCAACACGTTAGGTATGGCCCGTCAAAAAAAAAAGAAAGGAGGACTATGTCGGAAGTAGCAAGAAAAGTGATTCACGACTTGGGCTACCTGAAGAGCAGACACTACTATATCACCTTTCGTGGAGCTACTATACTCGTAATTGCCAAAGGAAATTAACTGTTGGAATGGAAGAAATGGACACCGTACAGTAATATAGATCAAATTAGTGTCGTTACGTCGCATAATGACAGCAAGAACCAACCAGACACTGCCGAAACTGTGAGATACGCATCTAACTCTTTATTTCGAGAGTTTGTGCCCTTTATTTCATGCAGGACCATAGCGGCCGGCACAGTTAAGAATGGACGCACAATCTGATTACGCGAAACTCTTTCTCCACGGCACCCGCAACAATTTCCAAGACACGGTTTTTGTCAGACGACCGCTAGGTAATGGTGATCATCCGGAAAAAAGGTCACCGTGAAACATACAAACAAGACGATGAGCTTGCGGTCAGATAACGTGAAATTATGCGATTTCTGTAGCCTACAGAGAGCTGGCTCTATCCGTCGGAACAAATTTATAGGTACCAAGGTGTCTCACATTTCCATTTCGCTTCAATAAAATTGATAGCCAGTGCTTACTCGTCTTCTTCTGTGACATCTCTTTCTTCCATCGGCCCAGCCATTGCCCGCGAACACGTCGAGAGTACGTGCAACAAAGTGCCCGGATTGCTTGTGACGGCCTTTGGGATTTCTATACGTAAAAAAAAGGAAATTGGCAAACGAAGCAATATGATGATAGGTCTTTGCGTTCGCTGTCCATCTGTCTTCCTTTCTTTCCTAACTAGGTAACCAGAGAATTCTCGCAAAATTTATGTGTGATATTCCATTGAATATCAACAGAAACTCAATGACAAGAAATAGAAAGTCGGTGGAAGCGTGGCAGAACTTCGATATCGACTTTTGTAACGAAATTTGCACGGGAAGTAGGCGCGATGACACCAGCTAGGCGTAGTCTCGCTCGAGACCTTGCATGGTCTACCTTTAAACCTTAACCTTCGAACTTGCTGTTTGACTGGCGAAATGCAGTCCCGTGACGAGGGGACTACTCCTGCAAATGAAGCCGGCCTTATGCTCATTAAGGATATTTTCTTCCCTATCCCTCTCTCTTGATTGTGTGCAGAACGTACAGAAAAATGTGCGCTTGTTGAAATAGTTGTTTTTGAGACCAAATCGAATACAACTTGAATAGCGCCAGAACCGAATGAAACCGAATATCGAATAGTGTGCACCCGTTCACACAGTTTATGTAAAACGATGTTCACATCATAGTATTCACAGCGTCAGCAAGCTTTTTCATTGGATATTGCAGGTTTAAAGAATCTTTTTTTATGAAAAGCACAAATCAACCGTTATGAACAAATAAGCAGTTCGTTTGCATACACATGACTCTTCGGCAAGTGCGAATACTCGCGCCATAGTCGAAAAAGTGTGGCTCCCTTAATCGATGCAGCTGGGGCCTTCGCGCAATTTCTCTTATTTTATGCCCACATTTTGATTACCGCTATGAACATTATTGTACTTGTTGCTTGAATTTTACGTTTGATTGCACAGAGTTAACGTCTAGAAGTATTCGAAAATATTCAAAAAACATAATTTACAAATACTCACTATTTGATTCGAGAACCGAGTACTACAGGACATTATGCTATTAGTTATTCGAAAGTTTCGAACATTAGCACGCCCTTAAAATATACAATATTTCAGTTATGCGTTTAGAATGTCTCGTGCAATCTTAAATTAAAGAGCAAGATAACGTCGGACGCTTATTTCTCAGTTGCAGCCAAAATAAATGTCCCAAAACATGCACGACACCATCTCGGCTGCAATATGTGAGAATTTGTTTCGCTCATTCTATTCCTTTTTTTGTTATCACTGCTCCCTTATTAAATTTCACACCAGAATTCCCTCCCTTTTCTATTGAGTTTTCATTGAAGGCAGCGGAAAGTCAACATGAATTCTACAGAATGTCAAGAAGCACGTGCAAGCTCCGATCTCGGTGATAGCGTTGTTGGTACGCCACTTGGACCACTGATGAAACAAGAAACCAATATAAATCGAACAAAGATCGATTTAATCTCACGGCCCAACATTCATTTCATGTAGGCGTGAGTATGCGTCTATTTTGGCGTAGATATGTTTGAGTACTTCCTTTTGTGGTTACCCGCCATGGCAGCCTATTGGATTTCGCGTTACACTGCTGAGCGCGAGGTCACGGGATCGAATCCCGGCCGCGGCAGCCGCAGCTCGACGGTAGCGAAATGCAAAAGCAAACTGTGTACCTTGAATTTAGAGTGCGTGAAAAAATACAATGTGGCCGAAATTAATCCGTAATTTTCCAATACGCTCTGCCTAATAATGAGGTCGTGCTTTTGGCGCGTAAGGCCCCATAATTTAATGTTTTAACATATATGGTTGTGTGCAACTGTGTTATTGTTTGCTTTACGGCGTAAATTTTTGTCAAGCTGCAGGTTTCCTCCTGTGTGTGGATATTTGCTCGTGCCGCGGGTTTCTGAATGGGCTTTTTTTTTCTATACTTTCACCTGCGTGTTAGAGTTGTAGGTTATTCCTGGTTTGGTTTTCATTACCAAGCGAATGTGTTTTTTGTGTATTTTGTTCACTTACATGTGCGGTGTCTCCACGTGTATGCGTGCGTGTCTATGCACAAAGAGTCCCACACAATTCGTCGCGAATGATCGGCCCAGAAGACACAAGGGACGCGCGGACGTGTTCTGAGAAAAAAGAAAAAGAAAGGACACGTCTCCATCTGCGTCATCTAAGGGTTTATTCATTACGCCTTCAAGCATGTACAGTGCGTGTTCTAACTTTTGTCTTAAGGTATGCGAAAAGTAAAACATCTCAACAGCAAAACCCATTAAAAATATATGTGCATAAGATATCTGAGAACACGTTTGGACCATGGAAACTTCGAAACTTCTTGGCGGAAAGTTTTCGTGAGATGAAAAGGAGAGTGCATATTCAATTTTCGGGGAGTCTAAGCGTTCCAGCTGTGGTAATTTTAGGGTAGACAAGCTCGACACAGCACCTTGTTGCATAATTACTGGAGTGAAAAAAAAGGTACCAGAAAAGTAGGCCTCGAGTAATCCAGGAAACTTTTGGGTCATATTACGAGTGTTGTGGGAGGTACGCCAGCTGCGTAGAAATGGGAAGTGACTAAGCAAAGTAATGAGAAGCTTTCTATTGTTGATGGCGTTTTCCTAGCATTGGGCGACAGACAGGTGATTTCAGACGAAGCCCTCTTTAAAAGCGCAAGATATGCGTCAATGTTCGTCTATCACTGAAGTGCAAAGAGCTGACTTGAGGAAAACACGCCTATCTTAGTCCTACAAGCACGCCCTCATGGAAAACTGGGATTGTACTATTCTCATTTCCACTTAGAAAAAAACAAGAAAAAATTAACGACTCTAATTTCTAGAGTGTACAGGGTCTTCATGGTTAAACTTTCCATGTATTCATTAAAAAGGCTATGGCAGCTACGCAAATGCTGCTCGGCCAGCTACTCTTTATACTTTCAGCAAATACTGAATAACATGTTAATAATTAACCTGTTGAATTTCCTGATTATGGCGCAGGCTTATATCGGAAACTTTACGAACGTATTGTAGGAGAAGCCCATTATATTCGACAGTTATGAAGCATTTTCGTCCTGACATATTCATCGTCAAATTTAACGCTCGATCCACTAATCTCTCTTGCAGAATCCCGGTACAATGAAGAAATCTCGCTCATACGACATAAATAATTCCGTACACAGGACAGTCTAGAAGCCGGGCAGAGCAGATAAGTGCTGAACTCCTGATCTTCATCGGTCTCCTCCTTTCCCTGCGATCGGCTGCATCCTGTAAAGCTTCGTCTTCATATCAAAACTGGCGCTCCTGATCGCGAAATTATCGTACTGAGAGTTGAATTCGTTGATAAACGCTGGGAACGTAAATGCTTTAGAACTGCAAAAAAATACAATGGAGTCGTCTTTGAACATGCTTATGGTCGAGTTTCTAATATAAGCATGTGCCACAATCGTTAAACTTAATAATGCAGATGCCATATCATTGTTAAATGTTCATTTTCTGGCTCTTCCTGTTCGCAAAAATTGTGACTGCCAAAGCGTAAAGCCGACCGGTGTAGGCAGCACTTGTGTAGCCTCCATAGCGTTTTGATGAAAACTACAAATATTTTAACCCTGTATGCCTTAGGCATCGCCCTTCTTTATTTTACTGTCGTTGTCGTTGTTCTGCAATGCATTCTAGATTGTTGTAATCTCATTTCATCATGAGCGCAGTCTGTAAGGACCAATACCTGCTCGCACCTCTAAGTCAACACATTGCACTTCACTGTTGGACAAACATTGAAGCAAACCCCGTGCAAACATCGCATCGAATAAACGCACCTTTACGCCGTACAATGCCAGGGGGTCGCGTTCACTTGAGCACGAAAAACATGTTTTCCATGTTACCGCCAAACTTCAACGTGCAAGAGCCATTGTGTTGTATGCAAAGCCGATCTCCAACGCAGTTGTGCAAAGAAAAAAAACTATAACACTGTCGTTGTCGGAGAGAAAACACCGCATTCACACAACTTTCGCGAAGGGATAACACCCGGATATCAGGAAATTGCATGCGAGTCCTTTACAATGAAAATGCCCGCTGCCTCTTTGAAAAAGGGTTTATTCATACCCTTATTTTCATTGGTCACCGACCCAGGTGTCTGCGCCTCTGGCGTATTGAGCTCGGTCAACGGCTTAGGTGAAAGTAAGGTTAGGTTAGGCGAGCGAAGATAAGCAGATCAGTTTACGCAAGAGCATAGCAAACAGAAACGATGCGTTCTTTCATAGAAGTCAGTCAGCCGCGATGCAGATTTTTTGTTACCCTCTTTTTGCCCCTCGTGGACAATGTTGCGATACCGGCATGGTAATATGACAATCTCACCCCAACTGTAAATAGTTCCCTTGCTTCGCTGATACGAAAGATATCCGCTTGCTCGCTACCGTACAGCGACAGTTATTGCGAGTCGTTCCTAACCCGTGACGCTACTTTTTATTTTAATGTTTCTCTTATTCTTATTGCTATTTTCTGTGAAGGAGTAGCCATGACCATTATAGGCGATTACATCTCTTTCTTCTATTCTCATTGCAATTAAAAGCAAAAAATTTTTTCAGTGATCCCGTACATGCTACGGAATAAAAATATGCAGACGAATATCTGTCGAATGTGTTTTTATGTGAAACCCTTAAAGTACAAATTAACAGTGACAAAAGCTGCGAAATACAAGCACGGCTGCTTTTCGTAACGAAAGGGCGTCTTTCTTTTGTCACTTATTTTGGATTATAATCTACAAAAATTCTTGCGTTAAACTTCTGTGTTTCCCTAGAAAGGATTGACATGGTAATATCTGCGAAAATTTCATATCAACGGATGGTACACAACGTCTAGGGACACGAATTGCTCATAATCCTTCTTGCGCTTAATACTTGTGTACCTAAACGTCCGTTTGTGCTATCTTATTTGAAAACTTTTTTACGATATTTCTGGAAACATTTCAAGGTTCCTTCATTGTATATGTCGAGGAACAAGCAAGTTTTCGGGAAATACTGACCAGTTGTAATAGCACCCTGCGGGGCTGATTATTAGAAAACAGTTCCAAACCTTTGACAATGTAATTGAGCAGTGTTAACGGTTTCGCCATTCTATGAGTGCAGTGATAAGCAAAATTTGATGAAATACACTTTGAACGCTACCCGACTATACGGCTGCCACTGACTGCCAGTGAAGATTCCTCTACGACTTTGTTCTCACGGAGTGCCTATTTCCTTCTTTTTTTATTTCTGATCACTCCTTTTTCTTACCTGTCTTTCACACTGTTCCCTTCCCCCAAGTTTAATGTAGCGAACGAGGTATAGCATTTGTTAAGCTTCCTGCCTTTTTTTTATAGAAATGAATATTAGGAGAGGTTGGCGCCTTTATGGTGGCACCGGCTACTCCTTGTCACTTGGCAAAGGAAACAAATTTGCGTAAAAAGGGGGAATAGCGACACGAAATATGGCACTCAGTAGAACACTGGATGAATAAAAAATATACAGTCCAACAGTACAAGAGTCGCAAAGTTCTGTGCATTAGTTCAGTCCACGTACGGACCTTTTTATCACTTATCTCTTTTTCGAAATGCAAATCAGTGCACTGACGTCCCTTGCGGCCGGATAATAAAAACCAAGGCCCGTATTCACAAAAACGTTCTTACGCTAAAAGCGTTCGTGCCAGCCAATAATGATGTAGGACATTATCATTGGCTGATTGCCTTCACTTACGAGCAAACAACACTTACGAACAAAATTTTCGTGAATTCGGCCCCAGAATTCTCAAGCGTGTAGGAGGTGTTCTTGCAACTGACCCAGTTTCGTATCATTCTGAATGCGCTTTCGCAGTAGCCTAAGTAGCATGAACAAACAAGAGGATTTTCTCGATGGCGTCAGTACTGTCGACTACAAATATCCGTAAGCAAGCCCGTTGCAATATTCTGAAATTTTGCAAGGCACCTCGATATATACCCCTAAAATAGTGTGATTACCGCTCAAGTAATTTGCCCTCTCGAATCCCGAGCAACGTCATGCCGACGCCTCATTTTCATGACGTTCCGCGTTTCTGAGGAAAATTACAGGAAGAGATCTTGGCGTGGCAGCCATGTCACTTCTTGAGGCTACGAAAAAGATTGATGTTCCATCAAGCGGTAAAAGACCATTACCGCCTCGAATTCGCAAACCCCCCGAAGCTTTCGTTGCCGATAATGTTCAGATGCCGTTCTCGAAAGCCATCGCCCGCTGAGGGCCATGGTGAAACATAGTAGCTTCGGCAGAAAAAAAAAAGAAAGTATAGATGTTTTTTTTTAAGAAATCGGAATTTCCGAAGTACCAGCACATATCATATATATCATTCATTTTCCCATGTCCCTCTGTTTTCTTCTTGTTTGATGGAGGTAGAAGACAAGAAAGCGCTTTACAGGCACTTTATTTCCTAATCAACACTTGCACGAAACCATCATCTCGGTATCGAAAACGTCGCCCTCAACTGTGACACTTCGTGTTATTAACGTTTCCTGCCAGACGGAAATTTAACAATGAAATGGCTTGGCTTACCAGACTACATGAGCATCTATATGAGACTATAGAGACTATAGAGACTATATGAGCATCACTCTGATCTGTCTGTGAAATAGCCACCCCAACCCCTTACGCATTCCCCACACGTTGAAGGTCTCCATCTGTTACGCGTCGCTCATTTTATATCAAATTATTACCATGGTCGTTAAGTGAAGTTGGAGTAAAAATCTATGCTACGAGGCACTTTGACCCGTCTCCTGATATTCGCGAAAACCAGAGTGGCGCCACAATTGCCAGTAATTGAAGGCAACGACATCTGCCATGGTTAGATAGGAGTGATATGTCGGACGACGAGACCCTCAACCTCCTATTTTCTTTTACCTTTAATCGTATTTTCCCTTTTTTCTATGAGAACATGATCTCTCAATAACTTACGCCCACCTGAATAAAATACCGCTCGGATCCTGCTCTGCAGTGATTCAAATGTCGAGACATTCGACGGTACAACATGGCTTACGAAAATTAGTTGGAGGTTCCATATTCCACCAGCATTGTTTCCTCTCGGATATAAATATTCCGCGTATCTAACGCATCAGACTCACCAATAGTAGCTCTTCTTGTCCTAGCTGTCTCGCGATGCTGCTTGCGTAATCGCTGTTTCCGTTCAGAGTAAACTGGTTGCTCAACATTGCAAGAGAATCTTTTTCATCAGCCCACAGCCACGTAATAAGGAATAAGAAGAAAGCAAACATCCGATATTTCCCAGGTTTGTTGTAAAGACTAAATGAAAAAATTGACAGACGATTACTACAATCTATAATGCGACATTTGAGCGCAGCTCTATCCGTGTTTTCATTTCGCGATATTATGGCTGGCACAGACAATCTGTGGCAATCTGTGGTCTCGTGTGGCATGTTTGAAATAGAGCGAAGTGTGGCACGACTGTCTCGCTAAGCGGGAGATCGCGAGAGGCAGCGCGGGAGTGACACGTGGGTGCGAAGCACGGCAGCCGCCGCAGGCAGACTTCCGCTCATGCAGCGCTTTGTTTCCATATGTTTGACGCGCGATGCTCTGGCGCCATCTCGTAAACATCATCGCCGCAGGGCCCTTCTTACGCGGCACTACGCTTTTCTTCTCACGCTTTCGCCATGCCCTCCGCCTCCGCTTTCCTCCTCGCTGTCTCTTCGCTGTCGCCGTCTTTCATCACCCGCTGCGCGCTGCGTTCCCTCTTTCATCCTTCGCTGTGCTCGTTCGCTCTGTTAAGAGGGATGCCGAGGGACGCGGAGGCACACTGACGCTCAACGCAGTAAGCGTGCCTAAGAGCTGAATCTAAAGAAAATGGGGGAAGGACAAACTATTTAGCAATTACATGTCTTCCAGCAGCAATATATATATATATATATATATATATATATATATATATATATATATATATATATATATATATATATATATATATATATATATATAATATGTATACGAAAGCATAGTGTTCTTTTTTCTTAGGGCGGGGGGCATATCTCCACCTATTTGAGCAATACCAAATAAGCTCGGTCAGGAAAGAAATAAGTCCTGCTTGAGCCCATGTCTACGCTATAAACGCTGTGACGTTTATAAAAGCATGTATTTTTGCACTAGAAACTTAACCGGCACTCTTTAAATATTGCTGACAGACGCGGGATGTTTTGGTTACTTTCGTATTGTCTAAGCTGAAGCGTTGACGTATCGCTAACGTTTACATGGGCAATGTACACTTTAGCTGTAGGAGTCATGTTACAGATGTTGTAACATAACACCAGTTGACGAGTTGACGCACCCGCATACAAGAGGTCACAGCTGTAGTAAACAGCGCTCTAAAAAAGTGAAATGTTATGCCCGAACGAAACTAAGTGCATATTGTTTAGAGTCGAGTTGAGAAGCCACGACTCATTTTCTGTTGCTTACTCTCAATTAAGTAATTACAAATGATTATTCTATACCTTAATTACTCTACTGATTGACCAGATATCACTTCAGAAGTTAAAGACCGGGATAAAAGACATCGAACAGTCAGCACTACACAAATATAGCGGTTAATGTTTTCATCTGAAACTAAAAATTCGTTAAATATAACATACCCCTCATATATGCACACACACACACAAACATATATACTCTCTCTCTCTCTCTCTCTCTATATATATATATATATATATATATATATATATATATATATATAGAGAGAGAGAGAGAGAGAGAGAGAGAGTTCGGTTGATAGAGTGCGGGCACAGTTATTGTTTTGCTGCAATACCTTTTGTACCCAGTGATGGGTAATCACAGGTAAAGTGTAACGACATGGCTGCGGATCTGTACAGTGCGCTCAAGCTTATTGATTATAGAAAAATCTGTACGCGAGATCGTGCTCTGTTTATATATTTTCTACGAGAATTAATACTTAACTGGGCTCAGTGTCGGTCATCTCTTACACATTTCCTGCGTTCAAACATCTGTCGTAGCTCAATTGGCGTAGCTCTCGTTTATTTATTTCTCGTTGCTGTAATTATTTATTATTCATCGAGCTAACTTTGCCAAGATAAGTATGATTCTGTTTTACAGTAAACGTTTCACCTCTGGAAACGTCGTGCCTGATATTGAATAACATCTCAGCTGTTATCTGACTTTTATTCCTTTCTCACCTCAACAATTATCATTCACCGAGCTAACTCTGCCAAATATGTGTCTGATTATCTTGTGCCAATATGTTGACCCTGCGAAGTTGATGTGTGCTATTCAATAGCACCACGACATAAAATCAACAGTACGCTACAAAATTTCGAACGAGAAACAACTAAACTTTAATATTGTTCTAATGATGTTCTGTTTAATTTACCTTGTTTGTTTGGTTCATCAGCTGCGCAATAGGTCGTACTGTAGTCTATGTGCGTTCCTCCTCGTTTTCTTTTTTTTATCTCGCAAGGCAAGCCTAACACAGAAACACATCCGTCCTCTTTTCACAGCACCTTCTTCTCATTCGGTGTGCACCCAAAAAGTTCCAGAATGTCAGTCTCTACGACCTTTCGCAAACTTCCTCGGGGGATTGAAAACATGGCGTACTGCAGGCACATCGATGACCCTGGGATAAAAAGCTATAGCACGAGGCAATCGCCATGGCCAATAGAGCGTAAATCCCCGCGGACCAATAGCGAAAAGTGAGGCGCCAGGCTATCCTGAGTGAAACAACATGACATGTGGAAACAAAAAGAAATGGCCAGGAGAACGTGCCATGGCTGATAAAAAAAAATTTAGACCATGTAGGCCATCGCCGGTGCAGAAGGCACCCGGCATTTTCCTCTTTTGATTCATTAGCTTCACTCAGGTCCTATTTCGTGGACCGTCTGTTTTCCGTACTTTCGTCTGTTAGGAATAGCAGACGTCTAATACCTGTCTTCCTTTCAGGGAGATACTGTAGCGCGGACCTGAAATAACCACAAACACCAATTCAAAAGCCCGCTACGCAAGCGGTCGGGCTAATCAGAAAGGTGACGTTCTATAGGCATTTGCCGAAAGAGATGTCCGCTCTCGGCTTCAGCAGCACACCTGTCTTCTCGCTTCTTTTTTGCCTGCTACTCCGCTGGTTTCCACTGCAGGCAGCACCAGCTAGGAGACGTGTTGCTTTTTTAACCTTATGTCGAAACGAGGAACGCTGCCACGTGTGCGTGCGTGCGTGTGTCTGGCGTGTCTGTGTTTTACGTGCGTATGTTTATGTGTATGTGTGTGTGCTAGTCTTCGTTCGCGTGTGTCTGTAACGCTACGTACGCGAAGACCGTATTGGACGCGCGATTCTCGGCCTCGCTCGCTTGGCTCGCACCGAGCGGCTCTGGATTGGATTCTGATTTCCCATGGCACCGAGCGCGATGCGACGACGGTCCCGTGTAGCCTAGACTGGCCCCCTGCGATCCGGGCAGCGAGGAAATTCTAGGTGAAAGAGGATATCGTCACCAATGAACGTGGCTGAAGGACAGCGAAACATGGTGTTGTTGTATATCTGAAGGTGAGAGAGACGTGTAAACACGAATAAAGAAAACAAAAAAACTCCCTGAATTTTTTTTTCAGAAATATAGTGCAAACAATAGAAATATGAGAAATGTAGTGCTAATAATAAAGGTATATCACAGCGTTTGCTAATTATTATTAGATATGTATTTCGTTTTTCTTTCTTTCATGTTTCTCATGAGTTCATGACGAGGTAAAGTAAACGGTCACTAGTCGACAAGTTGCTCATTTAGCGGCAATTTGAGTTCAGCTGCCGTTTTGTTTAATGAACCGCGGTTTGTATAGTGTCTAGTCTGAGTTGGCGAAAGCGATGGGGGTAACTCATCGAACTTAATCACCTTTGAGGGGAAGATTGTACTGCTAAAGATTTTTTATATTTCAAGGATGCTTTCGTTTCAATATACTAAAAACGCACTCGTAGGTGGCCCTAAGAGCAGTATGGCTGGCATTCACATAAAATTTCTTTCGGCTTCATCGCTGAATTCAGAATAGCGCCTGGGTGGGTAATGCCTCTAAAACCTGAACAGCAGAAACGTAATTCTCTGTTTAGCTAGGTTCATAGCAGGAGAACCCATGCATGCTTGATGCGAATGAACTGATTCTTTGCTACGTTGTAGGCAATATCAGCTAATTTCCGCATACCGCTAAGAGAACATTGTGACTCCACACCTACTGCTATTTCGCAGCTCAAATGCTAGGGAAGCACATACAAGGTCTCGTTATATAGACAGTACATCTACCCATCTGAGTGAAAATTATCGTATTTTAAAGAAGGTTATGTCATAATGACTTGGAGAAATTGTTGGTCTGGGACGGGGATTATTTTACAAACTTAACGAAAAATGCACCACGAACTTCTCATTGAGCGGTGAGCCAAGTTTAGGAATTCATAAATCCGCATCAATTACGTTGAGCTTATATCAGACCCGTAAACTGATCAATTGATTCTGTAAACTGATAACGAATGCATTTGTTCCATTTCACTGACTGATCAAAAGGAACGTACGCTTCCCACACGATAGAGGCACACGTACGGTACTTAGGCTAATTGGTAGTCGACAATTTTTATTAACAAGAACAGTGAGTAAGTACAAAATCCAAATCGGCACACCCGTGCACACAACTGAGAACGTTTTCAAGCTACCAGACCGCCCAATGGTCCGCATTGCGACTATATTGCAAGCAAGAGTGCCATTGCTGATGACACTTCTTTCAAACACAGCTAAGACAGACACTCATCCCAATGGGCAGCGCTTGAATCTTCACTTGTACGACAGCGGCTCGTGATAGGGTTGGTAAGACTCTGAAAGAGCACGGAAATGCAGTTCCTACAGCCACCCAGATAGAAAATACGAGTGCAGGAAGCGGGAAAAGACGGAAAAGTCAGGATAAGAGGTGGCCCATTTGTTCCTTTTGTTTTGCTTTGTTTTCTACACCGGATGGCAAACAGCCGAATGGCCATTTCCTGCACGCACCCCCTCCGCGTCGAAGGAAACAAAAAATACCAACCCACGCAAGATGGCTACTGCATAGAACACGCTGCCACGCCAGGTTCATCTGCAGTGGCGTCTCTCGCTTGGCACCGCCGAGATGACCTTCCTTTAAGGACCGGCGAAGGCTCGTTCCGGTCAGAAAGTACTCTCGTCTTGGATTGCCTTGGACTTCTCAGCCCCACGCGCAAATCGCACCCACTGTTGTTGTTTCCTTTGGTTTCTCGATGTCCGATTATGTATGTATATCGTTGTAGCGGCAACTCCGAGGCCTCGAAAAGTCGCAAAACTCTCTCTACTGCAGCGGGTACGACGGCGCGGCAATGTAGTGCAATTGAAGCGCAGCCTTCACTCTTTTCATGCGATAACTGTATACCTCGGATTGGTGTTCCGTATCGGAAATTGCCGGCATACTGCCGATTAGGTTGACACCGCGGGCTATTCCGTGCGTAATACCTCACTGCAGGAGTTCCTCACATGTGTGCAATCACCTCTTCGCCTTAAGGGGTCGACAGCACAATCTTGCACTACTGCTTATCCGGTCGTTAAATATGGTATACGCGTAACGCTATGCGTACAAGCCGAAAGCATGCTCATATTGCACGTGTCAACGAAAAACCGGCGAAAGAATGCGTTGTAGCTAGCCCCGGCATGTTCCCGTTTCATTTGTCAGAGAGTGCATGCAATATGTGTACATTAACGGCCGGAGCATGTTAGTGCTCTTCTGAGCAGAAAAACGGGAGGGGGCCTTATCGCCCTAGATAGTTACGTATAAAGCGCGAAAAATTGTCCTTTTGTCAATATTTAGGCCTAAAATGAGCATAGCCCGGCACAACATTTATCTGTTCGTAATTTACCAACTATTTCATTAAAACAGTCTGCATCTCAGCTCATGCAAAGGCAGAACTACTCAAAGCTGTTGTTGTTAGCTATGAATGGCTCACCTCTCTCTGCGCATGCGTTTGGGTTTCCCAGCAACAAGTTCGTTATGGCGGCTGTCTACCTGAACAATTATCCCGCGTCAGGCTTACCACAATCAAACAGCTAGGCCAATTGGAATAAAGAACAAGCTGCTCAAGTTTAATTATGAAAACTTCAACGAAGGTATAGCAGAGACTCGTCTTTTTTGCCAACCATAGATAGTCTGTTTAACTAATCCGTACAACTTGACAGCTCCCTACGACAACAAAAAAAGAAAAAGAAAACCAAAGCAGCAAAGAGAGCGTCATTATTATATCGCATTAGTTTGACCAACCTCTGAAGAATTCTGTTTTGGCGTCATCTTTTCAAAATTTTTGCATGAAAGGTACCGAACCAAGAGCAGAAGATTTTTGAGACCGCATCAAAAACTTTCTCCTTGTGAAGGACGGTACCAACCTTTTCTATACCGTAACAGTGTCCTGAATAATGTTTCCTCGTTTAAACGAAGAAACAAGTCCTCCGAAAATGAGCCTTCTCTTGAACTCAAATACCGTAGTAAATCGAAAGTTTCCTCTCTAAAGTGTGAACCCGCTGATAACACCATTTTCTTCGCTTTTACAACAGAGTGCCTGGAAAGGCTAGATTAATCAAATGCCCCTACGACTACCTTTCGTCCTCTGCGACTCTGTTCTCCCCCAAAAGGGAGGAACCAACCCTGCTAACAGGGCACCCTTTCCTAACCCCCGTAATAACTTCTTTTCTCTACTTTTGTTCGGGACAACACTACCGCAGCTGTTCCCTTTGTTGCCTCTCAAGGGTTCGCGACAACACCTACGCTTCTGATAAGAGATAAAAAAGAAAAAAAGAAAACTTGCTTCCCCTCGAGAACGACTGGGAGTCAAATGCTCCAACGACTCCTTTTTTTCTCACATTCTGTCGAACTTTTCCCCAAAAGCGGGAAACAAACTTCCCTAATGGCTCACTCTTTCCCAACCCCCTTTACCGTCTCCTTTCTCTCCTTCTTTTGTCTTGTTTACTTCTACGCCACCACCGCTGTAGTATTTATTGTCTCGCAAGAGGGGTTTGCGACGATTCTTACCATTTTGAGAAGAAAAGCTGTAAAAAAAGTCAGTCCGTTGGACAACACGGCCACTACGCCAAACGTCTGGCTCGACCGAGATAAAGACGGCAACCCAGTGCTCGTTTCGCTTTGGTTCGTGCCGCCCGTGGGCGCTGTTTACCTCGGCTCCTATCTCCCCTCGACGAGGCACGCACTCGTGTCGTGGGTGGTTGTTGGCATACGGAGAAGGCGGTCGTGTCGCATAGCGTGTCACCGCGAGCTCGTATCTCGACAACCACATGCGCGTGCATGTTCTTTTCTCAGCAAATCGGTGCAGTTCGCAGGATGGGTGCGGAGATCGTGTGTCTGGCCAATCAGAAACGAGGGCACCCTGCGTGTTCCAGAGAAGGAAGGGCGCAGGGCTCGATCCATTCCGCGCTATTACACCCATCCGTGAAGCTTCCGCTCAGTATGCACGCTCCTAATAACGTTCCGCGTAGGTTTCCTTTATTTGGTGAAAAGTTCTTTTTGTTATTGTAGATGTGTTCCGCTTAGCGAAAGCTATCTTGAACGATGTCCTCAGCTTACATCCTCAGTTCCGCTCTAAGTTGTACTAAGCGAAACATGTTCGAAATCTCCTTCGACTCACCAACTAGAGTCTACGTGGAACGGATCTCCTTGAGTGGTGGCGCTTCCGTCGGTCGGCTTCTAGCCACTGTCGCTCTATATGATTCTTAATATCGCTCCACACACGTTTCACTGAGTGGAACATTTTAATTTTTGTTCCACAGAGGTTCCACCAATTAAGTAGAATCTATTAGGAAGGAAGGAAGGAAAAAGTGGAGAAGGAAGGCAGGGAGGTTAACCAGTTTAGCCTAACCGATTTGCTACCCGATACATGGGAGCGAGATGGGGGGATGAAAAATGGGGAGAAGAGATAGAGAGCACATAACACGGCACACACATCGTTGGTTACAGTCTGCCACTCTTGCGTGGTACGTGACATAACTGTCACAGCCGCTTGTCCAATCTATTAGAAAACATGTTCCACCTACTTTGTGGAACCTACCAGACTTCGCGTGTAGTACGACAGGCATAGAAGCTTCGCCGAACGGAGAGCCGACGCCGAAGGCCATTTGTTGTAAAGTGACTCCATTGTTCCACTTACTATATGTTGCACTTAGTAAAGCCTTTGCGAAACGAGATTAAGAGCGTAGTCGTCACATGGAGCGGGTAATCAGAGCCGTACAATGAATGATGCCTTGATTATGTTTCCTTTCTGGTTTTTGACTGAAGCAAATCCGTAGCTTTCGCTGTGCTGCATGGAATTGGTGAGCTAAAGTGTAGTAGGACGCGTTGCCAAGTGCTTCTGCTGCGGCCGCTTTGAGCACACGACATGCACGCACGACATTTTCCGGAACGTTGAACAGAGCCATAAAATGCACTCGCGAAAAAAAATATAACATGATCCACTTTGACTCCGGATAAAGCTGTCTGCTTCTCATAGCAACAGCGCTGTCGGGCCTTTTAAGAGGATCGCCTTGTACGCATATTTCATTCCTGCTTATCAAAAGAAAACAAGTAAGCCTAGTGAGTTCCGCGAATTTCTCTACAAAATCTCGGGATGCGTTTAGACAACGCTTCAGCAGTGTTGTCTCCGTTACTACACTGCAAAGCAATCGCATGCACTCTCAAAAAATTTTCTCATTCTGTTAGAGCTTATCCAATATTCTAGGGACGTTCTAATGAACATGGGGTAACTCCCTCGAGTCTTGAAGCCATAAAGTTAATAAAACACAAGGAAATTATAGAAAAGACAAGCTGGTGCGCTCTTGACAGCAACGGAAGCGGGTACGGCGAATGCAAGAACGTGTCCGTGACGCGTTACAACCGAGTTTGGTTTTTGTAGCCAGGCACAAGGGGTCACACGGAAGTTGTTATGGCTGCACGGCGTCGTCCTTTTGTATTTTCTACTTGAAGATGCTCGGAATGCATAATCACGTGACATAGGACCTGTTCTCTAGCAGTTTGTTCACTCCAACCTCTATCGTATCGATTCAAGCTCTCGTAATTCTAGCATGGCTATCTCTCCTCCAGCGTATGCCCCATTCTAGACCTTCTTTATTGCTACTACAGAGTTTAAGGGAGTCAGGAATTTAAGGACTTGATATTCTTTAACTTTTGTGAGCGGTATAAGAAACTGTCTACAAAGAAATATGTTTGGCGAAAACATCGGCGCAAGGCTTGTCGATACAACTGCACTCTCCCGGAATGATTACCGACGGAGTACACGTTTTGGAAGAGGGTCCCAACTACTCTGCAAAAACTTTGCGTGCTCCTTCAAGGCATTCATTCCTACATTTCTAGTGCTTCCGGTGACACAGAGTCGTTCTTAATAAGAGAATCAAAGCTTTTCTGCGCTCTTAATATTGTTCCACATAAGTTACCTAGCTAAGTGGAACATGTTATTTTCGTTCTACGTGGGCTTAACCCGTTACGTGGACTGTGTCCCTTGCATTTGGGGCACGCTAAAGATCGCCTGGTGGTCAGAATTAATTAATCCGGAGTACCCTACTAAGACGTGCCTCGTAATCAAATTGTGGTTCTGGCACGTGAAGCCCCAGAATTCGATTCGAACCCAATTAAGAGGCATGCATTTGGAAGAAACCTCTTAGCTACCTCGTTTCATTCATGTTGACTACTATATTAATATATATGTCGCATATTATGGCAAAGCGTTGCAACGGTCGCAAACGAACGTGCCTTATTTGCGGCTCTCCTTCGGTGCGTTTTCGCAGTGCATACTTTGTGCTCGCCACATTCTTCAAGAGCGAAACGATGGCTTTTGCGAAACCCCGCATACAACGTGTGACGTCGGTATGGTGTAGTTTGGAGCGAACGAATGCGCATAAGGTTGTTTGCTTCGCAATAGACGCTGCGCACTCACGTCATACGAGGTCGCCACATTGCAGTACAGCCAGCAAGGTGGAAACCTGTGTCTCATTTCAACCCGCTTACCAGCAACTGCGCAGTTGAAGCTATTAATAGCACGACAAGATGTCGCACGGTGACATCACGTCAATACTCCCTGCGAGCGTCGCACTTCGCGTCGGGGATATAGGGTATACAGCAAAACGATTACAACCCCTTGCCTCTTTCCTCCATCCCTGCCTCCCTCCCAGTTGTGACACGCTGGTGGTTCTCTGCTTAAGTTCAACGAGACATCTGGCATGCGTGGCATACGAGAGAATCCCTATAATGCGATAGCAATAGTTAACCTTTGCTTGCCTCAGTTTTAGTTGTTTGTGTGTTTCTGTTTGTTTTTGTTTTTTTCAAGTTCATACGTGAGCTTTTATTCTCTTAAAGTTTTTGCCATGTTTAAACGCCTCCACCTGTGTGGTCTTGTCATCACATCAGGTGATTTGGTGTGCAGAAATCTCGGCAGCGGCGGGGATTGTGCAAGCGAAAACCAATTAAAGGCAGTCCTCTGCTCCTTTACTAGCGCAGACTATGACACTAGTATCCGCTAACTCGGGCCTACCTGTACGCCTTTCCTGAAGTAAGTTATCTCGCAGCTTCAGTGAGGGCTAAGTGCCTGTATTCTCATATGATTCCTCTACTTGTGCTTCTTCGTTTCCCCATCTGCGGTATACTACTCATCTTTTAACGCGATAGCGTTAAGGAGCTCGTGTCGCAGAAAAGCCGGTGTCGTCGGCGTCGGTGTCGGTGTCGGCGTCCGCGGCGTTGGCCGTGGGCGATAAATCACGGCAGGCACTTCATAAATAAAAAGCAACTTCCAAGATGGGCTGGGTGGGAATCGAACCAGGGTCTCCGGTGTGTGAGACGGAGACGTTACCACTGAGCCACGAGTTTTTTTTTTCTTTATTGCCTCGCTTTTCACAGAGTTTACGAGATCAGAAGAACAGATTAACAAGATAGTAGTACCGAGAACCGTCAGCTGTTTGCTGACTACAAGCCATCAGTATTTCGGCATCTGCAACAACATTTCTAATCTTGGAACCCACTCTGGTACGTACGACTGCACCTTCTGCACTTCGACAAAATAGGACACTGATTCGCAAAAATATTCGCGAACCGGTCTAGCGTCAATATCCGCATTGTGTACAGCAGTCCGAGTTCGCCATATACTGTGCAGGCCCAGGAGCATAACCAGATCGAAAGGTACACCATCGTCGTTTTCGACCGTGAGATAACGGATTCCGTGCGGACTTAATGGCAACTCTTTTTTCAAGGTTCTCTGTAAGATGTCCCAGAAGAACACTCCACCCCAGCAATCTAAAAACACATGCTCAATTGTCTCTGGTTTTTTGCATAACAAACAATGAGTACCCCACGGAACAAATAAACCCTTTTCTTCTAACCATGTTTTAACAGGTAAGGTTCCTGTGTGCAGCTTAAAAAAAAAGGTTTTAACCCCTGGCGCAACTAGCATTTTTTTAACGCGTTTCAAAACATCTTTTCCTTTGCCTGCACAGTATAATTCACGGTACAATGGCACAGGAAATAACACATCCACAAGGTCCTTGTACAGTTTTTTGCGTGACACATCTGTCAAATATTGCAAAGAAAAACGCACCGATAAGAAGCGGAAAGATGACACCACTTCTTTTAGATATCCTCGTACTGGTCCTTGCTGACACACCGAAGACACAACAAACTCTGGTAGCACTTTACCCAGCCTCAGTTGAATCATAGTTCTGAGAAAGGTATGATCTACATCTCTGAGAAAAACAAATCGACTGACGAGTTGTCTCACATACAGATGCACTAGACCAAGCCCACCATCACTCCCTCTTTTAAACAGATTTGTTCGGCTCGTTTTTTCCCATAGAGAGCTCCAGATAAAGACCGCGAACACTCTGTGCATTTTTTGTAGATTTAACCTGCTGCAATGCAAAACTTGCATTACATACCATAGCTTGCTTACAAGAAATAGGTTGCACGTCGTGGCCCGTGCGAAAATCGACTTATCCCATCCTTTCCACTTTTGTGCATTTTCACGTAACACCTCTGTTTGTTTTTTCCAATAAGGCTCATTGTCAGAGTAGTACTGTAGGGGTACTCCTAAGTATTTTGTCGGTGTTTCTTGCCATTTAATGTTCAAAAACATCCTTGGTGCGACGTCCCATTCCCCATGCCAGAACCCAACGCGGTGTTGCCTTAGAAACGAGCTGTTTCTAAGGCTCAGGCGTGCGTCGCTTGCTCAGGCGCACATTTCGTTGTCGCGCCGACCGCTGCGTTGCTCGACGCTCACCGCGTCCGATGCGGGGCGCGTAGTCGCTGCGCCGTAGCCCATTGTCTTACACCCCTTGGCGGGTCGACGGGAACGCTGTCGCGTTCCACTCTTGAAGGCGAAGCTTAAGCGTCCTCCAGTTTTTTTAGGGGGCAATCGATGGGACGTTCGCACCGTCGGCACCGGTGCGGCCGCTGTAGTGCTGTCATGGCATCCGGTGCATGTGCAGCTCGAACACGGCTCCTGAGGCGCGAGAGACCCGCAGTGCGTTTGGCTGCAAAAGCGGCGAAGTCACGCGGCAGCGCGTTTCGCCCCAACAAACGACAAAACCGCGTGGACGCGCCGTCCGGCTCCGCTGAATCTGCCCTGCAGCGAAGCCGCGGCCGAATTCGGCCTCCCGCTGGTGACTCGAGCGTTGTGTGAACAAAGTACGATGGCGTTCCCCTGAACAGCCGTGTGCGTACAACATCGGGGGCATTCAGTAATCATAGCGGAAAGGACAGCACACACTTCCAGCTATGAACACGTACGGTAACTTTTTTTTTCGTTGTTATCATCTCGTGTGCTCAGCTAGGGGCGACGCCTGAGACGGCGCTAGCGTCGCTCGACTTCCCGCCAGCGTTTTGAGGCGCCTGGTAGCTGCAGGGGCTGTCTCTACTGCGCGGCAACAGTTACCGCGCCTGCTACGACGTCGCGCCAACGTGTCGCCCCCACGCACTGTTGAACATCGACCGAAGAGCTTCGGCGGAACGCCAAACCTTGCTATTGCTTTTAATAGTTTTTATTTTTCCACTTGCAATAATCACGCGTCGTACTTCATTGAGTAGTGAGCAACCAGACAACTCTGCTCGCGTGCAGCAGGTCAACATGCCCGTTCTTCAGCCTCTTGCTAGCTATAAAGTTCATCTCCTTAAGTGGCGGAAAGTCCTCTGTCTCGAAGAAGCACAAAAAGAAGGCGCAGTGCATATCTTCGGATGATCTGCTGGCCTTCTAGAAACATCAGACTTTGTACAAGTGCAGCAAATGCCGGCCGCCTGTGCCAAGCTGAAAGTGCACGCAACAACAACGTCCTCACCACCACCACCACACCATGTTCTTCAGCCATTTCTGGCAGTATACTTATGCATTAGAAGAGAGCAGGAGCACCAGTAATAGAGCTATAGAGATTGTTTTTGAACTAATGTCACGAATGAACCACGACGGTGGAAGATAGTAAATGATCGACTCAATATATAAGATGTGCTCCTAAGGGAAGCATGCTTTGAGAAAGCCACATAGTCCTTATTTCACGCTGAACAATAAACACAGCCGCTAAATATTTCATCGGAAGAAAGGCTCGAAAAGTCCACGCCTTTCTCCAAAGTACGGTAGGTGTGTAAATACATATGTGCTACTCCGGCACCATAAGGTTTGTTTTCTTGACTGTTAATCACGTCGTCGGCAACCCAAATAAGTTGGTTCGAACTAGAGATCACGCTAAGGAAACGTTCACAAGAAGCTGTCACGGTGCTCGCCACCAAAAAATACGCATCACATGCAACGTCTTGCGACTCGCAGCTGCGACAGCTGGCTTTCCCATGAGGTACACAGACATTCTGTAGTCTAGCTTACTTTCTGACAAGCTTACTGCTGCAATGAAAAGGCGTTAGGGTGACTTCTTCGCGACTGAAATATTTTGTAAATCTTATGCCAAGCTGCCAAAACAGACTTACTACTTGTGGCAATTTCAGAGCTTTCGATGCATGTTCGTACCCAGCTATACTATTGCGAATTCAATTACCGACTGGTGCTACTGCATATCTATATGTCGCTCAATCAATGAATCAGCCAACTAATTATTCATCGCAATAACTGTCTTACAATGTTGTTCATTCCTGGGTTTTAAGGGGCACTAAAAGAAAAAGACAAATCACTTTTTGCCTGGTTAGGTACTGTTCCAGAACTCTTTTTCTGATAATTCTGCTGTAACGTGTTGATTCTTAAAAGAGAAATAGCGGTCAAGATCCTTTCTTTTTTTTATTCCTGGCCGACACGTTATAGCGTCGGTACGTCACTATGAGGGGAGAAGATTCAAAGTATTTTTCTGTATTTGTCCAGTTGTGGCTATACGTGAAAGTTCTTTACACGTGCTAAGTTTAGTCTCTCTGTCTTTTAGGATAAACTTCAGTCCATTTTACCAATAAAAAATTTACTAGGCCTGCGCAGACTCCTTCGAAAATCGATGGCGTCATGGCAAGCTGGTGTAAGAACGTCAAGATGGCATCGCCACTAGTACCTTGTTTTTGACTCTCTTTAGGCTTACCAATCATAGTCTTGCACTAAGAGTTGCGCTTTTTGGCACTGTAGCAGGATAATTTGCAAACACAGCTGAAATTCTTTCTCTCGATATATCGTCCCTTTGGCAACGTTGTAGTCTAACCACATATAGCACGTACAGTTTTAGCGGCACGAAGGCTTGTTGTTTGCGGTTTCGCCCGTAGGATTCGTGCGTTATCGCGTTAGAGAGTATCGCATCACGCTATATTGAATTACGCCTAACGCCTCTTCTCGGATTCTTCGTTATGAACCTTATCACATTACTGACGGCAGGACCTCGGCCGTAAAAACACAACGTTCCCCGTGCGTACAACTCCCGGCGAGACATAATTACCCAGGAGAAAAAAAGCCGGCGGCCCGCTTTGTTCGTACGCCTTTATGCGCGCCGCTTTGTCGTGGCACCATGTCGCATGGAAGCAGCATGGATAGAAACAAACAATTAAGTGAAACGGGAGAAAGAAGTTTGCGTGTGCTCCAAAGTAGTTTCGTGCAAACATACGCCGATCGTTCGAGGGCGCAACAGTATAACCTTCTGAGACGCTAATGCAGTCCCGAAGGGCAGAGCAGCCTTTGAAGTCGACTTTTATTACCGACTGGTGTGTTATTATTATTACCATTAAAGCGAAGATTTCGTTGTCAACTTCCTTGGGTTTGGCATGGCAGCCTGGCTGTTGGGCTGGACAGTACCTCACCGCAAATATATATATATATATATATATATATATATATATAAGCACGCTAGGTTAACTTAAGGTACACGCAAAGGGCAAAGGGGCCTCTAGAACCCTACTATGCTGAACAAGCGTGGCCACATCTCTTTACCGTAACAAAACAATAATTTCTTCCATAAAACATGCACGTTTAACGTCCACTCACAGACTTTTCTGAAACACACCGACCTGTTAATGGAGCGGTTAACTGTACTTAACAAATTTTCTTAGTTACTTTACCTTCTTTGATTTAGCCACTCATTCTGCGTCACTGCAGTGTGTGCCCGTTCTTAGACAATCCTCCAGGATGGGTGTGTCTCACCGCGACTTAAGAGGTGGAGAATCCCTAAATGTTGCTCGATACTTGTCCTGTTTTTTTTTCCTCTGCATGCACCTATCATCACTATTCTTCGCTCAACAAGAATTCCACATCGCCTTCACCCTTGTGACATCGCTGCATATACGTGTCTGACTGTGCGTTATTTGGAGTTGCCATTTCCGCATAGCATGGGAACGATGCAGGACACAAACGTTAAAATTGCACGACAATAAACGAGTGGCTTTGTGGCCAGTAACCATAAACAATCTTTGAGTTAGCGCGATTCGCATAAGATCAAATTAAGCAAAACTGCACGCATCGCATTTAGGTCTAACCTCAGAAGTGTATAAGACGGAGCACCGGCTTAGTTTCCGGTAGAATGGCGCATATATTAGGCAGCGCGTGCCACTCTGCGCTAATGTCAGCAACGAACCTCCACTATACACAGCGGAGACTGTGAATATCAAGATTTAAAATATTTTCTACTTTTCTGTCAGCACAAGCAGTCGGTCAGTCGTCGAAACGGAACTCGCCACCAAACAGGTGACCGAACGGTCCGGGCTATAATCGAAGGATACCATTGTGCGGATTGAAATCTCGTAATTCGACATCGTCTTTAGACTCGCTGCTACTACTACCACCCGAATAATCACCTGAGGACGCCGCATAACCGCGAGACTAACTTCGTTAGCCCGAGAGCACAGATACTGGAGTACCTGCCGTCTTCGCAATTACTGGGTGTACGCACATCCCCGCACGCTCGTTTAATATGGCATCCAGACGGCAAGAGTAACTAACTAACTAACTAACTAACTAACTAAATAAATAAATAAATAAATAAATAACTGTACTACGGCTCAGTATTGCTACTCAGTAAACAAATTTCTGCGCCTTAAGCTGAACTATGTCTTGGGTATCAAGTTCATGAGACCTATATGTCTTTCGTGCTACCACGGGATCAGGCACGGCTCTCGTGCGTTGCCCGTAACCCACGTTCAGTTGTCGTCATAACGAAAGGATAGATCAATAATTACTCGAGATCTATAGATTTCGACTTCACATGCTAACACACATGTGCAAACAAATAACTTTCTCGTGGAAGGTCTAGTATCTTTGAACACGTTCAGGCCAAGCATTTGTCTGCTGCTTAATTTCCAAGTGCCTGCTGCTTAATAGAAAGCAATTTGCACGTTGTTCTCCGTATTGCCGCGAGGGATTGCACCTTCGACTGACGTTCTTCCGCGAACCGGAAACCAAAGATGGCGGCATCTCGGGGAAGACGGTGTCACATCTCCTACGCCGTCTGTGAAACAACAAGCCAGTGTTTACCCGCCCGTGCATCCCAGTAGCAAGAAAAGGACAAGCGTACAACTCGTACGCACAAGAACACGTGTCAGCGACAACATATCACAATAGGAGAAAAAATTATAAAGAAAAGGAACCACGAAGTGGTGGGAACCGCGGTCACGTGGCGCACTCTTCCCGAAACCGAAGACGACTAAAGGATGAACGTGAACGCGAGGGAACGTTCGGTCGAGAGAGCGACGGTGAGGGCTAGCAAAGTGTTTGCTACTTGCGTGCAGCGAGGCGAAAGCTGACAACGTTACACGGCCGGCCCTTTCCCAACGCGACAATCAATTACCTACGCGCCGTGTGCTGCACGTTTCTGTAGTGTGCTCCTGCGAGTGCTAGGCCCAAAATGTAGTGCAGCTTGTTTTGCACAGCCTGCGACAGATGTCGAGATTAGAAAAGCGAGACGACCCTTTCGCGATGTATGCGGGGTCGTTACCTCACACCCGCAGACGCGAGGACGAGGGGAAAAAAGAGAGAGAGGAGAGCAGAGGGTTGGTGTAGGGTTCCAGGAAGTCGGAAGCCAGCGTTCGTCATCGTCGCTGGGCCGAACCACACAGCAAGGGATCATGTTTTGCGGTCGCAGAGCGTGCCTCGAGATTTCGGTTGTGCCACGAAGAAACCACGGCAGGCAACAGCGCGCGCGCGCATCTATCGGAGCGTTATTCTGGGACAACAGCGGTTGTTGAACCCAACACTCTTGGGATAATATTTGTGTTTGCTGTTCCGAGAAATTGCGCCCGTGCCATGCGTCTCGAATTAAGGATGCGTCAACGACACCGGGGCCTGTGACGCTACGGAGGTTCGTGCACGAGTGCGGAAAAAAAAACAATTCCCGAAAACGTTGTGGTCGGAGACAACCGACACATTTAATCTCCTCCTACGTAGTCTCCCATAAACTGCGGAACACATGTGAATTTTTTTTTGCAATATGTTTCCACCCACCTTGTGGTACGTACATGCAAATATGATCCTCTTAGTTAATGGAACTTAGAAGCAACGATACGTGGAGTGTAAGGGAAACGTGGTGGCAAGTGCACATGGCGTTCCAAGTCAAGGAACATTTTTTATAGATGTGGTACTGAACCACTTCAAGTACCATAGTCGCTGACCACCTGAGAACTGCAAACAAGCTCTGCCCCGCCCCCCCCCCCTCCCAAAAGAAGAACACTATGCACCTGCCCTTCACCTCTGAAAGAGAGCAGAGCCAGCTGGTGTGCCATCTAAGCTTAGTGGCTTTGCTCTTGTAATGTAAATGCTGGACTGATCATAAAATGAAAGCTCGTTGTTACGTGATAAAACAATAGGCTTGGCTGAGAAGAGATGTGAGGACCACTCATGAAGTTTGCCCAAGACATTCGAATTTCGTCCTGAAACCAGTGATAAAAGAAAAACGGCTGCTCAATACGGTTTAAGTCAGAAAAATAAACGACCACTGTTACTTGACCTCAGCTTACTCGGCTCCCCTTGCAGAGCGTTTTTGTGGGCGGAGCTTCTTTGTAATTATTTGATTGTCACCGACACGTATGCAGACGGACGCGGTGCCAGCTTCAACGATCAAAGGCATTCCGGACCACCATTTCTAGTGCCCACATGGCCCGAGAAGCAGTTTTTCCTTCCTGGCACACTACTACTTCTGAAAGAAACTACGGTATCAGCCAAGCCCCGAATAGTTTAAGCTTTATTATAGAGTCTTGTACAGTTCGGTACTCATTAAACAAATATGAAAGCAAGATATGCGGAAGAAATGTACGGTGCCCAAAGTCTGCGTTCCAATCTCGCCCTTGGATGGAATTAAAGCTCTGCGACTCGGGATTCCTCGCAACGCTTCCACGACGCCCATTACCGGAAGCCAGCCCATTCGCCATTAATGAAATGACGCCGGCCCACGCAAAACCGTCTACGTCAAAATCGCCCCTGCCTTGTCGCACTACACGCCCACAGAGGCCGCCAAAAGCGCGTGCAGTCTCGCGACACACCCCATACAAACATATGTGCGCTACACAACACATCTGCACCGCAAACACCAAGTTCACGAAGAAAACAGGCAAGCTGCGCAAAAAAGGCACAAGCAAAAGCATACGGGCTCCGATATTGCAGGCAGCTGATGCAACGGCCCATAATAGGTCGTAATCCATTTTCATCCGCGTTGCACAGTCAGAATCCACGGGGGCTGGTAGCCAGAGAGGCTTCATTTTGTTCCCCCCAACGATCCGCGCGCTGTACACAGGACTAATCCTCTCGGTACTGCCCTCGTTATGTAATTTATTCATTTCTGGCGCCAGTGCGGGCTCGAACAAATGAACGCAATCGCGTGGAGTCCTCTCGCTTTACTTTTTCGGCCTCGAACACGGCGTTGGCGGGCACGTCGATACGGAGAAGAGTAGAGTAAGCGAAAAGTGTTGCAGCGCTCCGCTGAGGAGTTACTATGGTGGGACAGAGTGCGGAACGCCGTAGCGACCTGGCTTACTCCATTGCTGCTGCGCGTATAATCTCGTTTCACTCGGTGTTCATCCATCGGCGGAAAACATACGCGAATACTTGCTCGAACGTAACGCCGTTCCACATAAAATCACATCTCAAAAACGGCGACCAGTATATTTCAATTTTTTTTTACTTTATACATTCATACAACAATAAATATGTGGTAACTATGTTTCCCTGTAATATCCACTCTTATTCAAACATTCTTTCATATACATGTGCCTATGTTCTGGAACATTACTTTACGCACCTGTAGCTGGAGCCATGTTTTAAGCATGTGTATTTTAAATATGTGGGACATGGTTCCACATAATAATGGTTCTTTTCCCCACTGTCCTCGTCATGCAATTCGCTTCCGCTTGCAGTACCGGCTCTAACAACCATTGTGGACTACATCTATTTATTTCTTGGTGCCGCAAGATGGCGGCGGAGTCGATACCGAGACTCGGAAATTAAGCGAAAGCGCTGAAGGCATCCCGCGGGAGAGTCACTATGCATGGGACAGAGTGTGGAGCGCCGCAGACATGTCTCGCTTCGTTGCTGCGATTGTTGCCAATTTCAGTTGGTTCGATATGGAGATAGAGAGAAATACGAACCGAATTTGAAGTGAACTAGGGTTAACCCAGGCAAATGTTGTGTTCGTTGTGTCGCGCGAAGGAAAATTAAATGTGTGGGTGTGGTTTAAAGCAAAGAAAGGAAGATGCGAAGTGAAGAAAGAAGTCAGCATGCTTCCGCAACATGTCCGACTCGCAATGAACTCATTTAATGCAACAGTGCTGTAGACAACACCATCCACCTCGAGAACATCTTGTTCTTTGCGAATAACAGAAACGCGAAACCTACAGACTGAGGCTAAGGAAAGCATACGAGAAATTAGTTGGCGTGTACAAATAATAAGCGGTAGGGAGAAATGGCAGTGCACGAAAATACAACTTGTCGCTGGAGGGAGTCGAACCCACGACCACCGCAGTAGGCATGCGATACCTAATATATACCAACTGAGCTACGATGATGCCTGTCCTCCGTTGAGCTTTCTCGATCATTTGTGTATGTATACTAGATATTGCCCTTAGAGCGGTTGTCTGGGCCACCCAGGTCCATGGCGACGGTTACGAGACACTTTTTGAACCACACATAGGGTATGCGTATGTAAATCGAAGACAAGGTCACTGGCAAATAAATATTCGAATGCATCTGAAGATGGTGAAGCAGCCTATTTAATCTGCATCGCTGAGCCTCTGAATCATCAGCACTTTGTTTTGTTTTTTTCTATTCTCTTTAGCTGATGAAAAGATGAGTCCAGTTGCCATGACTACGCAGCGCGGCAGACCGAGCACAGATTGTCAATTAGGGCTAACAGAAGGTCCCCCATTCCCCGGAGAGTGAAAATCAAGCGAATTAATTGCGCTGCAGTTTGTAGAATACACTTCCGTGTTTGAACAGCGGGCCTATCGAGTCGCATTTGCAAACTAGACTTTGTGGCGCCCAGGAACAGGCATTGCTTCTTTCATTTTCATTTTCTTTATTCTCTAGAACACTTTGCACTGTAGCAGCAGTCTTTCTTTCTTTTTCTTTCTTTTTTGTGCGTCATTTCGTCGCTGTCATCATGCAAATTAAACCACCTCTTCGCCCGAAGTCATTTGTTTTCGCCTGCTCGACTTTGTCCGGAATGGAACCATTTAGCGTCTCTTTTGCCCCACTGGCTCCTAATTAAGGTGCCACCTCGTGGCAGCTTAATTAGTTGAATGAGACAATGCCCAAAGGGAGAAAAAAAATCAATGCAAGACGAGGGCCACACAAACAGAAGCGCACCTCACTTCAAAGGCAGTCACCGTGAAACTTCTGCATATAGGCTTTGCTAACGGCTGTCACCCCGCCTACCGTGTCTCTCTTGTTGAGTGCGTTGTGCCCAACCTGAATTTTATTTGTGCAGAAAAAAAAGTTCGCGAATTTCGTGGTCCACGCGTCAGTGCGGAAAACAAAGAGCGTCATGAATAAAAAGAACCGAGGGACCTGTATTTATTTGTTTCTGCTTTTTGTTTTCTTAGACACTACAGACTATAAGGCCATTGAAAGCATTGGGGGAAGTTAACTCTCCTTATTTTTTTTATTCTCGGCATTCTTTTTCAATTTATCGCCCATTAGTTAGCGAGCGTCTCTGGCAACATTGATGCCACGAAGCTTCACTTCTGCGTCTGTCGCCCAAGAAGAAAAAAACTGGTGCCTCCGCTGGTGCTCTGCGGCGAACGTGAAACTTCGCGAGCCCTAAATACGCGATGTGATCGCGCGCGTGCTGGCGATCATGAAGGGCTACTATTGGCCTTGGCACGAAAGAACTGTGCTTGCGATTCCGGTCTAATGGTTCATGCGTGGGCTGGCTGTTCCGCTGGGAAGAAGAAGAGACTGTTGTGGTACGACGGCTCTCATACGAGTCGTCATCCCCCGCTTGTGGAGGTGGCGCACCCTGGTGGTCAATTGGCGGCGAGCGTCATCGTTCCCGCGGACACGTGACGGGTGTGTCCCACCAGGAGCAGCCACAGAGTCTGGCGCAGGTCTTCGGGTGGTGCGGCCCAGCTAACCCAGGTGTAAGGCATGAACGGGGAGGACGTTGGAGCGTGCGTAATATTGTGGGGTGAGGAGGAGGAGGAGGAGAGGTCCCGAGGTACCTTCGCGCCAGCGAACGAGATGCTGTTCCATTTTTCTGCGCAGGAGTTATTCGCAAGGCATGCAGCCGCCACGGCCGACAATGCGCGGGAGGATTCGTTAATAAAGCTTCACTTTAAAAAAATAGTTCTACAGTATTCGATTGTCTTGCGCGTCAGGTTCCCAGTGCTCAGAGGGACGGGTGCAATTGTTAATGGCTCTCACCACGCCATCGCCTTGGCTCTCATTCACTCATGGCCTCCGAGATGCGAGGGTAGAGAGCGGGGGGGGGGGGGGGGGTTGCTTTCCTCAAATCGTGCGCTACCCCATATCGATGGCCATGCCTTGCGGTTAGTGTTCTTTCTTCCCCATAAGATGGGGGCTACCCTGAAGGATAATGCGACGGTTGGGGGCGTGAACAAAAGTGGCGGGCGGACAAGCTAAAACCAGTTCCAACATTTCACCTGCAATCGCGGTAAAAAGAAACATATCTGCACAGTAAATCTAGTCATTGCGCGAAGGCAACTGCTACAGCATATGCGGCCGCTCTGCAAATGAACAGGTCGTCGGAAAATTTGCCCATTCAGTTGGGAATCCGTACGTCAAGCGTTTTCTTTTTTTATCGCTATGAACGCCGGATTGGCGTCTCTGCAGAGCGCATGAAGGTTCACTGACATCACGAGCCGGCAGATCCAATTATGCGCTGACGTTGTCCACACGCGGAACAGTTGCGAGCTGCCCTTCCGGAAGAAGAGACATTTTCCAGGCTTCACCGGGTTTCTCCGAGCCCGAGTGGGACGGGTAAGAATTCTTACTATACCGTATCGGCTCCAATGTAAGGCCAACCTTGGTGTGGCGTTCACCAGGCGTTACACACCTATAGTATGTTTCCGTAACGGAGCTCCAAATTGTTAACGCCGTCAGGGGCCACAGACAATTCGGCACTTGTTTTTGTTTGTCCAGTGGGCACGCGAGAACTGTAGGAGCACACATTCTTTTGCATACGGCGATAGCAGAGCACATCTCTCATAACCTTGTTTAGGGTACTCGACCTAACGCTAACAGTGCAGCCTTGATTACAGGTGCAGCTATAGCCTTTACGCAAGCCTTTATGCAAGACGCTGGAACGTAGTGGACTTGTATATACGCAGCTCCTTCTCTTATCGTCATTCATCAATCAAGCTATAGCTCTGCCCGACCTCTCTAGTTTTTTGTAGATAAATATTTCTCCCTCTCTCTGTAGGCTGGCCCCGATTCTGAGCCGACCCCAATGTTTCGAAAAATAAAAAAATGCCATTTGTCAAATGCAAGCCGGCCGAGATTACAGTAAATAATACCTGCCGCAAATGCAGAAGAAAGGAACATTTATCAGCAGTGCCAGTCACACGTCTACCCCGCCTGCTGTAGGCTCCACTTTGACAGAATGGGCTCAGTGATAGCGTCTAGCCGATAGCAAACTTTCAACAAGAAAAACTACAATTGTTGTACATGCACCACACGCACTCAATGCAGTCAAGTTGTACCCTTGTAGTCAGCTGCATTACTGTGTGTCAGCGGCTATGGTAATGGCTACTGTACTGTCTTACGTTACTCGCGTTACTGGAGACACATTCTTTTTTTTTGCGATTCCGATGATCCTCCCCAAACCATCTAATCTAAGCCGACGTAAGTACGTAAGAGTTTTGTTACCCATGTTCGAAGAAAAAAGGCTATCGACCTAAATTCAAGTGAATACGGTATTCCTCTCCTTCTTTGATAACACCGGGTCGCTTAGCAAGATTGAGAAATGACCGTGGATATCTGAGTCAGCCAATTTCTGCCCTAAATCTCACAAGAGAAAGAAACTCTATGGCTCCCTTGCTAGATAATTGGCCGCTCACTCAGCGGTTCCTTTCTTGTTTGTCTAATTTTATGAGGAACAATGTTTTTTTCTCTCCTTCTTAGGACTGTGGCATGCTAGGCGAGGTTGATTTCACGATTTAGCTTCTCGAATTTCCCAGAAAAGTGTAGATAGCTTCAGCTGCAAGGAAGGCGGCAAGTACGTTTATTTTTATATTACTTTATCTTCTTTTCATTATTGTTTTAGGAATACACACATCTTCACTTTTATCGCGCGCGCAGGATAATTTGGTTTCGATGTCAAAATCTGGCATCATGTTCAGGACAGGCAAGCAACTCCCTTTCGAAATGATGTATTTATTCTCTTTTTTATATTATTCATCTATAATAATATTTTGTAAGAGAGAGAAGTGGCGCAACCGAGTTATTATCTCGCTCTGCGTCTCCAGACGAGCGCGTATTCAGCAGAATAAAACGCACGGCATGGCCGAATTTCACCCCGGAAATGTAGCATTATACCTGGAATAGATTACAGGTATTTTGTTTCTTTGGCTTCTTAGCCTTCTTGGTATTTCTACATTTCAATGCGATGATTAGTTCTATCCAAGACAAGATGTTTCGCACTAGAGCAAGTCATGGCAAAGAAAAAGAAAAACAGGTGCACTTAGCATGTCCAAACGGTCGTAAAGGACTGTCAAACCGTCCATACTTGTCAAGATGACATCGTCCGCCTTGCTTGAACCCGTCCTTGCGCTTACAGCTGTCGTCTATTAAACAATACACACATGAAAAGTGTAAGACCGCAACGGTCGCATGGCTTTCAATGTTGTCCCATTCCCTCCATTTGTTTACCGTAAGATCCCAGTAATCTTGCACACCATAATTACTATTATTTACTGTATATATGTAATTATGTGAACATGATTAGAATTATTATTATTTACGTGTGCATATTACCAAGGATATCTTAAAAATGTGGCAACAACCATAGAGCATGACTGTCAGTGTCAGCTTTCTTGTATAGTGAACAACAAGTAGTTCTTTATGGGGTGACATCGGCTCCAATGCACGTGCTATTGGCAGTGCATTGGAGCCTTCTTCACTTTTTCCGGCGAAATTTTAAGCATTCTCCTTCATCACTGAAGGCAACCTTGTATTTAACAAACGTCAGGCCTATTCTAGAATATGCATGCGTTATCCGGTATCCATACACTAAAAACCTCACAGAAAAAATAGAACGCGTCCAGAAGCAAGCAGCACGCTTCCTAACAGGAAATTATAATTTTAGTATCAGAGGATCCGGAATACGGGAAAGGTTGGGTTGGAAAACTCTTTCTTCACGCAGAAAAATCCTAATATTGAAATTCCTTTATAATATATAAAAAAGTAAAACTGGTATTGACAAAACACTGTTCATCAAGGAGCCGCAATACGTTTCATCTAGGAGAGACCACGCTAACAAAATTAGAGCTTATCAGTGCCGTACCAATGTGTTTAAGTATTCATTTTTCCTAACACGATTAACGATTGGAATGAGCTCCCTCATGAAGTGATGGCAGCTTCTAGTTTTGAAAAAGCTATTGAAAGCCATATTCTTTGATTGTTCTGTTATTTATTTCTGCACATACGCTACTTTTTTGTTAGTTAGTTACTTTGTTTTGTACTTTGTTAGTTTGCCTTCTGCTTTTGCAAATTTCAGTGCTTAAACAATGTTGTATTTACTGATGTATCCTTTCGATGTTCCTGAATATGTTTCCATTGTGACCACCTGTATTTTAACCTCCCTACGATAATGCTGTACAGGCGATGCAGGTATACCGAATAAATAAATAAATAGCCTGATACATTTCCCCATGTCAATTAATTAAAGGAAAATGAGACATCCACGCAATCGTAACAACTGATACAAAGCAACTGCTACGTCTCTCCACCTTGCGGGTTTCTGCAGAACTATTACGTCAATGCCCCCATGTAGAGCGTGGATCGCGATAGAACGGGCACACCTGTCGTAGTGGCATAGTGACTTTAACGTTGCGCTGCTAAGCATGGAGGTCGCGGGATCGAATCTCCGCCGTGGCGGCCGCATTTCGACGGGATCGAAACGCAAAAACGCTCGTGTCGCCAATATTGGGTGCACGTTAGAGAACCCTAGGTGGCCAAAATTATTCCGGAGTCTACCACTACGGGTGCACCTCGTAATCACATCGTGGTTTTGGTCGGGTAAAACGTCGTAATTTAATTTAATTAATTACGGGTGCATCGGCAGGCACGAAGCGGCGATTTCGCTGCCAACCGCAACCATCGTTTGGCATCGCGCGACATCCCGCGAACGAGGTGGCGAGAGCTTTGGTGACGTCACAGTGCGCTCCGACGTGCGCGTCACTGTCACGTGATCTCGGTGCTCTGCCGCGCCGAGCGCGGCTCCTGTCGGCGCGTTTCCTCTCCACACTGCGTGACGTCATCACCTGCGCCAACCGATCGGCGCCTCGTCTCCAGTCGTCTCTCCTCCTCCATACTCTCGTTACTCTCTGCAGTTATTTATCCTGTGGGAGCGCCGCACGCCGTTCGTCCAAACTGGATGATGTAGCTAAAGGAAGCGGTTCGCCTTAAAAACAGGCGCTGCGATATGTGCTATATTACGAGAGTATGGCGACTTGTGCCAAAGCAGTGTCGAGTTCACAAGCCAGGTGGAACATGGCTCAAACAACCGAAGCTTATTGAAACTCTCCTGCAGGATGAAGGCGAAACTAGGCCTCCAAGAACATATTGACAACCATTATTCAACTTTATATCTCGTTCCAATTAGGTTCAATCTATGAGCGCAAAATTTCTTAATTTCTTTGTTCGCTTGCTTAAATTGTACGGCCTTCCACTTAAAGCGGGGGAATTCATGGAATCGCATTGCGTGTAATTAAGTTCTTTAATACTTAAATTTGCACAACAATCGATATGTGTAGCTATTTTAATGTGAAATCAGCAGTGTTTTCGGGTACTGTCTGCTCATACCCTTACCTATCACCTGGAAGGTAAATCTACACGCCTGCAACCATAACCACGTTTAAGAATGTGCGACGATGTACTTTTCAACAGAAAAAGTGCACACTCCTAATGTTATTCAACGTGAGATTTAAAAGTGGAACATTTTGTCAAAAATGTTCCATTTGGTTAGTGCAACTCATAGGTAATATCAAGGTGTTCGATTTAGTACAAGTTATGAGGAACAATTTTAAGAGTAGTATACAGGAACATTGGCGAGAAGATCGACCGAAAGAAGAGCCGACGCTTAAGGAGGCATACGTAGGTGCCGCTTTGTAAGTGAAACGTTTTTGTAAATGTGTTCCACTTCGCAAAACCGACATGGAGTGAGAGTAGTAGTGTGCTCTATGTTGCTTTTGATGTCATTCCGCATAAGCTTAAAAGAGCACGTGAAACACCTTAATGTCATTCCCACACGCTAAAGGAAGTGGAACAACTTCGCAAAAATATTCTGCTTACTTAGCGCGACTTACGTGAAACGAGATGGCGAGTACACATGTGCAACACAATCCTGAGACCGTATATACACGATCTCCTTTCGTTAACATCTCTGGCCATATACTTACTCTTTCTAAAGGCGAGTCTTAACAGAAACGGGCTCGGCCAAGCGACCGTTAGGCGCCGACAGGCCTCGAACCGCGAAAGGGGCGAAACGCTTGCTTAGCAAACGTTTTAGGGAATTTAGGGAAAGCTTTAAACAAGTTCGCGCTTTAACCGCGGTGCTTCCTTTAACGCTCCTACATAACGAGACCGAGATTTCGTCGCCCCGAATTCGGGCGAGCTGTCGAGGAGATTCTCGCTCTCGCGTTCTAACAGAGCAAACGAGTACGAAACTGCCGAGCGAATTCGGGCTAAACGTCGCCCCGGTGTACGCGGTGGAACCGTATACAGAGGCAAGCATTACGCGGGCAGCGACGCGCGGAGTTCTCTTATTGCGTCTCGTAAAAGACACACACCGCTGTCGGTGCTGCCCGGCGGAGCGGCAAGAAAGGCAATAAAGAGGCGTTCCGCGAAATAACAGTGAAACAGTGTACAGCGAGCCGTTACGACAGTGAAACTCTCGTAACCATGACGCCAGTATACCAGCGGCTGAACCGTCGCAGCCACGTTGCAATGGCGAATTGAAGGCGTCAACCGAGATAGCGACCCTGTTCGTATGGCAACAGGGTTACGGGAAAGCAGGAGGGGAAATGGGGGAGTGGGATTGTTGGACGCAATTCCCCGCGAGAGAAGTGCCTACCGTAAAATCCCGTACACAACGCAATGTTCTCGTTAGTTTTGAACGTGCAAACAGAGGGACAGTACTTCGGCACCTCGTTCTTTCTTTTCCTTTTTTTTCACGCAGAGTAAAAGAAATGCGTTGCCACGAGAAGTTGCCACCGTTTTCCATAGCGTGGCCCGCTCCTTTTCAAGAAGTTATTAGGCAATTTTAAAAAGAAAATGTAAAAGGTGCATGAATTCTTGAATTAGGTAATGCATACTACATGCGTACGTGCGCACATGTTCTTTCTTCTTTGTTTTTTCTTCTGGGGTTTTACGTGCCCAAACCCCGATTGGGACTCCGGATTAATTTGGACCACCTGGGGTTCTTGGTCATCCACTGAATGTACCGCTTTCTTAAAAGCTTACTTACGCAAACTTATAAGTTTCATGTCTCTTTCTATATAATTTATATTTATTTTCCATATGGACTTCGCGTTTCATTCTTATACTATTGACATGCATTCTCAATTATTTACTTACGGTTTAATAGCCATCGTTCACATTAATACGTGGAATTCGTAAGTATAGAACCAAGATCACACGTCCTTGCTCGTATTATATTCAAAAATAAGATGGAAAGGAAGCAAATTTATACTATTTTGCAAGCTCAGAATCTGCACTAAAGCACTTCCAAGTGTAGCCGGACTATTTCACGCTTTCCATGTGTTTTTCATGCCCCACTTGCTCATTTATTTCATATTATTTCTACACAATACGCAATAATCAAGCGGAAAATTCACTGACGTATTAAACTGCATAAGTAAAGATTAAGGGCGGACTATATTTTTTTCCCCAGCTCGTGTTATACGTGGGAAGATGCGGTACGCAAAGTCCTTGTGCGGACAGGTTAGACGCCGGCAGCTTTTCTCCGCAGCGACATTCGAAGTCTCGTTTAGAGCGGTATTAACGCCGATAATGCATGAGCGTTGCCGTGTGATCAATGTCGCGCGTGGGAACGCCGAATAGCCCGCCACACAATACTAATGCTCTAGGTGGGATGCTCGTCAGTGACGCTGGAATGTGTGGCACCGAAACGCCCATCAGATCTCGAACGAAGTACAGGTGCAGATTACGCCGCATGTAATGGTGCGCTCCAATACATGCCTCAGACTCCTAAATAGACAGGTAAGTGACCGGCGGTAATATTACATGTCTTACCTGTCGCTGTCAGCGTCGAAGTGAAATGCGATGCCGCCTACTTTGCGGTGCAAAAAAAATGGAGGCTGAGAAGAATGACTGGAGATTTGATGGCGCGGTCTCCTGGCGCTTCAGAAAACTTCGTTAGGATTTCTTGTGCGCTTATTGTGAGCTCCACATTGGGTTTTCAAAAGTTTCGTGCACTCAATGTGCTAAAATACACCAATAGTATACGCTTTTCCTAGATTTATCTGGTATTACCAATTGCGTTCAATCACTCGTGCTCAAATATGCCTTCGTAGCAGCCAAGGTGCAGATTGTTTATGGCGGTCAGAATTGCAACACACCCTAAACTCAATGACTTATGAATTAATCTATGATAAAAGCTAGCGGTTGTTCACATAAATTTGCCACTGAAAGACTTGTGTTAGCATGTTCAGAACCCACTTTTTCATCACGCTACATCACCTTATTGGCCCTTTAAAGGTGCGTTGACGAACTTGAGCTAGCAGAGAGAAGTTACTAAGTCACTTGGTGAAGTCACTGTGTTTTCTAGCTGAGCAGTGCTATTGTGGCGCCACCTACCATGCATTGGGAGAATGACGGATGTTGCCTCTGAGATTCGCGTTCACGCATATGCTAATTTTGCCGCACTCTCTTTATTTTTTTAAAATATTATTTATGATTAGCCATACGACACACAAGAAAATTCGGACGAGACGGCAAAAACAAGTTGGATAGTTGAGTATTACACGCTATCAAAAGTACACTTCTGAGTGGCGAGAAATCTCGCAGTCACGTATGACACGCAAGAAGCTTCGCGAACGAGAGGAAACAATTTCACTTGACGCAGCGTCATGTGCCAAGTGAAAGTCACCAATGGAGACAAATAAGTTGGATATACGGAAATATGGACAATGGGGACAGTGGTGCGTCGTTTTCTTTTATCAGGCATATACTGGATGGCCAAAATAATCTGGCCCGCAGTAGATGCCAAGAGAGCAAGCTGGATATCAGAGGGTATTGGACAGTAGTGTTCTACGGTTCAAATCCTGATCATGGTGCCTCAGAACTCGTAGATAGTGGAGAATATGTTCAAATGACAGCAATTCGTGTATAGCGCACACGAAAGATGTTGATCGCTTTCTGTTGGTATCTCCCATTTTCGTGCAGCAATAGATATTATATATCTACAAGTGTTCGTGCATTGAAAATGCTTTTGTTAATGTATTGCTTTTTGTTCAATTTCAGTTCATTAAAGCTTTAGGTTGTGGAAATTCGGCATATTGAGGAGAGTACTACGTGAACATTGGTATGTCGTTACCTTCTACTGCCTTTCTTTTACGTGATATTGGGTTTTTTCAAGCTGAGATGAAGTAGCTTTCATCCCACTATCCTTTGCTAGTTATGTGAATTCTTATTATATACCATTATTGTAAAATAAGTGAACTAAAATGTGGAAGTAGTTAGCCTCCTTCAAAAATTTAGTTTTAGGGGCCCCTAGGGAGGCTGCAAATGAACTTGTGCAATAGTCTAATACAATATCGTTGAAAAGTTGATGCGAAAATCGTAAACCTTCTATGAAGTGAGATAATTAGTATTCTGAAAAACTTTAGGATGGGCGGTAAATAAGGTAAAAAAACAAGTAAAACGCGCTTTGGGAAATCAGCCAACACATCGTTTATAAGGGTATCCTTACATATGAACACAATAAAAATTATTATGGTCATCATCGTTATCATCATTCGCCTATATTGTATACCAAATTACTACCTCGCATTTATTACACTGTTCCAACATTGATTCATGGTTGACGGCTGGTTTCGGCGCATTAAAAGTATTATAATGTTTTGTTTGTTTATTTGCTTACTTATGAGGATATCAGCGTCTCCAGCATACTAGAAACGTCTGTTGTAGTGCATCTGGGAATAAATGAACGAGTACGGAACCGAAGGCTTAGGTGCCGATCGGTTAATGACTGTCTATACCGTGCACCGCGGTCTGAGTTACAAATAAACGGTATCGTCTTGAATAACTTCGAAACTGAAGATAACTACTTGTTACGCTCCGTTGTCAGTATAACACGAAAACCGAAGTTAACTACTTGTTACTCTCCCTTGTCATTACGAAGCTCCCGGTTTCAGAAACCGAAACGGTGATACATCAGCTGCTGGTGCGTGTAGCTCCTTCATATGACATGACATCTCCGCTAACGCGCAGGTACCCCCTACATATGCGTGCCAACACCCACCCATTTGCGATGTTCGTGCGATTCTGGGCGCCTACGCTAGCTGAACAAGTTGTTACCCGGCGAAAAGAGGCGATTCGCCGCGCACAGCTATCGATTCATGATATCCCATTCGTTTCCCACCGAAATAGCAGCAACTTTCTGGCGTTTTATTTATTATGTTATTTTGTTATGTTTGCTACATCAATGGTCCGCTATGTACAGAACTAACACATGATGGGTGGTAAAGAAAAAAGCGGATCGGGTTAGTTAGCGTGACTTGACGAATGGTCTTTCTACTGAAGGGCTGTAATGAATCTATAAAATTTAGGCGGTAGAGGTAACGTCATGGGGAAGGTAATTGCAATGTCCTATTCCGTGGGACCGCAAGAACGTTGAAATGTCGTTCATTCATTTAACACACATATAAACACATCGCATGTGTTTATAGCGCCTAGTTCACCAGAGTAATGTGTTTTTCAGCCGTTACATATAGCATAGTAAAGCTCGCGTACACCTAATCTCAAGAGACAACTCACTGGAAGACAGTAGTGAACTTTTGACCAAAAGTAATAACAAAAGAATAAAACTATGACGAAATACAGTACCGATAAGGGCAAGCTGGAACTTCACTGTATTTAATCAGACATCTTGACGGCATGTTTCTTTATATTGGTGCCATAAGAAGATAATTTTTGAAATGATATTACTAGATTAGCTCCTCAGCCTCAATACCACAAACCAGGACCTCGGGATAATGTGAAAGCTAATTCGTCAAACTGTTCTTTAGCTGATGTCAGAGAGCAATTTGTCCTGCACGTATCCCTCTTTAAGTAATGCAATCTCGTACGTTAAGTAATACAATATGATCTGTATTTCTGCCTATTCATTCATATTCCAATGTTTTCTGCAGTTTTGATGCTATTTGCACCAATTTAATGTATTGTGTAAGGTACCAGGCCCGTAGTCGTTGTTCCGAGCGACATCCTTCTCTTCCTTCTTTATTCCCGCTTCCTCTTCCTTCCAGTTCTCATCCGCACGTTTCGCCTTTCACTCTCGGCCATGCTGCTGACCTAAAAAAAATAGGCACTTAAGTTAAACCACCGGAACCTTTCCTTGAGGCGGCACATGCTCACGGCGAAGTTATTAACGCGAAAACATTATATGCCTCATTACGCGAAAATCAGGCGGCGTCGCCGGCGCGGGACCAAGCAATGGTACTAAAACGGCCTACTGCACGAAGATTTCTGATGCATGTTCGAGTAAAACAAAGTAAATTAATGGACTTGAAAAAAAATTTGGGGCATTTTGGTCTGGACGGTAATCGAATCCGGACTCCGGCGTGCTAGACGAGCACGCTTCTCCAACCCGACGGCACATCTCGCGGTTCAACCGAAAACGAGACACATAGAGCTTTCGTAGTACTTCGTCCAAATTGCGCAGATGTTGCTCTTCCGCGTGCGCCAACAACCAGGATGTCGTCACGGTTCTTCGGAGGTCCTAGCACGCAATTCATGGCGCGCTGAAAGGTAGTACGAGCCGTGCGCGAACCAAACGACGTGCGGTTAAATTCGTGCAATCCTTAAGGAACCAGAAAGGCTGTCTTGCTCGTATCTTCTTCCGCGACCTTGATCTGCCAGTATTTCGCGCGCAAATCAAGCGATGTAGAGAACTTTGAGTAACGGACCGTATATCAATAACGTCATCACTTCACGGTATAGCAGGTACGCGTCGGGTGTCTTGCGCTTGTACAATGTCTACGTTGGCCGTCGTACGCGTTCTCTTTCCGAACACGCACGACAGGCGATGACCCCAGTCTTGAAGAGGGCCGCACGATGGCCTCGTCGAGCATTTCACGCACGTCTTCCACGATCACTTATACCTCTGCCGTGGCACACATACAGGCCAGTCGTCACCCGTTCGTATGTGATGCGCCAGCAAATGATTCCCGGTAGGTCGAGAGTGCTATGGGCGAACAAGGCACGTAACGCGGCCAGCAACTGCCGATGACAAGGTAGGCGAATTTGAAGGTTCACCTGTCGGTGTCGGAACGGGCGTGGAAGGGGCCGTGATGCCTTGGGCCGGCATTAAAGTAGGGCGGATCTCAACATGACCGTGGTCGATGGTGTTTAGAATGTCGTCGGACAGCAAAAGATCCGTCCCCGTAATCACGCCGGCAGGGAAGTCCTCGAAAACAGAAACTGCTGGGATAAATTTTGTTCCCTCTGATGTCCGGCCGAGTTCCCGCCGAGTCGAGCATACCCACTAGCATAGCGCTGCTTCCTAGTCCGTACAGGGGGAGGTTGCGTCCATGGGTGGATTCTCTCAGTAGCATGACGGTGCTGCAGCATCGGTATCTACAAGCGCTAACATGTCTTCTATCCCTTCCGCAAAGACTGATCACAAGGAAGATTGGCAGGCCTGGTAATGGATCCTGTTTTTGTTTTTCTTGTCACTGAGGGCAATCCTTGACATTGTGGCCAGTACGACCACAAGAGAGGCGGCCACGTCGTGCGGAGATGTCGGTAAAGGTCCGGCGTACCTGCAGCAATACGACGGTGAATGCTATGGGGTAGTTCAGCTGCATTTCGAGCGAAAACGTAGGGCGACGTTGACGGAGGCTGAGCAGAGAGGATGGCAGCATGAGTAATGTAGAGCAACCGATCGACCACGCACTGGCGAGTAGCAGCAGATAGCAGGCGGTGCCACAGTCCTCGAGAAGCTTGACCTTTTCATACACGTAGATACTTACCTCTTAGATACTTACCTGCACACGAAGCATTCGAAATAGGCAGAAGGGAGCTGCAGCTCAAATAAGTCATTAAAGCCGCACCCCATCACCCCAGGAAGTGTACGAAGAGCCGTCTGATCTGTGCCACACCTTGGCGGCATCACGTTGCCGCTTTCAGAGCGCGACATTTTCATGTCTTCAGTCCAGGCGCGTCAAAGTGCCAGTGAATTGACAGTGTGTCTATTGATTGTAATGAACCAGACCCGTGGCTGTCCTTCCGAACTACTTCTTCTCTCGCGTTTTTTGTTTGCTTTGCTTTGCTTTCCTCCGAGAGTGGGTCACACCCACTATGGGGTGAGCCATAGTGGGTATGCTTTTTAATTCTCCCTTCCTCTTGCTTCTAGTGCTCACCTTCAAGTTTTGCCTTCGGAATTGATCATTGTATTTCTTTCTAAGATGTGACTAAACATTCATGGCACTTACTATAAATTATTTTTACCATGATGCGCCCTTCCTTTTTAAACCCAGTTGTGGTGTCCAGTATCTACTAAATAATTAAATAAATAAGTAAATAAGTTGGCTCTATGCCGCAACATAGTTTCAACATGTCGGTTCAGACTTCAAAATGAGACCACTCTGTATATAAGAGCGAGTGCTTTTGGCAAGTTTACTCAGGCCCTTTCGTTATATAAGCACACGTAAAAAAGCTCACCCCGCCCTCCTTCCCCCTCAGGACTTATCTCTTTCGGTTGGCTAAGACCTAAATCACCGACCTTGGCGGCTTGCAGGGTCGCCCGGGGCTGCGTCTTGCTTTGCCTCCGCCGTGCCGGGCCGGCAGCAGTCGTACGCGACCTGGGTCGCAGCCTCCCGACTCGGAAATCAAAACTAGAGCGGCCATGACGTCATCGTCCGCAAGTTTCAACTGTTCGCTCCGCGTCGCAAGCCGTTTTGTTTCCCCTACTTCTCTCGAGCAGCCCCCGGGAGCAGACGAGCAGCGTCTCTCAAAATAAGAGCGTCGTGGACTTATGTCAAAGAGCGAAAGATGAGAAAACGTGAAAGTGGAAAGGGCGAGATGCGAGCGTCAAATGCTTTTTCTTTTTGCTCACCTCTTCCTCTTCACACACACTCTCTCTCTCCCTCCAAGCTTCGAAGCGCAACGCCTTCCGGGTGGCAGGTTTAGCACGGGACTGCTTCGTCTTTTCCCTCCGTTTTCTCCTCCCATTCGCCCTTACTATTCTTTTTAACCTTTTCTTTCCAGTTATCGTCTTTCTGGCTCTAGTGCTGCTTCGGGTTCTTTCATATCGCGAATGACGCGCTTCGCAGACCCTGCGTCCTAGCCTGCGTTCTCAGTAACGAACGTTTCTTTTTTTTTTCTTATTATTTTCTTTCTGTTTAATCACTCCTTTTGTTTGCGTTGTTATTCGTTCTCAAAGCTCTCCCGCAAAGTTTCTCGAGTCGGAAAGCTTAGCGAAGCACCGCCTGGTTACGGTTCTGACTTCGCTGGCACCGCAACGATGCCCATCGCGTGTGGATCCGGCGAGATAATGGCAGAAAACATTAGAAAGGCGAAATCGAGAGGAAACAGTGACATATATGGCGCTGAAGAGTTTCTAGCCGGGCTGGTTGTCACGTCGCCGTCAGGAAGATAAAAATACTGTGTGCACGAACGGTTTTCACGAAGGGATATATAAAAGCGTGTCCTTTTCGGTTGCGCTACTTTTCGTCTCGCGGGAAATGCAGAACTTCTCGAAAGTGTTCGTATAGCACAAAGATTAGGCGGTACACGTACCCTCACGCCGTCTGCTGTTCTCCCCGGTCAAGAAAGAGAACGAAACTATAGCAGAGCGTAACTGTTTCCCTATAGCAATGGCTGAACACTAATACGTCGCATGACTGGAAATGGCGGAAGCACGAGTGGTGCCACGGCTGCTGATTCATCCGTAAATCTACTGATACTTTAAATCTTTCTGCTGATTCAGCGATAAGGCGCTTGAATCTACTGATCTTTCTTTTTTGTCTTTTCGACGGAAACGAAAGCAAAGGCTGCTATTTTGCCGGTACGAGTTTAATCCGGCGCCACATGGCGAATGAAAAAAAAAAGCATGGGTTAGCTCAGATGTGACCCCGTTCCTGTGTTTTCAGATTATCAAGCGAGGCGCTACCTATGTCGTGAGAGTAAAGATGGGGAAAGGGTTGGACGGTGAATCGGGAGAAGTGAGTGCACTACTCCGCCCCGGAACTATGAAGCTACAACTAACCACAATTTTCCTGGGACGCTTCTAGCGCCTTCCCTGTGCTAAAGAAGGCAATAGGAACACCCACTCACGTATGTGTTCTGAATAGTGCAGAAAGGTTGTGAGCAGCTCCTCTCTTGCTGTGGCACATGGCACGTACGATAGGCCCCGTGAGCCAGTGCTTCCAATCAATTATGCAAAGAAGTGAGGCGTGCAGGCAGGACACAAGAGTACAGAAGTGGACAACTGTCTGCACGCCTCACTTCTTTACATAATGAATCCATACCAACTAGCTCAGCTTTCTGTCGTTCTAAGCTTCCAATCAATTCACGCATTAACCACACCACTTCGTCGTGCGCGCTTCATTTAAAACTAGCCAGAGGCTCACCAACAGTAAAGCTTTTCAGGTACTAACTACAATCCAACGCCTTTGAATAGGCCATATCGTGAGGTCTTGAAGGTATATACTTTTATTCGGGGCTTGTTTATGGCTTCCAGGAACCCGGCTTTCTCATAAATATCGCCAAAGAAATCCCGAGATCATTTTCTTTCTCTCGAGTCACAATCTCGAGCCCCAATACAACATAGCACTAATATAAGCACTGAATTCATGGGTTGAAAAAACCTAGTGCGAAAATAGAAATTAATAACGTATTGATTTCTACCGACATCCAGCGGGAAAGATTCACTAGAATATATTATATGTGTCGTTGCAACACTGGCGGACCTATATTTGGGCCCTGTTAGCACGGTCGCTTCGCCGCTGCGATGGCGTACCTTTGCTGAGCGCGAGGGCGAGGGTGAGATTGCAGGTCGCTGCGCCTTCCTGTAGGCCCTTCCTGAGTGACAGGCTTTGAAAAAGCGTCGAGCGCTACGTCGCGTTACTGTACAGTTCTTATTTTGCTGCGTCATCTTTTTATTTTCTTTTTTTTCCACAAGCTAACCCCTCGGCCTATTCGCCAGCTAACCTTCCTATATTTCCCGCTTTCTCTGTTCCTTCCTCTTCCTCCGTCGCCTTGTCCGGCCCGTCTACTGGTCGTCGGTTTCACGTAAACGCCAGCTGGGTCAGGCCGAAACAGCGTCGAGACGAATACTGTCAACCCGCACGCTACAGAGGTGGGGTGACTCAGCCAACCCGCTTGGCAAGGTGCTTGTAGAGATGGTCGCGTCGAGCTAAGTTCAGCTCGACTTCCTGCTCGACTCGGTCGCATCGAGCTGATGTAAACGAAGCTTTTGTATCTCAGGATCGTTCGCAGTGCAGTTACTTTCTTCTTCCGTAAACTTCGCACTCTTCCGCCATCACTTCTAAGCTAGTCAGCCGTCATTATTATTACTAGTAGTAGTAGTAGGAGTAGTATCATCATCGTTATCATCATTATCATCATTTGCTCCCCGCTGACTGTTTCCTCGTAGATGCTGTCCTTGAGCACAACCCTTGGCGAAACCGCTCCTCGCCTTCGCCACCGCACATCGCGGAGCGTCGACGCTCGTACTCTCTACGCCAGCGCCAACTCGGACGCAACGTTGAACGCGCGCGCGACGGCGTACAACGCGAAGCGACATCCTTCGCGACGAAACGCCCGCTCACATGCTTCTCGGCGCGCCAGCTCCATTACCGCGCGACTATACCTTCTCACACGTTTTTAGGCATACCTGCGCACCTTGCCCACACTCGAGCTCGTCCCGAGAACTTCGCTCATTCGCCCGCACGTATAAGCGACAAAAAAACGCCGCTCCGCCGGAGCTTAGCCTCCCGTTCCGCTTATAGCCGGCCCAAAGAGGCATCGGCGGACGCTCGCCGGTAGTTTCAACCAGCGGTCTCATACGACGAGTCTATTCCCCTCCCACTCTCTGAAACTACGCCGTCGGGTCTAGACGCTGCGTCTTCATTTCCTGCGCTCCTGCAAGCCGGTACTTGGAAAAGCTCAGCGCTTTCATCCCAGGAAAGGTTGGGGTTTCCTCGGCGAGCGAAAAACCACTCCCGATGCTTCTTCTTACGCTCCCGCCCCCCCCCCCTTCACCTTCCTCTTCCTGGTTTTAGCGCGAGCGTCACTTGCTTACTTTTCATTTTCTGTTTTTTTTTCCTTCACAAGACCAACTGCACCGTTGATAAGAAAGCGTCTCTTTTTTTTTCTATTCTCCGTCTCGCCAATTCGGCGCGGTACACCAAAATACGGTGTGCCTGTATTTCAACACCGGCCGTAGACGTCGAGATAGACAGCTGATGCATGCAGCGGCCATATTAGGTCTCGTTCCTATTCTGAACAAGCCGGCAACAAAAGTCAACTTCGCGAAGACAATCGTCCGAGCCGGAAGTGGCGCAGGCTACCTAGCAGTGTAAACAAAATGGCTGCGGTGCCGACTGCTTGGAAGCTCGGCGGCAAGGTCGCCTGCGCACAGAAAAGCGTAGTCAGGCTTTCTCGCCTGCTTGATCTAAGCTAGGTTCCGTTTTTTCGTAGGTTTCCAGCCACAGCGTGTTAAACTACAGCGACAACACGTGCTTTTTCTAGCTCTTTTTCTTGTCGACGCAAGGCGGCGTGAGCTCACATAGCCATATCCTTCAAGTGCGTTCCATCAATCGTGTTTGAAGCTGTCTCTTTAGCACGCAAAGTAGACTGTCTTTATTGCGGATTAGTATTGAAACACACGATGTGTATATGCGTCAGCCAACGAGAAAACGCGGTGATGTAGTCGGTGGTCGCTAATGGCACCCCGCTTTGAAGTGCAATGGCGATAAAAAGTCACGTTGCCTGTGTGAGCCACCTACGTGTTATTGCATGGTAATGTAGCATCCTGCCTGTCTTCCTCTTCCATGTCTTCCTCCTGCCTGTATCCCGTAAAGCTGCGTACAGCAGTTAAAATCCCCTTCCGGTATCTTTCCCGCTGTTTTCTTTTTTTTTCCTTCACAAGTGCTCCAGTCGTCCCTGGGTGATCTCCAGCGTTGTCTAGTCGACAGTACCTTCAGCTTTCAACCCCAACTCTTCTGGAACGGGGCTGTTCCCTCCAGTTCTGCTAGGGCGAACGAATTCGAGTTCAAGGAAATTGTGCCGAATCACCGCCGGAGCTCTTGTTTCTTTCTTTTTTTGTGTGTGCAGTAGACAGAGGTTTTCGCTAGTTAACAGTGATCGGCGCTGTAAGTCCTTGTGCTCAATGTAGAAAAAACCAAAGCACAACCGCTTCTTGCAAAACGCAAAAAAAAAGATCTTTTTATCTTCCTCCTCCAATCTCCCAACGGGATGAATTTCTTTTGTTTTTCTTTTTTGAAGCGTTACAGCTTATACAGGACAAACGGGCTAAGAAAACAAAAGTGCAAAACAGCGCTTCGCTCAAAACTTTAAGGAAGATGAGGGAAAAAGAAAACGACAGGGCAGCGCTTCGCTGAAAACACAACACAAGTTTCTGAGTGAAGCGGTCTCAGGTGACGAGTGAAGTGCGGTCCGGCCGTTGTTGGTTTCTTGCCCCTCTCTGTGTGTGTCTGCTGTTGCTTGTCAAAACAAAATGCATCGCGATTATCATTGATTAACTAACCAGTGTCACCACCTTGCTGCACGCAACCACCCTTGATCGTGCAGCGACGCCAAACGAACTGAAGCTTCACGGAGATGATTAGTAGCGAACAACGGGCGCTGACTCATCCTCTCATTCTCCAAAACACGGGGTTGGCTCGTGCTACCGACTGCCTAACACGAGGCGGCTCCCCCATAGCCTTCGATTTACTGCACGTAATTCGTGAGACAGAGTCTACAGTAGGGCACGTTGCCTTTCCACGAAGCACTCGTCGAAGGTCCTTTGATCTGCTGCTTAGTGATTCCCGTCCTACGTAGCAATACCCCGCCGCCCTCCCCCCTTCGCCCTCTTCCCGCTTCACCTTTTAACGTCCGTGCAACTCCCCGAATCTCCCGTATTTCGTGCTAAAGGTTCCCTGCTTCTCGACTTGCTTCTTTCTTCGCCTTCCGACGGCCATTCACGCAGCCCTATTAGCCTCAGCTTTCGGCAGTATGCCCCCCATTCGTCCCTGTGTCTGTGTATCTGCTTCTTCTTTAGCTTGGCTTGCGGCTTGCGTCAGTTCTAAGCTAAGCGCTGAGGTGGTGTTGTTGGTCTGCCATCAAGAACCACAGCCCATTATGGCTTCTTTCTTCCTTTCTTTTTTTCTTATTCTTCCTTGTATCGTGACACACGTATCATCTTTCCCACTTCTTACTGTTTATCTCCTTGTCAGTGTCTTTTGCTTCGCTTATGTGCGTCGCTTCAAAGGCAGCCCCGCCCGAATGGATTCGTTTTCCTACAGCCTTGAGAGCATATATATTGCGAAGTTGATTAGGGGTGTTCTCTGTGTTTTGTATTTTTTTGCTTCTCTATTATATTTAACGTTACAGCCACAATGGTATCTCTTCATTTAATGGCTCACTTTTTTGTCGTTCTCCCTTGTGTTTCTTGCTTGCTTTCTACAGCGTTCACAAATTCAAACGTGAAGTCCGGTATACTCCAATTGATTATATTGTTTCCCGTTACACAAGTGTTCATTTGTAACCGCAGCCTAATTCAGACTCCGCAACGTAGACTTAAGACTACTGTTTGCTTATAAACAAACTACAGAGTGATTACACGTCGCAGGCCACACGTAAAAGTGTTAGCACTTCAATTTACATGCATTGTACATTTATAATGCCATAGATTTTGTCTTTTCCTGGAATCCCCCAGCGTTCCTGTATTTTCTGGAACTACCTCTGGTTAACCTCCCTGACTTTCTATACGTCTTTTCTCATACTTTCTGGTTACAATTAGTGACGTACCCGAACGCAGTGATACCTCGTGATGCACTGAGGGAGCCGAATAAGCGGTACAGACAATGGGAGTGATGTATTGATTGAGCTGAGATAGATGAGTGATTGACTAGGGTGATTTGTGAGGTCGTGAGTCAGTGAGCCAACGAGTCGTGTCGAATACGGAGCGAGAATGACGCCTCGTTCGCTCCGCAAAAGTAGTACGTCAGACACAAACCTTCCAACAACATAAACAACCACAACGTTTATCTTAGGGCGCAGAAAAAAATTCCGCAGAAAGGTAATTCACAAGTCTGGAGCTGCAGTGGCCGGTTTCTTGTAGAAGAGACCATCTGGAAGGAATTTATTTCCTTCGCAGTGATCAAGTTTCGACGCAGCAACTGAAGCGACCAAACCTTGCTTCGTTCATCTTCACTTAATTTACGCTAAACGACTCGGTTGAGTAGTTTTGACGGCCGCAATTTTCCGCCGGCACTTTCCTAATTATGCAGTCAGCTTCGTCTGACATTTAGTCCTGTACTTTCTCGTCTGCTGTGAGAACCTTCACGTGGCAAATCGCTGAATGTTTTTTTGTTTGCTTTTTGTTCGGGTCTCTGTATACTCAGTGCACCGTGCCCTGATTTGAACGTTATTTCACTCTCACCGTTTCTCTTCATTTATTTATTTTTTGTTTCCTTAGCCACGATATCCTGAATGACAGACTTTGACAGCTCATCAGCCATGGCCGAATGGCTTTCCTCCCCAAAATTAACATAGCTTTTCTTAGCTACTTATGCTGGCTTCCAGTAGACTACATTAATCCTAGGAACATGCACACATGCAAAAGAGAAGTTCTAATCTCTTCAAGGCTTAGCTACATAGCGATGCACTTTCCAGGATCAGCGTTCTTCCTACGAGAAGGCGGAGACGTTCACTTTCTTGATATTCTTGAATACGTGCGTTACTGCTGGAAAATTGCTATTTCCTGGCCACTTGACCTGGCCGGTAATTATTTGGACCGAATTTCGTACAACGCTAACTGCTGTAGTAGGCTCGTGACACTTCCGCAGTCTGATCGGCTCACTTGTTGAGTGACACTTTAGTCTTGACATCCACATGCTGTGTGTAACAATAATAACAATAAAGATAACGACACCGATTTCAAGTTACCGTTGTGTTGCGTCAGCTGAGCATGCTTTCTTTGCAGACTGACATCTTGCGTTGTTGAGCTCCAGGTAACTCGTTCGATCCCACGGCGGCCGCAGGTCAATGAGAGCGAAACGCTCATATGCTTCGATTTCGGTGCAGGCTAGAGAACACCGTGTGGTCTTAATTATGCAGGTGATCACCGCTATGGCACGCCTCATAATCAGATCGTGGTTTTAGCTGATGAAACTGCAGAGTTTAATTATTAAATAATTGAGACTACGCTGTCATTCTGTTGGTACCCGTTTTCTCGCTTCTATAGACAACAGCGGTCCACAGCGTCACCATTAGCAATGCACGGCCGGCTCAACTCCACCACCTGCCTTTATTAGCGGGCTTCAATCGGTGCCTGAATCCCGCAACATACTGTTATTTTCATTTTATTTAAAACAACAGGCATCCGCGTGGCGTTATTTCCTATATACGGAAACTGAAGTCAGTGAAAATGCGACGTGCCTCTTTGAGTTAGTAAGAACCCCTAAATCTATGGAAAATCTTTTCTGGTTTTATTTGATTACTTAAAATACCTTCAGGGACCATTTATGGCGTAAAGAGTAAGGGGAACCAATAAAACGAGTTAAGCAAACATAAGTAAAATATTAACTTTTTTCTAGTGGCGAGAAACAGTTCAGTTAGTAATCATTGTTCTATATGATTATATGATGATTATGTGAAGATGATGTGATTATACGATTAGTGTAATGCATATGATTCCGAAGTACAATACGATTTCACCTCGCAAAATTTTGCAATGAGAACTATAATCGGTAAACCCGAACTATTTTAACTACACTAACCTAGTAATCCCCTAGTATGTTCCAGATCACGAAAGATAGAACGATTTCGCCCGTATTGCTGATCACAGACACCCCATTTGTAGAGAAAAAAAGATTGGAATGCTGTTTGATGTAAAGACCTCATTCACGTGATAAATAATTCATTAGTATTTATTTTGTCAAATCATCAACAACGGGAAAGCTCGCTCAAGCGTATCAAAAACTACATTTATGTACAATGCATTTAGTTTCCCGTGCTTACATCAGAATTGGGAGCTATCAAACTGACATAGTATATCTATGTATATACAAAAACTTAAGAAACGTAATGCTACGCGTATATAGATACGTAGCATATATACCGGGTGTCCCAGTTAACTTGGGCCATTATTTTAAACAAATGCAAGAGGTCTAGAGAAATCGTGCCGACTGCATAGTAGCCGTAATCATGTGTACTTAAAGCCATAATTGTTTTATTACGAACTATTATTTAATTAACTATTTTAATTAGTGAACTATTTAATCATTACTTGAATCGCAAACGTGTCAATTGCAAAGTGCTAGGGGGCCTAATTCAATAATCAAAAGCAAATAATTAATTAATATTGCGTGATGAAAAAAGTACTGGGTGTAAGTACACATGACGTCCGATACAATGCAGTCGGTACGATTTCTCTAGAACTTTTGGTTTTTTTTTTTTTAATATTGGCCCAAGTTCCCTGGGACACCCGTTACACACGTTAAGCGTTGCGCGGTTAAAGGGCAACTGCGGCGTTCTTTTAACCATGTTAGGATATTGTCATTTTCAAATGGCATTGACGGTCCTATCACCGGAACGGTAGTTCAATTTGCATATAAATTCATCGAAATGTAAATCAACAATAAACGAGATACCGAAATGGGCAGCTGCTTTGCGTGACGTCACGATGGTTCACTGACGTCAGACCCCACACTACCATAATGTGAACACGCAGAACGCCTGCTAAACATCCAGTACACTTGGCGCTAACGCCAAAAAAGCGAAGCTGGTTGTGTCTCCTGACGACACAGGGAGATCGCGCAGATCTTCCCAACTAGACAGCGGCGATTTAAGCGAGGATTTCAGCGACAGTGGCGGTGTAGTCTCTGACGTCACAAACACAGGGTTATCAGTAGAAAGTCATGAGTCGGGAACTCAACCAATCTTTAAATTTCATTTTCAGGAAAAATAAGTGACTCGTAGCCGTATAATTTGGCACTGCTAATCAGAGTGCAAAGGAGAACGTATATTGAACATTTTATTAAGATCAGTGGACATGGAAAAGTCGCCTGAGATTAGTGGACCACCGGCCCTTACACCGGCCCTTACACCTCTCTGGGCCTTTTAGAAGTTATCTTCCTTCGCAGCAGTTCATGCGAGAGATAAAACATGCTTATCAAGAAAGAGGACACAATAATATTTTCCAAAAGCACTTTTTCTCAAGCAGGGTGAAACTTTTCACTTAGGTGTATAGTTCGCCGGGAAAGAAAGTACTGCACGGTCTGCCCCGCTTTCAACGGACTAGTCGTGTTTGCATTAGAATAAGGCAGGCACTTAAATCCGATACTGAAGTGGACTGCAGTATGGCACTTTCAGGTCGAAATTCGACCAACCCTACCCCGCAGATTCGTTTTCCTTTCTTTCTTATTAATTTCTTATCGCCTTTCCTTTCTGCACGCTTCGTGTGTTTTACAGATCCCTCGTTTCAGATATAGCGCTACGATCAACCCATTTGCATTTAGAGAAGTGAGATCACCATCTCCGCGTGCTTTCAAATCGACCGCCCCATCGAAACTGGCCCATTCATGACTCCACTTTCGCGAAAAAGGAGCTTTCCAATCACCTACGCAAAGACTTATGCTGACCCGCAGTGCGAGCTTAGGGCCGGTATTTCTCTATAGGCCCCGGGGTGAGAGCCGTGACAATAGGCGAACATTCACAACGGATGGTTCCAGAGCTCGAGGCCTTCGAAATGGCCAGTTTGAAATCAAACTCCCTGCGCGGTCTACCTGGTGTAATGAACAGCGCGAAAAAAAAAGAAAAGTCGCAGACGAGGAAACGTGTCGATAAAACGCGAGCGCTATGTTTAAACTAGAGCTTCATTGATAATACGTGACCACTGTGTACTAGATAGCTTATGGTCTACCCGGCAGTCACTATGGCGACCGCGTTGGCACGCCTTGACGACAGGCGCCTTTCAGAACAGTCGGTCTTGGAATGCCGACACGAACTGTCGTCGCACTGAAAGTCGGTCAAGGCTTTGTTGGCATTTGCACGTGGCTGTGGCCTATTAGAAAGCCTATAATCATCCCATTCCGTCCCTTTTCATTTTTTTTCAAGCGTTTATTTTTGTGACCGCTCTTCTTTCCGTTTGCCCTTTCCCTTCCCCTGCTGCAGGGTAGCAAACCGGATGTTTTAGCTCTGGTTAACCTCCCTGCCTTTCTCTCATTTGCATCTCTCTTATTTGCATCTCTCTCTCTCCCATATTCCTGAGTCATTCCTACACTTTTCTCATCGGCGGTGTGGCTAGTAAGTTACATACAATTACGTCTTGTTTTGCAGCGTTGTGCGCATCATCTTGCTTACCTTCGTCGCGGCGTGGTACATAGTTAATGGCGCGCATTGAATGACGTGCCTACAGATCTTAACATTCAAATATGGCGCTCAGGCAGCTTAATTGTCGGCAAGTCGCTCAAGAATAGATTATACTGCAGCCATCTTCGTCATCATCGTCATTATCCTGCTTCCGAAGCTGCAGCAACTTTTACCGCTGTATTCATATCCAGACGGAACCATTTGCTATGCAGTTTACTAAAATGTCATTAAAGAGCTGCTCACTGGCCTTTATGTTGACGGGGATGTATCTACGTTTAGCAACACTGATAAGGACTCCATCTCGCGAGCTCCCCGCATACGTCATATCGCTTAAAAGTGTAGTGTTGACAGTTTTTCTGGGCGAGCGTGAAGCACTGAATGTTAGTCTCAGTGCTTAACCAAAATGACCGCGGACGTTTCCGCTATAGTCCACGACTACATTTACGCACTGCATTGTGGCTTTGCTAAATGATATGCCGAGTCACAACTGCGCTTATCATTCCGGTTGAAATGGGAAAGCGCGCCATATGAGAGGGTACGGCTTTAGAAAAATTATTAAAGCATAAAATGAGCATTCGGCGTTAGCATTAGAACACACAGCATCAAGGAATGTAGTGGGCGAGCATCCAGAGAGTCACTGGTACTTCGCTGTTAAATAAAAATACGAACGTGGAAGCTTCAAATGCTGCATAGATTACACAGGTATAACATGTTGCTGGTAACGTCCAGCTCAGTCTTATTTCCCCACAGTGACGCCGTCAAAGTGTCGCTGCCCTGGCCGAAAAATTATGTTTGTACTTTCATAAGCTGCAGTGCGGGATTTGCCATTTAGCTCTCCAGGAAACGAGTCAAATTAGAGACAGCGTTGCTTTTAAGAGTGGTTGGGAGCCTGGTGAAGTCCTCCCTCCCTCATCCCCTTTATAAGAAAAAAAAAAGAAAAAGCGTGGGCAGTGAACGCATTCGGTGTTCCCAACTGCAATTAGTGATAAGATTCTGCGACGTGTCACAAATGACGGCTCCAAAAAAAAATTTCTTTCCGCTTTGCTTTGCGCTCGCATATTTAGGCGCTACGTCTATAACCGTTTCTTCCGTGTAGAAAGCAAGAAATAAAAAGAAATGAAGGAGCAAACGAAAGAAGGAACGGAAGAAAGAGGGAATGAAGCAATGAATGAGGCAATTAATGAAGGGGGAAAGAAACAACCAAGCAAACAAAGAAAGAAATAAAGACGGAGTGAAGGAAGAAGGAATGAAGCAAAGGAAATTAATAAAACGAAAGAAAGAAGGCATGAAGGAAGGATGGAAAAGCAAGGAACGAATGAACGAATGAATGAAGGAAGTAACAAGATATAGTAGGGCATGCGAGAGCTGTGAACATGACGTCTCAAACAGCAGCGGTAGGTGTTACGTTCCCGAGCGTGCAGTTGAAATTATGCGAAGGTTTCGCTTACATTTCACAGCCCATTAACGCTAACCGAAACCCGGCGCACGGTCACACAACAAAGAAACAAAAAAAAAATACGCTCACTTTTTTCGTGCTGCTAAATCTGCGGACTCAAACTTGCATGCTTACCTACCTAGTGGGGAAGACATTAATTAGGCGAAAAAGGAAAAGAAAGAAAGAAAGAAAGAAAGAAAGAAAGAAAGAAGGAAAGAAAGAAAGAAAGGAAAATGTAGGCAGTATTGCGCACTCAGCCTAACGACTTTGATTAGTTTAGCTGACGCTGCAACTTTGCAGTTGCGCTTATCTTAAGCATAATTTTTGTTCCTATTCTTTCTTTCGTCGGAGCCATGACCTCACATTTTGCGTCCTTTCGCTCACTACCTTTGATTATATTGGGTTCAATCTCTCCATGCATAAGCATGCTTTCAAGGCATCCCTCCAGCCCCGGACTGCTACTTCTTTTTTTTTTTCAACACAGAGTCCAGAGTAGCAATCTTACATGACATTAGAATCCCCGCAGTAAAAGCAACAGCAACGCGTTTTCATCAGCACTTCGTCACTTAGCACTTCGTTTCATCAGTGACGAAATGTGGCTTATGGTAGGTTGGCGTAATCCACGAGTTAAGCTCAAAGTTGCCCCTGCCGCACTTCATAGCTTTCCTATCCCATGGCCATATATTTACTTTCTTTCTTTCTTCCGTCTTCTTTTTTTTTGCTCTCACCCATCTGATTATTTTATTTAGTTATTGTGCACCGGAGATGTTGGCTATAAGCACAATGCATGCCGGCTTCCAAAAACATCAATTTAACTTTCTTTCTGTCCTTCATGCGATGATGTGGGTCGCTAGCCATTATGTTTATCGGTTCGAGGATCGGAGACACGGAAGGGGTTAAGCTTCTGGAAGGCCCCGCAAAGCCACCGCGTCCCCGGGCGCTATTCCTGAAACAGAAAATAATAACAAAGAAAAACGGCGGGTTTGAGCTTCTCAAAACACAGGGTCGAGCCCCCTAAACGCCCATCCCGGAGCTCTGGTAGTAAGCGCAGCCGTGTCAAAGCCAAAAGAAAAAAAAAAGCCCAACCTTTGGGTAAAAAAAAGAAAAACGAGAGAGCTTTGCAAAGCTCCAAGAAGAAGCAAGTGTGCGCAAGCGCGCTAAGACGAGAAGAGGGTCAGGTCACGTGAAGTGAAGCGGCGCTAAACGAGCGCGCCGTTTCCCACTCGGAGAAGTGCCAGGCCGACAATCTCTCTCTCTCTCTCTCTCTCTCTCTCTCTCTCTCTCTCGTTTGTTTCGCTTCGAAACTTTCTTGTCTTTCGGATGTATATTTTGCCAGTCTCGCAAGGGCGTCACAAACAGCGCCAAAACAACATCCTTCTCCTCGGTATCCGATCCTTTCCTTTCCCTTCCGCGACCCTCTCACTCCTTCAACTTTCACTGCCTTCAGCCGACAGCCTCGTCAGCCTCGCTTGGAAGGGGAGAGGGTGTCTTAGGGGGAGGGAACGGTAAGCAAAGGAAAGGGAGAGTTGGCTTAGCGGGATTCAAACTTGGTGAGAGTGGGGAGAGGGGGGGAGGAGCACTCTCCAACAGTGTCCCGAGCCAGGCGACGCCCCTGCATCCTTCTCGCGTGGAGTGGGATTCATAGCCCGGCAAAGAGCTCACGAAGTCGACAGTCGAGCATCTCTGAAGCACGGGTCAGCTTGTCCAATGACCTCCTCCGCTGAGCCATCGTCGATGCTACGAGGTGCGCTGCATCGACTTCGAGTTAGATGACCCTTGACACCGTCACGGCTAGCATAGCGTGTCAACAGATCGTTCGAGTGAGGCAAACAAGACCCTCTCCTTCTTCACTTTCTTTTCCTCGTAAACACTTCCCGTTTGGGGAAGTGACTGGACACATTTGGCGTAAGCGTGTGTGCGCCGAAAGCAGTTGAACGACCGAAGAACCCGCGGAGTCCGTGCCCTCCGAACAGCTCGTGCAAGCAACCGCCTCGACAAAGCTGAAAAAATTTGTGCGTCATTCAACGCGGTACACTTTGTGTTCTTGCGGACATCTTAAACGTTCGTGTAGCTCCGGGCGGGGTCCAGGTGAGATCGACGAAGGTCGCAAACTGCAGCCACGGACGGGTGTGACTCCCGGTGTGACTCCGACACGTGACAGCTGCGCGCCACTACAGTTCGGGGTTTCGTGCGGAACCGCACCTGGCTGGTAGCACAGCTCAGCTCTTGGTACTCTTGGTACTCCTGAGCGCCCTTCAAAGACTCCTGTGGGGTGTGAGGGGTGACACTTCACGCGTTTGAGGCTCAGCACCGGTGGAGGACGCTTGTTCCTGTATTCAAGGACAGCCCCCAACTGGAACTGTTTCGCACCTCGTTACCGCATTCATCTTTATATTCATCGAGCGAAGCACGTGAGTGTTTATTCACTGTGTTCTTAGAGCAACGGCACACTTAAGCCACTTGTAAGTTCGTATGTGGCATGTAATGCCAAAGAGATGTGCGGGAAATGTTGGAGAATACAAGGGGAGCCTTTGAATTAAGGGAACATACACTCTTTATTGCTTGCATATACTTGAACAGTCGACAATAGTCTAGTCTATATGTATGTGTGTGTTTGTGTGCACAAATGTTAAAGCACAGCTTTGTATTCGGATTTCTAATGCGCCAAATTTTATTTGTTTGTCGAGCTATTTGACATGCTTTACTGCCTCTATAAATACCTGGCTCTCCGCATCATGACTGGCCAGTGCCTCGCGGTCTGCTTTGCTGCAGTGCACTCCAACCCATGCGGAAAGTCATTCTGTTTTGACTCCCTAGCTCCAAATGCAATGTTCTTGTCGAATACGCCCGTGGAGGCTGTGCTTCAAAAAAGATTTAAAGGATCAATACTCAAATTCTTGCATTTCACCTGATTTACGAAACTTTTCTTTCGTCCACAACGCAACTTGTTTATCAGGGACAAGAAATTGTTAATCTCATTCTCCGCTGTATAAGCCAGCGAAACGAATCATACACGTTCTCTTTTTTTTCCACGCTCGCAGCGCTAAGCAGTTATCGGGGAGCTGCAAAGAAAAACAAGGCATCTCTGAGAGCGCGCAGCTTAATCAATCTTCTCCTGGTATTCCGTCATCTCCTTATCCCTTCAAATCGGATTTTCGCTGCGTACTTGATTAAATCTTGAGGACGAGAATGCCTGAAGACTGTTCGTGCTTCGCGTCTTGACCAGCTGCTTGCTTCATCTTCCACTTTTAACCCTTCAATTCAGTTCTGTTTTTGTGTGTGTGTGTGTGTTTAAAACCAGTTCGTCTGACCCTACGAACACTCTAGCGAAAACAAACAAGTCTGCGAATGTTTCCCAAAACTTGATGGACGAGCGTTTTGGTGACTTTTCGTGCGGGAAACCCGTGGTGTCGATCTCACACGCAAGCCTTTTCACGAGCTCCTCTTTGCGAAACTATTTAACTGTTCAATGTCTTAATTATCCAATAATCTGACGCCCAAAAATCAGAAACGTAAATAACTGAAACTAGCTACTTCTTCAGTCATGCGTCTCCGATCTTACTGGTTTATTAATTCATTATTTGATGATTTACCCCGTTCCATCAGATGCAATAAGGTGTTGCGCAGAGAAGCCTTTTTTCGGAAGCGGATACATTTAACTTCTCTTAGCGCCAAGGCTTAGCGACGGCGACAATTTACATTGCCTTTTCGTTGAACGCTGCAGACGCTGGATTAATTTCTGCATTTGCCTCGGTAAAAACTAGAACTGCAAACCTAATCTGCTAGAAGCTGGTAAAATTTTCCCGATTATGTCTCCAAAACATTCCCCGTAGAAAATGCGACACTCAGATTAATCGCAATCACGTCGTATGTAATTCCCTTGAATGTAATGAGGACGATGCCTAGAGTGGAACGCCGCCAGTTTATCTCGTAAAGGCCGTTTGAAGGAAGCCCTCCCTAGCCACGTCTGGCAGATTAAACGCAATGACCTCGTTTCTTGTGATAATGAGGCCAATGTTGTTAAGATATGCGGTGGCAAAGTCGAAAGGTCAGAAGGTTGCACGTGTGCTTAAAAAAATTAAAGGAATGCAAAATACAGTGATTACCATGTCATCTTAGCTTTTTCCTCCAATACTTAGAGTAGCTTAAAAAAGAGATATTACCTAATTTATCGGCTTAGTTACTGTTGTTCTATTATATCATACATGGGCTGCTGTGGAGAGATTGAGTGAAGGAGAACATCGGCTACTCCACTCTCTTTGTAATAAATCACTAAATAAAGTAATAAATGACAATAGTATAACAAACGAGTCAATTAAAAATGATAGTCAAACTGATTAAGATTAATGCCGCAACGGAGAGTTCAGTTGAGGTGCGTCTATGTGGCTAAGAACATAATGATACATACGTTTTGTAGTCCTCATCCATTGGTAAAATATTCCTCCACGTACTTCCGAGTAATAGATCTTAACACACATCTACATTCAGGATGCGTCCGCTGGACAGAGCAGGAACGCGTCGCGTCATACCTAAATTTACGCGACTATTTATCACAAACGCTGATCTTATCTCTGTGTTCACTAAGAAAAGTGTCTTGAGAATATGTGCACCTCATAATGTGGACAACTCGCTGAGCATGCTGCTAGTAATACTAAAACACCGCAGGACTGTGACAATAGCGGCGCGGTGAAAGAAGCAGAGACATTGAGGGGGAGAACATGCTTTTACGTGAACCTAAAAACGAAGAGGTACGGTTGTTTTATTGCGAATACAAACAAACTTCCAATTCACGTGCGAAATGTTTGACAACAGGCTCCACATGAAAGGAGAGGTCGCCATGAAATATTCCGGGTACCAATTCACAGTGAAGTGAATGCGTAACATATTCCATTTTGGTATATTCTACGATAGAACGGCGCATTATTGTAACGCACTAAATGGCGTGAGATTCAAAGGCAAATGAAGATTGACAGCGCCTGTCAGCACACTGCGAGTGCATTCTAAAGATCAGCACAACAGGGGAGGGGGAGGGGGAGGAAATAAAGAGAGAAGGCAGGGATGTTAACAGCAGAAATGCGTCTGATTGGCTATACCCTACTCTGGGGAGGGGAAAGAGTGAATAGAAAGATAATATAGAGAGAGGGAGGGGAGGGGGCGGAAAGCCGAGGTGAGCTTGCACACGCACGCGGAGGGCCTGAGCGAGTCAAAGACGTTCACATAAGCCAGTCACCCTCAAGAAAGATAAAAGTGCCTTCATAGCTTTGCGGGCCGATGAGCGATGGGGGTGGTCTTCAAGTAGCACCTGCACGGTCAACGACCGATCGTCCAGTCGTAGCAATGCGATAGATGTTTTTCTTTCCGACTCAAATCGATGACAATTGTACAATAAGTGTTGGATGTTCGTCGGCACATCGGGAAAATGAAACAGCCTAACAGGCACGAAAAATGCTGAACGGCTTGCGAACAGGAACGGTCCTGCTCAGCTCTGTGCGGCGAGAAAATGAGCTTTTTGTGAAGGCGAAATTACCTATATTCTTTTGATTATCAGTCACCCAGAGGGCATGACGCGGTGTTAACGGCAGCATGGAAGTTTCTTAATTTTACGTTCAACAGATAGATACACACAAAACCTTTTTCTTACGATTAACAAATAAAAAAGTTGAAGTTGACCATCCCCAAAATGGCGCTTTCCTTGCATTGTGCAAACAAGGACGGTGTTGAGGCATGGGGCGTTTAATGGTATGGTATGGTATGATGAACTTTATTTAATGTCCTGAAGATCAACCTTTAGGTTTAATGTTGTTACTTGCATCTGATTATATCGGTGATGATGAAGATGCGAGTGATTCCGTGCGATCATATACTTCGGGGAGCTTCCACTCACTGTGCATCAAAGCACACCGTAATGTTTAGTTTCCATAGGCCAAGATTACCCTAATACTCAGACAGAAATGAAAAAAAAAGAAATAGCGTTGGCGAACCCTGTGAATGTGGGTCATCGACTGCCACCACTCCCGCGTGCGGTGGTTAATTTCCACCAGTTATTTTACCAGTGTTCATAACAGCCCCACCTAATATAACAGAAGACAGAACTTCGTAATTGTACAGCCTGTAGAGCAATCAATAATGAGGGGTCTGTTTAAGCCAGCGTTTCTAAAAAAAGAAAAAAGAAACGTTGAAGTTGGCAAGAAATCACTTCGCCTCCGAAGGAAATTGCTCTGAAAGAATGGAAGGTCTTGATGCTTGAATTCTGTGTTCGAGTTCTGTGATCACATTACTTTTATGATGTGTTTAATTACGAGAGCGTTTTGCTGGCATAGAAGTCCCGACCATAAAGACAGCAAAAGGCGTGAGAAGTCGCAAAAGGTAGTAAGATTCGGGGAACGATGGACTTTACCACTGTTCTTATAATTAATATTCTTCTAATTCCTTAGTAACGCGAATGATAAATAGCGTTGCCTAATTGCCCGCTAGTCTCATTGCGTCATTTCTCAAGGAATGACCTTTTCTTGCTCCCTCTTTCAAACTTTACGGAGAAATACAATTCATAAAATGCTTCACGCATATCGACTGAGTAAATAGAAATTGGCAGCAGAGCGGCAGGTCCACGTTCAGACCACTGTCGCTGCATAGTAATGAGGAAACGGATGGGCGCGTGTTCGATTGATATCTTCAATTTTCCAGTGGAACATGCCCGAGTAATCATCGACGTCAGCGTAACCCACGCACGAAACAATAGCGAAAATATTGTAATACCTGCGCCTTTTCCAAGTATTTAGGCAATGCTCGCTTTAGTGCGGCAAATTTGCATTCTTCCTTGTAGACCACATTAAGCAGAACTTACGGTGATTTGTCGTTCATGGAAATCGCACTCCTGTAATCATTAACAGTAGCTCTGACTCGTGTAATTGTCCACAACCCATTTTGTCATCTTACGCAACCGACTGCGCTAATCTAGGCTGTCATTAGAAGTTTTATTCCAAATAATGTTGCGGCAAAATCAAGGGGCTTCATAAATTATTTTTTTGCCTGTCCTTGGTTTCAAATACAGGCACGGACAAATCTGTATAATGGCTAATACTGTTGATTTTCGCAGGTACTCCATGAGCACGCACGTACGTGTCGTAACAACCATTTGCATATTCGTCAGTTACAGCTTGGTAGAAAAAGTTGATAGTTTTCGCCTGATGGGGACGAAGCATAGAGAGAAATGGCAAGGTCTAGCGCTTTATCCGAGCTCCTCGCGCGCCGTTCTAACAATATGCGGAGGCTGTATGGCTCGACGTAGCGCGCGAACAGCTGCTGCAGTGCAGCAGAGACAGTACCCATGACGGATACCAGGCATCTCACAACGTTGCCTCGATGAGAAATGTCGGATGTATGTATGTATGTATGTATGTATGTATGTTATGAGCGTCCCCTTTGGAATGGAGCCGTGGGTTGCGCCACCAGGCTCTTGCTATAATACTGCCTAATGTCCTACCTAGGATAAAAAAAGGAAGAAGAAAAGGAGAAAAACGCAACGAATTCCTATAACCGAATTTTCTGACCCCCTATTGGGAACTTTGTTTCTCTACGCCTCCGTTTTATTGTCGTTTGCCTATTTTGCTTCCACCAATCTTTCAACCGCCTCAAGTCTGTGTGAACTAAAGCTTTCCTAACAGGGATATTAAATAATATACAACTGTTCAACTTCTGGACCTCGTTTGGCCGCATAGTGATTACGTACCTGCCTGCAGAACCAGCAAGTTTCGTAGACTCGCTCCACCCCCCCAACACACACACACACACACGCCAACCGCGTGACACACGTGACCGTGGATTTCACAATCTCCGGGATCGGCACAGCTTGGTATTGCACTGCCTCCGGGATCGGCTCCCTTTACTCTGCAAGCAACCGACGGCGCAGACGCGTTGAACCCCCCGGAAGAAGGCATAGAAAGCCGCGTTTTTGTTAAGGCATAGGAGATATGCGAAATTCCGGAAGAAGCTTTTCCCCCACACCTAGTTTGACCTAACAACGGTGGTGGTCCTCTGGTTCCAGTCATATTGAAGATGAGAACACGTGGGCTGATAACACCCTTCCTGCTGCCTTCCCTACCTCGCTGCGTCGAAGGTTTCCGTGATAGAATGTATAGGCACGACTGAAGGAGGACGTAGAAAGAAACTGATACACAGAGACAGCGCTTCTTTGAAAAGCGATGAAAAGCGTATCAAAGCTATGAAAAGCGTATCTCAGGTTTAACAGGGCTACCAGTTGTAGCGCAGCCATCTAAGTTGCCGAATTTCCCACATCTAGTGAGCATATTTGGGTGCCGTTGGTTGTTTCAGCACGTAATTCTCTGGAGGACGCAGCCAATCAACGACACGTCTGTGCGGCAGCGCAGCTCTTTTCGCATACGTAAGCCGATTTGCTAATATGAGTTCTGTCTCGTGTGTGAGCTGTCCGGAAAGAAAGCAGTAGCACCCAGCAGCAGCCACGGCCAGCAAACTGCGGCTGGGGTTCATAGCGGAAACTTCGCTTTGAAGCCATGAAGAAGTTAGAAAAAAATTGATTCTGCGGTTTTGCTTGTCAAAACCCCGATCTGATTATGAGGCCTGCCATAGTGAAGCATTCCGGATTCATTTTGACCGCCTGGCGTTCTTCCACCTAAATTTAGGAACACGAGCGGTTTCTCTTTTTTTGTCTTTCGCCCCCGTCGAAACGCAACCCCCGTGGCCTGGGTCAAACCCGCGACCACGACATTGGCGGTTGAAGTTATGCAACGATATATATATATATATATATATATATATATATATATATATATATAGCTTCTAGGCTACCGCGTCGGATGTGCTTTGAAACGATAGCGTCCTCACGGAGCAGTCAGGCACCAACTCGCGTCCCACACCTCCTCATCCTCGCCCCCCCCCCCCCTTGATTTCCCGCCATCTGAAGCCTGTCTCCGGTTGCGACGTCGACCACTCAACCCCTATCGCAACGCCCCGGTGTGGATTTGAAGCGGCGGAACGTCACCTGTGCGTGTGAGGAACGCTGGGGCGCAGCGCCGGAGGGGCCAGGATGCGGCAGTGCCGGAACACGAGACACAGGCGAAGCGGAAACTCCGGCTAGACACGCGCGGTTAGGGAGCAGGAAGCGGGGGCACGTTGGGCCCGACGTGAGGAGATCGCAGTGCCCTCGCCCTGCCCCGCCCCCCTAATAAAAAGAAGAAGAACCTAGCTTTCAACGTTTGACCAACTTCCAAACTTGCAGCCTGCATAGACTAGGAGAGTTTAACTCTTCGTCATGCTGGCAAAATAAATTCGAAGGTTGCGCTATCATTACTCTCTAAATAACAGCTGACTCATTGATAGTGTGCCTTCGCCTTATAGTTATTCGTTTATTTATTTCTGTTTACACCTGCATTGCAGTAAGGGGGGGGGGGGGGGGGGGGGGCGCCTCTAGCCATTTCGAGATGCAGTTGTTATGCACCCACGTGAAAAAGCAAGAAAGAAGAAAACATCACCCGAAAATGCGCAGTGGTAAACATCTATAGCGTGACCGCATATATGAATAAAGGGTGGCCATTTTTTAAATTTTATGGAATATTTAAATATAGCCTGGTTGCAGGTGACATAATTCTAGTCCTTGTGCGGGATTAGTGAGTGAGGTAGACATTGCTTGCACGAGACATATAACCACGTATTCAAAGAATTAACACAACTTCACTTATTACCTTTCGAATTAATTAATTTACAGCGCATATTGCGTTTTACAAATTGTAGGCGGTGAGATTGCAAGGCGAATCCACCTGGAATGAATTTACGGAAAGTGCAGAAGCGTAGACTGTTGGGGCTGGTTTGTGCATCATGTATTGTCGTTGAGCGTAAATACGGGCGGGAGGAAACGGACTGGACAGGACAAACGCTCACTTACCATTGAAGTTTAATGAAAAGCTATCCAGGAAGCGGAGGGCCACATATGCCCAGTCACAAGGCTGTTACAAATCTCATGCATAATCGCCTACAAAAGTTGCAAAAGATGCTAACGCCCAAGGAGATAACTAATTTCCTTTATCCGTCAGCGCAACTGACGGGGCACTGACATGCGTGGCAGATTGTGCGTATACCTGGCCAGCCTCAATAATTTCTCTCGTCAGTCTGTCATTAGACTTGTTTAAGATCGATGCATTTCTAAATAGCGGAGTGCAACCGCAATGTTTGATGGCTGCAGGTAGGTGCGTACCACCCCCTACAGCCTTTTAAAGATGCTGAGTCCGTCACTTATACATCGACCCATTTGGCCAATGTAAACGTTACCGCATCGGAGCGGCATCTAGTAAACGACACCAGTGGCGCAAGTTCCAAGGGGGTTTGCGTGTCTCTTCTCACATGCATTTTTCGCACTTTTCGCTCCGATTACGTACGAGAGAGCACAACTTCGCGAGCTTACAGGGGGCTGTGAAAACTACGTCCAGCTCATGCTTGCGTCCTGCTATCTTCAGGTTGTGCGAAACTGCATGTATGTGCGGCATCACTACAACCTTTTTTAAGCTGTGGCTTTTCCTGTGTGGTTGCGGCGGTCACCATCTTGAGCTTCCTTAAAAGCGAACCGGCCGCCAAAATACTGGAAGGGAAACCCGAGCTAATGCTAACGCAAGCACAATGATCTATGCTAAAGCCCTCTACTAATGGCACACTTGGCCAATCGGTTTTTAGTTCGTCAATCTAAAGACGCTGAGAACGAGGGACAAATAAAAAAAACAGGCAGACAGGAGGAATGTGTGTACAGGAAAAAAAAACACCAGGTAAAACAAAAGAAACATACACTGTCTGTGCGCATTCGCCACCCTTACATGCGTAACTTTCCCTCTACTTTTAAAGATGGCGAAAGCAATCAACACTAGCTCAGTCTTGAAGTAACCAACACGCTTGAATGGATTATAGTGCAGTAGTACACTGGAGGCATGGTTTGCGCAAAAATTATCTTCTCGTTGGATATGAAAATCTTCAGTTATCTGCCTAATGCGTCCGCTCACGTGTTACGACAGCGTCGTCAGTGTTCCCCACGCGGTCGTCTCTAGTGCAATACTCAAACCAGTCCTGTACCAACTGCAAGCACTTGCGTCAGTGAACTCTAGGCCGTCAGTGCCAAGTCTATTGAGTTCGCTCCAGCCAGCGGCGTCAAAGCGACTCCAGTTTCCCAACAAGTTTCGCAACTTCGACCGAATGCTTGTTCTTGACGTTTCTTTCATTTTTACTTTAGACAACGCCTGCTGCAAAATGCTCCACACTGTCTTTCGCTCCACACTCACCTGCTTTTTTTCCTTTCTCTGAGATTTCTCAATAGAAAAAGAAAACACGGAGGCGCCAACATGTCTCGGCAAACTGTACGTTTCATCCAGCGTGCTTTTTTCTCCAAAAAGCAAACAAGTCTCGGCCCTCAAGACAGTTCCACTACTCACATGTGGTTAACCTCAAAGGGCAGTCACAACCGCATAAATAAAGAAAAAACATGTAGATCACGTCAACCTGTGATTTCGTGCCCGATATCGAAATCTCCGTTCTCGTCGAAAGCACACGACGTCGGACACATCCGCGTCATCCATCACTCGAGCCTGTCAGATGTGCCTGCGTGTAGCGTGGGTTGCATCGGCCTAAAAAATCCCAAGCCATAAAAGAGTGTCGGGGGGGTTCGTTCAATCTGCCCCCTGACACACGCAGAAGAGACCAAAGGATGAGAAATAAAGAAACGTCTTCGCAGAAGGAGGAACGTGGCATCTGGCAAACAGAACGTATTGACGTTGCCTCGACAGTCTGCAACGAACTCAAGTGCTCGCACTCGACCGTATTGCTGAGCCCTGTTTCACTCCCTCTCTCTCCTTCTATTTCCCTCGGCTCAGGTTCAGGTGTTGCAACGACAGGCCGAAACCCTTCCGTCCCAGGAGAGTCGCACAAGTTTAGTCGACACGCGCGTAGGTCGCGGCCTGTTCGCGTCGAGCTTTTCCGTTCTTGGGGGAGTGCCATGTGACGTCATTCGTGCGCCCACAGCCGTACGCACTGATTTCGCGCGAGTTGCGCGCAGTACACTCCTAAACTCATTGCACTTAAGTTTCGCTAGCTAAGCGTAACATTTCCTGCACACACGTTCAGCTTACTTAGTGAAATCCTACGTGCAACGAGATTGAGGGCGCTACGCCTGTAGTCAGTACACCCGGAGTCCGAGAACCGCGTTGCCTTCGAGTTAAAAGCTGGAATGTTTCACTTGGCCTGTGACGATCCTTCACCAAGTTAACAATAGGGCTTGAAAAGCAAACGACATGCCCCCATTTGTCGGTAGCATTTCCAATGATCTAACCTCATTGACTCCACAGAACGCATGTTCGGCGCTATGAACCTCTAGCAAACGTGGCTTTTGCCTTGGACTGTCGATCTTCTTTCTTAAAGTGGCATAGACTTCAAGTTGCAGATGGTAATGCAGTACCAAAGCTGCTGCTAAGCAGTAGCAAAGCTGACTGTCGTTTGGCAAAACGAAATTGACTAAATCGTTCGAACAAAAATAAACGGTCCAGAAAGCCTACACTACGTCCGGGAGAAGCGAAAAAAAGTAAAACTTCACTATAACACGCAATCCTTCTCTCTTATTGGTCCCGGGCAGTTCTGTTGTGTTTATACAGCGTTTCATAGTAAAAAAGTTGAAGAGAGAGAACGGTGGTAGTGAGCCAGCCATCGAGCATGGTGGGTCTCTGATGGTAATTGTGAAGCATTGCTGGAAATCGGGACAATCCCATAGTAGGCGTCTGTTTTCAGAGTAGCCCCGACAGCGTATGACCACTGGTTATGAAAAAACCAGAACTGACGCCAGTCTACATGGACAAATTACTAAGATTCTGACGTTCTGGCCCCTACACGGCAGCCTTGTATATATTGTACATGTTGTCGATATTGTGAACAAAGTTCTCGAGTGGAGACCTAAACATTGTTTTTTTTGTAGTTTCTTAGCCCAAGGCGGCTGTCAAGCAGGTCGTTTTTCGTGATTCTTTATCGAACAAGCGAGATTTGGTCAGACTCTTGGTCAGACAGATTGACTAGTCGGTTAGAGCGACGCGCGGCCAGTTTCCACGTTCGTGGTTTCGCAGTGGTCAAAGTGTTATTATTAGTCATGTAAACATGCGTAAACGCCACACATACAGACAGACAAGAAGCAAGGTAGCAATCGCTTTCTGAAAGGCACACCCCGTACATCCTCTTGAAAAGGAGAGAAAAACAGTGGGAAGAAAAAAAGGAAAGATAAAAAACATGGAAAGTTAAAGCGTAAGAAAACCCCAACACAAAATGTGAAATATACTGCAGCACAGTATAAGCATCCCATACGATAATCAGGTGCCGTATTGTTGACAGGAATTTTAGCACAGTTTGTGAGCCTCGTATCGAGCACAAGCTGGACTCAACTGCGGAGGTGATGTGGGCTTGTTGGTTGGTCATCATGGAATGGAATGACGTGTAGTTAGTACAGCACGAACATGGGCATAAGGAGAAATGAGACACGCGCACAAGCACTAATTAAGGAACTCTTAATTGCGGGACCGGTGGTGCTTGTACGCACGCATGACCCCGCGCACAGCAATTTCAGTGCCCCTATATATACTACAGTATACAAGTAAGCATGAAAAGCAAGCATAGCTTCGAAATCGTGTTCATGCTTGCTTGTATTGTAGTATGGGGGCATTCAAATCGCTGTGAACGTTTTCTTATGTGAGTACAAGTGCATCCTACCGTTTATTTCAAATGTCGTTGTTTAAAGTTGGCGATTGTGTCTGTGTTTCGTTGCTTTTTGTGTCCTTGTTCTTACGGCGTTGCACTTCATGCCATTCCATGAAGCTGGACCTTCCCGCTACACCAAATATATATATATATTTATATATATATATATATATATATATATATATATATATATATATATATATATATATATATATATATATATATTATCTCAGTTCTAGAAAGGTAAAGTTGCTGTACGTTGCTCTGCACTGCAGAGTGAACACAATTGCAAAAATTTGGCATTCGAAAGGTAACGCACGAATAATTCGCCGCAGATCCCACACGCCGGGTACGAACGGTACAGCGCTTTGGTGAATCTTCTCGTCACTGCTACTATATAATACTTTCTTAATTTCGTTTCGCATAAGCTCCATTAGGTTCATCATCATAATGTCTTTCCACATAGGTATAACCACGTGCAACATGTGTGGAACCTACGCGGAATGTGGCTAAGAGTGCAATGTTTCATATCCGCCATGCTGGCCTAGCGACTATGGCGTCGCAGTCTTAAGCCCAACGTGGTGTAATCAAATCTCGGCTCCGGTGGCTGCATCTCGGCGGGCGGAGAAATGCTAAAACACCCGCCTTTGCTGTTCATTTCCTGCACGTGAAAGAACCCCAGGTGGCAAATTTAAATCCGAACTCCCTTACTACGGCGCGTGGTTTTGGCACGTAAAGCACAAGGGTATGCGCGTATATGTGGTGTTTGCGCGCTCGCACTCCGCTGCACGCAACTTCTATTTCCGCTCGTGTGTGGAGGCGGGGCGCGCACACCCGCCTACGGGACCTGCCCGGCCGGAGCTCAGAGCGACGCACCCGTCTCTTTTGTCGTTACCCCCGCAGGCTCAAAGTCTGGGCAGCTGCTACCGCGTCGCCAGCAGCGCCGACATGGACAAGTGTCTAGCGTGGATCGCCACTTTCCTCTGCCTACTGCTTCTCGTCGAGGCCATGGCGGAGGCGTCTCCTTACAGCGTCGCCGGTGAGTACATGAGTGCACTGCGGAACACCGCTCACTGCTTTGGCTTTAGTAGGAGGCGTGATTAGATAGCCTAGATGGTTTGCCAGTTTTCAAACCAGCCGCTTCTTTTTTTTTTCTTCAGTGAATTCGCCAAGCTAGGCGCACTAAATCGTTTCCGGGGAACAACTTCATCACTGCGGAACGGTGTGACTTGCCATAACAGCAAGCTACCGCATGTTTCACTGCTTATACTTTGTTCATAACCACTCTCCTCTGTGATGACGGTCGCCCAAGGGGTAAAATGAATAAGTAATTAATTAAACAAAATACTTCTCGCTCTTTGGGCTAGGGTAAAACAAGTATACGTAGTCAGCGACATAGTTTTTGAAACAGACCATTTTCTTTGGTCAGACTCACCGTCAGTTCATTTCCACCCTGTCTGCATACAGCTTTCCTGGCGGGTATGACAACAATGCGGAACACTGCCAGCTGCTTTGGCTGTACTAAAAGAGTGTGATTAGTTAGCTAGATAGTTAGCTTGTTCCCTAAACAGCCGCGTTTCGTTTCCTTGCTGCCAATTATTAACTTCGTAATTAGTAATACTAAACTGTTGCCGGGGAACATTTCATACCATATATGCTGTAACCTACTTTGTTTTATCCTTTATTCTTTTGTTCATCAACACACTCTTCATGAGACCTTCCTTCCTGAGGGTATAATAAATACCAAATAAATAAATAAATAAATACTTATTATTTGTTGGACTTTGGTAATGAAAGATGGATTAGTTAGCGACAGGTAGCTTTTTAAAATTGCTAATTTCCTTTAACATGCTTGTCACTTTATTTCCACCCTGTCGTCATACAATGTCAACCGTGAGTATGTCAACGCTGCGTAATTCCTCTTCGGCGTAATTGAAGGTAGGGCAATTAGTTAGGAAGATAGCTCGTGCACTATGTGTAGGCGAATGTTGCTTTCCTTTTTTTCTCAATTGTTGTATCTGTTATGAACAATATGAGCAAAATCACCTTGCCAGAGAAGTAGCATGTGCCACGCTTATAGGCCCCAAAATCTCCATAAATGCCGTTAACTTAAGAAAAACAAAACTTACCTATGTCCTTAAAAACTCGTTTTCTTTACTTTGGTTGTCCGTCAGTAAATTAGTCCAGCAATGGAACCAGCTCGCTGAACAGTTGCCGATGGGAAATTCCTCACTGGGAAAGACCGCATTTTTCAAAGTTTTGTCGCCTCTAAAAGAACACTCTGTATACTGCAACCTACGGCATGTTTCATCGCCTATTCCTTGTCTATACTTACTCGCCTTTTTGCTGCCTTTCGCCCTGAGGATACAAAGAATAAATAAATTACTTAATAATAAATAAATAAATAAATAAATAAATAAATAGATACTTCCGAATCCTTTGGCTACGCTAAAGGAAGTACGATTTGTTAGCGCGGTAGCTAGCTTTTCTTAACACCTGATTATCTTTATTTTGTTTGTCAGTCCGTTAACTTCTACCTTGTCGTCATTCAATCTCGCCAGCGGGTATTAGCACACGGTGGAACAACACTCAATGATTGATTTGTGTGAAGGGAGTGTGCTTAGTTGGCTAGTATAGATACTCATTTAAACAGCCGCTTTTCCTTGCTCTGGGCATCGGTTAGTTACATTATGAAGCATTTAAAACGATGGTTAATGTGTCGCAGACGAACACCTCAAGGCTGTGGAACACTGCTGATTGGGTCGACTTCGGTGAAGAAATTGCAGAAAGCTAGCTAGATATGAACTTTTGTGAACATCTCGTTTTCTTTATTTTGTTGGTCAGGTAACGTAACATCCGTCTCTTTATACCGTGGCGCTGGGGAAGATTTCACTTCTGTGAAGCACATACACCAGGCTGTTTTTGGCAAATGTGGAGAAGCCGCTTCCAGAATGCCGCATGGCTAGGTAGCCCTTAAGCAAGCCAATAGTTATCTCTCTTTCTCACGATCAGGTGACTTCTAAGCCGGATTTCTCCAGTGTTGTTGGTGAGCGTCTGAATGGCTGGGAAACATGAAACACACCTCCGTGTTTTTGGCAGTCATTTCCTGTAAGCCGCGTGGCCAACTAGCCTTTAAACATCCAATTGTGGTCCGTCTATCTGGAAATCGGGTAATTTCAAAGCCAATATCTCAAGCGTGCTCGGTGTACATTTCAATGCTGTAGAACGCATCATACTGTTTTGGGCATAGGTGAAGGAGCCATTTCCAGAAAGCCATATAACTAACCATCCCTTAAAACAGCTGATTGTCTTCTGTCTCTCTCAGGAACAACCAATTTCTAGCACGCTTTACTCTAATGGAGTCGGTCAACATTTCAGTGCTGTGGAACAATCCTGATGTTTTTTGGCTTAGCTTTGATATGGCCAGTGAGCTAGACAGCGACTCACTTCCTTAAACAGCAATGCAATTTTTTTCTTGTTCGTTGGCCAGTCAATTCCTTAAGTGCTTTAAGCATTGCCTTAAAACTTCCTTGCGAAATATCAATTTTTGCGAAGCACTCCCCACTGGTTTAGCTTCGGCGTGCAAGGTGTGAGTAACTTCTTGGTAATTGGCTAAAGCGATGTCGGTCTTGCCATGCTAGCAGCGCAATAACGATACGGGACAAAATCACAGAAGATATTCCTTGTGTTTATGACATGCGTTTCCCTTCTTTTTACTCCATGCCACTCTCTTGTTGCCGCTATACATAATGACAAAGCCGGTTAGTTACATTATTTTCTATAGTCCCTTACTGAAACTTTCACTCTGTAAATCAGCCAACTTCTTGAGCAACTTGGATCCCTGAGTTGTTCGGTTAATTTACTTTGAACTCATACATTATTGCTTATTATCTTGCTTGCAATTTACGAGAGTGTTTTGAACCAGTCCCTTTTCCATGTGAATGTTCTTTCTTTGGGCCACACAACCATTGTTTTTATTCCCATTTTCTTCTGTTCAGAGACACAGCACTCTTCTTTTTTTTTTGTAGATTGCACTGCTCCACCTTAGCCAAATGTTCCACCTGAAGAAACTTTGCCTTTAAGTGCGCATTTCGCTGCTGCGACCGGCAAGATAGCCTGACGAAAAATCTCGCAGGGTTCTACACTGCTTAGCTGTGGCGCCGGAAAGGAAATAAATATAGGGGCCAAAGTCATCACACTTGCTCGCTACGTAAACAATTAAAATAATATAAAATGAGCAGAAATTAACAATACGAATAATAACGTAAATTTCAAGGTGGTCCGAAGTTTATTAATTGATTGAAGGGTAAATTATTGCGAGGACTTTCCAAGTATAGGTGAAACCTAAAGGGAACGAGGTAATGCATGTACCAGGAGTACTGCTGTGCCAAAGGCGTTATAACGCGTGTAAACTTCCATCCAGGAGCTTACTTTGGTACTCTTGTTTAGGCTGGTAAAGCGAGCCTAACGTCACACCTGAAACGGAAAATTCCAATTGTTCTTTTACATTTCATTCTTAATGGTATTGGCGTCATACCAGTTACTCTGCGGTAAGTTCACTCCTCGCCTCTTTTTTGGCTTCTTATATGTAAAAGAAAATTTCGCATCTGATGGTAGAATTGAACCATGGTCCAGCTCAACGTCCGAGATCGCTACCCATTAGGTCACGTACGACTTTCTTTTTGCTTCATGGTACTTATTGCTCAGTGAATTCACATGTACAGGTAGCAACACCCGATACGCGAACCGGTGACATCAATGATTAGCGGAGACTAGAGAAAAATTTATACGAAACTAAAATCCTTTCTTTACTTTGTTTGCTGAAGCCACTAATACTCAACAGCAATTCATTAGAACCTCAAGAAGAGTTTTTGTACGGAAGCGACGCAAGAAAACAATTATGAGATGTACATGCTAGCCCATGCTAGAAGGCGCACCAGTTTTGCCCGTTCTGCCCTTGTGGCGGATAGCGCTCTCAGGTGGCGCGTGACACCGCAAAGCGTTCTTCTTATTTTAAGAATCGGCACACAATCTTCAGTGTATAGCCATGTTGCGGTGTGACGTTTCCCTTGCCTCAGTGACTGGCCTTTATTGTAGCGGAACGGGCTGCAACGATGTTTTTTTTTGCCGGAGTATACGACAATTCAGCCGGACACGCCATTGCCGTCATACTATCGAAATCATCAACTTCTGCAGCTCCTGCTGACGTCACGCACACACGCTCGCGTCACACAAGCCATCGCTTGCCTTGCACAGGCACGTTTGTTCGCTTGGCAACAAATTCCAAAACTCTGAAAGATGCTAGACTTAACGGCAAATTGCGTCGCATAACCTCGATTCCCACACTGCGTCGGCTCTGCATAATTTCTTACCACCATGTAATGTCAGCAGCGAATTTCGTAGCGCAAAGATGATGACAGGCACTAATGAACGATAATGAATGAAATTGACGAAACAAGCAAACAAGTATACGCCCTGCGCTTAATGAGCCCTTCTTCTTTCACTCGGTCGAACGCGTGCGTGCTAATGTCATATGCACGCCTAATAAGCCTAATGTGAAGCCAGCATTATCCGGCTTAAACAGCATAAGGCTAATGATGGCTGCTTGTGGAGATTAGAAAGATTTCTCATGTAGCCATTAATAAGTGTTAGCATAAAACATATCCTCCACTTACGGAGTTCGGTGCAAGCATAAAAAAAAGCGAAGGCTAATGTCTGGAAAAGTGGAGAGATATCTGTGTGACCTCTTCAACCATCTTCGTATTGTCGGTTTGCTCTTCCCGCATTTTAGCAGAACTACCAAGTCGGAACGCCACTTTCTAAATCTAAGCAAAACCTCTAATAAACTCGCTTGCTGACGGCAATCTTTCTTTATGAGACACTAAATAAATCAACTACACTTGACGGACATTTAAGGTACCTTCATTGTTCTCAAAGTAGCCAACATGCCGACTGTGATCATAAATGCTTTGAGTTTATTCATTAGCGTATCACGAGCCACGATCCTTTCATACGCACCACAGAAAGACTTATAGTCTAGCGCGGTGTGCCATTTAATCACATAGCATAGGCTTTTCAATGAATCCGAAGAGCACCATAGACCGTTTAAGGTCCACTAATATATAGTGATGAGGTTGAATATTTATTGGCATCCTCTTTGAAACGGGGGTAGACAAATGGTCAATCAGCCTGCTTCATTTAGTCAGGTGTACTGTACTTGTTTTACATTCTAGCATTTTTTGTATACTTCTAAATAACCTTTTGATTTTGCCTCAAAACTTCTATATCTACTTTGTATCGTTATCTATGCCTGTAAAGAATCCGGTCGTATTTCTTCCCTGGCTGATTTCTACCAATACTCCAAACGTCTCTTGTTAATCTCGACTGCTGACCGGTTGATGCTTCCGTCAACTTTTAATCCAAACAGTTCCGAAAGCTGTACGTTACCTCCGGGTCTCACTGGGTGGTTCCCTTCGCATTCATTAGGATGTGCTGAGTGGTCTCCAGATTTTTGCCGCAACAAACACATTCCTGTTCTTCTTGCGAATATTTGCTCCAGTATGTTTTTGTCCATAGGTAACCAGCTCGAGCCTCAAATGGTAAGGCAGTGCCATTTGTCTTATCGTACAAATTATCCCTGCTAGTATTTTACAGCGAAGCTGTATGTGATTAGAATCGCCGGAATTTCCGCGTCTTCGCACCAAAAAAACTCAACCAATCACAGCGAGAGGCGCGCGCCGCTTGGTTCCTTGCAGCTCCAACAGACGGAACTCACCTCCGCGCATGCGCGGTGGTGCTGGCACTCCAGGGGAAAGAAATAGAAGAGCCAGAAAGCTAGCATCCGCGCACAGCGTTCACCGCAAGCATTTCCGGATAAAGATTACGGTTGCATAAGCTGCGCTTGCCCGGAAGTGGCAACTATAGCATGCGAAGCAAGGAGGCATGTAACTGCACTTTCATATACCCTCCTATCAATTGATTTAATTTGTGCTGTGACGAAGCTATGCAGAGGTCATGCGTATATATATATATATATATATATATATATATATATATATATATATATATATATATATATATATATATATATATATATATATATATATATATATTGGTGGCTCACGAAGAGCCGCGTGAACGATCAACGCCGGCAGGAAGATCAACGTCAGTATACACAACAGCATCGTGCTCAGGCTCGCCAGAACCCAGTTCAAGGCTACATCATATTGGTCTATCGGATCAGATGATAGTACAGCTTGGCTGCCCAACTACCTCCAAAGCGTCGATTGGAGCACATTTACTTCTTCCCACACTTGTAGATCTCCGTGGTCGTATTTGTTTCCATTCATTGCATCCAAATCGCCATCTCTGTTTCTCTTACTTTCTTTCTGATCACTTCTGGTTGTCTATTTACACTTTCAGTTACCCTGTACTTGGTTCCTTGACCTTTTCCTCCATTCCGTGTCCGCACTTTTCAGGTACAGATACTTGTGCACGTTTAGCCACCCATTCATTTTTGTCCATGTTCCCTGAGTGTTTCTTCAAAACTAAATTTACTCTGCGCTTCTCCGACTTCAGAAAAGACCCAACCGGTGGCCCCACTGGCCATCGCGCCAACTAGTGACCTTGTCCAACACATGACGCAAGTGCTCTACGGTGAAGGTACACGCAGAGGGCAAGACGTGATAGTCCGGCCACTGCTACGGCCTAGTGATTTACCTGCGAAGATCGCCACAAGTGACTCAACCGTCACCCAGAAAGCCCCGACGCGTGACTTGCGTCATAGGACCAGAAAGACTGTCCTGTCCCGAGTCTTGATTAATAACGGCCGGGTCAGCAATAAATGGAAACCGATCGCCATGAAGAATGGGCTCAAAAAGGAAGGCTACAGACTGGGCGTTCTTTTCTTCTTCGTGACACACACAAAGCGAACGGTCTCACGCCAGAGAGCAGTGGCGTAATTCCTTGCGAACTGACGCATTATCCACGAGATACCGAGACAGCGGATATATGCGGCAACTTCGCGAGACTCCCTCAGGGTGCATCGCGAAGGGGGACAGATGCTGGAGGGAGTCGCCAGCAAATGGAGTGCGCTGTGGTCATAACTCACGTACTGCGTTTCTTGCTCTAATATATGTTTTCACTTATCACTTCTAGCTTTGTTTTTTTCTTTTCGGCACTTCATCCCCGAGCACTTGTGCAGACAATGACAAGGTAGACCGCGGGCGTTGTGCTCGTAAGTGGTGAAGAAGTGCTACTCACATATGCTTTTGTTTCCATTTTGCACAATGACGTCGCGTGCGGATGATTTTCTTGTTGCCTTATCTTGGGCCTGGTCACAGAGGAATTCCCTTTAGCGCAGTGACAGCGCCGTTGAGAGCTCGGTTGTTGCATCCGTTCTTTTTCTTTTTTTGGAGTAATTCTCACACATTAAATCTTCGTTGACGTAGTTGATTATGCATAGAACGCAAGAGTACCCGTTATTCACAGATTATCTGCATTTCAGCAAAGCTTTTGTAAAAGCAACGTGCTAGTTTTCCTATGCATGTGAAAACAAAATTGTCTGCAGTGGATGTCAGGTTCTCTGCTATAAGCACTAGAAGATTAGAATGTCAACTGAAAATTTCCCGCAGAACCCTTCACGCGATAACTGCCGACGTTAATGCGACAGCATTCAAGCGAACTAGCGGCAAACCGTGCTGCCACCGTTGAAACACGTCATGCATGAGCCGTGCAGTGCAGCAAGGTTTCGGTCTCGCGCTTCACCATGGGCACGATGCGCCATTTAGCGGCGCTTCGGCGTACTCGGTGCGAAGTCCCCATCCTTTTGCGTGGCGCCCGAGATCGGAGACGTGCGGGTACGCACTAACGCTGGGGCTGATCACCTCGCAGCTCGCGGCCATTCATGGCTCAACACTAAGGCTTCGGGAGGCCGAGTTTGAGAAGCCTTTGTGATGCGGTTTCAAATCTGTAGATCAGCGCATAAATTTTAAGATGCATTTTCCATCCAAAGACAGAGTAAACAGGCTATATATAACAAATGTGTCGCTGAAGTAGGCTAAGAATGTTATTCGCATTATAATACTCTTTTACGTGAAAACTGAAGGACCTCGTTTGAATTGCGGACCTAAAATGTGCCGTTATGGTCATGAGTGCCTCTTGTTAACACTGCCAGGGCTACGTTTAGTGCGTGTACACAAATACACAAGAAAGCGGACCCAGGAACCGCTGCTGCTATACCTTGATTGGAATAGAAACTCGAACGCGTCTTGCGCATGTTGCGGGCTCGACTCCCACGAGCGCAAGTTTTCCTTTGTACAACTTTCATTTTCATTTCCCTTGATTAAGTATATGAACATTACCGCTGATTTCACCCTCGTTCATTGTTATTTCGACATTTCCAATTTTAAAAGAACAGTTGACTTCCCCTCTGATTCGTTTGCTTCTTCGTACAATCGAACCTCCTCGGTTCTTTAATTACCCTTGAAGGAAAGATCATTGGAAGGCGTCATTGTTCTACTGTGGATATAATTTATGGTTCTGATGCCTTTGAACTTGTCAGCAAAGCAATAAGTAATCCTCTCAACATATGTGAACCTGTAAGCACCCATGAAGGCATAAAAGCAAACAACTGATGAAGCGGGTTCACGAAGGGTGCTAAGGGAGGATGAACACGTGTGTACCTAAAGGATAGTGGTTTTGGAGCCTACTAGGACTCTGGATCACTAATCATTACCACGGCAGCCGCCTTATCAAGCAGTGGTACATAGAGGTAATATTACGTACAAGTAACAACACCATTAAAATATAGCAAGAATGTCAGCCTAACACTGATGCGTCACTTTCGCCCTTTAAATCAAACGAAAACGCGTCGCTTGTGGTCACGGCAGCTAAACACGGCGCTTCAGCACACACTGCACCAGGAAGCCGCGTAGTCATTAAAATTCAAGCATTAGTCGAGGGATTTACGCTCGTGCGAAAAACCTCGACAGGCGGTACGCGGGGCCAAAGTTTTTGCCACACGCCTGTACACAAGCAGTCGGGCGAACTGCAGGAAGAGACCGCCCGTGAATCGCTTTCTATTGAGACAAATTACTCTTTGCCCGAAAACCCGGCCCCAAGAAACTCTCTTTTTTCCGCAGCCAAACATTTTCCGCTTCCATCTCGCGGGACCTACTCCTCACAGCATTAGTACTTTCAACCCACCCCCGACGCCTCCACAGGTTCGGCTTCGTTCTGCCAAGTAAGAAAAAGTGAGACAAACACACTAAATCTTCAGTCGCCGCGGCCTCGGTTTGTTGCTGACTGCGACACGAGAAAACGACATCGAAAGGCCGGCAGCCAGAGAGATAGCTAAACTAGAACATCGGAGTTCAAGGAGCCAGCGTCAAACACAGCCGCGCCTTAACTCAAGTTTCCGCGACAAGCTTTTTTCTTCGTCATCTTCGTCTTAATCGCACACGGTCCCCTTTGATCTTTGGCTTCGGGTTGCGGCTGACCGGCGGCTGCTAAACATGAAGTGCGCAGTGGGACATTGGCCAAAGTAGGTTTTCGTTGTTTTCGTTTCAATTTTTGTTTTTCTTCCTCGGTAGTCCTTCTTTCCACTCAGCGATTTCTGTTGACAAAACAAGCAGCAACTTTTTATGTCCTCCAAGATGCGGCGAAACAGGCGTGATCTGTCCATTATAGTTTAGAGGCCTCCTCTGTTCTTCGTAACCATTGTCTTCTTTTGTAACCACGGCTCATGGAAAATACCAAATGATAATGTCGAATAGCCCGCCAACTCTCTCGTTAAACTAGCCACTTCAGTTGTCGTTAAAACATTATCTTTCTCCAAATCCCAAAGAACGGCAGCGTGACTCGAAGGAATGTAATGCCTTGTTTTCGGTTTTGTTTTGCAATACTTGGGATCATCATGTGTAGGAAGGAGACCGAAAGTGCACCAGACTATAGAAATATTTTTATTTACTGACTACGGCAGAACTGAAGTTGCGCGACTGAAAAGCTCGTTATCAGGAACCGTATCTAAATAGCAAAAGCCCCAAACAAGCGCAAGATATGCGCAGAAAAGCTGCAATAATTCACAATTTTGTAAAACAACAAAAAGCATCTCTATATACGCTAAGAGCATAATAAAAAGCCGCAAATATGTGCATAGTACTACAAAGAGAGCATGACTTGTGACAATTATGACTAGTCTACGAGTTCCCACATAGGGTGGAGTGCACACTACACTTCATGTAACGCCCTTGACGTGAAAGCGTAATAATGTTATCACCTTGATATAAAATGAGCGTCACACCAAAACATACAAATGTCACTGACATCAGAAAGTAGCAAAGAATTTAGAATTGGTCAAACACTGAACATTATTTGTGAAGACTTCAGTCTCGAGCTTCCGAGCCAGCAAGGTTGAGCAAGCCTTTCTTGTGCCTTAAATTTAGGCCTCCTTCTGCACCGTCTGCTTCCGATTAGTAGAAAACAAGTGTGATGTACCCAGGCCATGATCCAATTACCCCTGAGAGAGCAAATGCTTCCATCTACCGATTTCTACTGGCGCTAAAGGAGCCGAGATTCAGGCAGCATTGACATCCCTCTCTGTTTTCTGACGTCACACGCGTGGGTGCAGCGAGTCGTACTAGCAGCGTAGCCTAGTAACTACATGCCGTCACAGATTACTACGTACTGGAGTGTTCGTAATCGTAATTACTGTTAACGGGTACGAATGCCGAAACACTGGAGATACCGACGCGAGTAGCAGCCCTGGTGACCACATCTCGTGACGATAACATCAAATAGGGCACCCATAACATTGCCTACCATATCGGGTAGGCCGCGCGGGTGCCCAGTTTTGGAGATCCTGCCCAGAGATATAACTACAAAGACGAAATTCTATTTGCCTGTTGGTTCAAAGGTGTCTACGTCAACAATTTATAACCTAACTACTGTATTTCTTTCTTTTTTCTCTTCCCCTTATTGAAGTATAGTGGTGCAAGTCAGAAACCTACATAAGGCGCTGCGTTTGAACGAAGTGCCAAAAGAAGGCGCTGCTATCGTTGCAGCAGCCGTTGACGTATCCGCTCTTTCGGTATTCTGCGAACTGTAATACGTTTACGGTAAGCCGAACGAAAGGTGGCCGCCAACTCTTACGTAGCAAAAAACCCATCGGTAGAGAGCTTTACCTTGTCCGGATGCGTATAACACTTCCGGGTTTCCGGTTTACTCCACACGTTTATGTGAGCAGCCGCATTGGTGGCGCCACCTGGTGGCGAATAGTTTAACGACTGAGCACAAAGAGGTATTAGTGCAGTAAAATAAGCAGCCACACTCCACCTGGGTGCGGGTCGACAGTGGCGTAGTCGTAATGTGCATATTTTTTTTTCCTTCGATGATTACACCTATGTAACGTAAGGAAGGTTCTAGAGCGTTGTACCTGGACAAAACGTCACATGATGGCGTTACTAGCGCTGTTGCTGCAGTATACAAAATTATTCTAATATTCTGTGATACGTGATTTGGATTTTCCGTAAAATTATTATCGTTTACTGGTTAGGTGTTACCGGAACCCTGTGCGGCAGTAGCAAGGCTGGTAGTGGCATCATCTTATTTATTTACTTCACATACTGCCAATCCTATATATGATCAAAACAGAAGAAGCATGTACAAGAATAGCGTACAAGAATAGGTATATGATATGAACAGCACAAGAGAAACGAAACTTGTCAAATAAATGAAAACAAGTGGTAAGATTTCAAAGCAGGTTGAACAAAATTTAACAGATACAAAATTCATTGTTAATGCTATCCTGCACCGATTTCAAAAATAAATCTATTGTTGTAGGTTAACTAACAGAAGTTTCCGAGCTGTTCCACTCTTTAGCAGCAAGAGAAAAAAAGAATTTCGAAAACATTCAGTGTGAAAAAATATTCTGTTAGCCTTTCGTCATGGTTTTGTCTAGTTTTCCTCGTTGTAGATTTGGATACATATTTGGACGGGTCAATGTTTATTTGACTCTTTGTCCAACTGCTGTGCCTTTGAAACATGTCTGTGTCGCCTGAGTGTTCTCGTCAAGGAAAATGCTATAAGGACTGCACCTTAACAGTCATGTCACTAACAACAGTAAGCAACAGTAACAGTAATAGCAACAGTAAGGTAGAATGTAGTGAGTTACAGGAGCATTAGTTTTGCGCTCTATTTGTTTAGACTCTGCGTCCTGAGGTGTCGCTACCAGTGTTGCTGCCGTAAATCCTTCCGATAATCCGCCATTGCGCAAACACTGGTGCGTTTACTGTGAAAGCTAAAGCTCTCTGCTTATCTAACAGACGGCTCCTACTTGTCAAATTGAAACGGCAAATATATAGAGAAAGAGAGAAGTTACTCCTTAAAGCAGATGGAGAAACTGTGCGGCACTTTGTGTCTCCTTTTACGGCACAATCGCGACACACCCTACCAATGCCATCGGGCATAGTCTAGTGCCGTTCGCCATTCATCGCGTGGCAAGCAGTGCACGAACCCCCTCGCTGAGCTTTGTCGGTCTCCCCTCCCCCGGCAGGTGAGGAGGCCGTCGGAAGCGGCGCTTCCGCCGAGGCGGACCCCTACGAATTCTGCCGAGCGCACTTCGGCGCGGACTTCGCTCTGAACCGCGAAGTCCGCCGCGCCGCCAATTCGGTCGAGAAACAGCCTCACGAGCCAAGTAAGAGCCTCTCCGCAGTTTCCCATACACACGCTCCAACCCCTCCCTCCACCACCCACGCCCCGTCCCCCCCCCCTCTCAAGCACCGTAGCGCCTTTTAGCCAACTAAATAGCACAAGTCCCGTGCACTCCCATTTATGACGTCATGCTACTCAGGCCGACATTTCCGTTGCCAAGCCTGGTGCCACGAAAGCGGTGACGTCGAAATCACCGCGGGTTATTTGGCAGCATTCGGCTTAGATTCAATGGCAGTCGGCCCTAATAGCATGACGTCATAAAGCAGAGTGCGCAGGCCTTCTGATATCTAGATGGCGTTGCTTTAGCTCGTATCGTGGCTCGTTTTTCCTGCACTTGCAGTTACAACGCACGTACGCACCGTGCTTCTCCGTAGGCTGTAGGCTTTGCTAGCATTGGCTTGTGCACTGGCTTTTCTCTGCCTGCCTCTTACATGTGCCCACCCCTCGCATTCGGACGTGAACGAAGTGGCCCCAATCCAAGCCTTGGCTGTCTGCTACCTCTCCGCACCTGTGTTTGCCATCTTACTCCCGCATCTTGTCTTTCTTATCTTCTACGTCCGGTGCTCACATTTCTCACTAGCTCACAGCCTGATATCCGTTACGAGGGTTTCCTTGACACCACTGGACACTATACAATACTGTCACATTGTAGGGAAGGCAAAGGATATAACTGCCTAAAACGCTCATCACAAAATTTTAACTCTTTGAGAAAATTGGCTCCAGGAAGGGCAAGCAGCACTCAAAGTACAAAGGCAAGCGTCGAGCACAGTTGTCAGATCGAATCCTACGGTCAAGTTCTTCCAGTACTTTAAATTTACTTCGATCCGAATTGTAGCTACAAGCTACATAGGAAACCCGTATGAGTTTCTCAGAAAGAAAGCTTCCCAGTTGAAGAAAATTTCGCCCTGGTCCGGGATTCGAACCAGGCACCAATGCCTTTCCGGGCGGTTTCCTTATGTGTTGCATTTGTAGCTTCGTGCTACTTATCGGGTGGATATGAATTTTTCCTTTCATGTATATTCCTCCACGTTGCGAGATACCGCAAAAGTAATTTGCCATACTTATAAATGTTCCACCGTACCCTCCAGAGTAATAACTCGTAGTCGTTTGCATTCGGGGAACTAGAACAGCATTCGCGTCAGGCGCGCGCATTTGTGAGGCAAGACTTCTTCACTACATATTCCGAGACAACATTCAAGCAACTTCGGATAGATTGGGTGTGTCTTGCGCCCAGCCATAGCTTAACTGTGATAATCCGTTGAGAAGTGGTCACCTACCAAAAGTGAAATAATGTGCGCCTGACAACATGGGATTCTTGGACATTGATCATGTGGGTCATACAATTTTCTTAACACCGAAAAAACCTCGAGCACTGCGGCAGAGAAAGAAAAGGGCCCTGTAGGCTGCTCTCTGCTAAAGTTTTAGTGCACTTCAGTCGTTCAATCATAATTTGTCTTTCTTTTAGTTTCAATTTCCTTTATTGACTCATCGCTTTCTAAATTTTTCTCAAAGGCAGGACAGAAATGTAGGCCACATCACCTTTGACATGAAACGTCCTTGAAATATGTCAGAGGGGATCGCTTGCTAAAACCGCGTGTAATGAAAAAATACAATGATCGCTTTTACAGGGTGTCCCAACTATCATATAACAAGATTTAAAGATACGCAAATGCCACCTAGCTGAACAGAACCAAGGTAATGTTGTTTGCCGTTCCTTAAGAATGGTCCGATTATCTTTTTTTTGCGTTCCGCATAAGTACATTTGTCTTAATAAATTGATTAACTTTTAAATATTATGCTTAGATAAAAATGTACATAAGAAAATTATAAAGCAACATGACAAACTCCCGATACAGGCTTGTGTTTCTCAATACGTGCGACATAAAAGTGTATTTCCGAGCCTGAAAGAAGCCTGCGACTACACGCAATGTTCTTCGAGCGGCCAGTCGCGCTGGAATTTTGCGTGTATTCGCGGGCCTCTTTCACTCTCGGAAAAACACTCTTATCTAGGACGTATTGAGCACCAGAAAGCTGTATCGGGAGCTTTTCATGTTGCTCCATTATTTTCTCATGGGCATTATCATATAGTTATACTGTTTGAGAAGTTGAATAATTAATGAAGTCTAATTATTCAATTACGCGGAATGCAAAACATAATTGGAGTTTCTTCAAGCGATGGCAAACAAGATTACCTTGGTTCTACCCCCGTGGTCTAAAGCTTATAAACAAGGATAAGGTGCCTCAGAAAGGCTGGTCAACAAGATAGGAGAACCTATCGTTGTCAAAGGCGGCTTCCTCGTCCCCGGCAGTTTAGTTTTAGCGGGTTAGTGGAGACTCCTCACGCGCGGTCGTTGTCGGCCGTGGCTGGCTGTAAAGGCAGAGGCCCAAAAGAAAATGAACGATGTCGTTTGACGGCTCTAGGCGTGGTTACTAAGACGACGGGACAAGAGCGGTAGAGTGGGAAGGCGGCAGAAGGAAGGAAAAAATAGAGAAACAGGAAGACATAGGACGGTGGAGTGTTGGGGGAGCATGAGGAAGGTTAGGGAGCCCTCAGGATTGTCGTAGGCGGAGTGCTTTTGTGGGGTTTTAGAAGAGCCGGTCAGCGCACGAGTAACAAAAAGACAGGAGTTGAAAGAATGACTTGAGTAGCGTAGCAGCAATGCGCCGGGTAGTTTCGAAGGTGTTAACATGGCGACACGGAGTCTGGGGCAATGAATAGGGTGGTTGCAAGGCAGCGGCTTGGTATTTCAATGGACGTTAGCATCAGTAATGCGGCGTAAGGTTCGCTGCAGTGCCATACAGAAGTGGCACGACCTTCTGCTGTCGAGGCGCCGAAAAAGGTATCCGGGAGTCTGGGCCTTTGGATTGTGTCTGTGTGAATCTTTAAAAGAAAAAAAAATACCGGAAAGAAATGGAAATAAACGGATGAACATGTAGGAAGGAGACTGCAGAAAAAGTGGGAGGGGCCATTTGTACAGGAAGAAAGGGGTCTTGTGGTTGACATGGTGTGTAAAACCGTTTTAGAGAATCATTAATTGATCGTTAGGGGGAGGCAGGGAAGAACTTTAAATGGAGGAATAGGTAGAATCATTTGTGTGATTTAAATCTTGTTGCGGGACAGTTGGGACACGCTGTATATTCACAACCCTACTACCCACGAGCATTACATTGGCATCGTTGCGTAGAGGAAAGAGACCATTATTTGATGATACAGGGGTCGCGTGCGTTGATTGCACCGCCTTCGCGACACGCATGACGGAATCGGAGCTAAATTTAGCCTCGCGCGCGGCGTTTAGAGGCGTAGCTAGGCAGTATACGTGTCTCTGTGAAAAGCAGTAATGGCCGCATTCGGGAGGGAACACCGTAAGCCGTATGAGGCATAATTCTTCAAACTCATATTGGTTCTCATCCAGAGTTCTGAGAACTACAAGTCTGCAGAGTCTTGCAAGAAATTTCACACTGGCTCGGCTATGCCCCCCCCCCCCTGAGTACGGCGTGTAGGGCCCAGAAATGGCGTGAAGAGACTCCGGCAGCAAGACGAAGGGGCACCCAACCCATTCTGACCACCGCGGAACGTGTCCGTCTTCATAGGGAGCGCGTGCACGGGAGATCGTGACAAGCACAGGAGCACAAGACCACCTGCGGATGCCATGGGCCCGATTGGTGCGGGACAGTCTCGGGCGCCACCGGTAGGGGGCTCATTTCTCCACCCCGGTGCCCAAACACGATCTGCAAAACGAACGGGCCCCCTGCGAACAGGGATCGAGCACGACTGCAAAATTGGACTGTGAGGTGGCCACTAGGTGTAACATAGGTTAGGCACTTAACCATTATAAGGCGTTAATACGCGTCTCTCCTGCATCTAGATACGTCTTTTTTTTGTACTCTATAGCGTCCATATATCCTGTGCAGCACGCGCTAGATGTTTCACGTACTCCACTGCGTCTCCGTCTCCGATACAGCCTATCCGATTCTTTTATTTTCTTATTCTTCAAGCTAGAGAAATTTTCCGGAGCCAGAGCGATAACTTTCGTAAGCCGGTCGTGCAACTTCCTTTCCTCGCAGCCGTGCAGGCGTACTGCAGACGCCGCTCCTTCCTTCTTTCCTTTTTTTTTTTGCCGGTCGGTCGTGAAATGGCGCAGAGGATACGCACGTGTGCCGCTTCCTCTTTGTTCGACGACGCCGTTCAATGACTCCAAAGTGTCAGGCTCTTTTAATTGATTATGTTAATGTACGGGATCTTGTGGCGTAAGGACCAATGATGGCCTGAGGAGCGCCAGGAAAATGGTGTTATCGATGAAACGACGAAATCGATGATGCGGTCAATGGCAAATGAAAGATATAGCATGGCTATGTAGCGGCCTAAAAATATTCGCTGTCAATTGCGTAAAATATACTGTATATGTAATGAAAATATGGCAACATGTGAAGTGTGCTTGAATATAAGATATAAGCTATGAAGGGCCTCCTTTAATTGCAGCATTGATGTACACTATGCATTGCTGTCGAGGCACGCAGGGGAGAAGCCTCAAAAGGTTTCACCGGGGCCTACACACCCTTGATTGACACAAAGGCACCTAGATGTGTAATTGACACGTAGTGGATGAAATCTGGCCTACGTATCGGGTTTAGTGATGGAGACTTGTAATAAGTGAGTATTTGAATATTTAATTCTTTATTTAATTAAGCATTCTGGTTTCTCGTAGAAGTATTGGCCGCCAAGTCGAGTAATTTAGACCAGGGCTACATTGGCGCTCACTGCCACAGGCAATTTATAAAAATTTGGTACAGCTAAAAAAAAAGAAAACACCCTGCATATTAGAGGATCTGCTATCTATACTATCCATAAACTACATCTACTGATCTAGTGTTGTGGTTTAAGGAACAGCGATATCTGTTTATGGTGCAGCAGTTTCTCAAGCTTACTTACCAATTTTCGACAATTTGCGTAACACCGATACAGTGAACTCTCACTTGAGTGAACTTCAAGGGACCGAAGGAAATAGTACACCTAACTGAAAGTTCACTAAACTGAATATTCACTAGACCAACATAAGACATGGCATACAGAGTCAAAAGTTTGAAGTGCAATTCATGGAGCAAAAGACAAGGTATCCATAGTTTTGGAAATGTGTGAGATGGAATTCGCTGCCGCTTGGTCGGCATCCTTGCTTTCGCCGCAAATCGTTTTCCGCGTGATCCCATGCCCATCCCGAAATCGTGTAAGCCATCCACTGCTTGCTTCGAAGCCGCGAACGTCCAGAAGAAGAGCAAATTCCTTCGCTTTGCCTTGTATCATCGGGCCGGACACTGGAATGTTTTGAGATCGTAGGTCGCGAAGCCATGCCGCAACGGCATCGTCCACTTCTTTGAAGTACCCCGTGCAGAGTGGTTTCCTGGCGGGATTCATCAAAGTTTCTTCTTCAAGCTTCGATTTTTGTTTCACAATCGTTGACAACGTCGACGGTGCAATTCCATAGTCCTTTGAAACGTTCACTTTCCTTTGACCATTGTCCAGGCGCTGAAGGATTTCCAGCTTGTCCGAGAGAGACAACCACTTCCGTTTCATCGCACTCATCTCAGTAAGTGGGCACGCGAATTGCCGTTGTTACTTAAAACTGGAAGGCTGAACGGAGCCGATGAAAAACACACCACGTGGGTCGTAAAAATAAGCCTTGGTCCTCTGAGCGAGATCGTTAAACTGAAATATTGACTGTTCCGAAATTCGTTTAAGTGAAAGATTTTTGCATAGAATCTATAAGAAAATTGCAGGGGATCTTTAAAAAGTTTGGTATTCTGAAATATTCGATAAACCGACTTTCGTACAACTGAGAGTTTACTGTATTGTCTTTACAAAATTCTGCTTTCTAAAGTTGGCAGAATTCAAGTTTTTCGCCAAAATGGTAGCAAGTTGCGTTGGAATCGATCAAGCGGTTGTCTGATGAAAGCATGTCTTCGTTTCACGTGTGCTTGAATGGGAAAGTCAGACTAAAACTTACTTATTCTTATTCACAAGTGAATGCTTAAGATGGCAGTGCGCCTGCCTGAAAGAAAGCACGGGTAGCTGATAGTGACATTCTGGTCACGATTAGAGGCAACAGTGTAGCAGGGGGGGCGGGGGGGAGCATGTAATGCAGATAGATCTGTTAAGCGGTGACCTATTGGAGCGATGAAGTAAGTGCCAGAGAAAGCAGAAAACACGGCCAATGGTGGAAATGCGTTAAATTATAAGCATATAGTCTGAAAACTTTCAGCCATATGGCGCAGCTCGGTTAACGCAAGATTGGGTATGCCTAGATAATAAGGAGAGGCCGTTGTTCTGCATCAAAATAAGATAGGACGACCTGTTATTATTACTGAATTCCCCTAATACTGTCGGACAATTTTTCTCAAAGCGCAGGTGAATAGAGGCAGCATTTGAACCCGAATACAGAGTGAACGAAAACGTCCTCTAGCCGGCGTCAGTTGCCTCGCATACTTGAATCATCGATGCTTGATGCTGAGTTCAAAGCTTTAAATGCGAGAGAATTTTTTTTGGCTACCTTACCCCAAGTTAGTCTGTATACATCGCGTCAATATGATTACCACGTAAAAAAAAAAACATTGACTTGCCGTCCTGACCGTGCAAAAGTGAATGGCCAGCGAAGCGGTTACAAAACCACTCAAATGCCACCGATGGGGATAAGAAATGTTTTATTGTTCTGCCTAGTCTTACGACGACACCGTTGTTGTGCATTAATGATTTCGCACTGTTCGACGCTCATCGTATTCACGCTGCTCTTCGGGAGTCTCTGCGTGCTCTAACCATAGCAGTCTTGCAATGAACTGAATGAGTTGCTAGGCAGGTCTCCCTTTTATATATGAAGTTTGGGGACGTCACTCACTGATTCATATGCTGCTATTGCCCCTTTCCCATTGGAGCAGCTTATACAAACGCAATCTTTACTGGAAAACACACGCGGGGAGAAGGAACGTGCCTCGCATTGTTCACAGGCGCCTTACCATCCATCACGCGGTTTTCACGCTTGTTTTGTGCTTTTCGTTATCGAAATGCATACTGAGCTGTGTGTTGTATGCCTGATTCCAAAGGAGATGTGGTATACAACACGCAGATCAGTATTCATTTTTTCTTCAATTTTTTCCTCTGGCGGACATGAGAAATCCCAACCAACTAAAGGCTAACAGCTTCGCTGTAAACTTTAATTTAGCCTAAACGAAGCAGGGCCTGCAGCGTGGTAAGCGAGTATCTATTGCCTGTAATTACCAACAAGCGCAAGCTTTAGACGGAACTGTGAGGCAGACGAAGCACATTCGAGTACATCCTCGGTGCCTAGAAGAAAGGGCACGGAATACACGCGACAGTAGAACGAAGGAGCACCGCTACCGTCATGCTATGACGACATGTCCACGCATGCGCAGATCGGGTGTGGTCGGTTCGAAGGTTTGCAGAGGCGCTCAGAGCGTTTTACTTTAATATAGAGCTCGAATGCAGTGTGTGCGCTGTGCGCATCCTCATATAGCTTAGACAATAATAGCAGATGGGCCCTGCAATATTTTTTTTTTTAAGCCGCAGGCAAAGTTTGCAAGTACTCGCGAGTTGGTTCACTATACCATTTTGAACCGATAGATGGCATGAGAGGCAGCTGTGTGACCCATCTATTGGTGGCTCGCTATACCCTTTCATTACGCATGGGAAGGATAAAAGTTTTGGGACGTCGGTTGCCTGACCAAATGTTGATTCGTTTCTGGTTACAGTGGGCGCGTCAATTGAACAAGCCGCTGCGCACGAAGCCGGCTGCTTTGGCTCCACGAAGTATTATCTCGTCCACCAGGAAAGGAAGGCCGAGGAAAAGCCAGAACGGTCCGCACTGTGCTTACAAGGCCGCGCTGTAGTGGTTTCCACTCGGGTCTGGGTATCGGCGTGAGTCAAAAGATCAATAAAACGACGCGCATTGCGTGGACTTCAACGATAAGGCCGCCAGAGAAAGGTCGCCTGAAACCGTGAACGCCAAAATCGGCCGCTTAAATGGGGCTTCGGCGAAACGATCAATCAGGCGCGCCCAGCTGCACTTTGTCTGTGATCCCACGGGGATTAAACTGTGAACGATACTCATCGTCAGACGGATGGCTCGTGGATGAAGTTTTTGGGACCCTCTGAGGGGGCTTTGCGCGTGGGAAAACTTTGGAGTATTTAAACGACGGATCTCAGTTCGTGCTATATATAGGTGCCCAGACACATAGAAACACTTAAAGGAGCAGAGCGGAGGAAAGTGCTCCACGAGGTTTTATCGTTGCGCGTTGAAATATATTTTAATCCGTTAAAAGTAAATAAAGCTCTAAACCTGTCTGTCACTTACACCATTTCACCTAAAAAGCAGTAAGGGTGTTAATTATAGAGAGATTTACACCGTCGCTCCCTTTCAGGGATCTAAATAATTTTACAGTTCATGTGGCATAAAGCTACCCCACGTGGGTTTGCATACGTGTCAATGTTCATTTTTTTTCACATATGTTCCGCCTAAGGAGGAACCATTCTTGTAGAACACGTTCTACTTAGAAGAGCTGTGTTTCACATGTTAATGTACGTCTCAGTTTCAGTTCTTAAAAGAATCTTCACACGAGTTCCCATAAATATCAGCCTTAATATTTTTCCCCAAAGTACATACCACTTAATAAGTGGAACGTTTTTTGTAGACCGTGTGCGTAAAAAACTGCGTTTCACTTATTTTACGTTGAACAGTGTTACACATATAATGTTAATGGAACACTGTTTTACATACATGAAAGGCATTAGCGTGTGCATCATGAATCCCTTTAGTTATACCCGTAAATCCATTCTGGACGGGATACAGAGCGATTCCGCAGAAATCTGCCTAATTCACAACAGTTAGCCTTGCAGCTAGACAGAAACTCGCCACATTAGTGCCTTCGAGTCTTCCATCGCAAGCACTGTGATCGACAGAAGCGGTAAACTAACTGGAACGTCACTTGGTGCAACTCCTAGCCGTTTAATAAATCTGACCTCGAAGTGTTTATAGCGATAAGAAGCTTGGGCAGGTAAATCTTCAGCATGCAGGTATAAGAGGACAATGCGCAGATTGAAACGCCTGCTAGAAATTCCTGCCCGGCAGCTCTGTCCTGTTAAGATACGCGGTGGGGTTAAAGGATTGCACAGTGTGAAAATTCCAGGATGTATCCGTTCGAGCAGCGGAGCCCGAGTTCTTGCCCCTGTTTTTTAGTTTGTTTGTTTTTCTTCCCATCGAAGTGAGCGAAAGTCTACACGTAGGCCTAACTTGGGGGAGGGGGGAAGAGCAGGGGATTTACGTGTTGTAAGTCAACGCGTAAGGGGGTTTACGCGGTGTAAATCAACGGAAGCTGACCGTGAAGGCTCGTACGAAAGGAAAAATTTGCCTCTTAACTGCGTGACCTGCAAGTGCGAATCACTATTTTAGGTAATTTCTATCCCACAATAAAAAAAACGAAACGGGAACATTCAGGGGAAGTATTGGAAGTTTATTTAATTAGGAAACAAACTGGAAAAACTTGTGCGTGCTACACAACGATGCGGCTTTTCACCTCGCAAATAGCCTTTTCAAACAGCCACGTACGGTTGCAATAGAATGTCGCGCAATAATTTTAATTTTTGAGTATTTACCCGTTTCCTGTTAGCCCATTCGTCTGTTGTTTGGACAAAAAGCGTACCTGAGGGTCTTTTCTTCTTGCTTTAATAAAATTAGTACATGTCCTCTGCTTACACTCATTCCGCGCGTCTTCCTGTGTGGTGTCTCTTCCTTTACATTCGCGCAGTATTTCCTTGCAATATTATGCAAAGACCAGCTCCTCGATATGTACTAACTTGTATTTGTTTATTTTTGCCGCCATCTCCTGGTAAAAATGAAATACAAGTGTTGGCTGCGGGATTCTAGGCGTAATGGGCTGGAAAGGCATGAACTTGTTTGTTTTAAAATACCTTATAGGGCACCAGGGGTATTCCATTATATCAAAGAGGCGGGGGGGAGGGGGGGACGATAGCAAGATTCATAGTACTGATAACCTAAAAATTAATCACGTCCTTGGAATCATTTGGTCGCACTTTGATCACCTGACACAACGCTGTGTAATATCAAGTACCAGAACAACATTTCGAAGTGCCAGCGCACAAAAAAAGTATAAAAAGAAATACGTGCGTGTTACGCACTCAATAATCTGACAGTAAAACAACACAGTACAGTGCTTAGAAGGCAAGAGTATTCTGCATTAGAAGATAATATAAACAAGCAAAATATAATGTTATGCTATTTGATAAAAAAGTTTTAGCAGCTAAGAGATAACTACGTCACAGTGAGCGCATCCCCATTGTACGCGAGGATGTATTGTTCCAATACGTCCCTCCCTCCGCGTGTAATATCGCAGGCACCCAGAAAGTCAGCTACACAGAAACTTGCACAACGCGGCTCCATTATCGGGCTTTTTTCACGTCTCTAGCTGCCCGGCGCCGCCTGCAACAACAAGCGACACTGTTGTTTTGTCCATCTCGTCGCACGCCAAGTTCGATTCCTTTGTTGGGACGTTTAAAACCAGTGGCGCCGGTACGACCAGCCGCCGGAGAGTGCTCCGTGGCGTGTTCGTTGTCCCAGCATACCCCCCGCCCGAATGTCGCCGCAACATTCGTACAACTGGCGAAACGCACGCCGTCATCGCCCGAGTCCCCTCTTGGGTACGACCGCGCCTTTCGTCGCCGTCCCAAATGCGGAAAGAATCGATCGAATGCCCACGGCATTGGGCGCGCCGACATGTCCCGAGAAGAGTCCGCACCCGGTCGCGCACCCTCGAAAACACCCCCCACCCCCCTTCGCCCTCTCTCCCATTTTGCCTCCTCCGTAGTCGCAGCAAGATGTACTCCGCCTCAGCAAATCCGCGCACTGCGGCGAAATCTACTTCAAGTTTAGATGGCCGTGTGCATTGGTAAAACGGTGATGCGTTGTGTTAGAGTAGAGTGTTTGTACCATTGCCATATAAGGTTTTGTTCATGAAAGGCCTTTCGTGAATGCGTTCCTCGTCTGTACCGCATAAGCGTTTGTTGCCGCCACGAATCGGAGCTGCCTCTTCGTGTAGCTGCTGAAATCGGCAGCTTTCCGCGGCGACTCGTTCCTTCTGCCAGGGACATAAGGTAATTTTGTTTTATTTTGTTTGATTTAATTTGAAAAGAAAAACACAACAAGATGCCGATTTGCTGCACTGCTCGTTAGTGGGTTTCAAACGTGCACTTTTATCCTGGGTACGCATAGGTTCTTCAACATAAGCGGTACATGTTTTGCAAAAATGTTCCACTCAAATGAATTTATGTTGGAACCTGTTAATTGTTATTAGAAGCAGTTGCAAGATGCTTCAACATGCTTCCCTGGTTTTATACTGTTATCCCCCATTCCGTGATATATCTATGCTCTGAACAACTACCTCCACTTACCGGGAGTGCGACTGGCTTACTAAATTGAGTGCCGAATTATTCGTTCTTATTTTTTTTTTTACTTTCAGCCAGTTACAAGCCACTAATTACAATCAGACAATCACGACGTTTCCCTGGAAGGAACACTTTTATCTCGTCGCCGTCGATACGGCGCATGACCCATGCAGCGTCACGCGATAGCACCCTCTAACGATGTTGCCAAGGGCAGCACATTTTATCGAGGCACCCACGCAAACGAGCTCGACCTTTTCCCGCGTGGTTATTCTGAAAGCACACGCTCGCAGAATGACATTAGCTTTAGTGAATCTGAGACAAAAAAAAAAGCGGCCAAAGATAGTTATTCCGCATCGACCATCACTATCGTAGTTCTAGCGAACTAAACACGTCCATAATGACCATCTAATCGCATTGCGTGACGCGTAAGCTTTGTGTAGTATGGCTGCTTGGGGTTCCTCCGGTGTTTGAATACTTTCTTTTTGTGACTTTCTTCGCCGTCGCTTTTTCATTTGTCGGCGTGCTTAACACGAGCATGTCGTCGTACAGAGAGTAAACATTGCTTCCGAGCTTGATCTCATTTATTATTGAAGCCCGATTTCCGCGTTTTCACGATCGATGTTCCATACCTTTAACGGAACTGTAACTCAGCTTATCTATTTGCCGACTATCTTTGTAGCAGTTTGGCCTGTCACTGCACTTAACACTGTTTACACAATGCCGGAAATCCGAAGACATTAATGGCAGAACGTGGACTAATGGCGACGTCTCGTGGTGTCTAGTGTAACTGCAAATGGTCAGAGGTGGTTTTCGTGTTTGGCGTTGTTCTCCTCTTAAGAAAACAAAAAGGCCGCAATGGAATTCGTAATAATGCTACTGCCGATGCTTCTACGCCAGTAGCCAAGTTCCAGACGGCTTGTCATTGCAGCAGTAGCTTTACGCACTGTGACTGAACTTAATGCTGCAAGATGGCGACACCGGCGCTGATGGTGGCATGTAACATGTAACATGTATGGTGACATGTATGGTAACATGATGGTAACATGTATACGAACGAGCTGACATTCTACAATGTGTAACCATCAGTGATGCAAGGGCGAAAACGAGTGCGCGCCACAACACGGCAGCACGAACTTTGCAGGGAACATTAGGCCTGGAAACGCGAGAATAAGGGGAGTTTGTAACATGCAGAAGGCAAGGTTCAAATAGCCCGAGCCAGCCTTCAACGGCTGTCCAAGCGAAAGAAGTGTCACATTGACATTGTGTTAATAGATTGTTCTAGTGCGCATAACTCAATTATTTTGATGAGATTGCTAGATTTATAATACTGATTGAATTCTGTCCACGTTAGCTGCCTTGCAGACCCATGTACAGCTGGTACGCTTAGTGAAACACAATTCCAGGGCAGACCTTTAGCTTAAAGCTGGCGCTTGTGCTCTTGTTCTAGTTTTTGTTTCCAAGCTTGCGCTTCTAAAAAGCAGATGGTCTCATATTTGTTTTTTTATGATACGCATATCTTACCTGCAATAAAATTTACAAGGTCTAAGTATGGGTGCAACCGTTGTTAGTGATGCATAAAAAATGCAGCGCTTGTGCAGTTTTTCTTAGCTTTGTTCTCTTTACCGCGCCGTCAGTTACTTGAAAAAAAGCCTAACTAAAAAACATAATGCCCCTGGCTTTTCCATTTATGAGTATCCACAACACAACATGTGTATCGGCGTGTGCCGCCCTTGATTGGCAGCTGTGCTGCACTAATATTGAGCCCACCGGTATCGAGCTAAATGCATCCAGACGATGCTTATGCGGAACCATTGGATCGATGGGATAAGTTGTTTCGTTTTGAAAACAATTATGGTAAATGATCGTCTGCACGTTAAGGCTGTACAGGTCACGCCATGTAGGAATGGTTAATTTTACGTTCATCCTCCGTCCGTTGATTTGCCACTTGTTTCTGACTGTAAACGTTTCTATCACTGAAACCCCTGGCTTGACCACTGAGGAGCTGCGTTCTGCCGTTTCCCGCAGTTTGTGGCGCTAACTACCTATAACGACCCCACAAAGTGGTTTACTGTGTCCTAACTACAGCAACGCTTTTGTTACTCTACACGCCATTAGCCCCTGATCCAATGGGCCTTGCCTCTCCTCTTAAAACCGCAACACCGGAATGTTCTCAGTGCCAACCCAGGAAGCTGCCACTAAATAAAGCGCGCCTTGCGCAGTTTACTCAGAATTACTTCATATCTTGACAACGTAGATTGGGCGAAAAAAAAATTTAACGAAGCACGCAGGATAGCACCAGCCTCGTATGCTCACCACGAACGTTTCCCCAACTATTACACCCGCAGTGAAACTTGCGGCGTCAGGATTTCAAACCACAATCGTGCCACATAGGCCTTCTATGATTCTGGGTCTCAAAGAGGCTTGGAGATGCTTGCGTAGTTGCCGCGGTGCTGCCATTCTCCATGACGAGAGTGAAACCTTTAATATTACGTGAACATTCGGCTCACCGGTACTAGTTCTCAGCTAACGCGTTTCGAATGTGTTTAGTGAGCACCGGCGAGAGAACTGCGATTGACATGAAAAGGTGGTGCTTGTCCGGTGTTCTTTCACTCGTCCGTGTCAAAAATTGGTTATTTAATCTTGTTCCGCATAAGCTCCCCTATGTAAGCGTAATATTTTTGCCAACATTACAGAGACGTTACAACATATAAGTGATGCAGGCCATGAAATAACCTTTCAGTGGCTTCCAAGTCACTGCGAGATTATCGGCAATGAACGGGCCGATCACGCTGCCCGCTCAGCCCATACTGAGGAGCGCCACGTCCCAATTCCTCTTTCTAGAACTGACGCAGCACGGAAGCTCCGCCTACTTGCTCGGCAGTGCACCGCGTCGCAATGGAATGAGCCACATTTAAGAAATACGCGACTGTACTCACTTGATCCCACACCAAATCTTCGAGCGCCATCACAGCTTCGCCATAGAGTCGTCACGCTTTTATATCGACTTTGGTTGGGCGTTGTCTTTACTAAAGCCTATGCATTCGGCATAGGGATGACCGACAGCCCAACCTGTGACCACTGCGGCCATGAAGAATCAATTGGCCATATTTTGTGTGCCTGCCCGCAGTACAGTCCACAGAGGGCATGCCTTCCCCACGAACTTGACCAAGTGGACGACCAACCGCTATTCGAAAAAAGAATTCTACAACAGCGAAACCACCTACCGTCACAGAAGAAGGCCGTGCAAGCGCTATTGCGCTTTTTGAGATCTACTGGCCTGTGTGAACGACTTTAACTGGAACGCCTTTTGTGTGTGTGCCTCCATGTGTGCGTGTTTGATTTTCGTTTCTTTTAGCTTTTTCCTCTCTGTCATCTTTCTAACTCCTATCCCCAATCCCCAGTGTAGGGTAGCAAACCGGGGACTCATATCTGGTTAACCTCCCTGCCTTTCCTCTTCATTCTCTCTCTCTCTCTTGCCAATATGTTCCCTTAGTTGAGGCTATGGGGAATGAGATTCAGATGTTCTATTTAATAAGTGGAAACATATTTGGAACACGATTAAGGAGTGATGTACAGTAGCAGTGGCAAGATGATCGACCGAAGGAAAAGCCGACGTTAGAGGATATTAGTTCCGCATAGTTTCCGCTTAGTAGGTGGTACCTTCCAATTACTCAGAAGAACCTGGTTAAAACGAGATTTGGAGCGCTGTATTGTTAATGTGTGGCCTTAAAGTGACACTGCCAGCCTCTGCAGGTGGTGCTTAAAACCATCCGTTAAATCTGCGAAACCAATGACGACTTCTATTTCTTCGGAACAATAAAAAAAATGTCTGCAGTTTATAAATATTTCCCTCATTGATTTTATTCGACCACTTGCAGGGGATGACCTGGACGACTACAACGACAACCTGGCCCGTCTCTTATTCTTCACACGAAAGTGAGTTTTCCTTGGCCTTGTCGTGACATACTTTCCTGGCAGTTTGGTAAACTTTCGTTGGGATAAGGTCGCCAAGTAACGGCACAAAACACTCCCCCTTTAGCGAAAAGTCCCTGAGTGATGATGACGATCACTTCCTCGGTATTTTGCCTTTCTTTATGTTTTCATTGTTCCTAGCGGTCTTTTTTATGATTTTTCTCAAGTAATCCTTTAATTTGCCTGCTACTGCGGTCAGTATAAGAAAACAAAAGAAGCATGGATTCTCTAAAACAACTTCAGGATTGATAACTTTGCTTCGCCAAGGAAAACATCTTTGTTGTATCCAGATGGCTCACTGATAATTTATTCGGTTTTCCTTGAAATGTAGCATCAAATATGGGCGCGTATTTTCGTTCGGATCAAATGGTACCGGGGCTCAGAACTTAGCCAAAGTCCTTGCAAAATTATATAAGGACAACTTGCTGTTTATTATTATCATCATTAGCAGCAGCAGCAGCCGAGGCAGCGTGATTTTATGTCTAACGCAGAACGAAGGCCTCTCCAAAGGGTCTCCAGTTACCGCTGTCTCGCGCTAGCTGTCTACAACTTGCCCCTGCAAGTTTCCTAGTTTCACCACCCCACCCAATTTTCTGCTAAGTTACCATCTGTATTGATCACAAAAACATTCACTAAGAAGGTTGCTAAAACCCTAAAAAGTCGGGGGGTTTTTTTGTTAAAGCGTGTTAAATCTCTGTAGATCTAGCTGTTAGCCCTCTCACTATGATACCGACACTATATTGTACGCTTCGCCTGGGCGAAGCGCTGTGGTCCTGTAGGTGTTAATGGCGATGTGCAGAGGCAAACTCATGAGTATCAGGCTCCAGTCGAAATGCTGTTGTAGCGTGCTCCATTCTTTCGAGCAACGGCCGTACTCTCGAACTAACGTCACTTCACTTAACTCCAATCCTGCTGGAGCGGCTCAGCGGTTGTGGCGTTCAGCTGCTGAACACGAGGTTGTGGGTTCAAATCCCAGTCCCTGCCACCATACGTCGACGAGAACGGCATGCAAAAACATTCGGCGGCCGGGCTTTTTGGGTGCATGTCAAGCAGCGCCGAGTACTCGAAATTGTAGAGCAGCCCCTGATCTGCTGAAACAGAAATCAAGGCTGACGATATGGGACATGGTGAATTCGACAATACGTCAGGAATCGGACAGAGCCCAAAATGGCACCCCAGGCTGGTTGCAATGTTACGGCGGCTTCTTCATTTTTTCTTCCGCCAAAAAAAAGTTCAAGGTGTAGTTCTTTTTTATTCATTTCTTTTGTGTACATTATAAGAAGAATAAAGATTTTAATTATCCATCCGCAGTTTTCTGAGTGAGGAAACTGTGAGGTGGACCTCCTAAAACAAAACGTATGTATATATGTGCACGTACAGAAGGGTAGTACATGGTTGTCGTAGCTAAGACGACACCTGTAATAGAGGTCAGCAATACTGCTGACGAGACTTCAAGAGCTATTGCTGTAAAAAAATGATGTAAATAAAACTATGCAGAAGCCATCGTGGATGATTCTCAATGTAGGCGAATAGCCGAACGCTTCTGAAAAGCTATTCCCTTTATCAAAGGAATTAATGACGCACTTCAAGGCGCATATATGCTCACGCGAGGGTATTTTTGGTAGCGTTTGGGGTTTTCTTGCGTTATTCTGTTGAAAAACGGCACCGTTAAGCAGCGCATCTAAACCGGTAGCATAGACATAGCTCTTCACCGCAGCATCGATAGGGTGCCGCTATAGCTCTCGAGCGAAAGCACATGAGTCTTAAATAGATATGACAGTTGGGGTTCGGTAACGAATACGGCCCTCGAACCGCTCGCGAAAGAGCGCGCCTTTGTATCCGGGGTGAAGCTCCGACCGCCGACCAGCTCGAAAACCAGACGAAGAGAGAGAGAGAGAGAGAGAGAGAGGAAAGGGGAAAGGCAGGGAGGTTAACCAGAGAAAAAGATCCGGTTGGCTACCCTACACTGGGGAGAGAGGGGAGGGGGAGGTAAAGTGGTAACAAAGTAGAGATAAGGAAAGGAAGGAGCGTAGACACAAAGTGCCGAAGAAAGTCATTCGCCTCAAAACCAACCGTGTACCGCCTTTATTGCAATCTGCGTACGAGGAGCGATGTGCGTGGCTTCATTTGCTTCTCCGCAGACTGCGGCTATGCGCCTCAACCGAACAAACAAAAAAACACTTCGTAAGAATTTGGATGCTAATGAAGAGCGAGTCGAGCGAATGGTCAGGTACCACAAGCTACATACACAAGCGATCGCCAGCAGACGGCAACTGCCACTCCTTTTGTTTGTTTTTATCTATGTCCATAAAAAAAACAAGAACAAAGGCACACGTGAACCCAGAAGCAGCTCCCCTCCGTGTATGTAGCAGCGAACTGACAGCCTGTTTTCTTCTTTTTTTTTTCATCTGCAATACATACGGCTGCCATCATTCTTCCGGCCCGTGAACTCGGTTCGCGCGACAGTTACCGCCTGTCCAAGCAATAACTCAAAGTTCTTTTACGCTTACGCGTCTGCATTTCTGCTTTGAGAGTATCGTACCGATGTTCCATACATATTTGATCGCCTCGGAACAAGTTGTTGTGAGGCGTACCATTCATCTCTCTTTCTGAAGAGTCGGGCGGGAATGTACTCGCGTAAGGAATGCAAAGCATTACAGTTATGAATTCTGCACGCACCACGCAGGGATATTACTATGGAGTCCGTTGTGCTCAATGTTTTCGAAATCCTTTGCGTGAAACAGTCAGGGCGATAGATATCCCACGTGACTGCAGAGACATCCAGTAGTAATGCTGGTGCTCGTACTCTCCACTTCTTTCGTGCGCGCCTCTGCTTCGCCGTATTTTTCAGTTCATTTACGAGCGACATGCCGGCCGTAAGATACACTTGGCGTTCGCGGGTTGCTCGCTCGTAGACGACTGGTGCGTGTCCGAATCGTGATAGCCTGGTGCGAGCCATTGTGGAAAACCAGAGGATTGTAACTTTATTTAATTTTTTGCTCTCCCGGGTCCCAAGCATTGCAGAGGGAAATCGTCCCTCTTTTATGTTCACTGCAGGTCGAAGGCCTCTCCCATCGATATCCAATTACCCATGTCTTGTGCAAGATGACCTCGTCTTATGGCTTTCTTTTTTCATCATGCTACCTAGTTATCTGCCGTTGTCGACTGCACTTCCCTTCTCTTGGCGGCCTGTCTGTAAATCTAATATGCCACTCGTTATCTTCCCTAGGCAGAGCCTAACGACCAATCCCGAATTCACGGTATTTCACCACGTTATTGAACACTACCTCTGCCTGCTAGTTTTGCCCTCCGGGTTTTGATATCTGCTGTAGAGACGTATGGATTATTTATATATTCATGGTTACAAAAACTCAGCGCGCGGACATGCGATAAAGAAGTAAATACGCGGCACGAGCGCTGTCTCACAACTCGATTTCTATTAGGATCTACCCTAAATATATACACATACAAAAGGAAATAAAGAAAAGAAAAGCAAAGACCGTATACTTATTTATATATATAAATTAAGGCAGGGCCCATCTCAGCATGACTGTCGACGGCAATGCAATTAGCATTCGAGCAATGTTTTTACACGCCGTATTGCTGAAGTAACGTTCATTTATTACCTGATATAGCCATCCCGAGACTTTCTCTTTCTGTCTGCCTTGCTTCGGCTATGAGCAAAACGAGAACAAGGTGAACGCAGGAGCCAGCGTTTCGACAAGTTGACTTGTCTTGGCTATGTACGATATGCTGTGTCTCGATCCGGTGTCAGTCGACATTGCCGCGACACTTGCATCCCAAAGTAGGCACTCAGCATGAAGCAGCGATGACGACTCTGCGATGGCGCATTGAGATAAATCTATTCGTGTTGCATTTAAAAAGAGCATTACCTCTTTGGTGGCCTTATGTTGTGCGCACTAAAGGTCTTCGGCCAAGGTCCCTGGAAGCTTTAGCTCCGGAACTCCTAACACATCGTACAGGAGAACTCGTTTTTTTAAGCAACGACTGCACCGAATTTGATGAAGGTTGTTGCATTTAATAGAGGTTAAAGTGACGTGACAACAGAAAATAGATTTCTGAGTGAGGCCGTCGATGTTTCTGCAACATTTGCTGAAAATTGCAAAGTTCCGAAATAGAATACAGCTGTAGAGTTTACAACTCTCAGGGAGCAATAAACAACAATATTAAAAATTTGCGAACCCGCCGTAGAAAACATCTAAAGGGGAAAGAAATTGTGTGTTGCACCAACCTGAAACACACCCTCCCCAAATTTGAGAGTAGGACCTTTTCAAAACTCCCGTAAAACTAAGCAACAATTTCACGCGAGGTGTAAATTCGGGTATCAAATTTTTGCGCTTTAGATGATCTAACAGATGCAATTTACAAAACCGCGACATGCTTTTTTTGGTGCGTAGTTACGGATTTGTAAGCTTCGTGTTTCCGTCTTTTTGAAACTTAACTAGCTTTCAGAAATCTCGCAAAAAACTTCCAAGGTCCTAAATCGAAATTCTACTGTCTGCAGTTAGTAAAATTCAAGTATTTCTTCTCAAGCACCACAGATGCGATTCAGTTTGACCCAGTGGTCGGTCGTCTCGTAAAAGCATTTCTTCGTTTCGCCCCTACTCCGACAAGAAAACCGGAGTTGTCCACGAGCTTGCATTTCAGAAACCCGCATAGACGGTGGCGTCGCATTTCCTCCGCGGCAGTATTTCCAGAAGCACTGCGTCCTTGGCTGTCCTGGAGACGACCCTGGCACCCCCGAAAGCATCGAACGCCAGTGAATCTTCATCGCGTGCTCAGCACGACAGCCCAGAATGGGAACAAGTTCTGTCGCTGCAAAGACAAAAGACGCGAACGCCTATGCACCACTGGCGTGAAAACAAAAACACGTTCGTTATTGACGAAACGCCCAGGCAAAAAAGAAAGAGTTAAAATGGATTGCCGACGCACGTGCGTGAATAATGAAAGTGTTTTATGCATTTCGATCGCAAGCTGCTTGTCGCCGCGAACCAAATTCACTCGCCCCGAGCGTACAAATCGCGGTGACTTCGATCGCTTTTCCAGGGGCGACAAACGAACCAATGGCGTGAGGAGATACTGCTATCGCCGTCGTGGAGGCCGCATGTAGGTGTGTCCTTCTCCGAACCGAACACAGTTTAGAGATATATAATCGCTCCTTCATGTCGTCCGTTATTATAATCGACTGGCATATCAGTAATGTAAAAAAAACAGAACTTCTTTTCCTTCAGTGACGCTTTCCTTGCTTTGGTGTGGAAGCACCGCGATAAGTGTGGTGCTGCGAAGTCGGAACACAATACCGGAGACACCAGAGAGGCAAGCGTTGCCTGCATATATATATATATATATATATATATATATATATATATATATATATATATATATATATATATATATATATATCGCTGTGATCTTTTGCTCTCGTCGTGGAGCGCGCATTAGGCAGTCAAGCGATTAATGTATGTAAATGAGCCAAGGGAAGTAACATCCCTTGAGAGTCCGCTGAGGCTAGTTCTTGGCTTGTTTTGTTACTTTTTTTGCGTTTTAAATACCAAGCATGGTAGGCGTTTGCTGCTTTCTAATCTTACAATTTGAACTATAACAGTTTTGCAATACGGGTTCCTTGCTTTCTGATATGTTCATATAGTTACTCATGCTCAATATTTCTTTATCACTTCACTGTTTCTTTCTTATCCTGCGGTTGCAGTTCATTGCTTTCCATTGCATTTAAGTAAAATATTCGATTTTTGTTTGCCGACGCATGATCCCTATCCTTTTGATGCATTACTGACAGGAGATCCCAGATTAAGTATCAGATTATGACAACTCGTCGTGCACAGTATTTAGGAAATACACATTAAAGTGCAAAGATAGACATCATTACATAGAAAGATTATTACTTAGAAAGACATTATTACTTTAAACATAACCGGCATGGTTAACAAGAATGAACTACAGATGCAAACTTACAGTGGCAAAAATAGGCAAGGACGGGAAAGAAGTTAACAATGAGATGCAATGCCTTCGTTATCATTCCCCCCGCCCTGGTCAATAGGTTCTTTGCTGCGAACTTGCGTCATGGATCAGCTCCTAGGCCGGTCGCATACATTGCGGCATGAACTCACGTTATATGTAGTAAAACGGGGCCGTAAGTAGAACCCAACCCGAATAAGACGAATCCGGATAAAGCCAATTATTTTGTATGTAGTACGCGAAATTTGTTGACCAATACTAACGCTAATTAACTCGCTCATGACAAAATTGGAAATATAGTCAGACGCCTTTATAACGAAGCACCCGAAATCCTTCATTATAGCGGTCACATTGTTGTAAATGCCGCACATCATACCGCTCACGATAAAGGACACTAAGCACGTTCACCGAGAGAAACCCTTTAGTTTGTATGGATTCGAGAGAGACGAAGCTCCGTATTCAGATATGCATATTAGCTGAAAGCCCCCCCATCCCTGACTCGATTTAAATAACTCCTGTCGTAGTCGTGCCCAAGGAGTTCAATTAATGTCCTGGGAAGGTTCACGCCAGACGTCATTCATATGAAGTCGAGCATGCGCTTCAAGTTAAGATGCATTTCTGAATATGGAGGGATAGTTAAGTAAGAATACGGGAGATAGTGATATGTGCGACTTGATGTTCAGTGTACGTATTTTGATAAATGTCAGTGAATCTGGAAGTGGGCTGAAAAGCATTTAAGTGAATACCTTATTTCATCGTGAAGTGACAAGTATTAAACAGCATTACGTACATTGTACATATTTGGTATATGTAATTGTATCGTCCTCTCTGTTACGACCCTCTGTGAGGGTTGATAGTATAATTAAATAAATAAATAAAGCCGCCAATTTTTCGCGGATGCTTCGTCTGAGGCAATGTGCAGCTGTAGCCAACTTTCTTGCACCGAGCCTCACGGGATGCTCTGCGGAAAAACGCGGGAGCGGTGCAATGTAAAAAAAGAAAAATACTGCAAATCGTCAAATTCTGCTTCCACCTCCGATGCCCCTCTAAATTCTTTATTCGCGCACAGACTCTTCCCCATCGTCGCTTTTGTTGACATTCGCGTCCTTCCCGGCCTGGATTTAATCGAAGGCCCAGTGGGTCGCCACTTAGGATTACGTAACCACGTCGCCACCAGCTGTGACGTATTTGTCTACCGTCGTCCTCGCTGCTAAGTTGATTTGCAGATGTTTTTACGACTGGTGTGCGCATGCCTATGCTGAAAAAGGTATAAATGTATTTGTTTCCTTGTGTCCTCGTCTTTTTCGCGCTGTTTCACCTCAGTTCTAATTACAATCAGCGCACGAATTCACCGATTCCTGGAGCAGCGTGACAGGGCTTTAACGCTCTGCGACGTCGGCACGCTGGTCAAGAACGTCGCAAGCGCTGCCGTTGGTGCTAGAAGAGAGAGAGAGAAGAGAGAGAGACATAAGGAAATTCAAAGGAAAGGCAGGGAGGCTAACCAAAGATTATCTGTGGTTGGCTACACTGTACTGGGGAGGGGCAAAGGATGCGATAGGTGCGAGAGAAAAAAGGGATGAAAAAATACACAAAACCTACACACACACACACACACACACACACATACACACGCACATACATACGAACTGTATCTGCGGGAACTGTCACGCAGCCCGCAAAGAGTTTCTAGTGTTACGCAGTGTCACCGTACAATCCTACGTCACACAGCGTACAGTCACAGTTTGCGCTAGCAGGGAGCGCAGTTCATTGGCGTGTGGGGGCAGCAGCAGCGGAGCCGGTGCGCCACAAACCAACCGTCCTGGACGAATAAATTCCTTCGTTGTACAGGCGAATTCGCTGTGTTCGGCATGGCTATCGAGGTGCTCGCAAAACATGCAATACCTACAAAACACCAGGCATGCAGCCGGGACAAAGCCACTATTTCGTTATACAGGTTATTTTGTTGCAGACGCGTTCGCTGTAGAGGCAATTGAATGAATCGAACTGGGTGCCTCCGCTGCCAGCCCCATGAAGCTCCTTGCATGTCGCGGGAACAGAGAATGTATTTTTATCATTTTCTGTCATGCTTAGCGCCTACTTTATTGCGAGTGATAATGCTCGGAAGCGTCCCAGAAGACTGTCGAAACGAGATGCCATACAGTCGCCAGTCTCAATGACAGCGCAAAGCAATTCAAATCACAAGCGAAAATTACTAACTAGCACGAGCAGTTTTATTTCCAAAAAAAATTACATACATGTAGGGGCTTGAACCATAGGGCACACGAAACGAAACATTTTTCTGAGTCCCGGCCGGGGTCCGGCCTTCATCATGAAATGCGTGGACGTGCTTCCTTAGCGAGGAAGTTCAATTCCGCGTTGCAGACATGTGCCGATCTCTTCCTGTCTCTTAATGTTACGCCTAACATCTTTCCATCGCTCTTTGCGTGCTGCTTTACTTGTTCTCGAGCTTCTTTGTGTTAGCCTCCAAGTTCCTGTCCCATATGATAGAACCGGTAGAATGGAATGACTCTACATTTTGCGTTACAACGACAGTGGTAAGCTCCCAGTAAGAATTTGGTAATGCCGGCCGTTGCATTATTTCAGCGTAATTATTGTTTTCTCAATGGACATTGCTTCCTTAATGGGCACGTGATATTCTGCGATCACAACACAGGCCTTGAAGTACTAATGAAATGGTTATTTAGCCGAATAGCCGAATTATTGCCTGAATGAACGTTGAGGTTTGTGCTGCAAGCTGGTCCGTCTAAATCATTAGTCCATAAGGTACACGAGTAGCTAATTGCAAATTGTGCCACTGGCAGTTGCTTGTTTATCTGTTCGTCACATTTCTTAATGCGATCGGCGCAGCCCCCGTGCGTAGAACTTGCACAAACACGATAAACCTGCCAGTATTGTCCATACTACTACTTTGTTTAAACATGTGCTCCGGCGCCACTATTGGTGTTCCTGCTGCCGATTTTTTTCCTACGTCAGCGCCTTACGTCATACGTCATCGTCTTACGTCATACGTCCCCTTTTTTGTATTGCGACGTCATATGGGAGTAAGGCCAAGAAGAGACAGGAGAAGCCTTAGTGCCTCACTAGTACACTTAAGCCAGAATCGCACCAATCCGTTCTTAAGTGAAAAGCCTGTCCACCTACTGTCAGCCTTGAACCATTCGATCATTTTTGGCCACGCGCGCACACTTGCTACTTCCGTCGATTTTCGGCCGCTGACGTCTACACGAGCCTCTTCTGTCATTATGTTGCATAACGCCATTATTTTGCATGTGCATCCTTTTCACGTCCTCACGTGTCAAATCCTCCCCCTTTTTTTTCACTCAATCGATGCACATTATTGCATTGATTGAAATGCAGCCGGTGCTTTTAAAATAGCGAGTTCTGGAACAGTATTTTTGACATTTCCATAGATTAAATAAAATAGAGACAGAAGTTTTCTGGCGTATAAACTTATACACCAAGAAACTTATTCACAAATAAATTGTTTAAAAGACGTGACAAACGCATTATAACCGTCTTGCTCTTTTTCTGTATAAACATTGCGTCCCTTCTTGAACACGGTGAGACAATACCGATATGTAGACAATGCAGCCATGAACTTGGGAGTGAAATTTTATTCACTTTCAAGCAAGGGGGGGCTAAAATCTTGCAGAAAAGATCGCTCTCTCTCTTGCTGCTTTTGAGACACCCACCCCCCCCGCTTTGATGCCCCACTTATGACGTCATAGGCTGACGCGACTGCCGATAGATGCCAGTTATTGGGCAATTGTTCATGATCATAAATTACTGCGCGAGAGTCTTTTGTTGGGTTAGTTAGGGTAAGCAGTGTTGTGGTCCTGTTTAAAAAACTGTTATACCGCCCCAGGGATGTTAATACTAAGTGCCGTAATTGCGTATCTCCTTAGAAGGAAGTATCCTCTCGACGATGCTAAATGAAAGTTGTCAAAATTCAGCCGATCTTTTGAAATACAGTTCCTTGAATATGACACCTTTGAGATACGCTGGTGCATTGCTGATAAATTCGACAAGTGGCCGAAAAGGAAATGTCCAGGATTCCTAGAAATTACCGCTCTTCGGCGTATTTGACAGATGCCAACCTTGAAGGGTTACCATAAGCGCATTCGAGGTCGTGGGATCGAATCCCGGCCACAGCGGCCGCATTTCGATGGGGGCGAAATGCGAAAACACCCGTGTGCACAGATTTAGGTGCACGTTAAAGAACCCCAGGTGGTCGAAATTTCCGGAGTCCTCCCCTACGGCGTGCCTCATAATCAGAGAGGGGTTTTGGCACGTGAAACCCCATAATTTAATTTTTTTTAACCATAAGCGCACCGCTGAAAGAAAAAGCTGTCTTCAGAAGGCTTCTCGAAAGTCCTCAGAGAAATGCTCTCCAAATAAAATAAGGTCTGCTTTCATTATGACCTTTTCAAATATTTGAGCGGGGATATGTTCATTGAATGGTGTTACACTCACTCCGCCGTGTTCTCAGTTCTGAAAAAAAAAATAAAGGTGTTGCTGAAAACTCCTGTTATTCTTTTGTTTTGTCGCAAATCAACGATAAGTTAGTAAATGAAGTGCAGCTCAAGCAATGTCAGAAGTGCTGGCAAGCGACAAACTTGCGTTCCCGTATGTCGCCCACTGTCGGCGATCAATACACGGACATCGTCCTCCCGAAACAGGTCACGCCTGAAGGTCCCGGAAGCACAAGCAAGTCAATATTTTCCCGGAAAAAAAATCATGTGGTGGTGTACACACACCACTCCTACACTTCTGGGAAAAGAGATGTGCCAACCATAGAAACAGGCACCTCCACTTATCTGTCTTTTCTCTCTCTCTCTCTTTCCCTCTAACAGGAAGCAATAACCTTCCTTTTTTTATATCCCTAACGTTCCATCGTCCCATGACTCTACACACTGCGCCACAGCTTCAAAAAATAAACAACACGAGTGGTCACGCTTTGAGCGTCGGTTGCCATAAATAGAACGGACTGTCCTCCCTACTTTGTGGTCAAGCGCCGGTCATCTATTCTCCCTTCTCTGGCGAAACCACGCGATTCGCGGGGAAAGCAATGCCCGCTTGAACTTCCTCGTCGTCGCTCAAATAAACAAACGACTGAAGAGACCGAAGTTCCCCACGGCCCCGTCGCGTAACGGCGAAGGCCCGCATGCCGACGACATCGATGCGGCGTCTGAAATGCCACCCCGTTCGCTTCTTCTATGGCCGTCGAAAACGTTCGATGCCTCGTCGTTCGCGAGGCTTCTGTTTGGGACAGGGCCGACGTACAGAATGGGAAACCTCACTCTTGTCTCATGTCGGTCGATTCTTATTGCGCACACGTTTGCCTTTGCGGCGCGGTTGAATTTCCTCCGTGTACATGTTGGACGGACGCATTGGAGAGCTTGAGGTGGAGCCTGAGGAATGGTCATCGCCATAGGGCTTTCAGCGAAACACGCCAGAAAGAACGTTGATGCTGCCATCGTTCAACTACACTAAAAGGTTGAATAGTGCATGGATTTGTGTAATCTCCTTACTTCCTGCGCCGTTATTTGTTACGCTTTACATTTCTACGTTTCTAGGCAATGGTTGCTTTTTGAGTGCCGCCGAGCAATAAGTCTTCGGGCAAATGCCTCATCACTCTGAATCGTTGCAATTATACCGCAATCTTTTGTTTTCATTGAACAATTTTCAAAGCCATTTCAAGCCATAAGGACAAAGCTTAACCAAATACATGTAATAGCCACTATTTCAATGCTAGCTAGGCCGCCATAATTGCAGCTCCTGTAGGCGCTAGTGCCACTGTTTCATTTACTAATTTTATTGGGATGGCAATCACGCCAACGCTGCGGGCGAATTTCTGCTGTCGCCGTGGTGTCCTGTGTTAACTCCCGGGTCCAGGAGAGTTCGTAACTATAATTACCTAAAAACGGGGAAAGTCGATGCGCAATAAATAGCGCGATCAGGATGTCTGAAACTACGAGCACAGAGATCAAACAAATCTATTTTGTACCCATCGATACCATAGTAAGTTGAACAATCGGTATACATAGGAGTTTTCTCCGGCAATTATTGTTTAGTAAACTGTATGGTTCTCGTTGTTGAGGGCTGTTTTAGACAGGACGGCATCACGTCGCAAGCTGCGATAGCGACGTGTACTGCAGTGGGCGTGGGCGTTTCGATCGCGAACGCCTCATACTAGCTGGAGCCTCTCCGGGGAGAAAAGGAGCCGGGCGTAGGTTGTTGAGGCGCCTATTGAACGACACCATTAAGGAACATTGAACAAAATGCAAATAACTGTGTCAGATAAGAAAGAAATAAACATCGTTCCCTCTTCGACGGCTGTACTTCCAGAGTTGCCGTGGACCCGTGGTCGAAGCCCCATAGCGTGGGAGGCGGCCGGAGAGCAAATTTCATTTGCTCGCCTCCGAACAGTGCAATGCCACTTCGACGACAGAGACGTCTTTCGTCGTTCTGGGACGCTTGTTCGATGTTCCCAATAAGGTGTCCGCAATTCAGTTGTTCAAAGACGTGTACTGTTCTTCCCCTGTTTCTTTTCTGCGCCTGCATGTCCCTCGACGCGCAGAATGCGAAGAATTTATATTGCTTTATCAGCAGACACGTCCGAAAGGACAGGGTGGGATCCCCGGAGTACGTGCAAGTGTTAACGACGGTGGTGGTCGTTCAACCACGGACGCAACGTCCATCCTCGTGGCGTGTATCGAAAAACGGGCAAAGCATGTTCGCCGTCGCTCTCTTGTGTTAGTTTTCTTATCTTTGGTGATTCAAATACAAAACCCAATGGAACGCGGCACTTATACGGAAGCTCGGTGTGCCCTACCTCCAGCTGTCACAGTTCCTTTGTTGATGTGCATTAGTCTCCGCGGCGTGTATTTTCCTACTGACGTGGGTGAACATAACTTCTCGGAGCGAAGTGGTTGGACCTCACTCGTCCCCATCCATTGCGTGGAACTGTTTGTTGATAAGCGACCCCTTTTCTTGTTGTCCAAGACATACATACATACATACATACATACATACATACATACATACATACATACATACATACATACATACATACATACATACATACAGACAGACATACATACATACATACATACATACATACATACATACATACATACATACATACATACATACATACATACATACATACATACATACATACATACATACATACATACATACATACATACATACATACATACAGACAGACAGACAGACAGACAGGCAGGCAGGCAGGCAGATAGATAGATAGATAGATAGATAGATAGATAGATAGATAGATAGATAGATAGATAGATAGATAGATAGATAGATAGATAGATAGATAGATAGATAGATAGATAGATAGATAGATAGATAGATAGATAGATAGATAGATAGATAGATAGATAGATAGATAGATAGATTTTCGATGTAGGTTTTAAGTAAAGCGAAAGACCAGGCTTTTTTTCTTCGGCAAGGAAAAAAAAAGTACCCTTTAGAGGCAGCGGAGCTAATCCCCTGACGGGTTTTACGCTAACAACAATCTGAAGCTGTGTCCTTCAAGAGGACATGAGGAAACTTGATAAACTTTCTACCATGTGGTCACACGCGGACTTGTCCGCTTCCTTCTGCTATCTGCTGCTGATTCCGCGGCTGTCCAAAAGTATACTTTTTCTATGTAAGGCCTATTTAAGCCTATTTTTCAATATGTTTCCAGCACGGACAATTCCTGCACCTGAGTTCGGTCCCCAACTCTGGCCAGTATTTCTTCATCTGCACATAAATTAATAGACTTTATTCGTCAAGGTGCAACAAAAAAGTCACTTCTTTATGCAATACGCGTTTCTCCTTCAAGTTTTTACAATAATACTTTTCAAAAGTGAATTCGCATCTCTCTTATTCAACTCTACTGTTTTCTTACTTTGCCTTATGTCTATCTTTATTAGTTATATACCTCTTCTTACTCCTTTGAAGATGCCAACGAGAGACGGGACAAAATTTTCCAGTGGATTCGCCAATACGGCAAAATCTTCAAGTGGAAAATTCGCCAATACGGCAATAAGTCATGCCGACATCTGAAAAACGTCAAGTACCGCGTGCCGAACGCTTACAGCCCTAAAGCATTCACGGCATGCGGCGCATGCGGCACTACAGAAAGCACGGTGCCACTGCGATAATTGGATGTCATGTGCATCAATAAGCAACTGGTGTTGCCCCCTTTTCTTCCCCGTGAACGATACAATAGGTTTTAAGCAACGCACCGTAACATGGCAACGCTTTGTATGCCAAATATTTTGTTGTTCAGTGACATTGTTGCGTTCTCGCAACGCAATAAAGTGCATTGCTAAGCGGAAAGCGCCCGGCGACTACATTTTAAAAGACAGCCTTGTACGCCCACGGCGCCATCACGCTGAGCCCCGCGCGGCATTTCGAAAGCATCGCAATATTTCGACATCTGAAATGAAACGTTTTCCCGCTTCTTCTTTCTTTTCGTTTGCGACGCATCAATGCCTTTTGGCACTCTGGTAAAGGAACTTTCATAACAACCATATATGTTTGCGATGCAAGGCTTTGGCGTGAAATGCAAGGCGATTCAAGAGGTCGCTACACCAAGCACAAGCGCTAAAGAAGGCATATGAAAAGACGCTGCCGCCTAAGCGGCTTACGGTGTATGAGGAACGCATTCGTGCGACAGCCATACTAGCTACCTATGGAACGCGTTATTTATGAGCAATCTGACAGCACGAGAGATGAAATATTTTTTAATTTACAGTGAAGCTTTCGGGGAGCAGGAATATCGACCGCTTCTTTCTCGACAGGATTCTGGCGTAACCAGGTTCTATTTTGTTCGCAATGTCCCTTTTTTTTCTTTCTTCAGTATCGAGGCTTGGAAAGGTGACGTGCACGGGGGAGAGGGGACGCTTGGATAGGTATCTGGGTCTCGTCTCTTGTTTCAGATCGTGCCAGCCTCATATGTCCATGCCTCATTGGCTTTCGTGCTTCATTTTACCTATAGAGAAGTAAGAAAGGTTCAGCAAAGCGAACACAAGCACCTTTTTTTTTCTCTCTCTCGATTGACGCGTTAATGACCTGACACATATGGAATAAAATCGCAGTGCGAATGGAACAAATAACAGGACCAACTTTTTATTTCCTTGCATCTATCTATCTATCTATCTATCTATCTATCTATCTATCTATCTATCTATCTATCTATCTATCTATCTATCTATCTATCTATCTATCTATCTATCTATCTATCTATCTATCTATTTTAGTTATATATATTTTTCTTTCTACTTGCGCTTAATTGCTTCAGTTTATGTATGTTTATCTGTCCTTTTGTTGTAATTCAATTATATCCTAGCTTCTTTGTTGTTCCTTTCTTTCTTTGTTTCTTTCTTACGAATGGATAAGATGGCAGCACAGGAAGCTACAAGTGGTGCGCAGATTGTTTCGACAAGCCGCAAAGATGGGTGATTGCGAGACACGAATGTTCGCTGTGAGATGCAGTTCAATACGTCCAGACGCAAACCACCGCTTCAATGTGCTGACAGCTTTGGAACGAGACCTTTAATATAAGTCAAGCATGAGCGCACCACTGGGCGGGTACCTGGATTGTGCACTGGACGTGAACTTTATTCACTGTCGAGTGCCGCGCGGAAAAGAAATAAATCTGACCGACAGCATTTTTTGCAGTCAGGCTTCTCTCGTCCCTCCATATCTGTTTCGGTCCACTCCTTTTATTCTTTGAGTCGTTATCAGGAGAACCGCTTGTCCGTATCCCGTAAACGACGACAAATCGGAAGGCATGCCCGTCCAATACAGACGGTCTATGAAAAGAGCGGATGCCTGGCGCTTTTTTACCATATCATATATTTTTATATATATATATATGTATTTATACTTTCGTGCGATGGACTGATATTGCACTTACAAAGCAGTATTGCAATACAGCACATGTATTGTTATCTCATATTGCACGTCCCCTGTCGAACATTCCCCATCCTCTGCACAAATCTACTGCACCAACGTTCTCTTATTTCTTTATAAGCTTACTTTACCATTAAATGTACTGGACCTTTTTATTAGTTACAACATTCTCCAGCAATTATTCATTTAATGCATGGTGCAAAAAACTATTCACGCTGCTGTTTTGTTCGTAAGAGCTGTTTGCTCTTATCTAGTACCCTTCGCTAATACCCTTCGCTAATAATATTTAACATGTTTGCCGGTTGTAAGAATGACATTTTACACGCATTTTAAAAATAGACGATGTTATGGTCTGCCACACTTGAGTGGGGGAGGTTTTGAAGGCCTTTATTTGTCCGTCATCTCCAGGTGCTTATCGTCACCCTTAAATTCGGCGGCCAAACCAAGAGAACCGCTATAGCCGAGAACGACGTTTCCTTGACGGGTTGTAGATGCGCGATGTTGGGTGCACTCTTGAAGTGTAATGATGTCCGTCGCAACGGCGAGCTATCTTCATTAACGGTGTTTGCACGGCAGCTCTTGCGGTACGCAAAAGCCGAGCTCCCTTTGATGTACAGGGTGTCCTATGTAACTTTAGACAAACATTAGATATGTGCGGATGCCACGCAGCTGGGCAGAGCCAACCAAAGTAATGCTGTTGGCCGTCGCTTGTAGATACTCAGATTATTTTTTGCATTACACCTACTTACATAGTGGAATAAGGTTATAAACAGGGATAAGGTGCCTCAGAAAGGCTGGCCAACGTTTCGATATGAGGACCTATCTTCCTCAAAAGCGGCCTCGTCATCCTCGGCATGTTCGTTTTAAAGGGTTTGTAGAGTGACGTCAGGTGCAGTTGTCGGTGGCAGCTGGTTGTAAAGGGAGAGACTTCAAAGAGAATGAGCGCTGCCGCCTGACGTCTGTAGGCGTAAGGAAAGAATGAAAGTCATTCTTTCAACTGATGTCTTTCTGGGACCTTTTTGTTACTCGCGCACTGACCGCCTGACCGGCTCTTTTAAAGCCATAAAAACATGCCGCCAACGACACCCTTGGATGCTGCTTAACCTCTCGCTTCCCCAACACTCTCCCATGCCCTTCTTTTTCTTTTCTTGTAGTTTCTTTCCCTCTTAGTGTATTTTTTCGTCTTTCTTTTCTCTTCTTCTTTCTTCTTTTCTCCCCGCGTTCCCACTCTCCCGCTCTTGTCCTCGCGTCTTAGGAACCACGCTTAAAGACGTTAGGCGACAGTAAAATTCCTTAAACTTCGTAAAGTAGTGCCACGCTTTGAAGAATGCCGCCTCCTCCTCACGCGCTCTGCCCGAGGCCGACGCCGCGTTGCTATTGGCCTAATAGCATCACGTGGGCCCTCGAGCCGTGCATCAGCGCCATTTTTGCTCGAGAGGCGACTACGGAGCGGCGAGGAGCGCATGTTGGTGCCGTTGCTACGCTCGAGCAGTGTAGGCGGCGCCATGGTCGAGGAGGGAGCGTGAAAGAGAGGAGAAACGAGGAGGAATGAAGGCTGTGGAGGAGAGTGGCGCTACTTTACGAAGTTTAAGGGGTTTTAGGCGACAGTGCTCACTCTCTTTGAAGTGTCTCCCTTTACAACCAGCCGCCACCAACAACAACCGCACGTGACGTTAGTCTACTAACCGTTTAAAACTAAGATGCCGAGGATGACGAGGCCGCCTTTGACGAAGATAGGTCGTCCTATCGAAACGTTGGCCAGCCTTCCTGAGGCCCCTTATCCCTGTGTATAACCTTTATAGCACAGTGTGCTATTTGTCAGCCCCTTTCTTGATATTGTACCTACTTACATAATTATTCTTAATTAATTACTCAACTCCTCAAATATTGCAATTAGGTGATAGGTGTCGATGAGAAAATTGTTGACAAGATGAAAAACCCCCGATACGGCTCTCTGTTGCTCAATACGTGCTACGTGAAAGTGTTTTTTCCGAGCGTGAACGAAGCTCGCAAATGCGCGCAAAGTTCCTCGCGCGGCAATCTTATGCCCCGCTATCGCCACGTACTTACCGCTGCTGATGTATTGGTTCCCTACTCGATTCTCCACAGTACCAGCCAAGAAACAGGAAACCCAACTTAAATATCACTCAAAAGGACTTCTTCTGGGACAATTTCTGTGTGTTCTGCCCTTCATGTGTCTCGTTTTGCGGCCAACAATAATCGTTGCCTAAATATCACCACTGCAACCAACATGTCATCGTTGCTCTAATAAGCCAAGTTCATTTCTATGTCTCTTTCTGCCTCTTATTTTCATAGGAACAGATTGCTTTGGTTGTTTCGCCCGCTGTTGTACTCGAACCGGTGTGCTCGTCCGCTAACGCCAACCAACTCTTTGCGATGCATTACCTGTCACGCAAGAGCTTTCTGGCATAATTGTAATGATTCCTGAATTTTCGCGTGCCCAAACAACGTTCTCATAGTAGGCACACCAAAGTGGGAGACGCCGGATTTATTGTCACCACCTCGGCTTCTTTCATGTGCACCTAATACTAAGCACCTGAACCGTTCTTGCACTTCTTTCCCATCTAAATGTTGCTGCCTCGTTCGGGAACGAGCCCGCGACGTCTAGATAAGGAGCGTGGCGCCATTGCCAGTTGTCTATACCATGGGTGCTTGTGGCGTCCGAAGGTTTAGATGCTGGGGGATGGCGATGGCGCTGTGTCGAGTTTCTCCACTTGTAAATATTTTCTTGCCTTCTGGTTCGGGCTCTCCAAATGTAATCTCCTCCCACGTGTAATACACGTTTCGATGCCATATACTTGCAAGCCAATTTGCAGTTACTTTCGATGTTCCTGTGGCACTCAGTGGCCGCAGCTTGTGTGGTGACCAAGTGGTGGTTCAGAAGTGAAGTGCAGTCTTAACAGTATTTCCTGACGCTTTTGCCGCTTGTTTCTCGCAGGAGGAGCTGCATTCGTCGTGGGGGCAGTTGCGACCACCGCCCGAACGATTGCTGCTACAACTCATCGTGCCGATGCAACCTTTGGGGCACCAATTGCCGGTGCCAGAGGATGGGCCTGTTCCAGAAGTGGGGCAAGAAATGAGGCGCCCCCTAGGGGGCACCGTTGACAGCCTGCGACCAGCGTATAGAGGACGGCGGACGGTTTTGGAACGTGTGAAAGAGAAGAAATGAACAAGGCAGAAAAAAGAAGGAGAAAAGAAAAGAAAAACAGAGCCACCGCATCTCTGTCTTTGTGGTACATGGTAGTTCTTCAGCCGTAGTTGTTTCGTATCGTTCTTATTCTTTACTACGCGACTAGAAGCAAGCCCCTAGTGTTCTTAGACATAGAGGGCGCCACGGGCTCCGCAAGATACGCGTCGTTCGCTGGCGTTGAGTGGCTTCGATGTTTGTCAACGCGAGGTGGATAGCTGAGGCAAACGGGTTTGGTTCTGTCGTCGACTATCTATTATCTAAGTTCGACGCGTGTAGTTTTTCGACGCGCGGAATTTTTCGAATCCATCTGACGTTCGAGCTTTTTGCAGTTCCTGCCCTTCAAGTAGGAAAACTGCTAGCTACTTCCCGACGTGTCAAAATGACGTTGTATTACTGTCTATATGCTTGTTCGGGCTCCCCCATTTGCGAGAGCTTGGTAAGATTCTATGTAGTGAAAGGCTGTAGGGGCCCGCCAGGTTTTGCTTCGTCAATTTGTGAGCCATTGAACAACAAGCGAAGTTGTGCAATCGAGGTGTATCGTAGAGAGCTCGTGTGTCAAGGAAACTTTCGGCGCCATATGACCTAAGCAATTAAGGTGCCCGAACTCGCAAGTTCTAGTTTGACACACGAATGCATTTAACGTTCTTACGCGTGATTACGTGTAATTATGGCTGTGCTGTGTGTGCCAGTGTTGTATTTCCCAATGCCTGTCGCTGCACGAAGATTTGAGGATGTGTAGTGTACATCCGAAGCTTCGCAATGGCATCTAGATGTTATAACTAGCCATGTTTCTTGCCTTTGTTCTTTGAAGAGAGTTACAGCGTACGAGTGCAGCAGCTGGATTTGCAAACAGCAACTCGTTCATGCTGACTTTGTGTGATCCCTGTGCGTTCAACGTAATTTCAATATGCTGAAAGCCAAGCGCAGTAACTTCTCGCCGTGCTTGAGCAGCCCGGTTTGATAGTTGGATATCTGTGTGTTCGGCGTAGTGGAGGCGGCTACGATGTGCTGATCCGACCTTTTGAGGCTTACCGTGTCCTCAAACATCATTTGCCATCTATCGTGCGCGCACTTTCCTTAATACTCCGCGCAGGCTACGTTTCAATGCTGTGCCATGCTGTGCATGCATGCCGTTGGTGGCTTGAAGTGCCAGCCGCACATCGTTAAAGAACGATACGGTGCGCAAGATAGATGGCAATGATTGCCGGGGACAAGTTGAGCCAAAAAAATTTGCCAACTAAATTACATTCTCAGGTTTTACATGCCAAAACTACAATTTGGTTATGAGGCACACTATGGTAAATAACGCCGGGTTAATTTTGACCCTCTCAGGTTCTCTAACGTGCATCCAATACATGGTACAAGCTTCCCTACGGTTCTTAGAGTGCAGTCGTATTGGAATCCGCTTACAATGTGAACGGCGTTTACAAAAGCAACGTGCAATCCACTTTGAAAGTAAGTTGTCTTTTAAACGAAAGAGGGGGCGGGGTCACCAGAATCGGTTGTACAAGGACGTTATGATGCCACAACCCAGTCGCGACTGAAAATTGCAAATTGTGAAAGTATCGTCCCACATTCTGTAGAAAGCGGAGCACTGGAACAATCTTTGAGAATAACAGCTAGGCCTAACAGCACCATCGGTTAGCCACAAAGTGTCCGACATACTTCCGCAAAAAAAAAACATCTGAGGGCTCCTTTGACCTTGATGTCCTGCTCGTGTTATCATAGCGAATAGAGGTTAAACAAATGTTATAACACGCAAGAAACTAGTGCGTTTCTAACTTAATCACCAGAAAGCAGAAACGTGCATAATGCCGGATTCAGGTTATGAACCTCGCTTCTTTGTGCCTGCGGTCCTCAGAAACGTCAATTACGTAAGCAGCTACCTATACTAAACTCGTTAGCTCCAAAGGGGACCGGTGGCTCACCAAAACATCCAGTTAAATGTATTAGGTCCAAAAATTCAGAAACAGTGGGAGCCAATGATTAGATCCGGAGGGCACATGGCAGAGCATGAGCGCTGCAAAACATATAAGAACGCACTTCGATTGAAGCAAGCTGACTTCAAGCAGGCCACGCTAGCTTGGTCAAATCAAGCCAGCTACGCATACTGTGTTATCGCAAGCCAGAGAAACAAAAAGAAATGTTTTCATTCCACGCCGCAAAAAAAGCAAAAGTTGATGTGTTGTTATGAATGTACATATTTGTAAGAAAGTCTCCAATTCTTCGTATGTAAATTGCATTTGCGATCACTGTTTGCCTTGTGTGTGTACGTAAAATAGATATGCTAGTTGGTGATTTTTCTTCATTAGCACCACCTTTTTATTTCCTTCGGCTCATTTATTCCGCCACCCTTCCGTAGAGCGTAGGTCTGCCTCGTTAATTAATTATGTAGAGGACCAGCCAACTGTTTCTTTATTGAAGGCTGCGATGCTTCGGGCTAATGAGCTCGTCCATTTGAGGCCCTTTGCTTTTTTTTTTTCAAATATAACAGACAATAGAAAACGTTGCTGTAAGATTTCTTTTTTCTATTTTCCCATACACTTTGTCGGCGTAGCCAATCTGCGTGAATCGAACTCCTGACTCCCAGTTGATTTTGTAAGCAGCGTGTGTAAAACGAGGAAAATTGTTGTCCACCGCCTTCTTATTGCATGTTTGGAAGGACAGGCTGGCTTTCAAGACTAGAGTTCGTTCAGGTCTTCAATGCCTTTGCCGCTACGTAACACCGCCTCGCCGAGAAGGCTAGGCTATCACGAGGCTGTGTGTCTTTTTGTATTCATTGTTACGAGCTGTGACGTCGACTCGCAGAGATGCAGTCGATTGTGTGTTGTTTCTTGCATGCTGGTTTGTTTGAAAAAAAAACTGTAATGTTTGTCAATATCGTTTGTAATGGGGAAGTAAGCTCCGAAGAACAACAAAAGAAACATCCAGAAAAAAAAATGCTTCGAGGTTGTTGGTGTCTTCAGCAAATGGCATCTATAGAGCATCTATAACTGAAAACACGTTGTCCTCGATGTGTGTCTGTATTCTTTATCCCACAGGTTACTAAATGTTGGGAACTGCAAATCGAACTCAAAGTTTTCTGTTTGCTTACCGTTATGCATTGTAGATAATTGTAATAAAACATTCTTCGTGTCTGCAAGCATAAACGTGAAACATATTGTTCAATATGCACGCCGAACGAGCGCCTACGGCCTTCAGGTGAAGTCCACCCGCTACCCCCGGCTCCTAATTACATCACTGGCGACATGACAACGAGGTTCCGACGGTGCTGGTGAGCCAGTGTCTGTCAGTTAAGCGGCATTCACATGGGGCTGCCTTCGACACGTAGGGGAGCCTGACGTCGGGAGCCATCACGCTGCTTCCTGCTGCTCCGCTGCTCACACGGACTGTGCGGCATGGAGGAATAAAATAAAATAGCAGGGAGCATTCCATCAACGCAGCCAGTCTTCGCGAGTTAACTAACCGCGAAGCCATTCCTTTCGCTTTTTTTCCCTCGTGGTGTCGGCCCGACACGTGACCTTTATGGCTCAGCGTATTGGACGAGAATGTTCGTTTTCTGGTATTTTTAAAACAATGCACACTTGTTCGGCCAGCTTACCGCAGCCCTGCCTGCAGAGCGGGAGCGCTGAAACAATCACGTGTTGGGTCGGCTCCTTTGTTCAGCTTCGATGATCATAGTGCGCGATGATCGCTCCTTGTTCTTTCGTCCCTCCATTTTGTGTGAGGTGCGGCGACTGAGGGTTGTCAATGTTGGCAGATGGTCATAGCGGCCTATATTAACGACTGCGAGTGTAACCACTAGGGCACGTATGTATGCTCTGCTACTGTGAGCTAGTGAACACTGTTTTAGTGCAGTGTAGCTGTGCTCGAGATCGCAGAGCACCCAACAAGGAGTCGGCGATTTTAATTTCATCCCTATGCTGCCGATGCGCGCGGTGTAATGTGCTGTCGCTAAGATCCGCGCTGTCGCCCTCCCCAAGTGGGAATGTTTTGTACCAGCGCAGCTACACGTCTCCCAACACCCGGCGATGTCTGCGTCAGTCCAGCTGACCTCAAAAAGACGTGACGAAAAGGCAGTCACATGATGGGCACTCCCCGCCGTGAAGGGAGGGATTGTCTACCATGTGAATACCGCTTTAGGATCACCTGTTGCATCCACGGTCTCAAGGATTTGCCACCACACGAGGAAGTGACCTTCGCAGTACTCTTTGCATGTACGAAAGGAAGCAACAAAAAAATCAAAAGGGATAATGTCGCTGTTTATGCTGCGCCGAAGTGTTTCTCGCAGATTACAGTTTTGCACTTCGTACTAACTATAGTATCGAACCACTCTACTTCAAACACTTCGGTACAAATTGCATCAACTGCAGTCGGGACAGCGTACACCTTCGAGTGAAGCGAAATTTCGTATAAAGCAATTTTGTCCTAACGCAAGCTGTGGTTTCTCGTATTTAGGTCACTTGATGCGAGAGAAAACCATTGTAACTCTCTGTGTGAATTCGGTAGTTTCTTCATAACACAGTGCTGTCCTTTTTTTACTGATAGGCGATAAAGTGGACTCGATGAGACGGAGTAAACATTCCTAACTACACTGCGCCTTTTTGCGGGAACCCTTCCCTTCGTTCTTGCTTCTTTCTTTGACTTACGAAAAGCTTTCTCACAGCGAGAGCGGCCATATGTTGTTGCAATAATGTAATTAAACGATGCAGCTTACGTTAGTGATCCTGCTTATGGTTCATAAAAATGCTATAAACGTAACTGAAGGTGCAATGCAGTTGTTTGGCAGCAAGATGTTTCATAATATATTTTCTTTCCTTATGTATATTGCAGGGCTCGAACAGGTACGCACAGCGGTTCCCGCACGCACTTATAGGGTGACCGCATGTCGTTTTCGAAACGTCATCTGCCCAAATTTGTAGTAAGATGTAGAACGGATGGCGTCGAGCTATAAAAATGTGTTGGCAGCCGCCGACATCAATAGAAGTTCCAATACGACAAGTTGCATCGCGTGATGCGACATCCAAACTGCAAGGAAAATATTAGACGAGAGGCTCCAGTAAATGTTGTTATACGATGCTTGTAACGAAAGTCACCGTCTTCGTAACCCTCCTTCGTAGCATACTGCAAGCTATCTAAGAAACATAACGCTATTTACCTGCCCAGAACCGAATATTTGCATTAGGAGAAAACGGACATTCATCTATCAGGGAAATAAATTTTACGTATTTCTTTGACATCCAGTGAAATGGATGTGTCCTTCTTTTGCGAAATATGTTTTGAGCTAGTACAATTCTGCAAAGGTTTGCCTAAGTTTACTTTTTTTAGTCCCCAGTGTATTTATCACCTACTTACCTTGGGTACGTGCCTGGCACTATATCTTAAATTCCCATGAAGTCCCATAACAAGAAAGGGGCCGACAGATGTAATATGGTACAAAATTTTCAAACAGTGATAAGGTGCCTCAGACAGGTTGGCCTAACTTGCGTAGTTATATAGAATGGCAACGAAGCCGGAAGGCTTTGGCTGACCGTTCTATTTTTATTTTTTTTATTTTTGTCGTGCTAGGCGTCTACGGTAAACTACTACGGCTTGTAATGAGTCCTAGGTGCCAGGTAGAGTCATCAATTTTTCTGTCCCTGTTTACACATTTAGGACTGAAAACCCGAAATTTGAGTTGTCATGGGCTTCTTATGCAATCTCACGAAGTCATGACAGAAGACTTGCATACTACAATATTTGCACTGTCATTTTTATTGCTCTATTTTCGCTCACAGACAAAATAGGAAAAGTTGGAGGAGAGATGGTACATCTTAACTGCATGTTTCCGGAATTATACTCTGATGCTAAAAGTAAATTATGTGATGATAGAGGAGCCACCTTAGAGCATATGCTGTGCGATTGCAAAATATTTCAGAACTGCAGTCCACCGCAGATAAACTAGTGGCACGGGGGAGAGCTGCGCTGACTAGTTCACATCTCCATGACCGACTTTGGGTCTTCCAGCAAGCCCGGGAAGCTACCGATAGACGCTGGCTTCCTCTGTGCTGCCGCTGGCACGGCCTAGACGCAGGCCACGAATTTGCAGGATATTCAATAAAGTTGCCACACAAACAAATACAAATTAGTAGCTGTTTGAGTGTACCTCTTCCAAGAGACCCTTTTTCATAGTCTTTCGCGTTTTCATTGCACTAGATAACGGGTAACGCTCTGGGATATACGCATTGCTTTTTGGACGTGTCTCGGCCTGCCAGAAGCCACACGCGTTGTCGTGACAGCGAACTCTGGCACGTGCGGAGAATTTCGGCGGGGCTTCGCCGTGCAAGTTGCGACCGTACGAGCGACGGGAAAAAGGGTTAGCGGGGACAGGGTTAAATAAGGAAACAACGTCGTGCAACACGAAGGGAGTCGTATGCGCACCGCTGACAGAAACCGCGATATCGATCCCGCTGCGGAGCCGAAAAGGTTGCGAGAACTGCGACGAACGGGCTTCACGGAATGTACATGAAACACCCCCACCACTCCACCTCCTCTTTCTGTCCTCTTCGCGGGAAGGAAACCCCGTAGGTGGCCGTCGTTGCCATTCGATACGCAAGGGATAAAGAAAAAAGAAGGAAGAGAGAATGCAAACGCAAAGACCGGGAAAACGCCTAGAGTCCGCGCTGCGTAGTACGTACGCTCTTAATCTCGTTGCAGATGCGTTACACTTTAGTTATAAGGAGGATGCCTGCAAAAAAAAGAAATCACAGTTTACCCATAAGGACGAGGCAACGAATGCGAGAACAACATGTTAGAATATTACACGAAGTGTAAAAATTGTAGCTGTGGTGGCACCATGAATTGTAGTAAACTAAAGCTAAGTGTGAAATCCTACGACACCTAAGCACATTTCATGAGTTGTAAATGCGCAAGCATTCTAGCCCAATTGAACGCAGCTGAGCCCCGGTTTGCCCGAGCCAGCAAGCAGCAGCAGTCTGTGGTGCCAACGCCGCATGCCACGGAGGGGCTGCGCGATGAGAAACCGAGTAAGCAGCAGTGGCCACCAAGGCCGGCCGACGCGCGCAGCAGCTAAGCCCAGTAAGTGTGCGAATGTGTGAGAGAGAGAGAGAGATACGGACCGCACACCGGCTTCCCAGAGCAAGAGTGAGGGCGACGTGACGTCGCGGTGATGCCCTCTCCCCTCATTCAACACCTGGCGCGCTAGTGCCGCAGCAGGCGTTCCCTTTCGCCCGCTCGGCTCCGTTGAGGTGCGTTCATGCCGTGGCGTCGCAGTGGATGAGAATTTAGATGCCGTTTCTCTGCTACAGATTCCGCCGGCTTTTTCGCGTAGTTGGCCATTTGATGCTTTCGCATCAAAACGAGCAGTTGTGCTAGGGGTCATGTGTTTGAATGCTGCCATCAGACAATTTCATTTATGTTTATTAATTATGCCAACGTCTTTTTAGGGACTTTACCACCACTTTACCGCATCGAGTATGTTTCACAATTCTTTCCTGTGCACCAATACCTTCACCAACCCTCACCAATAAGATTATAAAATTTTTAGGTTTGAGCTCTGTTATTGTTTCGCCTTCTAATACTGAAGTCACTGATTTAAGACAAAAGGCATGTGCTGACGGGGTTTTGCTTCATTACATTTGTTTGTGAACTGTCATTCCGAATAGTGTGAGGAATTATTTTGTCAAAAATGTAAAACTTGCTATGAGCAACTTCAGTATTAGAATGGTGTGGCAATACAACCCGCACACATCGCATGTCGTATAGCATGGTATGGCACGTGGCGTACATATACATAAATATATACGGAACTTCACGCCGACGGCGAAAATTCGCTATGAGTGCCCATATAAGTTTTGTCGCAATAATGTGATACTTACTCTGCTGAAGCTATGCGGCACGAATCTCTTTGAGCGTCGATTCTTCCTCCAGTCAAGCACTTTGCCACTCTTACGTGAACCACTCCTAATATTGGGCCACATTAGTTTCACTAAGTAAAACATATTAATCCCATTCCACATAGCTTCCACCAGCTAAGTGGAACAAATTTGCAAAAATGTTTTACTTGTGGAATTTTGGGAAACGAGGGTGAGAATACTAGTGCAACCTACTGCGTCGAGCCATGAGTGCACGCTGTCCTATGCGCACTGCAATGGCGCATGATGTGAGCCTTACTGTTGCTAGGCGTCGTCCTGTGCTCTCATGTCGCACGCCTTTATACATGCTAAGGCCGGTAGCCAACTGCGCTTTTCGAAAAGGCCACGGTGCCGTATATGTCGAAAGCACGGCCCGCAAAGATAAAGCAACCGAAGCTGACGTTAGCCCAGCGATCAACCGTTTTACGCTGGTGCTTCCATCCCTGCTATGGCCCATTACGCAACCACGCGCAGCGAATGGCTTCTTGCTTGGCTTGCCTTCGATTAATGAGTCTGGCTTCTTTCTCTTTTTTTTATTCTTCACCCTGTAGCTGATGTTTATTGCATGCGGTGTACGGAGAGGTAATCTTACATGACGTGCCACTTCAATGACGCACATAATCGTCTTTCAGCTTTTTGAGCTCTTAATTAACGCGAAGATGCGGTAAGTATTTCTTATTGCGGAAGTTATGTGTTGGGTCTCTCGGTATCGCTGTGCAATGAGCAATAGGACTGCGTTGCCCTGCATTATCTCAGAACAGTAATTTGCACAAGGTCACAGAATGCAGGTGCGATCAACGGGCATGTTTCGATGCCGGGGTACGTGACATTGACTTGAAAGGTGGATAACGATTCTTGCTGTCGATGCTTCTGTAACAAGCCACTACTATTTTTGTAATTAATTAACATTCAGCCCAGGTTCACATTTGACGAAATGTTTGCTATTCCAAAGTGTTTCGGCTTCCGCTGGCTTTCTTGCGCCGGAGAGGTCCATTATTACGGCCTAATGGTACACTAAAGAGAAAAATGATTTCTTCTGTATCAGTAAATTACCTTTCTACGACACTAAAGACACCACTCTTACCACAATAAGACGCTTAGTAAAGCAGAAAAAGCACAAAAACGAAAGATTGCTGGCGACGCCTCCTTGAAGTTCCCGCACCTGGTCGCTGTGACGTCATGGATTTTGATGGCATCTTCTAGGGCCTACTTACTTATATAGCGACACAGATTGACTACATTGTGTTCGAAAGGAACCAGATATTAAACATAGAAAGTGTCGGCAACCTTTACACAGCCAACGCGGCCCAAATGCGAAAACACACTTCGGTTTACCTGACGTCAGAATGACGTGAATGAATGAAGTCCCAAAAGTGAACGAATGTCTGTTTTCGTGCGCGGCTGTGAAAAATCTTTAATCGTAGCTGTTTTCAGCTAGGCCGGGCATCTCGTGCCGTGGCCGACAACATGGCCCAGATCAGTAACTTGCGAACAGCCAAATCTACACTTTTCCGCCTGGAAACACCCTGTAAGGCTTTGATTTTACGGCTATGGTTGATGTCAGTTCAATTTCATGCGTTATTCGTTCGTTTGTACCTGGCCGATCGCTGAATCTATCGAGATATTACCCTAACGGCCCTCTTAGCTCATCTAGCTGATCGGGTCTAAGAGTGTGCGAGCTTACTGAATGTTTTAACACTTCTTCCAGGGTGATTTCAGAGTTGGAGGTTGCCTTATACTCATTACATTCGTTACTAGTGTCATCCGGCTCCTTCACGGTAAAGTAAACGACTCCGCTCCGCTCTACGTACGGCTTCATCAAATTTCCGTGGTATATCCTCCCTTCCTTCCTGCGACCGGGCACTTTCAGAGCATAGTTAGTATCGGAAAGTTTGTGCAACACTTTAACGGGTCCGTCCCAGTGAGCTTCAAGCTTGTTCTTTCTTGAAGGTTTGAGGATCATTACTTGGTCTCCGGCGTTAAACGTACGAAGCCTCGCTTGTCGTAATAGAACTTGACGTTCTTTTCAGCTACTCCCATGTTCTCTTCGACTAGTTCTTGGGTTTCATTTAGCCGTTCCAGCAAATTTAGCATGTATTCTACCACTGTTTGTCTCTCTCCTCTTTCCTCCCACATCTCAGCACTCTCAGTGGAGAACGGAGTGTCCTCCCATACACTAGTTCCGCAGGCGAGAACCCTGTAGTCTCATGAGGAACCGTTCGCAAAGCAAACAAAATGGCCGGAAGACAATTCTCCCAGTCCTCCTTGTGCTCGTAACAGAGCGCCCACAAAACTCGCTTAAGCACTGAATGCCACCTCTCTACACTATTTGACTGAGAGCGATAGACGGAACTGTGTATCAAATTTACCCCGCACATTTATAAGAATGTGGAAGTCAGTCAGCTGGTGAATACTGACCCTTGATCCACCTGAATTTCGGCTGTAAACCCAACTCGTGCGAATACTGTCAAAAGCGCGTCTGCTACTTCGGTGGAGCTGAGATCTTTCAGAGAGATTGCCTCCGGAAACTTGGTAGCTGGACACAGCATAGTAAACAAGTACCTGTAACCCGACTTTGTCTTTGGTAGAGGCCCTACCGTGTCTATCACAAGTCGTCTGAAAGGTTCTGTTATTAAGGGCACTATCTTTATTGGAGCTTTCCAGGTTTCTCCTGGTTTACACGAGCGCTGGCAGGCGTCGCGTGATCTTACAAAGCTCTCTACGTCTTTGAAACAGCCAGGCCAGTAGTATCCCATAAGCAATCTTTCCTTCGATTTCTTCATACCTAGGTGGCCAGACCACCCATTTCCATGACAGAGACTCAAAAAGTCCTCCCTGTACTCAGTAGGTACGACTAACTGATCTAGAATCCTGCCCTTTCGGTCTCCGTCGTGCCGATAAAACAATCCTCCTCTCTCTTGTATCGTCACGTTGCGCCTAGCAATGCCTTCTTTAGTTGTGTGATGCAATTTAGCTAAGCTGTCGTCATTATTTTGCTCGGCTGCCAGTGATTCTCTGTCCACACGTAAGAGCCGATCAGCGTTTTTTAAGGCCGGTGATAGTAACGACCCTGTCTTGCTTGCGAGTGCGTCAGCTGGCTCTTCCTGCAGGCGTGAACTTTGACATCCTAGTGATACGCTCTCGTTGAGCTGGTCAAATGGCAGGGTTTCCTCAACCGTTTTTTTCGTCCGTCGAGCCTAGCTCGCATTCGGTTACTGAAGTTACCTCTTTTGTTACTTTCGCTGGAGCAGCTTTTGCATTTTCAGCCGAAAGCGACGCGATTTTATGAGCTTAGCCTCGCGTCAATGCCTCTACTACGCCCTCTCCCAGTTTAAGCCCTTTGTCACGCAGTAACTGATCTGACCGATTTGAAAACATGTAAGGTTACTGCAGCGACAAAAAAATATGGAAACTTCAGCCTTGATCACTGGCTCCCCGAACGGTCCACTGATTTTGACGTTCGCCATGGGCAGACACACGCTGTGTTCTTCTACAACCTGTTTGATTCATGCTACTTCTCCCGTGAAGTCATCTGCCGTCACGTAAGACGGATGGACAATGTCCATATTGGCGGTGCTGTCTCGCAGAACCCGGCATGGTTTGCCATTAACTTTCCGGCCGTGAAGATTTGGGATTAAAAGTTCTATATTCTCGTCTTTTTCATCCACGGAGGAGAAGACTACAATTGGCTTCCCGCATTTTACAGTGATATGTCCAAGTTTATGGCACTTATAGCAGCGGATCAATCTAAATGATTCGAATATTCTGCTCTTTTTGCACGGTTTCCCCGTTTGATTTCTCCTCGCTCTTTTCTGAGGTCCTTTCCTCCATGTCTACAGGCCCCGGTCGTCTAGTCTGCAAGCCCTTTCTGAACGAAAATGGTTTCCGCGGTCCATTTGGACTATGCCAATTTTCGTCCTTGGCGTTCAGCTTTTTACGCGTTGCGTATTCTTCGGCTAATTCAGCCGCTCTTTCCACAGTGTTTACATTTCCTCTGTCTTGCACCCACAGCTTCACAGATTGTGGGATGCTTTTGTAAAACTGCTCTAGACACATGCATTAAATAATCATGTCTCTGCTCTCGTACGCTTCCGCGCTTTCAACCACTCAACTAGGTTGGCCTTTGAGCCATATGCAAGCTTCGGATATCCCTCGCTATCCTTCTTGTCCATGCTTTTAAACCTTTGCCGAAAAGCTTCGGCTGGAAGGCGGTACTTCTTCAAAAGACTAGCCTTAGCCTTCGAACAATCATATGCATCTTGCGCACTGAGTGTGGCGATTACTTCCGCAGTCTCATACGACAACATAAATAGCAACCACTGTGGCCATGTACTTGGACCGAAGTTAATCTTCTCGCAAGTCCTTTCAAAATTTCCTAGGAACAAGCCTATGTCGTTCCCGACCTCAAATGGCTTTAACAGCCTGTCAATGCGGTATGATTCTGCCTAACTTGATCGTTCCAGAGCCCCTTCAATTCCTTGAGACAACTCCAAACGTTTTCTTTTAAGGTCAGGTTGCATTTTTCTTAACTCGCTATCTTTCTCGCGTTCCTCTCTGTCCCATTCTTCTCTCTCTCTGTCCCTTTCTTCTCTTTTGCTAAGAAGTTCTAACCCAATTGCAATGTCCTCCTGACTGACCTGTTAGGAAATCAGCTGCAATAATTCCGATTTTAGCATTTCCTTGCGTACCTCTACGCCCAGTTGCTCTGCAACAATCAACAATTCGTCTCTCAGCAGTGTCAACTCCATGGTTGCTGTTTTACTGCCTTGGTCCTGCTCGCTTAACATACCTAGGTAAACACAACCTAGCGGACAATCAACAATCCAGCTTCCCAGCTTTTCTAAAAAGAACAACCACAAAATGAAGCGTAGAGATTTAAAGCAGGAGCCATGCACTCACCGCAGATACAGCACCACGTCGCAAAGTCCATCTCACCGCTGCCAGGCAGTTGTACGAGTTGGGGTTGGCCATGAAATAGATGGTAGCTGGTCCATGCCATCGTCCGACTCATCCACGCTAAGGACATTGTTGAAGGGAGGGACTTATTCTCGTCGAGAGCGAGGAATATGGGATTTATTGACAGTATGTACATGAAGGGTCGAGGACGTTACATTTCATCAGTCTAGCATGACTGAAAGAGAATTCACACTGAGCAGCCGCCCCCGGCTGCTTAAAAACACCCTGCCTAGAGGAGAGAAAACTGTCGTTCAACCTTCGTCGAATGGGAGCGTCTTCATAGTCGACCCGCTTTTGAGGGGGAGGGTTCACACACTCACTTCCGCACTTGGTTTCACTGAACACACTGAGGTGATGGGGTTCTTGTAGACAGGGGTCTTGACCCGGGCAGGCGCCTCTTGATCCCAGAGCTGACCTCGCAGTCAGTAGCCACCGCGTTTGTCCATTAACTGTAACGACCGCTGGGGCCCGTGGGAAAACACCGCAAAATATCCCCTTCAAGAAGTTCCCCTGCTCCAAGCAAACCGTGAAGGCGACATCGAATCTACCAAAAATACCCGGTCCGCCGAACGTCTAGGCATGCCGGCGTCTTTGGGCTGTTGAGGTGGCACATTGTTGTCTTTACAAAGCGAGTCGTCGCAGCGGGCCGAGAAAATTTTGCACGTCGGTACCCCTGCGGGCCAATCGTAACAAGTAGCACAACTTAGATCTAGTAAAAAAGTTTCTTATGAAAAAAAAGCTTGCAGAAGGCTGGGGGAAGTTGATGCTAGAAAATATAGCGGCCTGTATACGCCAGTTGCTGTTGTGATTGTACAGCAATATGAAGAAAACGCAAACATTCCAAAGAAGACAAAATCACCATTGTGAGGAGGGGTTTCACATATTTTTCATCATCCCCACCACCAGCGTAGTCGCCACCTGTCCACCTAAGCCCACTGTACTGCAAAGCAACCAGAACCAGTTTTTATTGTGCTTTGTAACTGACATGCATCCAACATAAGGATTAAAATAAGGCAATATCACCATGCAGATAAGGATTTCGAATATTCATCATCATCACCACCAACATAATCCTGTGTCTAAGTTAGAATTTGCGCAAAAAGCAGTTGGAACCAGCTTTTATTGTGCCTTGGGACAAATGCACAGGAAACACAAATATTACAAGTAAGACCACATAGTAATAGTCATCACCAAGACCGTCATAGTCATCATCTGTCAACCAAGCCTACTACACTACAAAGCAACAACTAACCGCCAATGTTTATTTCATCTTGAAATCAGTACGCAAAATGCAAAAAATAGAATATGGTGGTTTATGGGGTTTTAGAAGATGACGGTATCACCATTACGGCGTCAGTCCTCACATGCTCATTGTAGTAATGTTCACTATCTGTCCACTAAACAAACTGCATCGAAAAAAATGAGTGGGGGCCAAACTGCAAGTATGCTCTCGAATCAGCATGCACGAAACGCAAACATTGCAAGGAAGAGATAACCACCATGGTAGAGTGAGCCCTCACATATTAATCATTACGATTTTCACCATAATAATCAGCATCGTTTATCTAACTAAGCTTGCCGCACGCAAGAGCTTTTGCCAGCGATCTCTATACGCTCCTGTCCTATGCTAATTTCACCGAGCCTGTAACGTAGCCCTCATCCTACCCTAGGTTAGGTTCATATAACTTTGCGCCAGTAGCAACTTCGTTTTCTTAATGATATCAAATTAAAGGAGCCAACTGAGCCTCAAGTGGCGCCGGCTACTCCGTGTCAAAAGAAAGGTAATGCACATATCCGGGTGAAGAAATAAGCAAATGCAGGAACCGTTTCATAAACAAGTGAAAACAGAAGGATGAGCCAACATGCACAAACGCGTAAAGCTGTGCGTAAGAGTGGACCAAAGCTACAGCACCTAACTTGACACGTAAGAAGTTTCGATCGATCATTTACAAACCTAAAAATTTGTTATGAGCCTCGAAAGTTTTAGCACAGGCTGCTCTCATGTAAGTGGTCCCACGCTATACGCGCCGGCAACTTGTTCAAATACAAAACGAACCGGCAAAACAAAAGCTCGCTACCTTTATTGCGCGAACTAGGCTTCAAGATCGCAGAGAAAAACCTGTCGTTGCTAACAGTGGTTCACAACAATTTTGAAACTTGCTCTGCAGGTTTCTACGATTTGCACAAGAAAACAATTTTTTTTATATTTCTCGAAAGAAAGCAGTTGCAACTAAAGTCGTTCAGCAAGTAGCAATAATTAACTGCAGCAGTTCATTATTTTCAATATTTATTTCATTATAGAATAATTCTTGTACTTTACCTGAAACAATAAGTGAGAAAGCCTTGAAAACACTAGAGGGCGCAGCTTAATCAAGAAAGGACGATACAGCTGAAACCTTGCTTCCGCCTTATCTTTGGTACAACCGATAAACGTCGCGAAGAAATCGGCGACATATATTTGGCCCAGATTTCAAAAACTCCAATCTGCAAGTTGATGGCACACTGACCTATGTTAGGGAAAAGAGCAAATGAGAAAAATAGCGGGGTAAAGTTATATCCTTCCGATGATGATTTCTGCTTCACGGGCGTAATATTAGAGTGGTTGCAGGACTCGAGTTAGCGTTGACTTAAATATAACACAGACAGAGGAAGGAGGCCGGCAATTGCTTCTTATGTTGGTTATTTGAAATGATATAATAAATCCATATAACACAAAAATATTGATGTATTTTTGCTGACTATTTCGACGAAGGCAAACTAGGCCATGACAGAGTGCTCCATTTTGAGGATTAAGGGGACGCCAGCAATGTCCACTTCAGGCATGCATCGATAACTACGAGTAGGGGAGATAGAGAAAATAGATCACGCTGCATCGACCATCAACTCCTTTTCCTGCCTTCCTGCGTCTCCGTTTGATCTTCTCTCTCTCGACAGCTTATTCAAATGGTATTCGAGAAAAGCTCCGGCTCCAAGCCCGCCTATGCTACTGCATGCCACTGCTTGCATTATGCACAATAGCTCTTTAAAGACGAGGAAGCTTCTTTAGTTTGGAGCGACCGGCTGCTCAGTCACTGCCGACGGTCTCAAGCATGGTAAATTGGGATTTTGCTCCCAGCCGATATAGCACAGATAATGACAAAAGTTAGAAAATGAAACAGAAAGAACAAGTAAACGGCTCAAGAAAGCTTCCTGCATCGCACCAGACAAAACGGGCGAAGTATTGCAGGAGAGAAGCGGCCCACTATGTGATTCTGAAGGACGTCCCTCGCACTTATGCGGCATTCTGGGAAGTTGTGGACCCGAATTCTCAAAATTCCGACTGAGTAGGCCCATTCAGTTCTTTCTCTCCAATCGTTATTTTCATCGCTCAACCACCTTCTCCCTGCATAGCGCAGCAAATCTGAAGTGCATCTGATAGACCTACCGGCCTTTCTTTTCCCTCTTCTCTCTCGCTGTCCATCCGGCTGTAATGGCTTGTATTAGTTAACAAGTGTAGTTAACAAAACACGTACAGTTAAAAAAATGATGGAGATATCACAAGCATTCAAGTACAAGTATTGGTTGACCTCCCCGCTTTTCCTGTCCTTGCCTACTCCCTATCTCTCTCACTCTCCCTTCCTGAATATCAAGATGGCTAATTGCTCTGCGCGTTCGTCTTTATATTTTGTTCAAATATATCGCGTGATCGTTCCAGAATGACGTCACCGGAAGGTTTCCGCCGCAGGGTCAGCTCTATTAGCGGTGGTCGCGGTTGCGAAATGCGAGCCGCAGGGACAATTTTTCTTCCGCGCGAGGATCAGCGGAAATGAAGACCCCGCATGGTGCCAAAAAACGGGCGCGCGATCAACGTCAACTCCTAACAAGTTTTTTTCTTTTTTCTTTTTACGCCGACCGAATTCATACGTCTCCCTCAAGATTGCGGACCTTTTTCACTAAGGCCAGGCTGTCAGTCTGGCAGAACAGTTTAATTTATAGTGGTGCTCACTTTGCCAATACCGCCCAGGCTTCGGCATGGCTGTTGCGACTGAATGATGTCTGTTGCTGGGTAGGCTCGTATCTCGACGGGTATATTTTTCGACCTGCTATAGAATGTGATAATTTTTAAGATTTTGGAATTTTTAAAAATCGCATGTTGTAGACAACTGAACTTTTCCTCAGTGAGCAGGGTTACTCGGAGAGGCGGACTTTACTTGCGCTAGAAATTGAAATACACGTTCAACTAATTAAGAATATAGCTAATTACCTTTTTAATGGATTAACTTAAGGCACGAATTTCAATTTACGAATCGTAGCCGGTTAGTCTGCAAGGCCACTTGGAAAGAATTTCCACAATGATACCAGTTCGGAGATATGCGCCATCAAACGCGCCGTAGAAATGTTCGGTTGTTCCACTTGCTTTTTTAACAAAACGCTCTTTTAAAAAAAGCTCGAAAGTAACTGGATCGCCCTTGTATTTTGTCCCAGACATTGGGAAATAACATTTCGAAACTCCTGGTTATACTGGTTATTCAAGCGAATACGACTTGCAAACTCAGCGGCTACAATTCTTAAATTGCAATATGGGCCATAGAGTGAATAATTAAGAAATTTTTTATTGATTTCTTTAATGAGTTCAATGTGCGTTTCGATTTGTCATGCTAGTAATGTTTGCCTCGTCAAATGAACAGCTCAATGACAGTAATTATGCTATCTGCTACAGGCGATGTTTAAATATTCCTGAAAATTTAGAAATTATAAGCCTTCCGAAGATCATATGTGCGGCGCTCGCGAGTACCAGCAAAGGGACTGCAAGCTACCTCAGGTACAGATTCCGTCGGTGAGGAGGAAGAAAATTGTTCAGATGTCCTTATTGGGGATTCAAAAATGCATAAAATAGAACCGGTAATAATAGAGAGGGCGAGTGCTGGTGAGCAAATCCAGGTTAGAACCGGTAATAATAGAGAGGGTAAGTGCCCGTTAGCAAGTCCAGGTTGGAACCGATAATAATAGAAAGGGTAAGTGCAGGTGAGCAAGTCCAGGTTAGCGTACTTCGGGGGAAACCGGTTTGGGAAGTGATGGGGAAAGGCAAGTAACACATCTGCGACATAATGATGGAGATGCCTCTAGAGGTGATAACGGGCTGAATGATTGCGATACTGCGGGGACGGAAGGCAGGTATTGCGAAGCGAATAGCCAAAAGGGTTACCGATATGTGGGGCGCTTCAACAGAAGCGCAAGTAGAAGCGTGCACGATGCCAGAGGTTCCAAGGCAGGGGGCGGAATTGAAAGGGTAATGCTTGCAGTAAACGGGGAGATTTTGACGCTAGCTAAGGCAACGAATTTTAGTCATTGACATCAACCGAGATGCGCACCGCGCAGGCCACAAAGGCGCTTTTGTGTGTGACGGGACACATTTAGGCGAGAATGTAGCAACACCGATTGGACGTCAATTCGTGGAACGGGCTAAGTATTCAGTGTAGCGACATACCAGCGAGGAGCAGCATTAAAGCATACTGAGTTAAGAAAAGGCGCACAAAAGATAAGTATAGAGAGGGTAAAACTTGCCACATAAACGTGCAGGGTGGTCGCAAGCATAATAACTGGCTGGAAATTCAAATACCACTGAACGAAGAAGCTATTAGCGTGCGCGTCTTGACCGAAACGTATGTACGAGATATGGAGCAGCCGGCTGATTTTGAAAATTTTGTGTGGGAAGGGTTCAACAAAAAGAGTGGATCAAGGAAACGTGCAGGCGTATGCATGCTAATTAGGCGAATCAGGAAGTGGCAGAGGTTAGAAGAGACACACTAGGAGCATTTAGGGATTAGCGGCACAGGAAAAGGGGAAAAAGAAGACGTGGCTGGGAGTAGCTTACCTATGGGCAGGCAGTGACAGCAGAGATAAAAGAAAGAATTGATTGATTGCATTAGAATGTATGATCATGAGTTGAGGAAATCGGGCCAAGTGGTATGAGTAGCCGATATGGAAGCGCACATGGAGGATTTAAGCAGACATACTAACTACAACGGTTCTCTAGTGCTGGATCTGTGCGATGAGCAGAACCTCATAGTAGTTAACAGCGAGAATGCGTGTCATGGACAGGTAACATGGTGATGCAGAAACAGGCGGTCATGTATCGACTATGTTATGCGATGGTCTGCGAACGTCTAGACCAAATGGTAATACAAACCACGCAAGTGGCAGCACACGGAAATAAAACAACCTACAGAGAACAGCGTAAGCAGGCGTCTAAGGTTCATCGAGAAGCCAGAAAGCTGGGGTGGCACGAAGAGGTGCCCCTTAGATGGAAAAAATACCCAAAAAAAAGAAAGGGATGGGGAGTTAGCTCGTGCAAGTGAAAATTAAGCGTACAAGTGAACGTTGGCCGCGAACCACTCGCAAAGAGGACAAAGGCGCACCGAAAAGATTCCGGAACGATGTAAGAGCACTCGGAGCTCGAACTACAAATTTGCAAACGGCTACAAGGGATCAACTCGTTAACGTCTTCGAAGGAGATGATGCGCTGCGGCACATAAGAGACGTTATTAGAGATAACTTCGGTACGAAATAAAGCGGCCAGATCCGGCAACAACGGAGAAGCTTGAGACATTAAAATTTAGCGTACAAAGCTTTTACAGGAAAAGAAGCGAAAGAAAATGTCGCTGATAACGCGGACGCAGGACCCGATAAAATCTAAATGCAGGAAATCAAACAACAGGGTCCAAAGAGCAAGGCATTACTTCCTAATTCCATAGATCGAGTGAATTAAACGAAAACAACATCCTTTGAGCGGCGTGGAGGCACGATGCAACGTTTCATTTTTTTTCCGGAACACTACATTCGCGATCAGTGCAGCAACTTCCGTTTGTGTTTTAATTGAATACAGAATTCAAAGAAGCCGCGTCATTCTTAGAAGCGACAAAACCACTTTGCGCAGCAAGCACTAACGCTGCCGTGGTATCCGCAATTCCCACGGATGGATGTTATGGATGGATGGATGTTATGAGCGTTCCCTTTGGATCGGGGCGGTGGGTTGCGCCACCAAGCTCTTGCTATTATACCGCCTAATGTCCTACCTAGGTTAAACAATAAAAAAACCACTATGAACTACCACACCAGAACTTTCTGATCCCCCACTGCGAACTGTGCTCTTGCACGTCTCCGTCTCTGTCTCCGTCTCCGTCCATGTACGTCACGGCACGTCGCTTGGAGACGCCACCACCCGGCATGGCTGCCAGAGAACTGAGCGCCACCGCTTAATGTCCCCACTCTTCACAATGTCGACTTGCATAGGTCTCAAGACTTGGAATGAAAACCTTGCTAAAGCCTACTGCCAGAGACACCATGTATCGCAGCACGATTGATGCGCGGATGGGCACAAACACTGAAACAAGAAAACTATGTGAAGGAAGCTGTTTGATCAGAATACTGCCAGATGAATAAGGACAATAATTTTGCTTTTATTGTGGGCCCCAGCAACGTCAGAAACAGCTCTGAAGGGCTGCCAGTACAGTTATTAGACGTTTCGTAGCTTACGGCCCACGTACTATATAAATGGTGTCCCTTGACAAGGAACACCTTCTACATTTAATATGCTTCTCTGTAAAGTACTGCTGAAGAGCGGCAAAGCTGACTATAGAAACGCTATTTTTAGGCAAGGTATATTACATCAACGCTTGTATCAATGCAAGGTTTCTTACATCAACGCCCACACCTCAACGCTTGTCTCAACCAGAAGCAAAATATGCTCCTCTGTCAACGATCGCTGTATAGCGGCAAAGCTGACATTAGAAAACCGTTCTTCATGCAATATATATAACATCCTTTCCTCACGCCCACTCCTGAACGCATATCTCAACCTGAGCCGAACTGAGTCACGCCTGCACTACCCACCCAGGAAGGGCTTGGTTTTACATCTAATTCGTTAGCTACCTAGCACACACAGGTAATTACGGTGCGGCTGTGCTGCATAACGCGTTTTCTTTTTTCTGTCGCAGTGAGGTTCGAGCAGTTTACCGAAAGATGTATCGCCGTTTCCGTACAATGAGGAGGATTCGTCGGAATTCGGGAGTCTCTCAGACAAGTGGGAAGAGTTGGCAGATATGTCTGTGCAAACATGTCTCTCTCTCTCTCTCTCTCTCTCTCTCTCTCTCAAAACGCTGAATGCACTACGATCAGGTATGCACACGGCTGCTCAGCCGTCTTTACACGCACAATCCCTACCCCCCCCCCCCCCCCCCAGCATTGAAAGGCAGAACGCTGTCATGGCTTTGCTGCAGAACCGATTGCGGCTTGTCTTCGTCCTTTCACGGCTGGTCTCGAGCGCGTGGGTGTTTTTTTTGTCGTTGTTGTTGTTGATTTCGCAGCCAAACAAACTTTCCGCCTGTGATGTGACTAGACTTGAGAGACCTGACCCTCTAGGCACGAACGGCGCATGCGTCGTCAACACCATGACAGCAAGACCACAACGGCGGCGGGGACGCCAACGGCGCGAAGGAGCCTCGGGTGTTCGCATAATTGCTATCGCAATAGCGTAAAATTATTAAAAGCTCATTTGTTGCCCGAACTGCACAACAAAGGAGCCTGGCGGCACAAATGCACGGCAGCTTCCAGAGATCAGCTGTATGATAAGTAACGAATCAAATCAGGTAAAACAGGCCGCAATTCCTCACGAACATTACACACTAAGTAAATTGACGAGTGTATGAACTGTGCTTTTGATACTATAATTGTCTTCGCGTAAGAACGTAGCCGCACAGAGACACATTAATAGGGTTTGTGTGGTTGGACTCAACCGGAAGACAATTACGCTATCAAGTGTCTAAAGCCACATCGAGAAGTTCTAGTAACTGAAGCTTGCATTTAAAGTAGAAGTGTACGACACATTGAGCATGATGCAGTGAAGTCATGCTTCGTCATGCGTATACTGACGCGTCGCGTTCACAGGAAGATGAAGACTTTGGGTTGGTTCCAATTCTAGCCAGCACCGAAAACAGTCTACGTTGACAGCTAAGAAAAAGCAGCTTCGAAGCCACGTAATGGAACGCATCTGGAACTATCTGTGAGATGTCTGTGCGACGTGGTGCCACCTGGCGTCGACGAGAAAAAGCTAAGAAAAGCACGTATTGTCGCTCTATTTTAACAATTTTCGTGTACATACGTATGAAAAACACAACGTAGCTAACGTTGAGCACATAAGAAGGCGCAACGTTTTTATGTGAGCGGAAAACCTTTTTGCAACCGTTTGTGAGGCATCTGCTAAGCCACGTTCTTGTTTGGACAGCAAGAGCGCCTGCTTTGTTTCCTTTTTACTTCGAGTCTCGTCGAAGTTGCCTTTTTTCGCCGGCTTCGTCAGAATCGGAACGACACTTGAAATGGACGCCTTCCGCTTGGATGTCTATTTAGCCGCCTATGGCGCGTATGCCGTACATTTAAATGTGGTAGAACGAGGAAAGCCCGTCAGGGAAAAGCCAGCCAATGACGCGGAGACAAGCCCCGTGATGAAACGCTGGCTGGCTTAGGACGACGGTACATTGGGCAAATTAGAATGCATTCGTTATTCCTACCAGCGCGAAATACAGAGTCTGAATGCGAGACAGAAATGATAGGACCACGCATTGAAGCTTTATTGATCGGAAAATTTTTTTTTTGTTAAGGTAACAGGCTCTTCCCGCGCGCATGCTCGTCGGTGTGACATATCACTACTGCCATTATCTGGAAACTAACCATTCAGCGCGAAAATAACAACAAATCTAGTAAGTTCATTGTCTATACAGCTATAGGAGGCCTACCGACGGCTCTCTCACTCTCCCATTTCCAGTTTTTAGGCATATAATATTTCCGTTATCTCCCTAGCTTTCGTATCTCTGTGACAGTGCAGTACCTGCGTTTCTTCTAGCTGCGCCTGGAACATGCAGCTCCGACAGCCTGCGCCTCGAGCCTCAGGTTTCAATTTTTCGTCCAGTGTTCAAGGCGTTAAATCGCACGGCTCAATGCAAGCGACCACTCGGCACGGAACGCAACCTTCCCACAACTATAGCAAACGAATAGCGAGCCCTAATTATGTGAAATTTGATAGATGAAGAACCCAGAACCGATGAACAGTTCTATCTAAGAGATGTGCAAATCTATCAGGACTAAACATTGGCTATCAAAGGGAGGGAAGCGCAATAGCGGTGAGTCAATTCTAGAAATGGGTTTATAGGCTGTTCGCCGGCAGGGCGAGTGTGCGGATGGTGCAGAGGTGGGTAATTAAGGAGCTGTGAAGAGTTCATTGTCCTTCAGTGGTTCTAATTAAGCTGCTGTGATGACGAGGTAGTGCCGGGCGATCGATAAGGCAGCTTCCTGGTAGGCTCCAGCAGATTAGGATATCTGATGGCCTCTGGTGGAGAGAAAACCACCATATTAACAATGATGGACCATAAAGAACTCTAAATAGCCATCCTTGCCTATGAAAGCACCACTTGTGTGTCATATTATATATATATATATATATATATATATACACAATGAAGTAGGTCTTCGGATACGGTGTTTAAACTTTCGAAAATTGAACTCTGTGTTCTCGGCATCGAAGGCCGGACCCCAACCGCTAACTCGAAATGAAGTTTGTTTTTGCTTTCTGCGCGCGCCTGGACACGAGTATTAACGAACATGCTAAAGAGCCCTTGGTGCCCAAAATAAATAGCACCCCAATGCATCCTCTCAATGCGCAGCTCTTGCTTTGAAACTTAAACGCTCAACCGATCTATTTGCCGATCTATCCGTAAACGAACGAATGAATCAATCAGGCGAGCTATGCTCGCCGAAGCCAGTCAGTGAGTCAGCAAGTCAGTAAGTCAATCAGTCAGTCTATTAATGTTTGGATAATTAGAGATACACTTACAGCGGGGAGAAGTTCACCAACTCTTATCGCTTAAGACACATATGTGGATGTTATTTAGGTGAATGGCTTTAATGTACATTTGTTAAGCCGTATAGTGATTATGAATGTTGTTTTACGCATAAGTGTAGCTTTTCGTGCGGTTCCTAAATTCTCACGCAGGCATTTGGTGTTCCAAATGTCGCCAAAAGCAGCTGAGTAATCGCGTTTCCTCGTGCACAGCTGCGGCGCAGTGTTTTTACGGGAACGACAAATATTTTGTGCCTGAATTTATGTACATAACTTGTGCTGAAACCGTGGCATGGCTCTTGCCGCAAGAATTGTGGCTGCTCTTGTAATCCCAGTGATCACTATCCCTTATTGCAGACACTCGAGAGCCAATGCTTTCACGTACCAAAAAAAAGAATTTGGGCTCTCCCGAAACTGTATATAGTTAACAAGTGACGTTGATACCAACAAATTGCTAGGGCACCAGCCAAAAGCTTGAGGTTGTCAAGGTCTTTTTTTTCAATTGCAAGTCAGAAAAGGTTCAAGGGAAACTGAATACAGTTATTATAGAAACGTTACACGTAGCCGTTAGAATGAATTTGTCTGATTACCAAAGTGGGAACAGTATTTCTAGATAACCGTGATTGTTACAAAACATATTCATGGTGTAACAGTGCGCGCACATTCATCCATATGCTATGGAAAACGTTGCGAAGGGGACAGCACGAGGCCATGGCTAAAACCGATGCAGCAAACTACCAGCGCGCCGTTTCATACAGCACTCCACGGCACGGACTTGCAGCGCTCTCTATTGGAAGGCTGACAAAGCAACGTTCTCGCGATGTGCTGCCATCTGCAGTCGGTTAGAGAACCCAACAAAGGTACTCGGAGATCCGTGACTCAAGACCGCCGGATTGAGGAACGTCGCGATCAATTTCTCGCTCGTTCCTGCGCCACAGGTGTTCGCGATTTCTTTTCCTGCTTCGTTGGAACCGGAGTTTCCTTGCATTGAGTATGGATCTATGTAGTTTACACCATCATTTATCGTGTTGGGATTCGGTTTTAACGTGAACAACTGGCACGTGCATGTTAGATTCAAATTCTTGGCCCGACAAATATTTGCAATTGCGCTGCGCACAATTTAGGTCTCACTGCCACTCGTACCAGCCTCGATTCTATTATCGTTAGGCATATGAATTTTAATGTACATTTCTACGTTCTCGGGTCTCCTGTTTGTGTTTATAACTATAAGAAAGAGACGAGATCTTTAGATTAAGTGATGGAAGCCACACCAAAGCGTTGGAGGAGACAAATTCTATTGTGGGCACTTCACGCTCCTTTGTGCTAGCTTTGGGTTCTTTTGTCGACAGGTGGTTTGCATCCCCTAATCCATTACAGAGTTTCATACTAGTATGCCCAAACGTTGGAACAGCAAACCAGAGTGCCTAAAAAAGAATACAAACGCTATAGAGGAGAAAGCAAAAGTGTCACTAATGAACGCAAGTAGCGCCTGGCGCTTTTAGGGAGTCATAGATTATCCGCACACGAAAAGGCCGCCTAAATGGGTAGCCAAAGAGACCTTGCACGTCCAAAGCGCAACGCCGTGCTAGAGTTCTCTTATACCGCTTTTGTTTTCTTTTTTATGCCTCCCTGCATTATTTTGTGAATCCGGTGGTTAGCATCCCCAAGCTTTGGGTGCCAAACATCTAAAACTCCCTGTTAACTTTTCACTTCTCCGCGAAAATATTCTGGGATCGCATCACGTTATAGTAGTAATTCGGCAACATGAAGTTGCCTGGGGTACCAAATTAATGCAATTGCCTCGTTGTGTACACCGTGATAATTATTTTTTAAATTTTGGAATCTTACGTGCCAAAACCCCGATATGGTTATAAGGCACGCCGTAATGAGGGACTCCGAATTAGTTTTTACCAGCTGAGGTTCTTCAAGATGCACCCAAGGCACGGTACACGGGCATCTTTCGCAATTTTCCCCATCGAATTGCGGCCGCCATGGCCGGTATCAGATCTGACGCCCTCGGGCATAGCAAATTCATTTCTAATGCTCTCCAGTTCCGTTGTCGACTGATAAGGACATCGTTAAATTACTACCGAGCATTCCAGTCCTGGATGACAGCGAGCGATCTCACAAGCAAGGGACCTGTTGACTTTGTTTTCCTAACGGTATTTAAGTAGAGATTGGGTGAGGGAACAAACGCGAGTTAATGATATCCTAATTGAAATCAAGAAAAAGAAATGGACATGGGTAGGACACGTAATAAGGAGAGAAGATAACCGATGGTCATTAAGAGTTACAGAATGGATTCCAAGGGAAGGGAAGCCTAACAGAGGGCGGCAGAAAGTTAGGTGGGCGGATGAGATTAAGAAGTTTGCAGGGAGAACATGGCCACAATTAGTACAAGAAAAAGAAATGGACATGGGTAGGACACGTAATGAGGAGGGAAGATAACCGATGGTCATTAAGAGTTACAGAATGGATTCCAAGGGAAGGGAAGCCTAACAGAGGGCGGCAGAAAGTTAGGTGGGCGGATGAGATTAAGAAGTTTGCAGGGAGAACATGGCCACAATTAGTACATGACCGGGGTAGTTGGAGAAGTATGGGAGAGGCCTTTGCCCTGCAGTGGGCGTAACCAGGCTGATGATGATGATGATTTAAGTAGAAACAATCTTTAGTTGATGCGCGAATTTACCTAGTCTTTTCCAGGGACATTTTAGTACGAATCGCAGGCAACAGTTTCGGCATTCGAAAATCTTGACAAATTACGTCTTCCGAGCCATCGCACTTATTTTGTTCGATTTCTACACACATCTGCGTCAACAAATGCCACAGTGAGCGTCTCGTGCGCGAAAGGACTTGCTTTCACGTTCCAATATCACACAAATAAATCAATGTGACACACTGCGTACTGTCCCAAGAACAGCCTACGCTATACGCGAGGGTAAATGCAAGCAGACAGGATCACTCTCACGGTATACACACAGACGCCCTTTGACTCAGGGCCGCTCCCTTTCCCGTGCGCAAACACGCACTGGACGCACAAGCTTACCTCTGTGTCCGTGTGCGCGGCGGGTCCATCGCGTTAATTGAAAGCGAAGCGGGTCGTCTCCATGGAAAGGCCCGAGCGGCCTGAAATAAACATCAAGTAGGCGCGTAAAGCGCGAGATGCGAATAGCGGGGACCCACCTATCGACGCTGAACCGGTGTGCAGAAAGCAGAGAGGGATGGCCACGTTGTCGTCCAGTGCCAGGAAGCCTCGTTACAGAGCACTGCCAGTCCACATACCATTCCGGCATCTCAGCTGCATATCGCCACTGTGACCCCTTAACATGCTCCGTTTGAGGTCCGCGTCTGTGCGAAGCGAGATCTTCGGGTATGCTTCCTTCGCGGACGGCGTCAAGACCGTAAGCACATTCCACAGGTACCTGGGTTACTCTTTCTTCTCCTGGAACAACGCCTACGGTGAATCGCGACTATCCGCGACCCTGGTCAGCCCTTACCTCGCCTTCGCCATCGGATCGTGGTGCTTCTACGCGTTCGTCATGATCCAGGACGGTTACCACGTGATCGCCCTCGCTGAGGACGAAGAAGGCAATCCGCTCCGCGCCATAGACAAGTGCATCCTCATGTTCTACTTTGTTCGGTGTGTAGGCATACAGATAGTGAACGTCGCAACCCTCGTCGTATATTCGCGCGAACTCTGTGAAATCTTCAAGACGATGGAAGCCATCGAATCGACGTTCCAGCGTCCCACTCGTCTTCGGCCGACCGCCAAGCTGATTGTCTTGCAGAATGTAGTCTTCTCGGTGGCGGCATTGTTTTCCATTGTCGGTGAGATCGAGGAGCTCGATGGATACTTGGAACCACTCCACATGAAGGTCCTGTATGCACTGTTCAGCCTCGTGTTCGCGGAAACCGTGTGCATGGTGTCGTTCAGCTGGACCATGTACCTGAGCCAGGCGTTCGCGTCGTTCTTGAGGTGCGTGAACGAGGACGTGGAGAACCTGGCCGTTGTGCGGTCGTTCCCGCTTTCCGAGCTGGATTCCCAGCACGCCAGGTTCTGTGAGTTGTGGCGTACCTTCGTGCGGTGTGACAAGGTCTTTAGCCGGTGCCTGTTGTTGAGCGTACCCCTGGACATCCTGAACGCATCGCCGTGGGGATACTACATACTAACGTCTACTAAGTCCGTACTCTATCTTTCCATGGACGTTGTCGGTCTTGCCGCCATGTGCGCCGAACTTTTCGTGTTGTGTGTTTACGGCGGCGCGGCGCAGCTGCAGGTAAATATGCATGACATTTGCGATGCATGTTGAACTGCTACTGCGAAGTGTATTACCGAGAGAGAATAATGTATCCAAATCAGGGCCAGTGATCCCCTTGGGGACTGGAGTCCGACTGGAGAAAGGGGACTGGAGTTGGAGCTAAGCATGACTCGCTTTATAAAATGCACATGCGAAGCTCAATAGTGGGTTGATGGCCTCTTTTAGTTTAGCCCATGGCTCGCCGCGTCCTAGAAGCAGGTCACCTCCACAGGCTGGTGGTTCTGCCGGAATGGCTGCAGTTTGGCCACTCAATGTAATGCAAAGGGCCATCGACTGTTAAGGCAGGCCCTTATATAGTATTACAGAACTAACAGCAACATTTTCGTGGATATCGCATTATCTTTAACTAATAGTTATGAATATAAAGCATAACGTCAGTTACGTTTATTCAAATGTATTCAAATATTGTTGACCCTTTGTATGCTGACTCGAATACCAACAAGGCATTTCCCTTAACAGTGCAGTGTTTTACCCCAACGCCCAAGAATGTCTTAACCGAGAAGCCCTTCTACGTTCAATTCTCAGAATCAACAACTCCACAAAGCGCGATGCACTGAGAATCAGCAAAGCCAGGGAGTTATCTTCAGCACGCTGCTAACCGGTTGTGGTGGTTGTCAGGACCACCTGACATAAAAAAATATGTATTCGAAGCTACAGGAGATCACGAGTGTCACAGCAGCTCTCAGTTTACGGAACACTTTTCTATTCTGTTAGTAGGTAAGGGTGTACTGTGGCCCTTTTAATGCAATCCTTTCGGTTGCCACATTTGTTTTTCAAATCTCGCACAATGCTCAGAAGCTGACAGCAATAAAAGGCACCAAGATTGTAAAAAAGGGGTCAGGTGGGTGAGAGGGATGGGACGGAGGCCTAAAGAGGGCAAGTGATCACCCCTCTTAATAAATTAAATTATGGGGTTTCACGTGCCAAAACCACTTTCTGATTATGAGGCACGCCGTAGTGGAGGACTCCGGAAATTTCGACCACCTGAGGATCTTTAACGTGCACCTAAATCTAAGTACACGGGTGTTTTTGCATTTCGCCCCCATCCAAATGCGGCCGCCGTGGCCGGGATTCGATCCCGCGACCTCGTGCTGAGCATCCCAACACCATAGCCACTGAGCAACCACGGCGGGTATCACCCCTCTTCCACCTGCCCTTCGGTGGAACCTTGATACCTTCATAAAAGACCATTTCCCCCTTCTCCTCGCGCCTTCTGTCACATACAACAATCCCCACTACTCTTCCCGCTACTCCAGAAAAAAGGAAAGAATATCTAGAGCACAGGACTGCCCGCCCCCCCCCCCCCGACCCTCTAAATAAACGTTTCGCGGCACGTGAGGGTGCAAATAGTATAATTGTACAAATAAAGGCAACTGATCTTATCACCTTTTGCAAGAATGCGTAATATGTAAATTGAGCGCACATCCTGCAAATGATGCGAAACATTACCCACGCCGGTCCAACAAAGCGCCCACACTTTCAAAACAAACGACATGGCTTTCATTCTATCATTGGACAGCGCTGCGTTGTTCTCCCCTCGTCAGACAGCAAAAGCGGGCTAAGCATCCAGAGGCCCATTCGCTTATGCTCACGGTTCTATGTTATGCACTGTGTTGATTAAGTTAATGGACAGACAAGCGCGTCGGGCAACGACAAAAGGGCGTGTGACGGCGAATGCTAGTGGACACAACAGTGTGTCCTAAATGCTCCGGACGGTCCGCCCAAACCGTATAAGTGCGTGCATAAGAGACGCCTCCGTCTGTCCGGCAGAGAGAACCAAACAAAAACGATCGCTCGCGCTTCCCTTCGCTAGGCTTCGGATGCCATTCCGGATGGACACGGCCACCCGGGACACACCGACACTTGCTTCTTTTTCACCATGGTCCGGCTAAGATCTGCGTCGATAAGAAGCGAGATCTTCGGCTACGCGTCCTTCGTCGACGGCTTCAGCATAGTCAGCAAGTTTCACAGGTTCCTCGGCTACTCATTCTTCTCATGGAAGAACCTGCATGGAGAGCGGAAGTACTCGGCGTCCCTGGTCAGCCCTTACCTGGCTTTCGCCGTTTTGTCGTGGACCTTCTTCGCGTTCGTGATGGTCCAAGATACCTACCGAGTCGTATACTTGGTGCGCGGAGAAGGCGGCAAACCGCTTCGTGCCATCGACAAGTGCGTACTCATCTTTTACTTTGTCCGCTGCCTCGGTATACAGCTGACCAACGTCATAACCCTCGTCATCTACTCGCGCGATCTCGACGAGATCATCAAGAAAATGGAAGCCATCGAGTCTACCTTCCAGCGTCCCACACGACTCAGGGCGACGGCCAAGTTTATCATCTTGCAGAACGTCATCTTCTCGGTGGCTGCACTGTTATCGGTATGCGACGAGATCGCAGACTTCGACGGGTACATGGAACCGATACACATGAAAGTGATCTACGGTGTGTTCAGTCTCGTGTTTGCCGAGACGGTCTGCATGATCGGCTTCAGTTGGATTATGTACTTTAGCCGAGCCTTCGCGTCGTTCCTCAGGTGCATCAACGAAGACGTTGAAAGCTTGGCCGTCGGAAGACCACTGGTCCGGTCGGAGCTGGCAGCGCAGCATTTTCGTTTTTGTGAACTGTGGTACGCCTTCGTGCACTGTGACAAGATCTTCAGCACGGGCCTCCTGGTCACCATCCCGTTGAACATCATCAACGCTTCGCCGTGGGGGTACTTCATTCTGACCACTCACGAGTCTTCCGTGAACGTCATCATGGACGTCGTGGGCTTTGTCACCTTCGGCGCAGAGCTCTTTGCTTTGGGGGCGTACGGTAGTGCTGCCCAAGAAGAGGTAAGGCAGCAGCAACTACCTTGTTTATTTGTGTGGTGAAGTCGCTGTGGGTTTATAGATTCTGCCAACATTTGGTAACGTTGCTAAATGCTTTGCAAAGGAAGGGCACTGCGTTAGGATTCTTCTTGAGCCGTAAGTTTTTTTAAATGTTTCCGATTAGTGGATCAAAAGCTAAAGCTTTTTCTTATGTATTTTCTTCGGCTTCCGTTGTTCGGAGTGCTCGTTAAGCTCCCTTACATTCTGGCTGAGGGCTATGAAATGTAATAATTGTCAGAAGGATGTGATGCACATTCTTTTTTCAAGCGGCAGCTTTCGTTAGCAACTTCGGCCACATTGGATAGTTGGGCCATCTTGCCCAGTAACCCGTGCAACATACCCCGTGACCCAAGTTGTTTACGTGCTTGGGCCAATAGGTAGTCTTGCCATTTTAGCGATCCTGTCGCTATATTTAGCGACTTTCTTGTTTGTTTAGTAACACTTTTTTTAATTTAGAGACCGGCGACTGTTTCCAGTGATGTGACAGAACAAATGGCAACATTTTAGTGACTTCGAAGTCAAGTTGCTTCTAGAACATCCTTCTAGAGCGCACTTTATTACACAATATCTACATGTGAGCAGTCGTAATTGGCTGTATGACGCGTAGGTTCTGTGACAATGACGAAGCAGTTGTTGGTGTAAATGATTCACAGTGCATTAGAAGAATTCATATATTTTTCTTTATTTATTTAAGAAAGGGACATGAATAGGTCTTAACGTTCCCGGTTCTGCATTTGCACTAAATACGTCGGAGTGGTGGACATTTACAAATTTCGTTTTGGGATTCAGAACCCAGCAGGTGAACAATAATATATCTAGACTGTTGAAAGGCGTATATATAGGAGCGGCTGAGCCTAAGACACAGCTTTCTTATTGCATGGATTTTGAATAAATCAGTACTACGAAGAGCCTTCAAGTAGATCAAGGGGCAGAACCGTAGTATTTGACCAGCTTAAATGGCATGTTATTGCATCGCCGTGCTAACATGCGACCTCGTGCGCCTTGCAGCATTTTGTTATCCTTACAAGAGCACCGCATATTGGAAAATGTTCATGGATAATGTGCGCCAAGTGCTGCTGTCACGCTATAAAATTAGAATGCCTGTGTTCCATTCAATCGTGCTGCATATGTAACCTCACAATCTGAGGGTTAACGCCGAATTCCAGCTGTCATCGTCCGACGTTACGTAAGTGTGATAGTAGAAGCCCGCTACACACTGCTGAAAAATTAGGTTTATTCCCGACTCACGCGTCCTCTGCACAAACGGGAAACGTTTCGACAAATAATTTGTGCCATGTTAGCGTACATTGTAGGGTTACAAAACGCATACGTTGCCTAAATTTTACTCACATACTTTAGCGGCAGTTTTAGCAACCTTACACCAATATTTAGCAAAAATAACGCGACTCTTTCTCTCAATTAAGTGGCACGCTTAATAAAATTATGACAAATCTACCAATGGGTTATGCTCGATGCTGTCTTGCCGTGTAGACTCCATGAGCCACTAGGTCTCTGCCAAAACAGCAAACTTCACGTCTTTTGTGCACAGAGGCTTTCACTTCATTGTATTTAAGGTTGCCTACCGCTTGTACCACACTGGCACATTTATTTTGGTAGATTTGTCAAGAATAGGCTCATACTAATATTACATACGCAGTGCCGAAGTTGTCTGTTAGAGCAGACCCAGTGGCACTAAGGATAGGGAGGGTTGTTGTTGATATGAACACGGGAACAGTGGTTACAAGATATAGTGTGTTGTGGTACCATGCCGTGTTTTGTTGTGGTGGGCTGCAAGATTGATTAACTTCGTGTGGTATGTGATGTGACCGCAAGGTTTCGCGATTCACGCATGGCATAGGGGTATGTATGCGGCAGGTTACACAAGAAAGCTAGCGCTGACTTTGATAATCATCTTCTACCGTTATCGGCCAAAATTGTTTTCTTTTTTTTTTTGACGACACCGCGCTAGAACACCGGTGTTCATGCTCTCTTGTGCATTTAAGCCGGCTAGTGTTCTGGCGGACTAACTCACACGGCTTTCTTTTCTGCATTGTTTTTTTGCGTTTTTCGCTCGTTTATCACGGTTCTTGCCGTTGGAGTGCAGGCACTAAATTGTCATGCCCACTAACTAAATTAGATCAACTTGGCCTGCTCCCTTTGTGTCGTGGGACACAAAAAGATCAAGCGGGCAATCGATTTAACTTCGTAAAGCCCGAACAACCTTAAGAATGAAGCTGTTGATGCTGCTTGAAGACGAGTAAACTGCAGTATAGGTTATTGTGCCCTTTGAATTGGAAATAATTGTTCTACCTACGACTCAACCAAGAATGGGAGCATGAATCGCATTTTCTTTCATCCTTACTTGTGCATAATTTTATGATTAAAGGATGCAGCAACATAACATGAAGCTAGAGACTGTGCTGACTACGTGGAGAAGAAGCTTGCTAATGATTGACAGCGATAACCTTGCAGAGGCGAAACAAGGTAGAACAAAATATTTGGAATTGCTCAAGTATGCTCTTCCCCGATTTCGAGTTGAGCAGTGCCTTGTATGACACCAGGGGTTTGAATGTTGAAGCTCATAGTTTACTGGCGATTCTTTTGTCCCGAGAAAATGGGCGTTAAATCCTTACAGAGGTTTCTAACTGACCTCTGCAACTTCACTTTGGGTTTCCAGATACTCTGCATTTTAGCTCTTCTCTCCTTCCATCTCCTTCCATTCCCTTTACCCTCTTACAGCAGCAAAGCGTAGAGCTGGTTTACACATTAGCTGCACAGCAGGTCAGAGACACCCTTCTTCGGCCAGCCTCTCCGCTGTTTCTCACATCAAATATTCTTCACTTTCTCAGTGTCATTTCCTCTCTTCCTTTTTTCTCCCCTTCTTCTCCTCCAACCATTCGGATGTTTCTCGCAATATATTCATCGGATATTATGGTACTTTTTGTGCAAACACCAAAGTATTAACACCGGCCTGTTCATGTGCCATGAAACCTGCAGTAGCGTGCAAGCATGGCACTCCGACTATACTACAGGAGGGACCGCTCCTTCAGACTCACTGTCATTGTACTCAGGAAAACCTCTAAGTTGTGTCAACGTTTCTCGACTCGTTTCTAGATTATCAAAGATGAGATTTTCCGGTGAGCCAGTAGGAACCAGGTACCTCGAATATAGCATGAGAGACCGTGTGCTGATATGGTCTTGCGTTTACAGACGCGCTGATGATCTGCACTGTGCATAGGTTATAGCAGGCTATTCTTTGTCTTACATGAAGCTCACCATCATTAATCCCTATACTTTTGCTTAACCTCCCTCTTCTTCAGTGCTCGGTGAAAGGCCAGAGCGCAATAGCAGAGAGCGGCGTCTCTCTTTTCATGTATGTATGTATGTATGTATGTATGTATGTATGTACGGACGTACGTACGTACGTACGTACGTACGTATGTATGTATGTATGTATGTATGTATGTATGTATGTATGTATGTATGTATGTATGTATGTATGTATGTATGTATGTATGTATGTATGTATGTATGTATGTATGTATGTATGTATGTATGTATGTATGTATGTACGGACGTACGTACGTACGTACGTACGTATGTATGTATGTATGTATGTATGTATGTATGTATGTATGTATGTATGTATGTATGTATGTATGTATGTATGTATGTATGTATGTATGTATGTATGTATTGAAATGGGGTTTATTGCAGCTCGTTCGAGGGATCGCAGGTAGCTCTAGGTCACGAGTCCTATAGCGCTTCGCATCAACAGCCCGAGCTCGGGTCTCGCACCGCAGCGGTGGCAGTCCGCACTGTGCCACATGCATATTACCCACTACAACTGCTCCCGCGGCGAAGAGGAGCCATCAGTAAGATCTTCATGAGGGCTAGTTGGTTCATACTTAGAATTGAGGTGAAACAGCGCGAAAAAGACGAGGACACAAGGAAACAAATACCACAGACAAGCGCTGACTGCCAACTGGAAGTTTATTTGAAATTCACCGGACATTTATACCTTCTTCAGCATAGGCATGCGCACATCAGTCGCAAAAACATCTGCAAATCAACATTTTAATCTTTCTTCCAAAAATGTGATTTCTTTTCCCGACAAGGCAACAGAGGGAGTGCTTACACATTTATCGCCTTCCTTTCTTATCTGAAAGGCCTCTACTATTTCCCTTTCCTTCTTACTATTTCCTTTCCCTATGAACTTTGTCTTTTCAAATATGTGGGTGCATTGGCACTTGTTACAGTGTCCAGCTAAATGACTCCCATAGCCATTCTTTAAGTTAGTGCTGTGCTGACGAGCTCTTTCATTGAAGCACTGTCCCGTTTGACCTATATAAGATTTCCCACAGCTGAGCGGTATTTGATAGATGACATTGCGCCTGCACTCAGTGAAACGAGTTTTATGATTAGTGTTGCACAGGTGCCTTTCGCGCTTGTTCATGCGATTGCATATCGAGGACAACTTACACGGGGCACTGAAAACCAAATTAATTTTATGACTCTTAGAAACTTTCTTCAGATTGTGAGACAACTTGTGTGGGTATGGCACCACGTGCGCTTGTCTTTTGTCTTTCTCTTCTTGGGAAGCATCGGAACTTCTTTTCTCTTTCTGCAAAATGGCTTCGCATACTGAATTGATCACAGAACTGGGAAAGCCTGCGTCCTGTAGTCGCGATATCTGATTTAAAAAACTATGATCGCACTCATGCTCACATGACTTACTAAGTGCTGCCTAAGTGCGCCTCAGTAGTACTGGCACTGGGCCTACGACGCATGGATGAGAGTGAGTGCGACGAGGGGAAGGCGAGCGACGAGTACTGTAGAGCTGTGACTGCGGCGCTGGTATGTCATCAGCGGCGTAGACTTCCGGTGGTGGTCGCTGAGGCATACGGAATGGTCGGAAGCCGGAGCCGGGTGGTCGCGCGGTGCCCACGAAGGCCGGCAAGCGCCGGCGGCAGAAGCACGCTACATGTCCCGGTGTACCGCAGGCATAGCATGTTGGGCGGTTGTCAGCAGTGCGCCAAGGATTCGTACCTTGCTGCTGTGCGCTGAAAAAGGGAGCCACCGGCTGGCGAGGCGAAGGCGGATGAGAGAACACCGGCTGGAGAGGCGCTGAAGGTGGAGGAGAGAACCCCGGCAGACGAGGCGCCCGTGCAGCGGCTTCAGCATACGTCAGAGGCGCGGCCACGGGAGCCGGCTGACACGGAGGTGGAAGAGTTTCGGTCACTTGCTCTTGAATTACCTGTCGGATCGCTGAAGCCAAATATTGAGAAGGCTTCTCCGTGGTCGGCAAAATCGAGAGCTGTCGCGCGACCTCCTCGCGCACAAATTCTTTTATTTGCGTCAGCAAAGTTGTGTGGTTGTCGCCAATAACCAATGCTGCTAACGAATCTTCCGTAGGCGGTGGGCGCCGCGCTAAGATGCGTTGTTTCCGTAGCTCGTCAAAACTTTGGCACAAATTGATAACTTCGGTCACGGTACGCGGATCCTTCACTAACAACATTTGAAATGCGTACTCATCAATGCCTTTCATAATGCGTTTTATCTTGTCCTGTTCCGCCATTGACGGATACACGCGCTTACACAGGTCAATGACATCTTCGATGTAACTTGTGAACGTTTCACCGTGATGTTGCGCGCGCCCCCGTAAGCGTTGTTCTGCGCGAAGCTTGCGCACAGCGGGGCGCCCGAACACTTCTGTGAAACTTGTCTTGAATCTGCTCCACGTTGTGAAATCGTGTTCGTGGTTTCGGAACCAGAGGTTCGCGACGCCGGTTAAGTAAAACAGCACGTTGTGCAACTTGGTGACGTCGTCCCACTTGTTATGCTGGCTCACCCGTTCGTAAGATGACAACCAATGCTCCACGTCATGATCATCGGTGCCGCTAAAGATGGCAGGATCACGCTGGCGCAATGCACCGGAAACGATGACCGTCGGAGGCTGTGGTGCATCTTCCTGGGTAGTTTCATCAGGCATGGTCGCAGCAGTCGGTAGCGTCCGGCTTCGGAGTTCCAGTTTTCAAGGTTACCCCGCAGCTCCACCAAATGAAATGGGGTTTATTGCAGCTCGTTCGAGGGATCGCAGGTAGCTCTAGATCACGAGTCCTAGCGCTTCACTTCAACAGCCCGAGCTCGGGTCTCGCGCCGCAGCGGTGGCAGTCCGCACTGTACCACATGCATATTACCCACTACAGTATGTATGTATGTATGTATGTATGTATGTATGTATGTATGTATGTATGTATGTATGTATGTATGTATGTATGTATGTATGTATGTATGTATGTATGTATGTATGTATGTATGTATGTATGTATGTATGTATGTATGTATGTATGTATGTATGTATGTATGTATGTATGTATGTATGTATGTATGTATGTATGTATGTATGTATGTATGTATGTATGTATGTATCGGTTCGTCTGTATCTACCTAGCTATCTACACATATATCTATCCATGCGCCGCTTTATATTCGTAGGATAGCCGAACCATTTAATGGGCTCTATTCCCAGGCTTCCATTGTTTATGAAACAACGGCAGCCATAAGATTTACCCTCGAGCTTGAATCTACACAATAAGTGAAGTAATCGAGAAACCACTCTATAGGCACTACAGTACCATTGTGATTTGTCACATGCCTGTATACATTTTCCTGTGCTCACACAGGATATGAAATGTAGCGGTGTCCAAGCCACATCTATTCACCGGTCTGAATACTCCCGCTAGCTATGGTCAATAGTAAGCTAGATTGCAACGAGAATATCAAACATGTCCTAGTAAAAAAAAGAACAGAAAAGATAGGACCAGAAATCACACATGCCCCATCCAGCAAATTAGTTTTCGTGCACAGGAAATACGAAGCAAGCACACTCCGACGTATACCGCCTCGACGTCGCCTGGCTGCTGGTCACTAATGCCTTTCGCACATCCGCTTACAATATGAAAGACCCCGACAACAGCAATGAGCAATTCAACGCGACATCACGTTTACCTGTCGGTACCCCTGCGTTCTGTGACGCTTATACTACGCCATCGGCCTCCAAGCTCAGGATAGGCGGCGTTCACTTCGACAACGAAAGCCCGGTGTCGCCTTCTGTACTTTTGTCATCGGGGATCGATGGATCGCGACGCCGTCTACGCGTTTCATAACACTCCGCAACAACCTGCGAAAGTGAAAGCATCATGCACTCTGTCGGAGACTACCTCCCCATCGCCGAAAGGGGTCTTGTGATGAGAAGTCGAGGTTGTCGCGTGAGGCGGCTTCTCGTCAACAACGGAAGGAAGCGCAAGATCGCCAAGCAGCCAAAAGAGAAGAATGTATTGGCCGGCTTCTTCATCATCGCTAGGTTCCACAGGGCGCTCGGTTACAACTTCATAACCAAAGCCGCGGAAAGCGGCAGACCACGTTCCAAGATCATCTCGCCGTACCTCCTGTACGCCATCGTGTCCTGGGCCTTGTACGTCTTCGTCATCGGCTCGGACGTAGTCCGAGTGTCGACGCTGCTGGAAGACGAGCGCAACAGGGTGATCGACCGCGCCATCCAGATCCTGGGCGACGTACGGTGCGTCGGCATCCAGCTCTCCGTCGTCGCGCTCTTGCTGTCCAAGTCACAGCAGTTCGTCGACCTCCTGGAATACCTGCTCGGGCTCGAGCGGCGGCTGACGCGCGCGGCGCCGCTACGGCGCACCGCCATCGTCGTGGTGTGCCTCAACGTGATCTTCTCGTTCACCTCAGTGCTGTCCATCTCGGCTGAGATCTACGACTTCGACGAGTACTCGCACGCGGCCTACATGAAGATCCTGTACGGTATGTTCAGCCTGGTCTTCGCCGAAAACGTCTGCATGATCAGCTTCTCGTGGCTGGCATACTTCTGCAGCGCCTTCGCCGGCTGCCTGAGCCTCATCAACGACGACCTTGACCGGATGTCCACGGAACTGGTGGTTAGCCCGAAGGAACTCGCCGAGCTGCACCGACTCTTCTCGGACGTCGGCTCAGCGTTCGTGCGCCTCGAAGACCTGCTGGGAATGGCAATTCTGATCTGCTTTCCACTGAACATCGTCAACGCTGCACCATGGGGGTACTACATGCTGA